>NC_057862.1:534658181-535858181 GCF_019393635.1 Dromiciops gliroides | reverse complement strand
CCCCACCCCCCCCACCCCGCTCTACCCACTTGAGAAAACAAGAAAAACATGACCTGTTATAAACATGTAGTTAAGCAAAACAAATACCTGAATCTGTCATTTGTGTCTCCCTGTCCCTTGCTCCCAATGCCTCAATCTGCACTCCATGTCCATCATCATCTCTTTGGAGCTGGGTAGCAAATGCAAGACTCTCTTCGCTGATAGAACTCCTCACTTTAAAGCAGCATTGTTAGCACAGCAAGAAAGTCAGTGAGGCTGAACTATGGGAGCAAGAAGGCAGCAGTTGTGGTCAGTAGCCTCAAGGCGTATACTAACCTCTCCTACACTGGGGCTTCTTACAACCAGCAAATATATATAAAACAGAGCTTCCACTGTTGGTGTTTTGAAATTAGCCCTCATCACACTGTGTGCAGAACAGTACTAGTGTTTAGAGGAGGGAAAGAGAAGGGAGCTCATCACAGTGAAGTAGTGAGACTCTGTAATGATTGGAATGACGCCACCTGCTGGAGACTTACTGTAGAAGAGTTCCGCCCATGAAGCAAAGGTCTTTGAGGGCAAGACCAGGAGTCTTTTCTTTGGCGTCAGGAAGTGACGCGGGCTAGTGGGAGGAGGAAGGAAGAGACTGGCGCTCGGTCTCACTCTCTTTCCTGAGGATGCTGGTGGAGAGGGGAGCTAGAAATGCGCTCTCCCTTTAATAGATAGGAATCTAGGCCTTTCTCTCTCTCTTTACCAAATTCTTATTCTCCTTAATAAATGCTTAAAAGTCTAACTCTTGCTAAAGCTTATAATTTATTGGTGACCACTCATTAGATATTTTAGACAGACTAGCTAGAATTTTAGCCCTTAACAACTCCGAGGAGGTAGATAACCCTGGGTGTCCTTCCCTTTACATCTGTGGGATTGCTAAAAGTATTGTTCCATGGGAGGTTGTCCCCACCTATCAGTATAGTCAGATCACCCAAGGTCTAGGGCACAAAGAAATTCAAAAGTAATGGCTATGATGAGTCTGCTGTCATAGATTTCCAAAGTCCAACATCAGCAAAAGCTAGCTATGGAGCCATCACTTTTCCCTTAGAGCATACTGGTATCAGAGATTGGAGACTCTGACAATCACCATTTTCTTTGGTATTGGTCAGAAGTGTTTAAGTGTGAGATATTCAACAGGAGTGGAGTCTGTTATTCTAGAGCCCCTAAATACACAAGGCCACTGAGGAAAAGCAATAAAAATAGATCACATTCTCTAAGTTGCCTTTAGTAAAGAAAACTAATTTTTCTTTGTTTGGATTTCAGGTGGAAGATGACTGGAAATATGTGGCCATGGTAGTAGACCGAGTGTTTCTTTGGGTATTTATAATTGTCTGTGTATTTGGAACAGCAGGGTTATTTCTACAACCACTAACTGGGAACACAGTAAAATCCTAACTTGGTCTGCTTTCCTTTGCCTTTTGCCTTCTGAAATTCAGATTTGGTCAATATTACTCCATACAAGGAAAAGGAGATGAGGCCATTCTCCAAACCCCCAAATTGCACATATCCCCTTCCCCTCCTCCCTCACCCCCTATTAATTAGGAAAGACTATTAGCTTGAGAGGGGGGACTGTCCTAGCTGGAAGGGCCTTTTGTGACACAGTAGAATTCCTTTGTGGCAGTGGTGCCGAAAGACAGGACTCTGACCTGCTGTGGCCTGTGCTGTATTGGATTTTTGGTGTTCTGTTTTAGGGACTGGATTTGAATTGTGGCATGTCTGAACCACGTCACATCAAGCTGTGTTCTTTTGGGGCTTTTGCTGTTTGTCAACAGTGTAGCACCTTCTGGTGTTGAAATCACCTATTTGCCCTTCCTGAAGATTATAAGACTTGGGAAATATTGTCAACTTTGTTGTTCCGTGCATGTCTCTATGATATGATTCAAATAACTTAGCATACAGTAAAACTAATGGGCAAAACCTGGGGGGGATAGATTTCTTCTTTGAGTTTATTATTCATTCATTCAATCAATCAATAAATGTATATTGAACACCTGCTATATGTGAACCACTGTGTTAGTCCCTAAGAGAGATAGCAAGAGGAATAATCAACCTACTATATGCCAGGCACTTTTCTAGGTTCTTGGGATACAAAGACAAAAACAAAATAGCCCCTACCCTCAAGGAACTTACATTCTATTAAGGGAGACATATATACAAATAAGCATAGTCAAAATATACATATACACACATATAATATATAGGCATAAATATGTATATGTGTATATAAGTGTGTATGTATATGTGTAGACATAGACACACATACACATACATATATAAATACACACAGGGCACTTCGTGGGAATCACTAATAGTAATAGTTCATATATGGCATGCTACTGTTAGAAAGCCTTTTCATATTATTTTCATCCCTTTAGCTCACTTCACAATAACTTTGGGTTTTTTTTTTGTTTGTTTTTTTGTGGTGGGGCAATGGGGGTTAAGTGACTTGCCCAGGGTCACACAGCTAGTAAGTGTCAAGTGTCTGAGGCCAGATTTGAAGTCAGGTCCTCCTGAATCCAGGGCCTGTGCTTTTATCCATTGTGCCACCTGGCTGCCCCCCACAATAACTTTGTTTTGTTTTGTTTTGTTTTGTTGGTGAGGCAATTGGGGTTAAGTGACTTGCCCAGGGTCACCAGCTAGTAAGTGTCAAGGGTCTGAGATCGGATTTGAACTCAGGTCCTCCTGAATCCAGGGCTGGTGCTCTATCCACTACGCCACCTAGTTGCCCCCACAATAACTTTGTGAGGCAGGTGATATACACATCTCCTTTTTGCAGATGGGAAGAATGAAGATGATAGTTGTTAAAACTGCTCATTCAAGGCAGACCCAACTCAATGTCAGACTTCTAACTCTCAAGCCCTTTGTTATACGTGTGCTTGGCATATAGTAGGTGCTAAATAAATACTTATTGTTTGACTATACCAATGATGCCACCTAATTCAAGCAGGCTTTGCCTCTATAGAAGGGGGATGTGTTTGGTCAATGTCACTATGCAGAAATTTCCACAAAGTCAATATAAAATTATGATTTCTGGAGTTGAGGGTGGGGGCATAGGGAAGACCCATAGGCAACTCCGGGTGTGATGCTGTACTTGTGGAACTAATAGAGCACTCCCCTGGCCCTGGAAGTGCAGGGATAGGATTCTACTGTGCTGGATATCCCTGAAGTAACATCTGAATAGGCCAAGAGAAAGGAGTTTTGTAGCATTTCCACCCAGAAATTTCTAATTACTCGCTGTATTTAGTCTTCAGAATAAAAGTGTTTTTGTAAGAAGTTATGACTTGGTGCCTATTTGGGAAGGTGGCTTCCTGGGAACAATGCTGGGTGTCCTCACTCTGAAGAACAATTCCTGGATCTTTTGATGTGAACCACTACTTTATAAGGCGAATCCTTTCACTGTCAGGGTACTGATACATACATTTTATAATGTAAAAGGTGGGAAACAGGGCTTCGTATTTTATAATGATCTTTGATAAAATTCCTTACAGTAAAACAAAATTAAAGGGACTGAGCAGGGGCGTAACTAGGTTATCTGTCTGAGATTATGCAATTCAATCCATACTAGTGTCAGAAGGGAAGAGATCATCTGGACCAACCCCTTCATTTTGTAGATGAAGGAGAAATGGAGTCACAGAACAGCTATGTCTAGGCAGCTAGGGGGTACAGTGGAGAAAGCACTGGGCCTGCACTCAGGAAGTCCTGAATTCAAAACCAGCCTCAGAAGATTAGCTATGTCACCTGGGGCAAGGCACTTAACCCACTGCCTGCCTCAGTTTCCTCATATCTGAAATGGGGATACCAACAGCACCTCTCTCCCAGAATTGTTGTAAGGATCAAATGAGATCATATTTGTCATTCCTTCTTTCCCCATATTCCTAGAAAAAAACAGTCTGTACTTGTTGCCTCCAATTCCATTCAACTCACTTCTCAACCCTCTGTATTTTGACTTGGGAGAACTGGTTTCTGTTCCTAGTGATATGTTCTACTTCCCTGGGTCTTAGTTTCTTCTTCTTTTTTTTGTTTTTTTGGTGAGGCAATTGGGGTTAAGTGACTTGCCCAGGGTCACACAGCTAGTAAGTGTCAAGTGTCTGAAGTCAAATTTGAACTCAGGTCCTCCTGACTCCAGGGCCGGTGTTCTATCCACTGTGCCACCTAGCTGCCCCCAGTTTCTTCTTTTATAAACACAAAGGAGTTGGAGTAGATTACCTCTAAGGTCCTTTGTAACTCTAACATTTGAGAATGCTGTGATTCTCTCGCTTCTCAAACCTTTTGGCAATGTGAATGCAACCCCCCTCCCCCAGCAGAGAGAGGAGGGAGAACATGAAGTGGCTCCTTGTGAGGATTCCTTTCTTGGAGACAAGAAGCATGAGGCGAAAGGAGGAAAACGTTATGGAATGACAATGGAGTTAAAACTCCTACTAACCAGCTCATGAAAAAAAAAAAAATCTTTAGCTGGTGCAGCAACCTCCCTCGGGGTTTGGGGGCATCCTCTATCTGATCCTTCTCCCCCAATCCCACCCCATGGCAGTGACTCAACCTGAAATCTCTAGACGCCATAAGATGGGGAAAATATTGATAATATCCTGTTGTATGAAGGAAAGCGAGTGCATCTGTGTGTGCGTGTGTATATGGTGGTGGGGAAGGATGGAGAGGAGGGAAGAGGAGGAGAACATTAGGCAGCATAGATGACGCTGGATGAAAAGAGGCTTCTTTCTGGGCCCAAGGGAAAGGGGACTAGAAACCCAGCTGGAGTCAGTATCTTCTGTGGCCCCCACATCACCTCACCTCAAGAAGGTTAAGGACTCCCAGCAGGAGGTAAGGTCCATGCCCCAGCACTGGAAGGAACAAGGACCAAACAGTAAAGAGGAAAGGAAAAAATAAGGAAAAAGGCTGAAACACAAAAAGTCCAAAAGACAGACTGTGTATATGTGTAACTAGTAAGGAGATAAACCTCTAGTGGAATTCATAAAGAAAGAAGGAAAAATGAATATAACCTTTTAAAAAGGATATGGTATGGGGGCAGCTAGGTGGCGAAGTGGATAGAGCACTGGCCCTGGATTCAGGAGTACCTGAGTTCAAAGCTGGCCTCAGACACTTAACACTTACTAGCTGTGTGACCCTGGGCAAGTCACTTAACCCTCATTGCCCTGCAAAAAACAAAAACAAAAACAAAAGTATATGGTATACTCAATAAGTATTATTCTTGGAAAGAAAGAAAACATTTCCCCTAAAGTTTCTACTTTGGGTTAATTAATTAATAATAATAATTATTATTATTAATAATAGCCAATTTTTATATAGTGCTTACTATATAGACTATATATGTATATTTACACACATACATTATATGTGTGTATGTATGTATGTATGTGTATTTATATGTGAATGTGTGTGTTAGTACAGTGCCAGGCACTATACTAAGTACCTTACATAATCCTTATTTTCTTTTTTCCTCACAATAACCTTGGGACATAGAACTCATCTTACAGATGAGGAAACTGAGTTAAACATTTAACCAAGCTTAAGTGATTTGCACAGGCTAACAATCAATAAGTGTCTGGATTTGAATTCAGGTCTTCCCGATTCCAAGCCTAGCACTCTCTCCACTACACCATCTAGCCATCCCTGGGTTAAAAGAAGCTATTGAATGATACAGTATAGTGGGAAGCATTTATATGTGATAGGATCCATCTTCCATATTTGTATTATGCCTTTCATTCTCATGAAGAAGAGAATTCTGTGGATTCCCCAAGGATCAAGGCATAATCATGAGAAATACCAGGATGATTCAGAAGAAAAATATAGCTTAAAAGAAGATAGATAGAAAATAGGTAAGAAAAAAGGAAAGGTGTGCACCACAACACTGGAAGAGATTCCAGTGAAGAAGGAAGCTACAAGAAAGAGTGTAGAGGGAATGGAAAGAGGGAAGATTTCTCCTGGTCTTGGAACAGGGTCTGACTATCTCAATTCAATCTAACAATTGCTTTTTTTTACATTTTTTCTGGAGCAGAAAGAAGCCACAGGGATCTCAAACCCTGGATATTCTGCCTGCTATTCTGGAAAAAATGGGTATTTTACTTAGTCACATCTGGGGAAATATTCTCACCTTGCTTCTGATACATACACATGCGCGCGTGCACACACACACACATACATATACATGTACACACACAAACACACACATATACACCCACATATAATATCATACAATATATACATGTATATCTATACGATCTGTGTCTGTAGTTATGTCCACATCTGTATCTTTTTATCTATACAGAGAGAGGTAAATCTCATTTCCATGGTGTTTTAAGCTTTATAAAATGCTTTCCTCACAATAACTCTGTGAGGTATGGTGGGCAAGTATCATTACCCCCATTTTACACATGAGGAAACTATGATCTTCTAAGGTGCTGATTCTGTGGTTCTGTGATTTATTTCTCTACAATAATACACCTTAACATTGCCTTGGAATTCAGTAGAACCTATCATAGGTAACATCCCTGTGAAAGCCCTTGTTGTTCAGTTGTTTTCAAGTGTTTGATTCTTTGTGGCCCCATTTGGGGTTTTCTTGGCAAAGTGGTTTGCCATTTCCTTCTCCAGTTCATTTTAAAGATCAGGAACTGAGACAAAAAGGGTGAAGTGACTTGCCCAAGGTCACACAACTAGTAAATGTTTGAGGCTGGATTTGAACTCAAGTCTGCTCTGGGCCAGGTGCTCTATCCATTGTGCCGCCTAGCTGCCCTCAGGGAGAAGAGCCTTAGACTGCCTTTATTTCTTTCCAGTTCTCCTATAAGGCAGTATATCTATTAGGAAACATTTTTTAAAAGCTAAATATCTTGGGCAGCTAGGTGGTGCAGTGGATAAAGCACCAACCCTGGATTCAGGAGAACCTGAATGCAAATCTGGCCTCAGACCCTTGACACTTACTAGCTGTGTGACCCTGGGCAAGTCACTTAACCCTCATTGCCCTGGAAAAAAAAGCTAAATATCTCAGAGGGGCATCTTTTCCTGCCTATTCTGACTCTAATCACTGTGTGTGAGTATGGTATGTAAAAGAGGTTGGGATAAATTATGTTCTAAGTCTAGGACAAAACTTGGTAATTGGTCCATTGAGAAAGGAGTTGGTCTAGTAGTGTGCTGGTAAACGTTTAAAACAACCAGCTTTATGGGGAGTGGGAGTGGGGGAGGGGGGTAGTGTTTGCAGGACATACTTTTAAGTTTAATCTACATGATTTATATTTTCTCCATCACTTTCTCAAGTCTGGACTATCAACAAAGCAATATATGTCACATGGAAAATTTAACAATCATCTTCCAGAGTCAATATGAGCTGTTTCTAACATATCCCTGAGTTTGTCCTGCCTAACACTCCCTTATCTCAGTCCAGGATGTAATTACAGAAAGCCAGAGGTGGATAATGATGCATTAAACTAAGTGCAAAGGTGTGCATATACATTCCCAGACCAAGGTATAAAAAAAAGTCTCTTGACTGAATTGGAAGGGGCCATTGCCATTGTCTGGCTAGAGTCTGGTCACACAGGAGCCATCCTTCAAAAGCTAGCTTGCCAGTTCTATAGGCATTCAAGGCAGGAATCAGGAGTTAGGGAAGAACCAGTCTCTGAGAGAGGTTTGGGTGATGATCTATAGGAATTGAGAGTCGCTGGGATGTGAAGGCTATGACCAGGGTGCCACTCCTCTTCTCTCAAAGGTCAGCTGCAGCAGGAGATGGGAGAGCTGAAGCTGAAGGTAGGGTTGCTCTTCTTTTCACGTGGCTCAAAGAGAACCAGCCTATTTATCTAGCAGGAGACAGTAATCAGGTAGTTTGAAAAAAGGAGTAACGACAGAAGGCAGGAAACAGCTTTGATGAGTGAGACCTCTGTCAGCGGAGAAGATTAATTCTTTAAAAAACCAGTCCTGGCAGTTCAGACTCAAAATACTCACTGAACAAGCATTTATCAAATACCTACAGGTGCCAGGCACTGTGCTAGGCACAAATACAATGAATGGAACAATTCTTCCTCTCAAGGAACTTAGATTTCCAGCAAATATACTCCCTCCTTCTAAAATGAGGAAAGTAGGGCATTTTAGAGTTAGAAGAGACATTAAAAATCACTTAGGGGGCAGCTAGGTGGTGCACTGGATAGAGCACCGGCCCTGGAGTCAGGAGGACCTGAGTTCAAATCCAGCCTCAGACACTTAACACTTAATAGCTGTGTGACCCTGGGCAAGTCACTTAACCCCAATTGCCTCACTTAAAAAAAAATCACTTAGTATAATTCTTGCATTTTACAGAAGGGAGATTGAGCCCCAGTGAGCTTAAGTGACTTGCTATAAAGATCTCAGGAGCCTCTTCACCCTGCTAAATGAAGAAGCTGCCAAGGAAACTCAGACCCCTTGAGTTACCTTGTCATAGAATGATCTGTAGTAAAGGGCAAAGCCCTCTTTTCCTGAGGGTGGGGAATGTGTGAGGTTGGGATGGGGAGGAAAGACAAAGTTTGAACATCAACTAGTCATCAATTACTCATTGAGCTACTCTCTCCCCACCTGCCCACCCACCACATAAAAATCAGCACTAGTCCCCAGGTCTAGGCTCCTCACTCCCTTCTCCTACTTACCAGTTGTTTTAGTTTCCTTTTGGGGTTTGCTTGGCAAAGACACTGGAGTGGTTTGCCACCTCCTTCTCCAGCCCATTTTACAGATGAGGAACTGAGGCAAAACAGGTTAAGTGACTTGCCCAGAGTCACACAAGTCATAAGTGTCCAAGGACAAATTTGAACTCAGGAAGATGAGCCTTCCTGATTCCAAAACCAGCACTTTAGCCACTGTACCACATAAGAAGCCTATAAAAAAAATCCAACAGACTTTGTTGGTTTGAGGGGAAAGGATAGCTCATTCCCTTTGGGGCCCCAATGGGGTGCCTAATTCCACCTAGTTCTCAGAAGGTTTGACCTGGTTCTAATATCCTACCTGATTGCTCTTCATATTGTAAATATGTCCACCCAATAAAACTGGCTTGTTTTACTGTCTCATTGTGTTCTCCATATTTCTTTCCCCTATAGTAGACTATTGTTACTTGGAATTTTTCCAAGTCTGCATTAATACACTTACACAAGGTCACACAAATTATCAGTGGCTGAACCAAGACTAGAACTCAGGTTTCTACACACTTAACCAAACAAAATTGATTCTATTATGTCCCCAAAACATTTTTAATGTACATACAGAATACAACTCTCTTGTATACCATGTGCAGTTTGCCTAAAATTATTAATTATAACAGACATGAAGAAAGCATTTAATTATCAATAGTTTTATTAACTTTTTCTAGAATTTACAAGGGACTTGGCAGTATGCGTGATGATTTGTATGGTTCTAGTCTTAAGAAGTCTATGCAGGAAAGCTTGAATACCTTCTTTTTCTCATGACAAATTTCACTGTAACAAGAGATATTCAAAATTATTTGATTCATTATTCTTTTCAAAAGCAGCCATTGGAAAATGCCTATTTAAAGACCTTAGTGAGGAATTTAGTTGTGAGGGTTTAGAGAGGGGGAGCCTCTGGTATCAGTTTCTCCTGTTTCTTTTTTCTTTCTTGATTCTTCTTTCTCCAGAGCCCTTTTCCCTGTCCTGGACATTAAGGGGAAGCCTAGATTAGAAGAAAAAACCTTAATGGGACAGCTTAAGGTGTATATATGTGGAAGAGGGTCTAGGAAAGCTGTACATCTTTGTTTTGGTGTTTGGCTGACTGAATGACTTCCTCCTGCCTCCTCTGTATCTTTGCTCTTTGGGAGCCCAGAAGCAGAAAACAGTTAATGCCTTAGAATCCTGAGGTGAAGAATGGTATTAATTAGGTAGCCCAGGGCTGAAATGTCTGTCTTCTTTTTTTTGGAGGCAATCAAGGTTGTGACTTGCCCAGGATCACACAACTAGTAAGATTCTGAGGTCAGGGAGCTGCTAGGTGGTGCAGTGGATAATGCACCAGCCCTGGAGTCAGGAGGACCTGAGTTAAAATCTGGCATCAGACACTTGACACTTACTAGCTGTGCGACCTTGGACAAGTCACTTAACCCTCATTGCCCAGCCCCCCAAAAACAAAAAAGAGTCTGAGGTCAAATTTGAACTCAGGTCCTCCTGACTCCAGGGCAGGTGCTCTATCCACAGTGCCACCCAGCTGCCCCTCATTTATTTCTTCTTTGAACAAATCAAGTAAAAGAACTCCTTTTGACAAACTAACAAGATTCAGAAAAAATTCAAGGCAGCCCATTTTATTTTAATACATAATAATAAATACACCTTAATTTTGTTTTTATAAATGGATCAAGTTTATATGTTTTTAGATTATGTTAAATTTACAATACACTCAAATGCACACACAGTCAAACATGGAAGCTAACCCATGCTTGGGAGCTAACATACATACAGGTACATGAAAGCCAGCACATATGCTTAAACACAAAGACGGGCGCTAACACAAGTCCTTAGATGAATTCTGTCACCTGTGTTCAGTGGCAACACACCTAATAGCTCTGTCTTGTGGACACCAAAATCATGTTTTCTAGAGTCTCGGCTCTTTTAATACATCTGAAATTACTACCTTGGCTGTCCCTTTATGGTTTCATGTAGGACAGTTAACCCCTTGGCACCCCCTATTATGACACCTACTTATCATCAAGTCTTCCTGAGGCTTTGAAGATGACCTTAGGTTCTCAAAGGAGAATACCAATTTTGGCAGCTCCTACCAAGCTGGAAAGGCTTCCAAAATAGGCCCAAAGGAATGTGAGTGTATCTGCCAAAGATCAGCCAAGCTCAATTCAGAGAGACTTATCAATGTGGATAATGACTTTTTTTTTAGTCTCAGCAACTCTCTGAAACTATTTACTAAGTCATGTGGGGATTGTGTAGTCTTGGTGAGGCAATGAGGGTTAAGTGACTTGCCCAAGGTCACACTACTAGTAAGTGTCACGTGTCTGAGGTTGGATTTGAACTCAGGTCCTCCTGAATCCAGGGCCAGTGCTCTATCCACTGTGCCTCCTAGCTGCCCCCTGAATATTTTTATAAGATCTTCTATACTGAGCAAGACTACACAATCCTTGGGGCAGCTAGGTGGCACAGTGGATAGAGCACTGGCCCTGGATTCAGGAGGACCTGAGTTCAAATCCGGCCTTAGACACTTTACACACTTACTAGGTGTGTGACCTTGGGCAAGTCACTTAAGCCCAATTGCCTCACCAAAAAAAAAAAAATTCAAGAAAAATTAACTGATGAAAACTAATCAAGCAGAGATTTCCTGGGTACCCAGGATAGAGTGTATGTGTGTATGTATTATGTATGACAGTTTTGAGTTTCTATTAGTATGTGAAAGATTCTTATTACCTTTCATAAGACATGTTTTCATAAATCTAAGTCTCCATATTGGGCCTATCATTTTTTTGTATTTTAAGTGAGCATCTTCTTCCCCATCCTTTTGTCTGATCAAGGCTTTCAAGCCTATATCATCAGAAATGCTAACCAAACCTCTTTGAGAGCATTGATATTAACTAGAATAAAACTGTGTTTATAGGCAAATTAAAAGAGAAAAATTGTCCAGAACTACAGATTCACAGATCATATTAAAATCTATTACACAACTAATAAGTGAAGTTCATTCTTTTTCAAGGATACTGGAACTTAAACTCACTTGGGTAAACAACATCACCTTCCCTTTGAATGCTGTGCCCAACATTCTAACAGGTACCAGTCATCCTCAAAGCACTTTTGTGTTCTTTTTTTTTTCTGTTTAGAATTTTATTTTCCAAATTACATGTAAAAACAAATGTTGATACCAATTTTTAAAAAAACTTTGTGTTTCAACTTCTCTTCCTCCCTCCCTTCCCACCCCCCCACCCCAAGAACTCAATTCAATATAAGTTATACATGAGTAGTCATGGAAAACATCTCCACATTATCTAGGTCGTGAGAGAAAACAGATTAAAAACAAAACTTCAGATTAAGGAACTGTCAAAAAAAATGTGTTTCAATCTGTTTTCAGATACCATCAGTTCTTTCTCTGTAAATGGATTGCAATTTTCATAAGTCCTTCGGAGTTATATTGGATCATTGATTTCCTGAAAATAACCACGTGCTTCCCAGCAGATGATCTTACACTATTGCTGTTATTTTGTATATAGTACATTTCACTCTGCTTCAGTTCATGTAGGTCTTTCCAGAAAAAGTTGTTTTTTGTTTTTTGTTTTTGTTTTGCAGAGCAATGAGGGTTAAGTGACTTGCCCAGGGTCATACGGCTAGCAAGTGTCAAGTGTCTGAGATCAGATTTGAACTCAGGTCCTTCCCCCCCCCAACTTAAAGCAGTTTTAAAACTTGTCTGGGAATTCCTTTTGAGAGCTTTTCATGGTACAATGAAAAGAGGACTGAATTTAGACATCTGCATTCAAATCTCAGAAAATGGATAAAATGTATGGGCTGTGAGTTTAGGAGAAACATCTCCCCAGTAAAAGTAATCAGAGGTTAAAGAAAGGGAGCTACAGAGGTGTGGGTGTGGGTGTGGGTGTGGGTGTAAATGGACAGACTCTCATTCTGCATTTTATTCAATAACAGAATAAACTGGGATGAGGGATGATATCTTGAAAAGAATCTCCACTATGCTGGAGACTTCTGGTCCCACCAGAAATTCTGATGGGATTTACAAAAGACCACCAGCCCCACTGAAGTGATGAAATGCAATTAATTATATTTTGTTTGTTTTTGTTTTTTTGCAGGGCAATGGGAGTTAAGTGACTTGCTCAGGGTCACACAGCTAGTAAGTGTCTAGTGTCTGAGGCTGGATTTGAACTCAGGTCCCCCTGAATCCAGGGCTGGTGCTTTATCCACTGTGCCACCTAGCTGCCTCAATGAGATTAATTATAAAGAACCATCCCCACAAGAATAAATCTGACCTTTGGCAACTCCTGAGACAAGGTTAATGTTACAAACACAAGGTTAATGTTACAAACACAAGGTTAATGTTACAAACACAAGGTTAATACATTCTCTTCTCCCAACCCCAATTGCCCAACAGCCTGTCTCTATTACTCAACCTCCCAAATAAGGAAAGTGGTTGAGTAGCCTCACCTGGAAGGCTACTTTTGTGGTCTGCAATGTTGCCCTAAGGCTGTGCAAAACCCAAAGGGGCCAAGGTGGATCTTAGAAGCTAAGGGCTGAGGAATTCCCCAACAGTGACCTTGGGCTCTAGTTTCCTCATCTGTAAAGTTCAAGAGTTGGACTAGTTGCAAATTTAGGACCCTTTGCATCTTCTCAGTAGTGAAAGATCTTTGTCACTGGAGGGTTTTTGGAAAATAATCAAAACTCATTAAGGCCAAGTTTCATGAATGAGGTGGTGGTGGTGTCGGTGGATCACCCTAGAGACTCCCATGTTGGGTCAAATACAAGGTGGGTTTAGAAAATCAAATTCCCAAATATAAGTTCCAAGATCACTTTGGGGTGTGATAAAATAATGGAATTTGGCAGACACCTAGGGGTCCCACCTGATTGATTTAGTACCTACTTGGGATGATTAGATATAAGCTACACCTGGCCTGCCCTGAGTGATGCATACTACTGATGTCCCCAGGGGGACCACTCTCAGCCAAGCAACTTGAAGGACCTCCCTTTTGGGGGAGGGAGAGAAAAGGTAGAAAAGAGAACGCTGAGACTGGCAGTGGCTCTTTCCTGTTGTTGAGCTTCAGAGAGCGGACTGGAGAGGGGCTGCACAGCCATAGAAACTACAGACCCCAGGTGGTGAGTTAATAGAAACGAGGCCAGCTCTTTGAATTAGCTGAGCTGGAAGCACGTTTGGGGATTGAGTCAGTCTTTGCTAGAGCCAGGGAGCTTATTCATTTTTCTCTTCCCCTATTCCCTTGTCACTGGCTTTATTAATTTCACCTTTGATATATATATCTTATTCCCATTAATAAAACCTGATTTGTTTGTGGAAAAGAGGCTGTTAATCTCCTTTCTTATTAGCCTGGGAGAAATAACTAAAAAAAGCAGTTCGGAAGAGAGGAAACTTTGGACCTAGAGGTCCCTCATTTTCTGAACCCCAATATTGCGGCGAGCCACCCAATTAACTTTCCCCATATTAAATTTGGCCCCTACAGGGGAATGGTAGTATTGTTAAAATAGACTTACCAAAGTATTTGCTTTGAAGGGTACCACTCATCTGGACATATATGTCCTGTTTGTATTTAGAGTGGGGAGACCTGGGGTCAACTTTTAGCAGCACTTAGAACTTGTGTGACTTCTAGAAAATCTCTTAACTTCTCTGTTGCAGTTTCCTGATTGGAGAGTTGGAGGGTTGAGCACTAAACTTCTCCCAAAGCTTTCCTTTAGAGAGGACAGAAATAGGACTTCTAGCCTATACCACTCTCCATCTCCATCTCTGTCTGGTTTCAACTCCACTGACCAGGATGCCCCTGGCCAGGACTCCCTGGTGTCCCCCTCTCTTTCCAGCTTTTTTGGCAACGTTGTAGTTGCCCATTAGATTGTAAGTCCCTTGAAGGCAGAGAATTTGTTCTTTTTCTTATTTGTACCTTTAGTGCTTAGAACAATGCCTGGCATGTAGCAGGCACTTAGTAAATATTTATTGAATTGGATTTCTCATGGTGCACTATGTTGGTGTAAGGAAAAATCTTTGCAAACTCTAAATTGATCTATAGATATGAGTATGTACTATGTAATATACACATATAACACAGTGTACATGTATATGATATATACATATACATGTATATACATATAGGTATATATAAGATATACATACACATATATGATATATAGACATAGGCATATATATTATATATGGAGAGAGAGAGATTCTTTTCAATCTGACCTATAGCACATCATAACTATGGAGATCTCAGGGTAAGGAGGTTTTTTCTATAATGGCAAATCATCTATCTGCCTTCTCTGCAATGTATAGCCTTAGAGAGTTGGGTAGGGGAAGGAGAGGATAGGTGACTTATTCAGGGTTATATAACCAGTCTATATGAGAGTCAGGATTTGAACCCAGTTCTTCCTAATTCCCAGCCCAGCTTTCTATCTACTACACAAAGTTTCCTCTCATTAATCAGCATACTTTAAAGATTGACCACATTACAGTCACGATTCATCTTTTCTGCCAGCAAGAGGTGAGTATCTCTTTCCCTACCAAGTGCTGGAAAAGTGAGAGGCATACGCCAAACCCCCAATTTTTTTTTTTTTTTACTGTTTCCTGCTCAAAACTGCTAGGAAAAGCCAGTGGATAGAGGTAGCACTGCTCTTAGACCTTGAAGCCTCCCCATCCTCCTTGGTGCTTCATTAAGTGCCTACACCTGTGCTCCTAACCTGGCTCCAACATCAAACTGTCTCTAGGTAAGGGGAAATAACCTAGAAGTGGAAGTCGAGATGAGATTGGCAGTTTTTGTGTGGGGGACAAGGAGAATAAAATATACCCTGAAAATGCCTTCAATTCAGTTGTTAGGAGGTGATAGACCACAGAATACTACTGCTGGGGAAGCTGCTGACTGAGAAGGAGCCAGGAAACGAGGTAGGGCTGAGCTGGAGAAAAGTTCACCTGGCTTGCAGCCACCATGGGGAGGAATTTGGTCATTTGGTAGCTTCTTATTTTGATTAGTTCTTCCTGCTAGCTAGGTGTTCAGCTCAGTTGTTTCTATGCTACTGAAAAACTAAAAGTGCTATTAGTACGCCTTCTAAATCTTGCCACTCTTGGCCAAAGCTCTGGCCACTCAGCCTTGGTTTTAGCTCTAACTGGGAGCTTGAGGAAGCTTCCTCCTTTTTATACATGCTTCACTCCAATGGGGACTGAGAATATAAAATCATTTATTGGTAAACCCATAATCAGGAAGCTTCTGTCCTGGACAGGACTTTAATCTGAGCCAGGACCATTTTCATAAGCATTCTCATTCTGCTCCTGAATATATGCTAATTAAATATTGATTATAAGAGATAGCCTTCTCCTCATGGCATTATTGAAATCATCACAGAAAATGATTTCTAGTGGTAACTATTTAGCCACATCTGCAAAGCAGGAGTGAATATCAGGACAGAACCTGTTATCGATACTATCAGAAATAGCCAAAGGAAGATACGGTCGAGAACTTGAGCCACAAACTTCCAGTCCTGGACGACCTACAGAAGAGAAAAATGACATTTCAAGAGAGTGAAGACACTGAGTAACTTACCTGACTTCATTTGAAGAATACGTGATCATAAATTTCAGATTTATAGCGCTTCTGTTTGCAATGAGCACCAGAGTGACATGGTGGCAAACACATTAGAATGGGAGTAGGTTAACAAACATTGAGTAAGCGCCTACTGTAGGCCAGGCACTGTGATACAAAGAAAGGTGAAGGCAGTCCCTGGTCCCATGGAGCACAAGATCAGATGGGGAAGACAATGAACAACTACACAAACAATGGAAGATAACAAGTTGTGGGCAGGATAAATTGGAGATAATCAATCGAGGGAGGGCATTAGCATTAAAGAGGATTGGGAAAGGTTTCTTCTGGAAGGTTGGAATTTTATCTGGGATTTGAAGGAAGAGAATGAGGAAGAACCTCCCTGAGTTTCAGGCAACTCTCTAAAACCTTAGATTATAGATGTATTGTGGGTAAATTATAGATGGATCTGAGTTGGTGGATTTCCCATTATGGTTTGTAAGTTTATATTCTCATACTTAGTATATACCATATGTCGAGGCAGCTGGGTGGTGTACTGGATAGAGCACCCAGCCTGGAATCAGGAAGATCTGAGTTCAAATCCAGATTCAGACACTTACTAGCTGTGTGACTTTAGGCAAGTCAGTTAATCCCTATTTGCCTCAGTTCCTCATTTTCAAAATGGGGACACATTGGAGAAGGAAATGGCAAACAACTTCAGGATCTTTGCCAAGAAAACACCAGACAACGTCCATTGGGTTGTGTAGAGTTGGACACGATTGAATAACTGAACAACAATATACAGGAACAAAACATACTATATTGTACTGGCTTAATCCAATATTGTATATTCAGAGTTTATGGTATTGGATTTGTCTTTGAAAATACTCTGCATTAAACAGCTATGGCATATGTAACTCAGTCAATTTAGGCCAGAACTTTCTCCTGTTTTAGGAAGAAGTTCTTTCAAATATGTTAACAAAATAATGTCAATGAAAGGAAAAAATTCAAAACCTGTACTCTTTTTGAGTTTTTATTTTTAAATCCTGTTGATGAGATAACCTGTCAACCTGTGAAGAATCAGAAACCAGCAAGGCTCTGGATAACCAACTTAATGTATAAAATTAAGTTACTAAAAAAGAAAATAAAGGTTGATCAGAATGAACGGTACTTAATAGTACCTTAACTTTTTCACTTTTCCTCTTAGTGTTTCTGTGGACTTTAGCCTGAAAATTCTTGCCTCGATCCTATATTCTTCTCAGGGTTTACTTAATTTAAAAAAATACCATTTCAGGCAGATAGTAAACTGGAATAATAATTATTATTATTATCTGACACTGCTATGGCCCTTTAAGCTTTGCAGAGTGCTTTATTTATACCATTTGAACCTTAGAACAATAACCCTGTCAAGTAGTACAGTGGATAATGTTCCAGGCGTGGAGTCAGGAAGACTCATCTTCATGGGTTCAAATTACTTACTAGCTGTGTGACCCTGGGAAAGTCACTTTATCCTGCTTAACCCCGTTTTCCTCAGTTTTCTCAACTTTGAAACGAGCTGGAGAAGGAAATGGCAAACAACTCCAGTATCTTTGCCAAGAAAACCCCAAAAAGGGTCATGAAGAGTTGGACACAACTGAAAAATGACTAAACAACAACAGTTTTATTTGATAGAAAATCGAGAGTTTGGAGAGTTGAAGTGAATTGCTCATGGGTACACAGATGGTAAGCGTGGGAGGTGGGATTAGAACCCAACATTCTATCTACTTACTATGCTATGCCAGGAAAAGAAAAAAAAAGATGAAATAATGAAGCAAATTACCCAGGCACCTAGGAGGATATTTGGTAGTACTTGCTCCAAGGGCATTTTTTTTCTCACTTTAGAATATCCACCTCATTCATTATCAGAATAAACAGACAAATTATTACACCAATGAAGAATGGCCATGCACTGACTGAATGGCAAACTATCAAGCTGTTAACCTTTTTACTTATCCTGGATCTGTAAGGTTTCCCACATTTGAGAGACAGCTAGCTGGCACAGTGGCTAGAGCGCTGGACCCGAAGTCAGGAAGATTCATTATCCTGAGTTCAGATTTGACCTCAGACATTTACCAGCTATCTGACACTAGACAAGTCACTTAACCTTATTTGCCTCAATTTCTTCATCTGAAAAATGAGATGAAGAAGGAAATGGCAAACCACTTCAGTGTCTTTGCCAAGAAAACCCCATGGTCGAGGAGAGTTGGACATGACTGAACAACAAATGACACAATGGCTCAAGAATTGCCTTTGGAGCCGGGAAGATCTGTGTTCAAATCCTGTTTCAGGTAATTAGCTATATAACAATGGCAAGTCACTTAACCTCTTTTGCTGCTCCCAGGCAATTCTCTAAGACCCTAAGTTACAGAGGAGTTGCTTTGATGCATCTGTAGAAGGAGTTTCCTTTTTGTTTTGTTTTTTTGCAGTGCAATGAGGGTTAAGTGACTTGCCCAAGGTCACACAGCTAGTAAGAGTCAAGTGTCTGAGGTCAGATTTGAATTTAGGTCCTCCTGAATCCAAGACCAGTGTTTTATCCACTGCTTGCCTAGCTGCCCCCAGAAGGAGTTTCCATATTACTGATTGAATAAAATCAATATTAGTCATTTTATAAAATTTTATTTTGATTAAATGAAGCAGAATAAATATAAATAGTGAAGAGTGGATATGGAGTCAGGCAACTTTTGTTTAAATTCCACCTTCAACATTTCCTAAAGTACTTGTGTGATGTTGTTAGTCATTTTTCAGTAATGTCCAACTGTTTTTGACCCCATTGGGGTTCTCTTGGCCAAGATACTGGAGTGGTTTGTCATTTCCTTCTCCCGCTCATTTTACAGAGGAGGAAATTGAGGCAAACAAGGTGGAGTGATTTGCCCAGGGTCACTTGCTAGTAAGGGTCTGAGGTCATATTTGAACTCCAGTCCTCCTGACTCCAGGCCTGGAGCTCTATCCACTGCGTCACCTAGCTGCCACAGCTTGTATGGTATGTCATTAGATCTCTATCTTAGTATCCTCATAGGATCTTAGCTTCAGAGCTAGAAAAGACCTTAGAGACCATTAAGTCCAACATCTTCATATTATAAATAAGGGAACGGGGCGGCTAGGTGGCGCAGTGGATAAAGCACTGGCCCTTGATTCAGGAGTACCTGAGTTCAAATCCAGCCTCAGATACTTGACACTTAGTAGCTGTGTGACCCTGGGCAAGTCACTTAACCTCCATTGCCCCTCTAAATAAATAAATAGACAAACGAATAAATGAATAAATGAATGAATAAAGGAACTGAGGCCTGGAGAAGATAAGTGACTTGCTCAGGGTCGCAGTAAGAAAGTATTTGAGTCAGGATTCAGGTGAGACTGGTACTCTATCCACCTTACCATGATATTTCTTATCCATTAAAAAAAAAATGAGATGAGCTGGAGTCCAGAAGATCTGAATTTGAATCTGTCGTCAGATACTTAATAGCTGTGTGACCCTGGTCAAGTCACTTCTGCCTGCCTCAACTATAAAATGGGGGTAATAGCATCCTAGGGCTGTTCTGAGGCTCAAATGAGAGAATTGTAAAGTGCTTAGCCCAGTGCCTGGCACATAGTAAGCACTATATATGTGCTAGCTATTATTGCTATTTATTATTATTAATATCATCACCGTGGCTGGCTCCAGATTCTCTATTTTCTGAGTTCACTCACCTCGTTGATGAAATGCTCTTTTTTCACATGCCTGGAGATGTACCTAATAGACTCAGCAGCCTTTTCCAAAAAGGCAACCAGTAACTTTTCCCCGTCTTTCATTTGCTTCTGCTTCTGCTTTGCTGGCATTTTGGCCTTTGCTTCTGGCTGGCTTTCCACCACATCTGGGAAGGGGTAGCGATCGATGGGGCCTCTCATGCAGAGAAGTTTGGGGAGCTTTTGGAGAAACAATCTTTTTACCCAAGGGGCCATGGGGTGGTAAGTGGAAGAAGAGCGGTGGTGAACATTGATAACAAAGACTGTGACGATGATGGACAGGGTGACAAAAATCATGATGAATAGCAGATATTCCCCAATCAGAGGGATGACCTTTGAAGATGATGGGATGATTTCTTCAATCACTAGGAGAAAAACGGTCAGGGAAACTAGAACCGATGTGGAGAGTGAGAGTTTTTCTCCTTCATCAGAAGGCAAGTAAAAGACAAGGACTGTCAGGAAGGACAATCCAAGACAGGGGATGATGAGGAAAAGGGTATAGAAGAGAGGCAGGCGCCTCAGGACGAAAGAATACGTAATGTACGGGTAAGAATACAAGCCCTCCCTTCTGTTTCCTTTCATGCCTTTGGCATAGAGTATTTCCCATTCTCCATTATCAAAGAAGTCATTCCTGTCAACGTTCTCATCAATTAAAACAAGGTCGACCATGGTGCCGTCATAAGTCCAGGAACCAAACTTCATCGAACAGTTCTGTCTGTCAAATGGGAAAAATGTCACGTCCATTGTGCATGAACTTTTGTAACTGGATGGAGGAGTCCAAACAATGGTTCCATTGTGTCTTACGATGACCTTAGTCATTAGAGAGCCTTCAAAGCGTCCATCAGCACTGAAAAAGAGACAGTTGCTTTCACTCTGCAGACTGGTCATTCATGGAATGATTGGTTGTTTCTCTGTGTCATCAGACTTATGGAATTATTCTTTTCCCACTATGAGGACAAATGAGAACCTGACTCTACTACTTGCTGTGTGATCTTATGCAAGTCACTTTATTTCTTTGGGTTTCATCTCTTTCCCTTATAAAATGAAGGGGTTAGAGTAAGTCAAAGGATCATACAACCTTTAGGGTCCCCTCCATCTCTAAATCCTCCCATCTTCCTCATAGAAGACCTCTCTTCTTTTTAGGATAATGAGAGAAATGATTATTTTACTATTACATCAATAACCAATTATTAAATTAGGATCCAAGCTTTTTCTCCTTCATTCCTTATTTTAGACCCAGCCCCTGTAAAAGGTCAATCTCTGAAGGACATGACTGATGAGATTATTCTGGCCTTCAAGGAACATAATCTTCAATCTTAGGCGGGAGACTTTACTTCTTTTTAGAGTGTAAACAGAGTCCAGTATGGACTAGTTCTTACATCTGAGGAGAAGAACCCCTGTCCTTGTACCCCTCCATTAGAATTTAGGGTGACCCAGCTCATAAAGGAGAAAACCTTTAAAACTTTTAAAGGAGTGGTCTGAATGAAGATGGATTCCTTGGTCCAGATTGCTGGAGGTGGCTGAGTCTCATGATCAAGTCACATTCTCAGCAAGAAGAGTGAAGACTTCTAGCCCACCTCCTCATTAAATGCCCACCAATCAGGTTTGCATTTCAGTTGTTAAGGGAATTCCCTTTCAAAGATTATTTAAAGCTTTTAGGCTCTCCATGTCTTTTGTTTTTGGTTACCAAGAGAAACTGCCAACTATCAATATATTGATTTCTAGCTAGCCTAACTAACAAATTGATTATTAATTACCCAGAAACTCTGTCTCTCAGGGCTCTTCATTCATCACAATACAGCTCAAGCACCACCTCTTGTGGGAAGCCCTGATCTCTCCAAATGCCAGTGCCTTCCTCTCATACTACCTTGTATTTAGCTGATTTGTATTTATTTCTATTTATCCTGTATATACTTATGCAGGGTGTCCAAAAAAGTCTTAGTACAGTTTTAAGCTATTAAATTTTATGACACCTATGAAAAACGGACATGGGCATACTCATATTTGTCTTTCTCTTGAAAAATATGATTCCATGTTTTACGTTTTATTATTACTAGAAAAGCAAACCTTCCGGGGCAGCTAGGTAGCACAGTGGATAGAGCACCGGCCCTGGATTCAGGAGGACCTGAGTTCAAATCTGGCCTCAGACACTTAACACTTACTAGCTGTGTGGCTCTGGGCAAGTCACTTAACCCCAATTGCCTCACCAAAAAAAGAAAAAAAAAGAGGAAAAAAAAGAAAAAGAAAAGCAAACCTTCCCCTTGGGTATTAGAGTTAATTTCTTTAACCTATTTCCCTCTAAGATACTTATTTTTTTTTTGGTGGGGGAGGGGACAGTGAGGGTTAAGTGACTTGCCCAGGGTCACATGGGATACTTACTTTTCAAAAAGAACTATATCAGGAAGCCAAAGAGATTCAGATGGAACTTTAATGGAGCTGATTCCACCATATTCATCAGGGTTCCAGCGTAATTTGTGGTCTATCCATTCCTGTAGAGAGCCAGGGAAGAAATAATGAGAATTTTGCCCTTATTCATTGCTTATCCCTCCCCTACAGAACCTACTGGGGACTCCCATGGCATGGAGGAATACAATTTCATGTTGAGAAGCATGTCTGAACTCCAGAGAAATTGAGAAGACCCTATCCTTGTCCTGAACCTCCGATACTTTTAGAATTGTTATATTTAACTAAATTTTATGGTAAAGGGAGTGGGGTACCAGTATGGGATTCAAGTTGTGCCTGTGGTACATACTGTGATCATGGACAAGTTGCATATATCACATCATATAGTAAGTAGTTACTATGTGTGCCAAAGACTGAACTTCTCACTGCTCTAGACAACTTATCTAAGACTATAAGCTATAAATAAATTCCTGAGAATGTAAATCCCTTGAGGTTGGGGACTATTTTTGTTTTTCTGGTTATCTGTAGTGCTTAGCACAGTGCCTAGTACACAGTAAGCCCATGATACATGCTTGTTGATGGACTGACTAACTGATCTGTATCAGGTAGTTTTCCATATCAGGATTACCAAATGCTGATGAAAACATAGGTCCAAACCAAAAAGAAATAATTGTAGCTTCAAGCATCTTTTTTTAATGGTCACCTTTTTTGCAGCTAATTGTTTCATTGTCCAGTCATTTTCAGTTGTATCTGACTCTTTGTGACCCCATCGTGGGTTTTCTTGACAGAGATACTGAAGTGGTTTGCCATTTCCTTCTCCAGTTCATTTTACAGGTGAGGAAACTGAGGTAAACAGAGTTAAGTGACATGCCCATCTCACACAGCTAGTAAGTATTGGAGATCAGATTTGAACCCAGGAAGCCGAGTCTTCCTGACTCCAGGCCCAGAACTCTATCCACTGTGTCACCTAGTTTCTGGCTTTCTCTTTAAAAAATTAATTATAAAGAGGGGGAAAACAAACCAAATTAATTTTAGCTAGTCCAATGATAAATATTTATTCAAGACATCGAACATCAAATCTGAAAAATGTTTGATAGTCATCAGTCATGTGTATTTTCCATGGCACTATGCTGTCATCTGAATGTCTTTTTACATGCTCTCATTGAGATTTAATACTTGGGATCTGTTTATCTTCCATATGCCCATATACCATAAGTTCATATGATTGTACATATACTACCTATATCAGATTGGTTGCTGTCTTGTTGAGGGGAGAGGGAAGGGAAGGAGGAAGAAAAATGTGGAATTCAAAATCTTATAAAAATGAATGTTGAAAACTATCTTTACATGTAACTAGAAAAAAATACTATTAAGATAGACAAAAAAGATAAGTTCATTTATTGCAATCTCAGAGAATTCAGTGAATTCAGGGACTATGAGAAAAACACGGCAAAAAAAACCGCAGTCCCAATGGCTTTGCTCGACTGGATTGCAAAACATGAGTAGATGATGAATGTATATCACAATTATAGTGCATACAGATTTTAATAAAGCTTTAGATACAAAATCTCATGGAATATGACCTGAAAATTAAATTCCTCTGCATTTCTGCCTATTGTCTGGACAGTAAACAATCATATAGTCTCTTGCAGAATGACATTACACTGAGTTAAAGAGAGCTGCTCCACAGATTCTTTCAGGATCACTGTGAAATGTGCCTTTATAATTGAATCAAGAGTAAACAAGTGCATGATACAATGGCATGCCAAAACAGTGAAATATTCATGAAGCCTGAAGATTATTTGAGTAGGGCAATACAGCAAAGTCATCATCATGATTAATATATACCATGCCCCCCAATTTGCACGGCACGCTGCTCCATCCTGGAAAAAGAAAGTTAAGTAGATGCAGTTCCTTAAGGAGCTTGTAATTGCAGACATAAAATTTGCATGACTATGGGAAAAGGCCTCCCTATGTACTGACAGGTCTTTAGCACCAGCTAAGATGGTAGATTTTTCTGTGCTTCTTTGAAATGACAGGATACGTGGAATACTTCTTTGTGATCTTTTACTAAAAGGATTTTCTCCCCCTTTTCTTTAGGAGTGGAAATACTCTGGTACAAATATCCCACTGATATGGATGTTCTCTCCAGTGATGCAGATTGCAAGCTACCTGCCTACCTGTCCCATAACACTTGTCCACATCCTTCCATAAATTCACCTCAAATGGTCCCATCAATGTGCTGGGCAGCTTCCTTGCACGCTCTTGACATCTCACTCTTCCATGTCAATATAGTACAAAGGCTGTCCATAAATTATTCTTCACTCTCTCCATGTGACCAGCCCATCCTTTCTTATGACCATAAGTACATTGAAATATATGAATGAAAATTCTTTCTAAAAATCTATTCTCTCTGATCTAGGTCTGGGCTATTTTTCCCAAGAGAGCAAAAATTTCAAACATTTCTCCCACAGTAATTTAAAGTGGGCAGCTAGGTGGTACAGTAGATAGAGTGTTGGGCCTGAAGTCAGGAAGACCCATCTTTCTGAGTTCAAATCTGGCCTCAGACATTTAGCTGTGTGATTCTGGGCAAGTCTCTTAACCTTGTGTGCCTTAGTTCCTCATTTGTAAAATGGGCCAGAAAAGCAAATGCCAAGCCACTCCAGTATCTTTGCCAAGAAAACCTGAAATAGGGTCACGAAGAGTTGGGTGCAACTGCAAAATGACTGAACAATGACAACAATTTTTTTTTGGGGGGGGGGATGAGGGTTAGGTGACTTGCCCAGGGTCATAGAGCTAGTGTCAAGTGTTTGAGGCCAGATTTGAACTCATGTCCTCCAGAATCCAGGGCCAGTGTTTTATCTACTGAGCCACCTAGCTGCCCAGACAACAAAAAATTTAAAGTGAAGCAACTTGTGTTTGTGGATCATGTTTGGATAGTTATTAGGGCCCTTTGAAATTCTCATTTACTCTGCTGGTTGTTATGGACCCTCTTGGTACTTAGTTGCTAAGTATCTGAATCTAATTAATAATAAGGAATATTGATCCAACAATTTATTTCATTGTTACCTTCCTTTTACTCTAGACAAAATTTTTTTGTTTTGTTTTTTGTTTTGTTTTTTGTAGTTGAGTTCTCATGGAGATAATATATATTAGAGGAATGAAACTGGGTGGGGGGAAATTTAGATATAACCTTGATTCACATCTCTTTAATCATTTAACATATAGCCCACTGGGTTTTTTGTTTGTTTGATTTTTATTCTTTCTTTCTTTATTTTTTAAATTCTTTTTCGGGGGGGGGGGGGGTTGTTTTTAGTTTTGCATGGCAATGAGGATTAAGTGACTTGCCCAGGGTCACACAGCTAGTTAGTGTCAAGTGTCTTATGCCGGATTTGAACTCCTGAATCCAGGGCCGATGCTTTATCCACTACACCACCTAGCTGCCCAGCCCATTGGTTTTTGATGTTTACTACAGTCAGGATAATCTTTCCCTCCCTCCCTCTCTCCTCTAATATATTCAGTAAAATATCTATCCCAATCCAAAATGGGGAAGTGAGCATGGAATATAATGTCAAGTTGTGTACTATACAACTAGAAGACAGATGGTTGGAATGCAGACCAGTTGAGAGCCTTTATTTAATTCCCACTTGAGAAGTGGCATTTCAGAAAACATTTAGGAGACTGTACATTTATAGAATAGTTTGATTCAATTCAACAAAATTTTTTTGAGCATCAACTAGATGTAGAACATGACCTAGCAATAATGTTTAGTCACATTGCTCAAAGAAGAACAAAACTTCCCTGACCTCAAGGAGTGTCTACTGAAAGACACAAGACTTATCCATAAGTAAGTGTGTAGAATGAAGTTCCCTTCAGCCCCATTGATGAAATCATAAAACAGGTTACTGAAAGATGGGTTATTAATGCATTAAACAAAATATAAAGTCATGTCTATGCCTTGTTACCCCTTTACAAAGTGTGAAGGAGTTCTCCCTAATGGTATCAGAGGGACAACTTGCCAGTTCTGAAAGATAGTTGAGGAACAGCCAAAGCAGGAAGTAGCTTTGTGGAGTATAACTCTTGCACTTTTATCAGAGGGCATTGGGAGAAAAGAGGGGATTTATTTCACTTCCTCCATTGGCCATGGCATAAAGTAGCAAAGATATGCATCCAGTAGGAGGCACCATATCCCAGAGAGGTCGAGGGGATGAGTCATTGAATCAATGAGGTTGGCTCCAAGGGTGTGACCCTTAGTGGCCCAACAAAAAAGCCAACCATAGATTCAAGACAGAATTAGCTCTGCTAGTCATGCTGAAGAGAGCAGCGGAACCAGGTGGCAACTGAGCAACCCACCTTTCCTTATTCTGTGTCCAGGGGAAAGTAGAGTGAGAATACCAAAAGAAGAAGACACAGAGGTCCTGTGGTATCAACGACTTAAGTTGCCTTGGCCATAAATATTCCCTACTTGGATGCCTCACAACCAGTGTACTTTAAGTTTGTGTCCACTCTTCTCACTGACAATGTTTTTTGTTTGGTTGGGATTTTTGGGGTGAGGCACTTGGGGTTAAGTGACTTGCCAACAGTCACACAGCTAGTCATTGTTAAGTGTCTGAGGCCGGATTTGAACTCAGGTCCTCCTGAATTCAGGGCCGGTGCTCTATCCACTGTGCCACCTAGCTGCCCCTGACAATGTATATTTTTGAGGGAAAGTGTGTCCACAGTTTATGGAGGAACATTGTATAGCTACTGTTCCTCGAAGACATCTTTGCTTTGAACTAATTATGTCTACTGGCTGACTACTAAAGTAAGGCCCTGTAACGACAATGGACCACAACCACTTATTGCTCCTTTGGGGCATAACTAAAGCAGAGGTCAGGAGAAAATGGAAGAGCAGAAGAAAATAGTTGGGGGTGGTACATAATGGTGATTTCCAAGTATTTCCAAGAAGTATTATCATGTGGATGGGGGCTTCAACTTTTTCTGCTTGGCCTCAGAAGGCAGAACTAGTAGCAATGGGTAGAAATTGCAGAATGGTCTATTGAGACAGTAGAAGGAAATATTCCTGGCTTTTAGAATTATCCAAGAGTGGAATATTTCGAGTCCATTGACTCCATTTCACTAGATGTTTTTAAGCAGAGGCTCATTGAGGACATGGTAGAGAGGTTTCCAATCAAGTATGATTTGGACCACGTAGTCTTTGAGGTCCCTTCCAACTGAGATTCAGTGATTTAGGGGACCTTGACTCAAAAAATTCTTTAGCCCATGATTTTTAGCAGGAAGTAACATCCCTGGGCCGTGTTCCATGATGGAATTTTTTGCTGTCAGACTCTGTGTCTCACTATCTAAATGTCTAAATTGAACCCTGGGCAAATCTAGCCAATACAAGAGTGTGCTGGCAAATGTCCAATACACATTTCATTTTAATTGGCATTAACATTTTCTCTATTATTGTCTTAAGTCTAGACAATCATCAAAGCAGTAAATCAAGCCCTAATTTGAAGTGTTTAATGATTTCCAAGGTATAAAAATTCAAAATGAAAATTTGGCTCTTAGGAGCCAAAAGCGTATGGGGAAGATTTAAAAAGTCAACACAGAATGATTCATATTATAAAATTAGTAGCTCTAGACACCTTATGGGGCTTTTCTATTGGGGTGTACATGTGGTCAGAATGTAGTAAAGAACTATGTTTATTTACAGCCAGCCACGTGATAATTTTCTTTGTCTTATTTTAAATCATGTTAATGACCAGTTCCTGTACAATTGATCAGATCAGCCTTGTAGTTAATTTAATTCAGTAATTAGGGTGGCTGAAAACTCTGGACTGACTCCTTTTTGATTCAGAGTTTTTCATTGCATAGACCCAACCACTAGGTCCCTTGGCTTTGTTGATGTGAACCCTGTGATGCTCAGTTAAGCACCATGGAACACATGTAGAATTCCACAGGTTTGTAGTTTGCTAAAAAAAATACTAGAGATTGGTCTGTGAGGTATCTGCACATATGGATTTCATAAAATTATCTTGGTTGGGGGCAGCTAGGTGGCGCAGTGGATAGAGCACTGGCCCTGGATTCAGGAGGACCTGAATTCAAATTCGGCCTCAGACACTTAATACTTACTAGCTGTGTGACCCTGGGAAAGTCACTTAACCCCAATTGCCTCACCAAAAAAAAAAAATTATCTTGGAGAAGCTGGTGCTTCTGTTTATGAGGAGGGAGTCACAGTCCTGAATTCAGAATAAGAATCTCTTAGTCATTTGAGAGTTTGAGGTCATCTAGTCCAATCTATATATGAAAGGAACGCAGAAAGATTCCTTTTCTGAACTTATTTACCACTTCCCCTCCCACTTCAAAATGCCAAAACCTAGGAGGGGATTTAAATCAATGAGAAGAATCAACATAAAGGGAAGGGGGGAGGCAATGAAATTGCAAGTCTCTACCCATCTGAACTCTTGAAGAAAAAATATAGTAAGATGGGTTTGGGCCAGAATGGTGTAGTTGAAAGAGTGCTGAATTTAGAGTCAGGAAGATTGGGGGGGGGGGGTTCCAAATATGCCCCCAGACACTTACAAGCTGTGTGACCCTGGGCAAGTCACTTAACTTCTGTTTGCCTCAGTTCCTCTTCCGTAAAATGAGGGGGTTGGCCCAGATGGTCTCTGAGGTTCCTCCCAGCTCTAAAGCTATGATGTCATGATAATAACCCACTTGGTAATGTGCAAAGGACTGCTGAATGCTGGTCTTGCTGAAGTCTTGATGCTTACCCTTTCTTCTGTGACAGATCCAGAGAGGCCTCTGGGTATGTCCAAGATATAGCTGTCCCAGAGATGCCCATGGAAATGTGTCTCACTTAAATTCTCCTCAAGATTCACAGAGTGAACAAAACAGTGTTTGCTGGTCTCTATAACCCAAGCTTACCTAGGAGCAGAATGAGAACCACAGCAGCTGCTGTTCCCCCTACAACCAGCCCACAAGGGTTGTGAAGAGGCTTCAAAGCCACAACCCCACAGAGGGCCTTGTTCTCTCAAAAGCCCCAGGAAATTGTTGGCTGTATCCTTCTTCTCCTGACCCTTGATCTCCTGCAGACCTGGAACCCCAGGAGGGCTCCCCTCCCCATCCTTCTCTCCTTCCAGCGGCAGCTTAGAAAAAACATCTCGTGTTTGTGCAGCCTTTCCAGACAAGACTCTCAAAGCCCTTTCCAAATATGAACTCAGAGTTGTTTAACACCAGCTACAATAGGAAACAGAATAGGGGAAGAGATATACAGACAGCAGAACCAAATATTAAAGTTAATCCATAGGAAAAAAAAGATTCCCTGATTCCAAATACGTACCATAGCTTCTCCTTCATTTTCCTTCCTCGCACATTTACATAAAATAACCTTTGCCTGGTTAGGTCAGCTGAAACAATATTCCATTTAAACCCTACTAAATTGGATTTTTCTCACTGTAAATAAGCCAAGCTTTAAAATTATTCAGTTTAAAAGTTAAACAAAATGTGGGTGAGCATCAAATATGTAATTCAGAGTCACAAGACTAACACTTTAGAGATAGAAGAGGCTTTAGACATCAGAAGGTCCAACACTCTTATTTTTCAAATGAGGAAACTGAGGACCAAAGATGGGTCTAGAGACTAGAAATTATTTACCTACGGTCATACATATAGTAAGTGATGGAGCTGGGATTCAAGTCAATCTCCTGGTACCAGAAATAATGATTCTGTCTCCCTCCTATCCTCCACAATGAACTCTCTCATTGATTCCTTGTTATCTAATAGGGTGGACCAGGTTATCTTAGGGAAGGTACATTGTGAAATTTTCAGAATAAAATTAATTTTGCTTCACTTTAATTTTAAGGTAAATATCTGCCAAACAGCCTTTGGGCCTCATTCTATGATTCCATCCTCAGATAGGAGAGTTCAGCTATTAGTTTTAGTGTGAATAGGAATCCTAAAGGGCCCTCGTTCCTTGTAAGGAGAAGGGCCAGAGCCAAAGGGAGGAGTCAGGTGATATGTCAAGGGTAACAGCTGAAAACAGAAATAAATCCAAATGCCTTAAATAAAAGTAGGAAGCGGTGGCAGCTAGGTGGTGCAGTGGATAAAGCACCAGCCCTGGATTCAGGAGGACCAGAGTTCAAATGTGGCCTCTGACTAGCTGTGTGACCTTGGGCAAGTCACTTAACCCTTATTGCCCCGCTCCCCCCAAAAGTAGGAAGCTTTAGGTATATCCTTTAATCTTTAGGGTTTGGTTCTAAAAGTCAGAGGACTTGGGTTTGAATCCCTCAGTTACTACCTTGGACATGTCATAGAGCCTCCCTGGGCCACAAAGGTCCCCTCCAGTTCTAAGGCTATGAAAATCCAATGATCTTTGAGGCAGATGTTTGGGCTGAATGTTCTACCTTGTTTTGTTCTTCCCTAATAACAATTGACATTTGCGTAGCACTTTACATACTATGAGGTGGGCACTTTAGCTATTATTACCTCCATTTTACAGATGAGGAGACTAAATCTCAGACAGGTCTTACTAATTAGTGTGACTCAGCCCATGATCACCAAGCCAGTAGATGTCAGAGGTGGGACAACTCCAAATCTAGCATTCTTTCCATTATATATATTTATATCATGTCATATTATACTATGTGTGTGTTCAGTTGTGTCCAGCTCTTTGTGGTGACCCCATTTGGGGTTTTCTCAGCAAAGATACAGAGTGGCTTGTCATTTCCTCCTCCAGCTCATTTTCTAGATGAGAAACTGAGACAAACTGGGCTAAGTGACTTGCCCAGAGTCACACAGCTAGTAAGTGTCTGAGGCCAGATTTGAACTCAGGAAGATAACTTTCTGATCCCAAACCCAGAGCTCTATCCACTGTGCCACCTAGCTGCCCACATTTTATACTATCCTATCCTATATTAGTTACATATTATAGTTACCTTATATGTGTTTTATTTCCCTATGAGATGCTCCATGAAGGAAGGGACTACCGCCTTGTAATCTTGTATCAGTCCCAGATCTGGGCATATAAGTGTGGTAGGAACAGGGTTTTCTGTTTGCTGCAATAATTTTTTCTAAAAGGCAACAAAGCTGTCCCTGAGACTTGATTGATCTCTATCTTTCTTGACACAGCTTCCAGGTCACTTAAGTGTATAAAAAGTCTCACGTTCATGTGCAGTCAGGGTGACTCTGATTTGGTTGCTTTCTGAAGACCACTTGAGTCACCATGTCCTTCACCATAGTCTACCCTGATGACCAAATGCATTTCCATATGTAGAAAAGGGATGTGAATGTGTGTGTATGTGTGCATGCATGCATACATGCATGTACTCAGGTGCATGCACCCAGAGAAGCTAAATACCACTGTATCCTTATTGCATATAGTTGTGGCTGGGCAAAGAAATCTATCCTTTTTTAACTGCTCAATGATGCACGAGCACCTCATTTCTTCCCAGTGTCAAACTTGAACGAAGAGACTACTGTTGTTCAAGCCACCACCAGCAATAAGCCCTAATAAATGTTTGTTGAATAAATGTTCTTTGTACTCTTAGTTGATTTTCAAAAAAAACAAGCTATTAGAGAAACCTGAAATACTAAGCTTGACAAAGAGCTAACCAACCTTATTTTCCTTAGATGGGACCAGGTGATAAGGGACCAAAGAGGGTATCAGCTACAGTGGCACTGACTGGTACCAGGGGTACCCCAGGGGTAGCTTAAAAATTCTAATAGAAGGCCCCTAGGCTTTGCCATAATGTACAAGGTTCTTGACTGGGACCAGGAGGATGGATGAGAGAGCCAAGTGCCCATGATGATGAGCCCACCTTTAATGGGATTAGATCTGGGGAAAGAAAAGGATTTCCATGTTCTTGTGCTTTCCCTAGTTCTTTCTTATTACTCTGGCTTATTGACCCTGAGAACTGTTATTTTCTGTTGCTGAAGAGCAGTATCAAAAGTCCCAGATACATGATGGCAATAAGGGTTAAGTGACTTGCCCAGGGTTATGCTGGAGCTATCTTTAAAACCACAAGTTGGGGGCAGCTAGGTGGTACAGTGGATAAAGCACCAGCCCTGGATTCAGGAGTACCTGAGTTCAAATCCAGCCTCAGACACTTGACACTAGCTGTGTGACCCTGGGCAAGTCACTTAACCCCCGTTGCCCCACCAAAAAAAAAAATAAAAAAAAAAAACCGCAAGTCATTTGATCCTCTTATCAACAACTGCTGCTCTCCTGCCTCCCCCAGCCCTGCTTCTTTAACTTGTAGTAGTAGTAGTAGTAGTAGTAGTAGTAGTAGTAGTAGTAGTAGTAGTAGTAGTAGTAACAATAACACCAAAACCAATAACAATAATAATATTACCACCTGCTCCACTTACCTCAATTGCTGTAAGACTAACAGGAAATGATACATGTAGAAATCATGTACTCTACATGCATAGGCTATTATCATTCATCACCATGACTCTGGTCATAGATTGTGGTGGCAATGTTTGGGAAGTCGTAGGCATTTGAAGAATTATTGGGCATAGTGCCTAAAGAGCACCTTGGTGGACCCTTCTCTGATCTGCAATTTTAGCTCCTGACTACTGAAAACTTTCACAGGGACAGAAGAGTCAAACATCCAGTACCATCCTCAATTACTATTACCTACTGAACTGCAAAGCTTAGAGACTCAGAAGATGAATGGTTTATTCTTGCTGACCCTCATCCCCTTGAGATAAAAACTTGGTATGGCAGTTTTCCTAGAGGTTATTCATGAGGTAGATTCCCACTATATGGAGTAGCGGGAAGGGCATCAGACTCAAAATAAAAACAACAGTAACAACTAGGTTTGAGAGACTGTATGTGTGTCACAAACTGGTTTGAGTGGTGCCGTCCCTTATTACGGACAGAGCGCTGGGCCTGGAGTCAGGAAGACTCATCTTCCTGAGTTCATATCTGGCCTCAGACACTTACCAGCTGTGTGACCTTGGACAAGTCACCTAACCCTATTTGCCTCAGTTTCCTCATCTGTAAAATGAGTTGGAGAAAGAAATGGCAAACCACTCCAGGATCTTTGCCAAGAAAACCCAAAATGAGGTCTTGAAGAGTTGGACATGACTGAAATGACTGAACAACAATAACAAAACCTGTGTGACATTGGGTGAATTATGTGGGAAAATTTTATTTTATTGTTTGAACCTAAGCTCTTCCTTAGAGACCAGATTTGTTTAATGCTTAACCTAGATTGTGCTGAGCAGAAACCTAGTCAGATCTGAAGATTAAGGTGAGGAGTTTCCTCCTTCCGTATATCTTAAGCAAGCCACGTGTCTTATCTGGAAACTGCCTCTGTTCTGGACAATCAGCTACTGTTCCCTTTTTCCTTTATTTGAGTCCTATATAATGGGTAACTTACCGACACTCAAGGGGAGCAAGCCACCCCTTTTTCAGCTCTCCCTTCTGAGGAACAATTTAAAGCTCTTTTAAAATTATTTCACAAAGAGTCAGACACAAGTGAAAAGGACTAATCAACAAAAATTATTTCAGGTCTGAGTTTTGTTCTCAGACAATAATAAACCTTCTAGGGCCTCAGTTTCCTTATTTGCAAATCAATCAATCACTCTTTATTAAGCACCTACTATGTGCCAGACACTGTGCTAAGCACTGGTAAAATAAAATGAACTGTTAAGTATGAGGGGGGTTAGAACTAAATGGACTTTGGGGGTGCTTTTAAGGTCTAAATTGATGATGAATGTTAGCCTACACACTTCCTCCATTTATAAAAGGAAGCCCTTGACCTCAATGATCTCTAAGGCTCTTTGATATGTTCTATGATCCTTGCAAAGAGGCCAAATCTATGTCACTGAAGGAAGAGGGGGCTAGATTTCTCGTTTGCTTTTAATAGTTTGTCTGTGCTAAGGTCCTATTAACCTTGGAGAGGAGGGTGCAGAAGGGAGAGTGGGCCCAGGGCATTAAGTAGTTTCTCGTGTTGGCTCGATAAGTCACTATTAATAATATATTTCTGGTTTATGGGTTTTGATTACTTTGTAGAGTGCAAAAGAAAGAGGAAAAAGTATATGCGAAGTAAAATCAATACAAATAAAAATAGCTCCCCATAGAAATCGTCTTTGAACAATTGCTAGGTTTCCATGAAGGTCTTTGGTGGGATGAGGAAAGAATGTCTAAATATATAGTGGGATAACAGCAGGGAAGGAGAATAAGCTATGGGAGGACTTTGGTGAGAAGAGCTGGCCATGCAACTTGCCTCCATTTCTAACCGGCAGAATTTCTATTTCATGTGAAAGTGGATTGGAATAGAGGAAGTCATGTGTTTCAGTAGGAAAATCAGCTTTGGTGTAGCATTTTATTTTTAATTTTAATAGTAATGTAGTCAAAGAATCAGAAGCATCTAGGTGGTGCATGAGTTTAAATCTGACCTCAGACATCGACTAGCTGTGTGACCATGGGCAAATCACTTAACACTGTTTGCCTCAGTTTTCTTGTCTGTAAAATGAGCTGGAGAAGGAAATGGCAAACCTCTCCAATTTCTTGGCCAAGAAAACCTTAAATGGGGTCACAGTTCATTAGACTGCAACTGAAACGACTGAAAGCAAAAAAACTCACAGAATTTCATGGTGAGACTGTATGTGTGTTAGAAAGACAGGGTCTTGAGTCCTTGGGGGAGGGGTAATTCCTATGCATATAATGTTAGCACTTGGAAGAGACCTCAGAAATCATTTATTGCTAATCTCTCATTTTGGACATGAGGGAATGGGGACCCAGAGACACCAAATGACTCATGCCCCTATTTGATGTAAACCTTCTGACATTTGTTAACTCCTTAGGAAACTGAACCCTCAAGGAGTCAAGTGACTCAGCCAAATTTACATAGTAAGTGCCTTCACTGGGACTTGAAACAGGGAGGGGCTGAGCATTACAATTATTAGCTCATTTGATCCTCACAACTGCAAAGGTAGGTACTGTTATCTCCATTTTGTAGATGAGAAAACTAAGGCAAACAAGTTAAGTGACTTGCCCAGGGTCTCACATAGCTAGTGTCTGAGGCTAGATTTTAATTCAGATCTTCTTGACTTCAGGCCTAATACTCTACTTAGTGAGCCACCATCTACCTCTTCCATTAGACAGATCTATATAATGACTCCCATGTCCAATATTTTTCTGAACTCTTCCCCATTGCTGCTGCTATGGGAAAAATACATTTAGAATGAGATTTCACCAAAAGAATATTATCAATGATGATTAAGAATAGGTGAAATCACATAATTCTACTTGAGCAGAGTAGAAAGATGAACATAAGGCATGATCACTATCACTAATTTTTTTTTTTTGGTGGGGCAATGAGTGACTTAAGTGCCCATGGTCACACAGCTAGTAAGTCTCAAGTATCTGAGGCCAGATTTGAACTCAAGTCCTCTTGAATCTAGGACCAGTGCTCTATCCACTGCGCCACCTAGCTGCCCCCTACCACTAGAGATATTTTTAAAAGATTACAAGGATTAGAAGGATTAGAATCATACTTGTGTTCTGATTCTTCTTTCACAACATGACTAATGTGATTGTACATATATAACCTATATCAGATTGCTTTCTGTCTTGGGGAGGGGAGAGGGAAGGGAGAGAGAGAAAAAAATTTGGAACTAAAAATCTTATAAAAACAAATGTTAAAAACTATCTTTACTTGGAACTGAAAAATAATAAAATACTTTTATGATTAAAATTAAAAAAAAAATTTAAAAAGGGGCAGCTAGGTGATGCAGTGGATAGAGCACCAGCCCTGGAGTCAGGAGGACCTGAGTTCAAATTTGGCCTCAGACACTTGACACTTACTAGCTGTGTGACCCTGGGCAAGTTACTTAACCTCAATTGCCTCACCAAAAAAAAAAAAAAAAAGAATTGTACTGCTTGGCCTTGGAGGAACAATACGGGGCATGTACCTCCTATAGCTTGGTGATCCATTATATTTATTTCATATATATTTTACATTTAGTAATATATTTGTACCTCTTGTTTTCTCTGGCAGAATGGAAGTTCCATCAAGGCAAAGATTTTTTTCCTTTTTATCGATGACACCTGGAAATAGTGCCTGGCACATGATTGGTGCTTAAGAAATGCTTTTTCATTGATTGATTGGATAGGCTGTGGCCTACTTATGCCCACCATCTGTTTCTCAACGGCCTTTGAGTGACCTGCCATTTTAATTCTTCAGAGAATGTGTCATTTCATGATTTATAGTCAATATCATCATTGGATGAATACTAATACTAAAAAGATGAGTCTCTTTTTCAAGGAGAAGCCTGGTTAAAAACATGGGGCAATGTCCTAAAGGCAATCTGGCCTGCAAGCTTTCTCCTATTTAATTCTGAACCCTGTTCATTTTCCAATTCCACTTTCTGTACCAGATTTCTGTACATGATAGACTAGCCCTTTGAAATGAACATCAATTGCACAGCTGAGACAATCAGCCTAGCTGTGAGATACTATGTCATCCCTTCACTGGTTGAAGTCCTAACCATCCTTTAAAGCCCAATTCCAATGCCACCTCCTCCAGGAAGCCTTCCCGATCCCCTTCTTCCCCCAGTGAGGACCTTTGTTTCACACCTGCATAATGCATTTATCCTATAATATTTACGTTGTATTTGAAATTTATGTAAAATATTTTTGATGACTAGCTTAAATTTGGGGGGACTAAACTGTGGATGGCTAACCTGGGGACTTTTGACTATTTGGCTATCTGACTTCGTTAATTTAATGTGGGCCGTTTATAAAGTTCCACCACACTGCTCCCAAACTGATAGACTAAAGAGTAAGAAGCCTCTTAAGTAAATAATCCAAGCAGAGTTTATTTATGAGATACTATTTCAAATTAGGAATACAGGGAAATAAAGTACAACCTGACTGCTTTCCTGCAGTCTCTTTCCACTGCATCTCTTTCCCACCTGCTTCTATTCGAACTTCTTGAATACAATAAGGGCCTTAGCCGCCTCCAGCCTCAGGGCACGTTATACTTTCCCTGATTTGTATTAAGGCCTGTAACCTTGTCAGCCCGGTCTCTCCTTTTCCAAACCAAACTCTCCTCTGTCCTTGTCCGCGCTCCCCTCTAGTCAGCCCCTCTTTCTTGTCTATCTAGTCCGTCCTCCTCTAGTCAGCCCCCCTCCACCTCCAATCTTGTCTCTCTTTTAGTCCGTCCTCGCTCCTTTTTTTTCCTGTCTAACTCCCAGGTCTATATATACACCTTTTCTTCTCTCCACTCAAATCTCGGGGCTTCCTTCTCCCCCACAGACCAAGCTAATCCGCCAGCCAGGACTAGGGCTGGTTGGGGGGGGTGGGGGTGGGTGGTGCACTCCCACTTCACGTGCCTCAGCACAGGCTATCTTTCAGATAGCTCTGCTCAGGTCGGAGGGAGCTGGGGCTTTTTTTTTTTTTCCCCAGCTGTCTGACCTGGTGTCTTGTATAGCCCATGGGGCTTTTTCCGCTCAGCTGAAACTGAGGAGGAGGGGGAGAGACCCTGAGAGCCTAAGGCTTTCTAATCTTAGCCTAAAGGTAGGGTCCCCAAATCAAAATAAATTTCCACACTTTAAAGTTTTATAAGGGCAGGACTGTGTCCAATCTAAATGTTGAATCTCTCTCCTCCCCCACCTCCAGCACCTAACACAGTGCTCTATTCACAGTAGGCACTTAATAAATGCTTATTGAGTTGTACTGAAATGAATTGGGAGATAGTTTAGATTTGAAGATGGGGCAATTACTTTAAATCATATGGCCTCAAGGCTCCCTATTAGCATGTCTTCCTTCTTTTATCTTAAAAAAAACTCTATGGGGCAGCTAGGTGGTGCAGTGGATAAAGCACCGTCCCTGGATTCAGGAAGACCTGAGTTCAAATCCAACCTCAGATACTTGACACTTAACTAGCTGTGTGACCTTGGGCAAGTCACTTAACCCCAACTGCCTCACAAAAACAACAGCAACAACAAAAATTTCTAATTATAAATTCTTCTGACTTTCTATCTTTGTTATTTTTTATTTGTTTTGTTTTGTTTTTAGGTTACCTGTTTAAGCCATACATTTGTTGTCATCAGCTGATTCTTTTCATCCTAGAGAAATAACATGGAAAAGAACATGTTAATTGGAACAAAGAACATTCCATAAGGTCATTATTTGTCCAAGACTGCCCTCTATTTTAAATGGCATCTTTGGAAGGGTGTGGGGAACTCCACAGACATCCTCATTTCATTCATTCTTAGGAATTCCCCAGCTGCTAAGGTGCTTGAGGCTGAGACTGCAGAAAGGCCGTCACTCACTGAAATGGACCAGTGATTGCTATGGACCAAACAAGTCTTGCACATGAAAGTTGCCACTGTCAGTGTTCACCTGTGGCTGATCTCCAGGAAGACCCTGGTACTGGGTAGGAGGTAGTGACTTGGTTGATTCGAGAAGCAGGATGGATGGAGGAAAAGGGAAGCAGGATTCTGCAGGCACTGGGAAGAACAGGGACAAAATCAACAAGGCATTGCAGAGGAGGGCGTAGATGCTGTGCCATACAAGGATTAGCAGAAGGAATCTTTGAGAGAGAGAGAGAGAGAGAGAGAGAGAGAGAGAGAAGACTTAAGGAGAAGGCATGATAACTGTCCTCAAGGAATTGAAGAGTTTTCACATGTATTAGATTTGTTTTGCTTGACCCCAAAAGGTAGAACTGGGGAAATGTATGGAAGATTTAAATATGGTAGAGAGATGAATTAAGGCTCCAGTATAAAGGGCAGCTAGGTGGCACCATAGTGCATAGAGTGCCAGGGCCTGGAGTCAGGAAGACCTGAGTTCAAATGTGACCTCAGACACTTATTGGCTCTGTGACCCTGGACAAGTCACTTCACTCTGTTTGCCTCAGTTTCTTCATCTGCAAAATGAGTTGGAGAAGGAAATAGCAAACCACTATAGTATCTCTGCCCCCAAAAAAACCAAATGGGGCATGAAGAGTTGAATATGATTGACTGACTGAATAACAACAAAAAGGAAAGATTCTGACAATGTGATCTATACAGAAGTGGAATGGGACTTAGTTCTTCCCTGATAGAGGTCTTCAAACCTAAAATGGATGACCTCTTATCAAGGAAGTTATGGAGCAGATTTTTTTTTTGTTCATAGAAAGGTTGTACCTGATGATATTTAAGATTCCTTCCTGTTCTGAGATTCAGCAATTTGGGAAAGAAATATGGTGGCATTAGGATAGTAGGCAGTCAGGAGAAATTTATGGAAGATGGTAGAAGGATGAACCTGGGATCTAGGGAAACTAAGTAAGGGGACTTTAAGTACTTGGGAAATGAAGGATCATCAGTTTTCCTACAGCAGAGGTGAGAATTTAGTGTGTAGACAGATTACCAAATCTCTCCAGGCATTTGTTATAGAAATCTACAATGAGAATACATCCCAGGGTTAGCACCAATTTCAAGAAAAAGAAGTGTGCTTTTTTTTTTTTTTTAATGAGGCAATTGGGGTTAAGTGACTTGCCCAGGGTCACACAGCTAGTAAGTGTTATGTGTCTGAGGCAGGATTTGAACTCAGGTACTCCTGACTCCAGGACCGGTGCTCTATCCACTACACCACCTAGCTGCCCCAGAAGTGCGCTTTTAACAAGGTTTTGCAAAAGGAATATCCTTTGTTATACCTTGTATCCTAATCTGGTGTTCAGAAAATATGGTCCTTGTAGTTACAGAGAAAAGCAAAAATATAGGTTAGTGTGTTCATTGAGTGAGATGGGAGTCTTAATTAAGGGTCTCTTCAAGATGAGCTAATAGGGCTTGGGCGTCTATTAATAACTCTTACTTTCCAGAACAATAACTCTAGCTAAGTTGGAGCTCTCGCGAGGGCCAGTGCTCTGTGTCACATCTGCCCTAAAACAGGAAAATATTCCCTACTTTGCACTGTCTCTTCTTTTTGGACTCATCCCCAGCAGAATTAATGATACACTGGAAAGAAAAGCAGTTATCCCAGTCCAGGCCAATTGCAATGTTTAGTTACTCTCTTCTATTCCCTGCCTCCTTATTCAATTCCTTCAGGGAATTTGGTATGTTAGCCCTAAGTCATGTTTAGAGCTGGAAAGGACCTTACAGATCATGTTATAGATGAGTAAACATCACATTTTATAGCTGAGCAGGCCCAGAGAACTTAAGTGACTTGGCCACAGTCACACAAGTAGTAAGCAACCGAGCCAAGGTTTGACCTTGGGTCCTCAGAATCTAACATGAAGCTCTTTTCATTACACCCTCATGGGGTAATTTTCAGTGACATCTCCCATTCCCCAGTGATAGTTCTTGACCATAGTCACCCATCTCAATTGTACTTCCACAAAGCTTCTCACTTTTCCCCTGCAAGAATCCCAATAAGCCTTTCTCTCTCAATTTATTTCTAAATCTTAGTCAGACAACCAGGCTAATGAATGTATTTGGGGAGGTGGGGGCAAGGGAACAAGATTCCCAGTGATGGTTACTTACCACATCCACCAGCTGAGATATCTTTAATCCAAAATACACCTTAATGGTATCATTGGCATTCAGTACAGGGCGAACCCATTTCTGGTACCCTTGGAATAAGTTCCTCAGGAGGGCATCTTCAGTTTCTGCTATTGAACTGAACCCTGGAGAGGCTGTAAGAACAAAGAAAAAGTCAAATTAATAAAGCACGATAGTGTTTAGTTTTCAAAGCTTTTACAAGGAAAATGAGGATGGTGGGCAAGAGCTTAACAAATGATACATTTAATACATAGTGAACCAAACTTTCTCTGATGCTACCCAGCCATATGGACATAACCAACCTCTCAAAGGCTGAGCTCCAGCTTTGGAAGCTGCTACTAAAGCTAGAAAGCCTTCAAATAAAAGCCCATGCATGGTTGGCGTATCTGTCATCTGAAGCCCAGGCCCCAGAGGCTCAGTAGCAGAAGGCTGGCTTCCAGATGATGAAATGTTCCAGTCCAATTACAATTCCAGTTCCACTCACAATTACAATCTACTTAGTGTTTGTACTTAGTGTTTTGCATGTTGTCTCCTCCAGTAGATCTGAGCTCCTTGAGGGCAGGACCGGTGTTGGCTTTTCTTTTGTAATGGGGCTTTGGCACCTGCCCGGATCATCTAAGATAGAGGCATCCACAGAGACCTGCTTCTGGGAGGACTGATGCATGTGGAGAGATTTTTCCTCGGTCTACCATGTGGATGCTTCCATCTCAGATAATCTGGGCATGTACCAAAGCCTTTTACAATATTTATCCCCAGCTTTTAGCACAGTGCCTGACACATCGTAAGCACTTAATAAATTCTTGTTGACTTGACTTAAAATAAAAATCCACTCTTCTATTCAAAGTTCCCCAGCTGACTTTTTCCCATCAGAGCAATTGTTGTTTGTTCTCTAGGAGGATTATGACATTGGGGTGATGCCATGACTTGCAGTGAATTGGATTTAAGTGAGGGAAGGCTGTACAAAGTCACCAACCTCACTCTCTCCTCCAGAGCCATCTGGGTCCGGTGGCAAGATATACATCAGGATGACTGGAGATGGCTCCAGATGTTTAAGATAATTGGGGTTAAGTGACTTGCCCAGGGTCACACAGCTAGTAATTGTCTGAGGTGAGATTTGAACTCAGGTTCTCCTGACTCCGGGGTCAGTGCTCTATCCACTCCACCATCCAGAGCAGTTGACAGACTGGTGAAGCCTATGAACTCTTTCTCAGACTAATGTTTCTCAATTCATAAAATAAAAGACATCAGATTACAAATGAATTTAATTATATTTAAATACAGTTATCAAAATATATTTTAAAAGTAAGTCCAGGGGGCAGCTAGGTAGTACAGTGGATAAAGCACCAGCCCTGGATTCAGGAAGACCTGAGTTCAAATCTGGCCTCAGACACTTGACACTAGCTGTGTGACCCTGGGCAAGTCACTTAACCTTCATTGCCACGCCCCACCCCCAAAAAAGTCCATGGGCCCCAGATTAAGAAGTCCTGCATTGGGGCAGCTAGATGACGCAGTGGTAAAGCACCGGCCCTGGATTCAGGAGTACCTGAGTTCAAATCCGGCCTCAGACACTTGACACTTACTAGCTGTGTGACTCTGGGCAAGTCACTTAACCCTCAATGCCCTGCAAAAAAAAAAAAAAAAAGAAGTCCTGCATTGTTAGAGCACCAATACCTTGAGTGCAAAGTATGTCTACTTCCAATTCTGGACTTTTCCTTTATTGTATATCAGGGCAATGATATAGACTGATCAAGTGCAAATTATATATTTCTCAGTACTCCTAATGGTGTCTTGCCTTTTTTCATTTCTTTTGTTTTTTGTTTTGCAATGGAATGTTTTATTAGTCGATTATATACAGATTTAACTTTCCATAAAAATACTTGAAATATTTATAAATACCAAATAGTGCAAAATATAAAATTAACTAAACAGCAAAAAAAGAAAGAAAATCTTGTTTGTTATAAATGGTATGATTGTGGTTGGTTGTTGTCCTTCCTTCTCAAAGAAGACCAAAATGACATCACTGTGTTAGAGTCAAGTTACAGTATGTCTGCCTGTGGCAGATCAGACCAATACAAGCTCAGAAGGCTCTACCATGGGTCGGGCACAAATAGTCCATCTGAACATTTGGGGAGGATTCTCTAAATCTGAGCATCTCACAAAAAGTGAAAACAAATGAAGCAAAGTTCTCTGAACAAAGCTGTTCCTTGATTACTTTCAGAATGTCATCTCCTTTCACATGTGGGCAGTTTCCTAATTAACAGAATTATTACCTGTCTAGTGAGTTCTGGTGGAACTTCCCTGAATGTGGGAACAGCCCCATGAAGACACCTGGACCAGGAAGTCTAAATGATACTAGTAGAACTCCCTTTGTGAAAGACTCATGGAAATAGACATTCCCTGAAAACGAAATTCTTCCTTCCAGTAGGGAAATTTCATAGAAACAATAGATAACTCCCTGGAGTTATTTCTGAATAATTTATTCAGAAGATGGGTTGGAGCAATTTCTGAATAATTTATTCACTAATCAGTCACTGATCTAGTCTCTTTTGGGCCAGAAGAGAGCACTTTCCTCTTCCTAAAAAGGTTTTACTTCTCTTATCCACATATGTGCCAGGTTAGTACCAATTAAATGAAAGGACCTCCATCTATTGTATTCTACTATTTCTTTCCTTTCTTGACAGCTGTTTTGGTTTTTTCTCTATTTTTTAAAAAAGAGTTACAATACTTTGTTTCCATCTCAGCCAGAGAATCACCCATTTCTTTTTCCTTGATTCTTTTGTGCACTTTGAATTAGAGATTTGGGGTTATCTGGGCCTCTCTACCAAGGCCTATCTCCTTCCTGGCCCTTTCTGCTTCTTTGGCTTCTTCTTCTTCTTGAACCCTTGCATTTATCTCTCTGTCTTTTACTTTGACTCTTTGAGAGAGGCTTTAGAGTAGAGACTCTTCACATGGGGTCCTTGAACTTAAATTTTTTAAAAAACAGTATTTCTTTTTTTCTTTCTTTTTTTTTTTGGGGGGGGGAGGTGCAATGAGGGTTAAGTGACTTGCCCAGGGTCACACAGCTAGTAAGTGTCAAGTGTCTGAGGCTGGTTGAACTCAGGTCCTCCTGAATCCAGGACTGGTGCTTTATCCACCGGGCCACCTAGCTCCCCCCTTAATAACTGTATTTCAATATATTTGGTTTGCTTTGTGATCCTTTGTGGTTTTTTTTAATGTATTTAGAAACAAGATTCAGAGAAGGGATCTATTCATTTCATATGCTTCAAAAGTCTTTATCAGATTGCCAAAGGGATCCATCACACAAACACACACAGACAGACAGGCACACACTCTCTCTCCCCCTCTCTCCATCCTCTCCCTCTCTCCCTCTCCTCTCTCTTCTCTCTCTCCCTCCCTCTCTCTCCTCTCTTCTCTCTCTCTCTCCTTCTCTCTCCCTCTCTCCATCCTCTCTCTCTCCTCTCTCTTCTCTCTCTCTCCCTCCCTCCTCTCTCTCTCCTTCTCTCTTCCTCTCTCTCTTCTCTCTCTCTCTCCTCTCTCTCTTCCTCTCTTCTCTCTCTCTCTCTCTCTCTCTCTCTCTCTCTCTCTCTCTCTCTCTCTCTCTCTCTCTCTCTCTCTCTCTCTGTCTCCTTTATAAAACTTCCCTAGAATGGATGGCCTGTTGGATGGTGTCCATTATTCTGGCTTCAGTCATGTATTCCGCATACAAAACAGACTCCATAATTTGATCCGTTTCTCTCTTGAAATCCATAGAAATGTGTTTTATATCACTCAGCTTTTCTTTAGAACCCATGTACTTCTTTTTGAGAGCCTTAATGTTCTCTAAGATTACCTTTTTAAAGAGAAACCTCCAGTAGGACAACCAGTTCTTGTCCTGGCTGAGGACATCTGACTTTTTATCCACAGTTCTTTCTATACACAGCCTACTTCTCTTTCTCATTCAGTACAGAATAGATTTTCCCTAAGACTTGGAACTGTCCCAGGTATAGCCTGGGCAGACTGTGAGGCCAGCACCTGTACAGGCCGGCAGTGCCAAACTCCTGCTCATATGGCTGTAGGAGGCCCATCCTAGTGTCAGGGAGCAGGAAGGAGGGGGGTCTTGTCCTAGCTCAGGTAGGCAAGCATGGGGAGGGAGGTCCATATGGCTGCCACCCCCAGATGCCTAGTGCTTCCAGCATAGCAAAGACTTGCCTCTTTTCATTTCATATTCTCAAAAGTCTTCAGCAGCATCCCATTACCTGTCAAGTAAAATTTACATTTCTTTTTCTAGTATTCAAGGCCTTATACACCTCCTCCCCCATGTACTCCAAAGTGGATAACTCTCCTGAATATTTAATTCATAGTGATGCAGCAAACAATTTTAAACTATCTGTGGATACAGAGACAAAAAAAAATAATCCCTGGCCTCAAGGGGTTTACATTCTACTTTAGGGCTTGAGTGGGATGGTGGTATATAAAATGTATATATAAGCAGATAAATACAAGAGGGTGAGTCTTAACAGTTGGAGGATCAAGAGGAGAGGGGGAGTCTTAACCGTTGGAGGATCAAGAAAGAACTTACAAGGAGGAGGTTCCTAAGCTGTGCCTTGAAGGAAGCTAAGGAAGGAAATAGTCTATGCAAAGGAATAGAAGTGAAAGATGGAGAGTTGTGGATAGGCGATAGCTTGCAGACCAATTCGACTGGAATGGAACGTACATGAAGGGGAGATGCTAGGAAATGTCTAGAAAAGTAAATAGGAGCCAGATTGTGAAGGTTTTTAAATGCCAATGTGTGGTTTGTTCTAGTGACAATAAGAAACTATTGAAGATATTTGAATAGGAGGATGACATATTTAGGCCTGATTCCTTAATAATATTTTTGTAGCTATGTGGGGGCTGAATTGGAGAGGAAAGAGGCTAGAAGCAGGAAGATTGATTAGGAGGCTTTTGTGATAATCCAAAAGAAAGGGACTGAGCAAAGGGAAAGCCCATGTGAATAGAGAAAGAGATAGATATAAAAGATGATGAGGATCCATTATATTAAATATTATATTATTATTCTAAATATGATTATTATTCATAATAATACCTAGATCTATACTGATGTTATGGAGGTAGAATTTATAAGACTTAGCCACCGATGCCATAAGGGAGAAGAAAGAATCAAGAAAGACTTCAAGGTTACAAAGCTGGTGGCGCCATCAACAGGATCAAAGAAGTGTGAAGAAGGGTGGATTTATGGGAGAAATACAAGTTCTGTTTTGGACATGTTAAGTGTGAGATGCCCAGGAGACAGCCAAGTAGAGATGTCCAAAAGGTGACACAGGACTAGAATTCCAAAGAGGTAAGGGCTGGATATACAGATGGTACAGTTCATAAAGTGCTGGACGTGGAGTTAGGAAGACCTGAGTTCAAATCTGGCCTTGGACACTTACTAACTGTGTGATCTCAGGCAAGTCATTTAACTTTGGTTTGCCTCAGTTTCCTCATCTGTAAAACAGGGGTAATAACAGCACCCGCCTCCCAGGGTTGTGGTGCAGATCCAACAAGATAACAAATATAAAGCACTTAGCACAAGGCCTGTCATATAGTAAGTGCTATATAGGTGTTAGTTATTATTATTTTTTAATTATTTGCTTAGAAATGATAATTAAACCTGTGGGAGTTGTTGAGATCACAAAGAGAGATTGTAGAGGGAAAGAGAAGCCAGCCTAGGAGAGCCTTGGGGGACACCCACACTTAATGGGGGGGGTGGATAAAAAGGATGATCTGACAAATAATTCTGAGAAGGAGCAGTCAGACAAGTAGAACAGGAACCAGGATAGAACAGTGGCCCAGGAAAGTACAAATAAAAGAGGCGGTATTCAACAGTATCCTGGATGAGGACCAAGAAAAGAACTGAAAAATGAGTGGGAGGAAAGGAAGTCGGAGCAAGGGTGTAAATGTTTTGTTTTTTTTTTTCCCCTGGGAGTTTGGCCATAAAAGGGATATAGGACAACAGCATTCAGGGGGATGGATGGCAGCATTAAGCAAAGGTTTCTTAAGGTCTAGGGAGACATGGGCATGTGTGTAGGCAGCCAGGAAGGAGCCTGTGGATAAGAAGAAATAAAAGATTAGAGAAAGAAGGGAAAATTAAAGGGATGAGCTCTTGGAAGAGGCAGATAGGATGGTATTAAGGAGAAGGATCAGAGATCTGGAAGGAAACTTACAAGCCATCTCGTCTAAGTTCTTCATTTTACAGACCAGGAAACTGATGCTTTAAGTGACCTTAAAGGACCTAAGTGAAGTGTACAAGCTGATGGTGATAGTAAGCATAAGAGGCAGGACTTGAACTGAGTTCTGCTGACCCCCCCAGCCAGGGTGCTTTACACTGCCTCCAGGGCCACCAATTAGAGACTGGAGCAAAGGAAGAGACGGTAGGGGAAGATGCAAAGGGGTTTTGAGGTGTGGAGAAGAGGGAGCCGGGGCCCAGTGGTCTATTTTTCTAGTAAAGCCAAAGGTAGGGGCTTCTGCTGAGAGGGAAAGTGAGAAGATTTGAAGTACTTGATGTGGGGAATGTGTCCTATGGCATTATTTTTGGAGGTATGTGGATGGATTTGTCGGGAGTGTGAGAGAGTTATAGCCTTTCTTGGCTCTGCTCCCACCTCAGACCTGATGTGGGGAATATGATAGTTACTGTGGGGAGAATGAATCATTGTGTATCAGTGAGAGCCCAAGTGAGATAAGATAATACAAATTTGTTGTAGAGCCAGAACATAGTCATGTGCATTTCCCCAGTAGGATTCTGCAGTACCAAGCAGCAAATAGTCGTGGCAACCCAGAGTTTGGGTTTGGAAAGGCATGAGCAATAATGAGGACAGGGTATACTTGAGCAGATCAACTACAGTGTCTGTACTGTGAAGGGAAGAAAGTGAGACCAGAGCAGGATGATAGACTGAAATGAGAAAGAAAAATAGAGGACTTGGAGATTGTTGTTGCTCATCCTTCATTCTTTTGTGTGTGTGTGTGTGTGTGTGTGTGTGTGTGTGTGTGTGTGTGTGTGAGGCAATGAGGGTTAAGTGACTTGCCCAAGGTCACACAGCTAGTAAGTGTCAAGTGTCTGAGGTTGGGTTTGAACTCAGGTCCTCCTGAATCCAGGGCCGGTGCTTTATCCACTGTGCCACCTAGCTGCCCCCTCATCCTTCATTCTTTTTTTTTTCTGATAATAGTATTTTATTTTTTTCCAGTTTCATATAAAGATAGTTTTCAACATTTGTTTATACAAGATTTCCAATTTCAAATTTTTCTCCCTCCCTCCCCTCCTGCCCCCTTCCCCTCAACAGCAAGTTATCTGATATAGGTTTATATATATATATGTGTGTGTGTGTGTGTATGTATATATATATATAAACATTAAACCTATTTCTTCATTAGTCATGTTATAAGAGAAGAATCAGAGCAATAAGGAAAAACCTCAAAAAAGAAAAACAACAGCCCCCAAAACAAAAGAAATAGTATGGTTCAATCAGCATCCATACTCCACAGTTCTTTTTTTTTCTGGATTTGAAGATCCCCTTCCATCATGAGCCCCCTGGAACTCTCCTGTACCATTGCATTGGTGAGAAGAATCTAGTCCATCACAGTTGATTAGCACATAATGTTGATGATACTGTGTACAATGTTCTTCTGATTCTGCTCATCTCACTCACCATCAGTTCATACAAGTCCTTCCAGGTTTCTCTGAACTCCTCCTGCTCATCATTTCTTACAGCACAATAGAATTCCATTACATCCATATACCACAACTTGTTCAGCCATTCCCCAATTGATGGGCAATCCCTCAATTTCCAATTCCTTGCCACCACAAAAAGAGCAGCTATAAATATTTTTGAACATGTGGGTCCTTTTCCCTTTTTTATGATCTCTTTGGGAAAAAGACCCAAAAGTGGTATTGCTGGGTCAAAGGGTATGTACAGCTTTATAGTCCTTTGGGCATAATTCCAGATTGCTCTCCAGAATGGTTGGATCAGTTCACAGCTCCACCAACAATGGATTAGTGTTCCAATTTTCCCACAGCTTCTCCAACATTTATTATTTTCCTTTTTTGTCATTTTAGCCAATCTGATAGGTGTCAGGTGGTACCACAGAGTTGTTTTAATTTGCATCTCTCTAATCAATAGTGATTTAGAGCATTTTTTCATATGGGAATAGATAGCTTTGATTTCTTCATCAGAAAACTGCCTGTTCATATCCTTTGACCATTTTTCAATTGGGGAATGACTTGGATTCTTATAAATTTGATTTAGTTCCTGATATATTCATCCTTCATTCTTGAAGAGCACCAGTGATGTCATGAGGGTGATGTCTTGACTTGAGTGTAAATTAGATTAAAGTGAGACAGAACTGTGCAAAGTCATCAGCTTCACTCTCTCCTCCAGAGTCCAGTGGCAAAACAAAAGTCAAGACTACTGGCCATGGCCTAGGATACGGTGGGTGACTTTGGTCTTTCTAAATTAAGGTCTTCCTCAGGTCTCAGTTTGTCTGCAGTAACAACCATTTAATGGCTATGGGCTAGGTAAGAATTGAGAAAAAAAGATGGCCCAGTTTACGTAGAAATTACAGTAAAGGTAAAGGATAGATTTGAAAGGAATAAAGAGGGAGAGAAGGAAGGACAAGATGTTATGATTAAAGGGGAAAATTTCAGAGTTCAAGATCATGAAGGATAGTTTAGTTAGAGGTGATGCTGACCTCTAAGTCATAGTATATTGTCTCAGGGGATGGGGGGGGGGGTGTGGAGAGAAGGAAGAGGATATAGACCTAAGAAGGTTAAATAATCTACCCAAAGTCATACAAGTAGTAAGCATCAACAGTGGAATAGTGATGTTAAAATTTTGTTTTTACATATATTTTGGAAAATAAAATTCTATTTTAAAAAAAAGTGGAATAGTGAACTATACACAGGATACCAGACTATCAGCTCCATGGGGACTACAGGAGGGGAGGAATTAAATCTTAACTTTACAGAACAATAGACCAGTGCTAAGCTCAGGGGGCTACAGAATGCCCTCTCTATCTCTCACTAAGGAATCTCTATTCCTCTGACTCATGCAAACTGGGTTCAGACCTCTGAAAGGGAGGGGACAGACTCTTTTCCCTCACCCTTTGTCTCTTTACCTTCCTACCTCAGAGTCCAAAGGAGAATAACTTAAAGTTTAGGTTTACCTCATATCTTTGGTCTCCCCCAAAAGGAAATAGAAAAAGAAATGCTTAAAACATGAAAGACTCAAAAGCACACATTGACAAATACTTAAAACATCATACAATAACCCCTAAGTTTCGCTCTCAGAAGATCAATATTTTAAAATACCAAAGTATGAAATTTTAATGACCTGCTGAACACTTATTTCACCTTCACCTCAGCTCTGTACTGTTTGAACATCTCCCTCAATGTCTATGTCTTCTAGCAGGCTAGGGAATAGCTTGGGTTCATCCACCTGGCAGTGAACATCTCCTCCAAAAGGGTGTAGTGTCAGAAAACTCCTGCTACCAATCAAGATTCAGGAGGTAAAGGACTTAGGAGCCCCTGATTTCTCATATTTATGAGGTTGCCCTTAAGATTAGAAATGTCTATCTCAGGATCACTATTTGGTCACCTATGCTCAGGGAAAGAAATATAAAGCAGAAGAAGCAACCAGGGGTCCCAAGACCCTCGGACTCAAACTTAGCTAGGTAGCACATGTGCTCATTGCCATATTTGAGTAACTTGTCAGGGATGGGAAATGAGAACAAAATCCTCTCCCCACTACGGGGAGTCCAAGGGAGTTTTCAGAGTTCCCATACACTCAGAAAAGAAGAGAAAAAATCAAGACCAGAATTGGTCTTTCTCTTTGAGGTCCACTGAGTGAGTGGCTCAGTGACAAATCCTTTTTTTTTTTTAATGTAATAAACATTTTTATTTATAGTTTTGGGTTCCAATTTTTATCCCTCCTTCCCTTCCTCCCCTCCCTCTTCCCTGAGGTGGTAAGCAATCAGATATGGGTTATACATGTATTATTATGTAAAACCATATTAGTAATTTGGGACAAGAAAACTTGAATAAAAGAAAAAAATGAAAGAAAGTGAAAAATAGCATGCTTCAGTCTGTGTTCCATCAATATCAGTTCTTTCTTTGGAGGTGGATAGTATGTTTCATCATCAGTCCTTTGGGATTGTCTTTTTGACTCAATTCTTTTCCCCTTCTGCCATAGGGAAACCAAGAGATTTTTGTGACACCCCAAAGTCCTCTAGCACTGAGCACAAGGGGCCAGGGGAGCTCATTTCAGCTGCACACATGCTCAGTGGGTTCTACTCTACTTCCGTTTCATTTGTATCTGTCCCAGTGCCCTGTACGTCATAGGTGCTTAATAAAGGTTTGTTGAATCAATGTTATTACATGAGATTTCCATCCAACAGTAGGAAATATATGACTGGAGCTCCACTGAGAAGTCAGAGTTGGAGAGATAGATACATACATACATAGATGCATAGATACAGATATACACACACACATACATACATATCCATCCATCCTTACACACACACACACACACACACACACACACACACACACACACACACACACACACATAGATCTGGAAATCATCTGAATAGTGATTGTGATTGAAGCTACGGGAGGGGATTAGAGAATGCAAAGAGGTCAGAGGTTTAGGGAATTCTTACATTAAGGGATTTCAAGGAGGATTCAGAGGGGTTGAAGAAGAACCATGAGATAATATGGAAGCCAAGGGAGGTGAGACTATCAGGAACAAAATGTTCAGCACTGTCAAAAGTTACATGGAGGTAAAGAAGTATAAGGAATAAAAAGCCCATTTGATTTGGCAATTAGGAGGTCAATGGTGAATTTGGGGAGAATAATTACTGCAGAATGGTGAGAACAGAAGTTAGATTGCAAGAAGTTAGGAAGTGAATATATGACAGCAGTGTGGAGATGATAGCAGTATTTTCCCAGTTAGTGTCAGAGGCAGGATTAGAACTTGGGTCCCCTGATAACCTAGTTTTTGCAGACTACAATATGCCTGATACTTGAAGAGTAGTACCAGTACCATGTAAGGAGGTGAATGGGCATTAGCTTCAATATATACTTCCCCTAATCCAGCACTTAGTAATGTGCCTGACACATAGTAGGTGCTTAATAAATGTTTTTAGGTTGATTGATAATTGTCAAATGAACATGTTCTATTTGGGGGGGGGGCAGGTCAATGAGGGTTAAGTGACTTGCCCAGGGTCACACAGCTAGTAAGTGTCAAGTGTCTGAGACCGGATTTGAACTCAGGTCCTCCTGAATCCAGGGCTGGTGCTTTATCCACTGTGCCACCTAGCTTCCCCTAACACGTTCTATTTTCAAGAAGATCACTATTTGTTTTTTAAAAAACATTTTTTTGAACCATCATACATTTCTATAGCACTTTAAGGTTTACAAAGGATTTCTATCATAACAAATCTGTTACTTGGGTAATACAAGTGTTATTATTCCCATTTTATGGAGGAGAAAACTGAGGCTCAAAGAGGTTAGATTACTTGTCTATGGTGACATAGCTTGTAAGTACCAGTCAGGATTCAAACTCAAGTGTCTTATTCCCAAGCCCTTTGTCCATTCTGCTATATGATGCTACCTCAATCAGAAAGCTAAGTAGTCCAAGACCAGATAATAATAATAGCTAACATTTATATAGAGCTTACTATGTGCCAGTTACTGTGCTAAACACTTTACAATGATTATTTCATTTGATCCTCACAACAACCCTTGGAGGTTGAAGCTATTATTATTTATATTTTAGAGATGAGGAAATTGAGGCAAACCGAGGTGAAGTGACTTGCCCAGGGTCACACAGCTAGTACATGTCTGAGGCCACATTTGAACTCAGGTCTTTATGACTCCAGGCCTGGCACTCTATTCACTGCACCACCTAGCTGCCTAATTGACAATTGCCTCTTGTTCCACAGAGACCAACTGTAAGTTTGCTGGTGATAGTATCTTTCCTACTACTAGGAAAGATGTCCTGTATATCTACCCTTTTCAATTAAAAAAGGTTTAATCAATTTAACAAAAGGGAATCTAATATGATGAATTATCTACAATTGACAGTGGATGCAAGACAGTGATTATGCAACACCTCTGCCCACTCAAGTTGGGTGGTACACTGTGCATGTGTAAGGGGACAACTCTTGAATGACTCGGAGAATGCTGAACCACAGTGCTGGGTATACCTCAATGAAGACAGGACTTTTTCAGATTGTTGGAGGACTTGGAAGGAAGTGGTTGTGAGAGAAATGTGCTAATTTTTGAATAGCCAGCAGGGCTGTGAACTTGTAGGTAACCAGCCCCACAAGTGCCCTTTGACTTCTAATGCTTAAACCCCTGAAACTGATAAGAGTATTCTCCCCAGTGGTGAAATCTAAGATTGTTCTCTCTCCTGGTTTGAGCTGAGATCTTATCTTGCTCCCAAAGAACCCATTTACTCTTAAGTATTCTTGGGCTATTTCAATCCATGCAACCTTACCAATTTTTCTATATACTGCTTACTTTGATAAAGAAGTTTGAGGGGGCAGCTAGGTGGCACAGTGGATAAAGCACTGGCCCTGGATTCAGGAGGACCTGAGTTCAAATCCCAGCCTCAGACACTTGACACTTACTAGCTGTATGATTCTGGGCAAGTCCCTTAACCTTCATTGTCCCGCAAAAAAAAAAAAAAAAGTTTGATAAAGACGTTTTCTAGCAATTTGTGATGGCCCTTTGTATAACCCCCATGGAAGGGTTGGTTGTGATAGTAAACTAGTTGACACCTTCCCCCTTGAGGACAATAAGGAAAGTAGAATTTATCCTGTGCCCTTAAGTATTGTGCCCCTATACTATCAATATTTGAGGTATGGTGGGTAGGTATAATTCTAATCCAATACACCTTTTTGAAGGTAGGTGAGCAAAGAGGCAAGTGCATGGCCCCAGCCCTTCTTCTAGTTACAACAACAATAACAAATATGGCAATCACAGTCTCCCTTGGAGAGGGGTGGGTGGGATCCCAGATGAGATATCTATTCATCCCACATGTGAGCTAATCTGTGTTTTTATTTAGACAACAATCATAAATGTCTCTCATACATTTAATGAGGTATGTGCAAACATGGTCAAGTTTGAATTGGCACATGATGAATCTCAACTCAGACATGATCTGCCACAGCTGTTGTCAGTAGACACGGGCTTTTGATGTAAGCAAGTTGTGTCATGCTGATTGCTGTATTTGAGTATGAAGTGTGTAAAGTTGAAGTTAACCAATCTTTGTGTGGAAGTTAAAAGAACCATAACTCGTATTATATTTCTCAATTTCCTTCATTTTAGTAAGAATGCCACAGTAGGGACAGCTAGGTGGTGCAGTGGATAAAGCACTGGCCCTGGATTCAGGAGGACCTGAGTTCAAATCTGGCCTCAGACCCTTGACATTTACTAGCTGTGTGACCCTGGGCAAGTCACTTAACCCCAATTGCCTCACTGAAAAAACAAAAACAAAAAAGAATGCCACAGTAGGGTATTTTCCCCCTAAAATCCTATCACTTTTTGGAAAATGGAAATAACTAAAGAGTGATTATGACAATCATTTTTAAATGGTAATGATTAGATTTAATTATAAATTTTTATTTTTCTAAAAGTTTTGGGGAGTAGTAATTTTTTTGTTGAAAATGGAGGTAATCGGGGCGGCTAGGTGGCACAGTGGATAAAGCACCGGCCTTGGATTCAGGAGTACCTGAGTTACCTGGCCTCAGACACTTGACACTTACTAGCTGTGTGACCCTGGGCAAGTCACTTAACCCTCATTGCCCCACAAAAAAAAAATGGAGGTAATCACTTCTAAAATATATAGGGAACTAAATCAAATTTATAAGAATCCAAGTCATTCCCCAATTGAGAAATGGTCAAAGGATAAACAGGCAGTTTTCTGATGAAGAAATCAAAGCTATCTATTCCCATATGAAAAAATGCTCTAAATCACTATTGATTAGAGAGATGCAAATTAAAACAATTCTGAGGTACCACCTGACACCTATTAGATTGGCTAGTATGACAAAAAAGGAAAATAATAAATGTTGGAGAAGCTGTGGAAAAATTAGAATGCTAATGCATTGTTGGTGGAGCTGTGAACTGATCCAACCATTCTGGAGAGCAATTTGGAATTATGCCCAAAGGGCTATAAAGCAATACCACTATTGGGTCTTTTTCCCAAAGAGATCATAAAAGAGGGAAAAGGACCCACATGTTCAAAAATATTTATAGCTGCTCTTTTTGTAGTGGCAAAGAATTAGAAATTGAGGGGTTGCCCATCAATTGGGGAATGGCTGAACAAGTTGTGGTATATGAATGTAATGGAATTCTATTGTGCTGTAAGAAACGATGAGCAGGAGGAGTTCAGAGAAACCTGGAAGGACTTGCATGAACTGATGGTGAGTAAGATGAGCAGAACCAGAAGTACATTGTACACAGTATTATCAACATTATGTGTTGATCAACTGTGATAGATTAGATTCTTCTCACCAATGCAATGGTACAGGAGAGTTCCAGGGGGCTCATGATGGAAGGGGATCTTCAAATCCAGAAAAAAAAAAAAAGAACTGTGGAGTATGGATGCTGATTGAACCATACTATTTCTTTTGTTTTGGGGGCTGTTGTTTTTCTATTTTGAGGTTTTTCTTTATTACTCTGATTCTTCTCTTATAACATGACTAATGCAGAAATAGGTTTAATGTTTATATATATATACATACACATATATATATACACATACATACATATATATACACATATATATATATGTATATAAAACCTATATCAGATTACTTGCTGTTGAGGGGAAGGGGGCAGGAGGGGAGGGAGGGAGAAAAATGTGAAATTGGAAATCTTGTATAAACAAATGTTGAAAACTATCTCTACATGTAACTGGAAAATAATAAAATACTTTTAGTTTTTTTAAAATGGAGGTATTGGGGCAGCTAGGTGGCACAGTGGACAAAGCACTGGCCCTGGATTCAGGAGGACCTGAGTTCAAATCTGACCTCAGACACTTGACACTTACTAGCTGTGTGACTCTGGGCAAGTCACTTAACCCTCATTGCCCCCCCAACCCCCCCCAAAAACCTTTAATTGCCTCACCAAAAAAAAAAAATGGAGGTATTGCTATGTAGTTTGAAAACCACTGTGTTGGTTGAGGGTTGTATGATTTGAGAGACTCATAAAAAAGACATCAATTGGTGTCCAGTCTTCTGGGAATGAGCCTCTCTGAACTTAGGTAGACTAGTCTTCAGACGATGGACATACAATCTGTGTCTGGGAATGTCCCTGGAGCCTTTACAACTTAGTGGGATCTACCAGAGATTGTGGCCTACTGGTGTAGCCTTTGAAAGCCCAGGGTCTGCTCTACACCACAAGGAGGCATTGGAGAATCCCAGTGCCTGGTACATAGTAGATACTTAATAAAATGCTTGATTGATTGGAGAAAACTTTACTTAGAGGTTGTCAAACTACTTGCCTTCATTTTTTGTTCAGAGAAAATGATCACCATGAACATAAGAATTCCTTTGCTTAAATTTCTCCCTATGATTCCCCGCCATGCTCCCCCATGCCAGAGTCATGACTAGGAATTCTTATACCTGGGGCAAAATCAGTTGAATGTGTAGTGGGAAGCTGGGTGGGGCAGAAGTGCCAATTCAGGTGCAAGTAACTGGGAGAGGGGACTGACCATCACTTAGAGAGCATGGATGTTGCCCCTCCAAGGCCTAGAGGAAAGATGGGCCCTGGGAGAGGGCACCATGGCAATGGCACCCTATGGATGGCAGCCAAGAAATAGTTATAATACTCAGAGGCATTGGGCAATGTGGGACCTCAGAATACTATGGCAGGTACAGCAGTCACCACCAAGAAAACACTTTAATTTTGCCCTTGCTCGAGATAGTCCAACACCATTTCAGAAAAAATAATGTTTAGCTATGAATTAGAACAACGAACCATCTCTTGGTGAACTGAGGATATCTCTTCTTGTCTCCATTCCCTATACACCATGTTCTTTCTTCTCCTCACCTGCCCCACATCTGAGCTGCATTTTAATCTATTGGCTGCTTCCTTTAGGGCCCAGCCTGGCAAACTCCCAGGCAGGCAGCTCTCCTTCCCTGGGAAACAGAACTCTTTTCTCCCTCTAGGGAGATTACAGGCTGAGAAAGCCCCTGTACTGAGGCACTTGCTCCCTTCCGCAGGACACACCAGGGCTCAGAAGGCTTGGCTGAGCTGCCGAGCTTTTCTCTCAGCAGAATCAGAATCATGGAATTATTTACTACACTGTCAGCCTCAAGGGGCAGAGTGGGTCCTGAGGGGTGTGCCGATGCTGGGTTCAGTTAACAGAGTTACCTCTCCAGTTGGCATCCAGTGGGAATTCAACCAGCTTGGCTGCTGTTTTCTCCTAGTAGTTGGCTGCTTCTTAGTGATGTGATGGTTATGGCTGGTTTTTCTTTTAGTTTTGATTTTATTAACTCTAGCTTCTTTAAGCAACATGATGTGGTAGTGGATAAGGCTCAGGCCTTGGAGTCAAGAGACCTGGATTCAAAATCTACCTCAGATACTTACTGGTGATTGACATTAGGCAAATCACATTACCTTTCTGTGACTCAGTTTCCTTATCTAGTAAAGTGAAGGTCCTGTTCTTGATGACCTCCAAGGTCTCTTCTGGCTTTAAATCTATGCTTTTTCTACTGGACCACCACCTCCACCTTCTCCTGACTTCCTCACCTACTCTTTTACCTCAGATTCTACCCCAGGATCCCTTACCCGACAGAGGTGAGTTTTCACCTTATTTTCCTAAGGGTTCAGCCCTTCTTCCAGACTATTTACTCACCCTTCCCACCATGCCTTCTAGCACCTCTTTATGTTTTGTCTACTAGAATATAAGCACTTTGAGCAGCTCAACTGATTTATATGCTCATATACGGGTCCTCACAGCTTAGGAAAAGGGCTGGTACACAGTAATTGCTTAATAAATTCTTTGTCTATCTTTAAATATCTCCCCTCCTCTCTTTCTCAGTCTCTTTACCTGTAAAATGAGAGAGAATTGGCTGGGCTAGATCATTTCTAGGTTCCTACATATGCGTGCGTGTGTGTGTGTGTGTGTGTGTGTGTGAGAGAGAGAGAGAGAGAGAGAGAGAGAGAGAGAGAGAGAGAGAGAGAGAGAGAGAGAGTGAGAGCGCATTGATGGGCTCTATCCTAACTACTGATTAGCATGGAAATTTTGTTCTATTTCATTTTTCTGACTTTTCAGGGTGGCCTTCCACTCCTGGGGGCTCGCTATTTTGGCATCAGACTTAAGTAACATCATTCATTGGACTTAGCCCTACTGTGGCTCTGAACTCCTGAGCTCAGTTGATCCACCAGACTCGGTAGGTCTCCCCAACAGCCGGATCTGCATGTCTGCATCGCCATGCCCACAATTCTATATAGTTCTGAAACTTTTTATTACTTCCTGTGCACAATAATGCCAACTCATCTGGGAGGTCTTCCTTGGTCCCCCTGTCTAGAGCGGCTCATTCTTTCCCCAGGTTTTCTCCTGCCTCTCTGTTCTTACCTCTGGATTTTTCTCATTCTAATTCATATAATGGATAATGTTTACATGTCTCAGCTCCACCCTCCCCCAACCCTCCATTTAATTGTAAGTACCCGAGGGCAGGGACTGTGCCACTTTTCATCTTCGCATACCCAATATGGCCCCCCTCAAACATCAGTGGTTTGTTGATTTGAATGAATACTGGGGATTAACCTCAGAAGGCAGTCCCTTCCCCCATCATAATGGATTACATTTATATGGTGCCATAGGGTTTATGAAATGCACTCTGGAAAGGGATAATCAAGGTATATCCCTAGCTTTCTGAGGTCAGTAACTCCCACTCCCCATCCCTTAGATAGGCAAAGTGCCTACGAACCATTTCTAATGTTCTTATGTAACACCTATTATAAAGAGGCACAGATGTCCAAAGAGGGTCTGTATTTTCTGCTATTGTTGCCTATGATACTTTCTTTTCCCCCTTGAGAAAAAAAAAAGTAAGAATCCGGTTGTTTTATAAAATAGATAAACACTTAGGAATTTAGGGGAATTTTTATCAGAAATGCAAATAGCAAATTTACCTTAAAATACACTGAGGTTTTTTATTTTGAAGGGCGATTGATTACATAGCAAAGTGATTACAGAAGTTTGCCAAATTTGACGATGACTGAAGCAACAGAAAAAATGAATTAATTAAAAATCCTACAACGTTAGAGTGTTGAGGATGGTCTCTCCTCTTTCTCTCTTCTCCTTCTTTCTTGCTTTTCTGTTCCTGTATATTCCCCACCCTTTGTCCCAGGGATCCTCTGCTTTCAATAAATACGTGTACACATATATGTGATGACAGTAATAGAAGAGAGGATTTAAACCCAGGTTTTCCTTACTCCTGGGGGTCTGTCACTTCATCTTTATCTACAGACACTTGCATGGATGTGTACACGTGTAACATGTCACCCAACACTTCTTCAGATGTTTACACAGGTCTAAAAATAGGTACAACAAGCCTACTCCTATGTCCTTACATAGATGGAAACAGTTATAGTCAAATGTTATTTCAGTAGATCATAGGTTTCTGCACCGAACATATCGTACCAGCTTTTGAATGTCATCAACTCTTTTAGCAACTTTTAAAAACTTTTTTTTTAGAAAATGTATTATTTTTAACATTAAAAAAATCTCTTAAAATTACTTTTGAGCAACTTTTGGCCAGCATAACCTATCCCATTAAATTACCAGCCCTGATTTAAAGAACTCTCATGATCCCAAACTTCCCAGGGCACCACAGAAGTTCTCAGAATTCTGGAATGGCTGATGACATCCTAGGAACATTGACGTTCCCTGACCCTAGCAATAGTAGCCACACTTAACAGCTGTCATTCAAACTTCCTGGTAAATACATTCCAAATCCCTAACAGCATACATGCCAAACTGCTGCCTGCTTCCTTTTTAAACCATTCTACCCTCCCACTCTCTGTTTGTAGGAGAACAAGTTACCCTTACCTGAGGGGCTCACAGCCAGGATGAGCAGAACTGTCAAAAAATCTGATAACACCATGATGTTTGTCAGTCTATGGAGAACAGTCTTCTTCCTTTTCCCAAACCATAAATTCCCTTTCTAGAAAGGATTTTGAATAGAAAGCATCTTCGCTACCAGTCGAAAGAGGAACACTCGTACCTGAGCAGATGGGTAAGAGGAATTCAAACCATATCTCCCATCAGTCTGATGCATCTTAAAGCACATTTCATCGATTTCCAGGCAGCTGTCACGTCCTCTAAGTATCCCTGGGTCCTAACTCCTGACTTATTTATTTATTCCCTCCCAAGGCTCTGCTGGGCAGTAGAAGTTACAGCTTTATCATGAGTGCTGGAAGGGGACTTACACACTGTCTCAGGCTAGGGTATTTCTTCTTTTGGTTGCAGATGTCTGAGGAGGAGAGAAACAGCAGTGTACACATACATCCTTCCAGGTTGCCTGGAGGAAGTGTCCTAGACTCTCGTGTTCTTACATTAGCTCTTCTATTTGAGCTTGGACTTTAAAAATGACTACTAGGTGTATGAGAATATGCTTCATACTATTTCACAGTTCTGTGGTTCTCAAGGATTTTTCTCCTAAAGCCTCACCTTAAGGTGATCCCACCATGACCAATTGCATTCCTCTTTTCCCAGAAGGAAAGAGGGAGATATTTCCATGTTTTTGAGGAGGGGAGAGTGATAATGAGGCCTATCTGTTTCATATATTTCTAATTCTCACCTACTGCAGTGCCAGGAAAAACTGCAAACACTCAAGGAATGCAAGTTGAACGAACACATGGGTCTCTAAAGTGTACTGACTGCTCCTGCAGGGCACTCCCAAAGTTGGGGCTGGGCAGAGGACTGCCTTGGGCTGGAAAATTTGTGAAGCGATCTCCCATTCAAATTCATTACTCTAATCCCCTCGCTCCTTCCAACAAAGACCTATCTAAACATGGTAAGGGCAGCTAGGTGATGCAGTGGCTTGACCACTGGGAAGACTCACCTTCTTGAGTTCAAATTTGGCCTCAGACATTTATTAGTGAGCAAATCACTTAACCCTGTTTGCCTCAGTTTCTCATATGTAAAATGAACTGGAGAAAGATGACAAACTAATCCAGGATCTTTGCCAAGAAAACCCCAAATGGGATAATGAAGAGTTGGATATGACTGAAAAATAACTGAACAATAATCATGATAAAGGGGGGAGCCACTGTGCATGTAATGGATTCCAAATACTATAGATTCTGCTTGGTCAGTAGCTATATATCAAAAACAGAAAAAAGAGGGCCTTGAATAGTGTGAACTGAAGGGTCCTATGATGGGCATGTAGAAAAGGTTATGACTGGCTGGAAAATTAGGGGATAGAAGATGATGGTTGGTCATGCAGAACCAAAGTGGGTTGAAGAAGACATTGGCTGCTGATCTGGGGACCAGCAGAAGGGCACATGCCAGGATAAAACTGAATCTGAGGAAGCACCTAAAAGACAGGAAGAATAGTAATAGCATTTGATTAGTACTTTAAGCTTTGCAAAGCTCTTCTTATCCTCACAAGAACTCTGGGAGGGAGGTGTTATTATTATTCCCATTTTTTATAGATAAAGAAACTGAGTCTGAGAGACTTGCCCATGGTCACACAGCTAATACATTTCTGAGCAGGATTTGAACTCAGATCTTCCTGACTCCAGGGCTTTATCCATTGTACTTCCTCGGCTGTCTGAAGAGTTCCCTTCTCAGTAGGGTAGAGTTTCATACTAGGGTAACAGAGAGTACCACACAGTTTACACAGTTTCCAGCACTCAGTTTTCGTGTGTATGTTCATATTCATGCCTCTTTGTTTGAGACTGGATTTATCTTCCAGCATCTTCTAAACTGGCCACAGCTAGCCAATTCTCTAACAATAAGAGTTGACATTTATACAGCATTTAAAAGTTTCATAAAGTACAATGGTCCCCCTCTATTCACAGGAGCCCCCCACCAATGGCTATTTCAGAATCCAAGTGCTCCTCAGATACCCCTAAAACCAAAACTCATGAGCCCCCACCAATGCCTTTACCTTTGTCAGCCAGAAGACACAATCAGAGGAACTGGGGTACAGTAAGAAAAGTGGCAATAAAACATTTCATAGGAACAAACCATTTATTCCATAAACCAGAGGCAACACACTCTCCCAGGATGCACAGTATCAGTGGGAAGAGTGGACCAACATAGGCAACAAGTGTAGAGGCACATACATGGAAAACATCTTGAGCTGGGACAAATGGATGGAGGGGCGTTGGTCATCAGTAAAAAATGTGCAAAGAGCACATTCCTGGGAGACTGCTGATATCTGCTAGTAATGTCATTATACTGCTTCCACTGGACCTTCAAGACTCAGTCTCCACTTGATAGGCCTCAGTCAAACTCATCATCTCTGCCAGGTGCTACTTCAGTGGTTGCTGCTTTGACAAACACTAATCAGCTGGACACACGGTCTCTGCTGGGTACTGCTCAACTGGACTGTAGTCTTGCATTTCTGGCTCAGCTGAAATCTTTGGTTCTCTTTTTAAAGGAAGGACAAGTACTACCATATTCTTTCAGATTACATAAGGCCTGTAGGCTTTGTCTAGTTCTTTTAGAAAGTAAAGAAAACTCTTGCCCTAGGGCCCTAAGAGTCTTGGCTCCAGAGACCTCTTACACCTCCCCAGCAGGAGATTCTCATTCCCAAGTGCCAAGTTCTTTAGAACAAAGAACAGAGTGCTTGCTCCCAGTTCCCAACTAGCTAATAACCTTAGGCTTAGTTTTTCCTTTTTCCCCTCCCTACTCTAGGGCCTGGATCCCTCTGCCCCAAACCTCAGACTAGTTTATGGCAAGCATTTAATATACTTCCCAGTTTTCAATCCAACATAGGGAGGGAGCACAAACTTCTGAAGTTATGCTGTAATCCACATAACAGTGATTTGCTTAATAATTTCCAAACATTTCTGGGGTCCAAGATCTTCCAATTCTCAAATTCTTAAGTCTCTTCCATTGTTACACGTAGGTGAATGGGTGAATAGACAAAGAGGCAAGCTAGACCAGAGGCAAAATCCTTGTGTCTGCTACCTACCTAACCTGCATTCTTGGCCTGTATGGTATGGATAGGTAAAGTCAGCTCAAAGCTGCTCAGATATCCTACACCTGATACCTTTATTAGGTGAAAATGCCTCTTTGCAGAATCATTCCCGTTATCTAAAAAGAGATAAACAATCACCTGATACCTCAATTGATTTAGTCAATCAAAGGGATAAACGAGATATCAATTAAATGAAAGCAGATGAAACCACCTGGGAAACAGCTAATGATTGGTTGTAGAGAATCAGCCTTTGGATAAAACAGCAGGCCAGTAGGGAATGTGGCATTTCAATAGCAAGCCCACCTAATGGAGGAGCAGTTCTAGCCAAGCCCCTGAAAGGAAATTGCTTGGGAGAGGTGAAGAGGAGGGCTCTGTTTCCCCCTCTCTCCCTTGACCAGAGGGAAACCTTGTAACCTTCAAAAGATCAGAATATTTGGACTTCTCAGGGCAGCAGTGTCCCCAGAATATCAGTGGTTGACAGCAGTATCTGCACTGGCATCTGAGGACTAACTAAATACAGCAAATATAGGCAGCCTCAGGACTCTACAAGGGTACCAGTGTGCAGAGACCTACAGCCACCTCAGGGGAACTTCATGGGGACCCCACAAAGGGAGAGAAGTACTTCCTTCCAACTAGGAGCCGGGAGTTGCTCCTTTGCCAAATGAGCCCTTAGCTTGGATCATGGAGGAGACCCACCTATGGAAAGATGGAATGTTGTGTGGTGGGAACAGCTGGCAGATTAGCTTAAGTAGAATGGAGACCACTTAAGGAAGGGCAATATTTAGTAAGACTCTACTAGAAAGGCAAGTGGGAGCCATATTGTGAAGGACTTGAATGCCATACTGAGGATTTTGTATTTGATACTAGATAGAGGTCATAGCCTCTGAAGATTTTTGAATAGGAGAAGTAACATGGTCATATTTGTGTTTTAGGAAAATCCATTTGGCAACTGTAGGAAGATGGATTGAAAAGAGGAGTGACTGGAAGCAGTGATACCCTCTAAGAGGTTAACTAACATTATGTAAGTCACAAAAATTTGCTGCCTTTGCATTAAACACACACACACACATACACACACACACACATATACCCATAGAATTCAGAGTTGGAAGGGACCTTAGAGAAAAATCCTAGGACCTAGGATGACCATGGATCTTATCTGGTACATATTTCTGCCACATATCTTTTTGCTCTGTTTAATGAATCCTTTTGCTGAACCTCCCATGATTAGACTCCCTTACTCCATTCCAAAAACCTGAGGACAAATGGCTAGACCTGTACCCAAAACAAGGCCAACAATTAGCTCTCCAGAATACACAAATAAACAAATGTAATTTGTCCTGCTGCCCCAGGTTTAACAACCACCTCCCTGATATGCTAACTTTCCCTATTGAAACATGTAATTATTGGTTAATTATATATAATCCCTGGGTTAAGAACAGAAACACTAGCATAGACGGTCTCTATATTATAGTCTATAGCAATGTACAACATATCCATTAGAAACTGCTTAATAACAATCCAGTATCCAGTAGACTAGGCTGTCCCTTTTAGCCTATATCTTCTTCAATACTTCAAAGATTTAATCTATGTGGGTATGCCCGTCACCTTCATGGATCACAACTCCCTCATACCTTCTGTAGAGGGTGTCTGAGAACTACTTTGGCAGAAGAATTCATCCCTGTGACATGATCACTTAGGTTGATCCTTGGAAAATAGAAATGTTAGTTAGGTTGGTGCTTGGAAAACAAAAATATATATAGTCATCAATGGTCCATATTAATTTCTGTTGTTCAAGGATCAACCTAGCTTAGTATTCATGTCACAGCATTGGCCAGAGGGTGATGAATTCTTCTGCCAAAGCAGCTCTTGGACACCATCTGCAGAAGGTGTCTGGGAGTTGTGATCTGTCTACACATTAAGTTTTCCCAGCTTGGTAGGATTTGCTACACGTGTGCCATTTGAGAACCCAGACGTGTCACCCGTATCCCACAATAAGAAGGCTCCATCAACTGTGTTAGATAACAAGCACTTATTAAGTGTTTCCTGACTGCCAGGAACTTTTGCTAAATCCTGGAGATACAAAGAAAGGCAAAAATACACCTCAGCCCTCAAAGAGTTCCCATTCTAATAGAGAGATAACATGCCAAAAAATGTATTAACAAGTTATATACAGAAGAAGGAGTTGGAGCCAAGATGGCGGAGAGAAGTCAGGAAGTTGCCTGAGCTCTCCTGAGTTTCCCTCAGAAACAACATTAAATCAAGCCTCTAAACAGATGCTGGAGCTACAGAACCTACAAAGAGACAGAGAGACACACTCTTCCAACTTGAGATAATTTAGAAGACTTCAGGAAAGGTTAAGCAAAAGGGGAGAGCAGCCTAGCTCAGTGCAGCATGGAGGGAGTCTGGGCAAGTCAGCAGGAGGCTCTTGGTCACAGCACAGATTAGCAGCTGAGACCCCTCAGTCCTGGCTCAGCTGGCTGGTGGCTCAGCAAGCCAGTTATGAGACTCCCCCAGCCCCAGGTTAGAGGGCAAACTGCCAGCTGCAGAACCACCCACAGGACAGGAGAGACTAGGCTAAACCATCCCAGGACAGGGAGCAAGCCTAGGGCGGTGAAGAATCCACAAGCCCCAGAGGCCTCAGGGCAGAAAGGCAGCCACCAGGCCCTTATCCCCTAGCTCAAGAAGCTTGCAACTGTAGCCCCTGTGCCCCAGGAACAGACCTCAACTTTAAAAGTAAAAAAACAGGGGGGCCAGGTAGGTGGCGCAGTGGATAAAGCACCGGCCCTGGATTCAGGAGGACCTGAGTTCAAATCTGGCCTCAGATACTTGACACTTACTAGCTGTGTGACCCTGGGCAAGTCACTTAACCCCCATTGCCCCGCCAAAAAAAAAAAAAAAAGTAAAAAAGTAGGCTAAAATATGAGTAAGAAACAGAAAAGAACCCTTACCATTGAGGGCTTCTATGGCAACAGGGAAGACGAAAAGAAACTCAGATGAGGATAATACTGTCAAAATGCCTACATGTGAAACCTCAAGGGGGAAGATGAACTGGTCTCAAGACCAAAAAGCCTTCTTGGAAGAGCTCAAACAAGTTGTATACAGTGTTAATGGAAAGTAATTCCAGAGGGAAGGCACTGTGGAGAGATGGGCCAGGAAAGGACCTCCTGAGGAGGTAGGATTTAAGCTGAGTATAGAAGGAAGCCAGGGAAACCTGAAGGCAGAGGTGAGGAAGGAGGATATCCCAGGCACAGGGAATATCCAGAGAAGATGCCCAGATTCCTGGCATCCACAGAGCCAGCTTTCTTTCTCTTTGACAGTTAATAAAATCAGTGAAGCCTAGAGTTGAAAGAGAGCTTAGAGGTCATATAATCAAGTCCTGATCTGAAACACAAATTCCCTCTTTTAAAAAACTTGTTGGTTTACCAACTTAAGAATATTCTCGGGGGCAGCTAGGTGGCACAGTGGATAAAGCACTGGCCTTGGATTCAGGAGGACCTGAGTTCAAATCCAGCCTCAGACACTTGACACTTAACTAGCTGTGTGACCCTGGGCAAATCACTTAACCTTCATTGCCCTGCAAAACAAAAACAAAAACAAACAAACAAAAAGAATATTCTCCCAGTCTTAGAAATAAATTCTTTTGCTGTCAATATTAACTTCATGAAGATAAAGATCTAGAAGCTGCAGCCACATTACAGTATATAGCACATATAGCACCTTATGTTTGGAAACTATTATAAGATTCATGGAATGTTAAAGCTGAAAGGGGTCTTGGAACCCATTTAATTCAAACTCCTCATTTCTTAGAGGAGGAAAGAGAACTGAATTTAGAGCCAAAAAGACCTGGCTTCCTATCTTCTCTTAGGAAACAGGGTCAGAGAGGTCCTTGTTTGAGGTCACATAGGTAGCAACAGTGTACCTTTGTGTGTTTGTGTGTGTGTGTGTGTGTGTGTGTGTGTGTGTAGGGAAAAGATTGTTCTTATCACTTATCTTACTTGTTTAATTAAATTGCTATTTAGTTTTTTTCAGTCATATCTGACTTTTCATGACCCCATGGAGGGTTTTCTTGGCAAAGATACTGGAGTGATTTGCCATTTCCTTCTCCAGCTCATTTTACAGATGAAGAAACTGTGGCAAACAGGGTTAAGTGACTTGCTCAGGGTCACACAGCTAGTAAGTGTCTGAAGTCAAATTTGAACTCAGGTCTTCCTGACTCTAAGCCCTGTACCACCTAGTTACCTGTGGATCATGTGACCATAGGCCTAGAGTTGGAAAGAGCCTTAGGGACTACCCTAACTTCCTCATCTTTTTTTTTTTTTTGGTGAGGCAATTGGGGTTAAGTGACTTGCCCAGGGTCACACAGCTTGTAAATGTCAAGTGCCTGAGGCTGGATTTGAACTCAGGTCCTCCCGAATCCAGGTCCAGTGCTCTATCCATTGTGCCACCTAGCTGCCCCTTCCCTCATCTTTTACAAGAGGAAACTGCAGGGGCAGCTAGGTGGCACAGTGGATAAAGCACTGGCTTTGGATTCAGGAGGACCTGAGTTCAAATCCAGCCTCAGACACTTGACACTTAACTAGCTGTGTGACCCTGGGCAGGTCACTTAACCCTCATTGCCCTGCAAAAAAACAAAAACAAAAAACAAAAAAGAGGAAACCAAGGTTCAGAGAGAAGGTGATTTGTCCCAAGGTCACACAGTTGATAAGTGGCAGAGTTGAGATTTGAACCCAGGTCCTCTGACCTCAATTCCAACAGTCTCCCTGCTGTACTGTGCTGCTTCCTGATGTGTTCTCGGATTGGCTGGTGAAATAAAGACATTGATGGGAGCTTGTGAGCTATGGTTTTGAGTCATCCACAAAGTATCTCAAACCTAGGGTAGTAACCTGTTAGAATTGAGAGGCAGCTGAGTGACATAGGGGATAGAACACTGAATCAGGAGTTGGGGAGACCTGTGTTCACATTTATCCTTAGATACCAGCTCTGTGAGGACAAGTCACTTTAACCCTTATCTGCCTCAGTTTCTCCATTTGTAAAATGGGAATAATAATAGTACCTACCTCCCATGATTATAGTGAGAATAAAATGAGATGTTTGTAAAGTACTTTGTAAGTTTGTTAAAGTTCTATATAAATGATAATAATCATTACTATTTTATTAATCTGAGTGAACATATTTTATACTCTTTCCTGAACATGTTCTTATGGGGATGAAGGCATAAATAGATGGGGGATCAAATTTAGAGCTCGAAAGGGACTGGAGAAAGCACCTTTGACAATTTTGTTTAGGACTGGTCTTAAACTGTTTATTGCTCTGGAAAAGTAAAATCTGAGCATTTTCAGAATGAAAGGAGTGCCCTGTGGTACTTGACCACCACCTACTGGTTCTTACTCACAACTGCAAATGTTAGCAAGATCTTTCAGATACCTGTGCTTTAGGATGTGTAGGGGCTCTGATATCATTTTAGTGGGAAGAACTCCAAGGGCAGAATCAGAACTCCTGGATCTGAGTTGGCAGATTAGTTCTCCTTTTTCAGTGTCTTTCAGTTGCATTTTCTCCTTTGCATACTTTCTAAGTCTCCTTTGCTCTTCCTCCACCATAAATTTTGAATAAGTATATATTACTCTTTTATAATCTAAATTCTTGCTTCCACACAAGCTTGCCACATGATCCAAGCTGATAATTTTTTTTTAAAAAGCGAATTATGGGGGCAGCGAGGTGGCGCAGTGGATAGAGCACTGGCCCTGGATTCAGGAGGACCTGAGTTCAAATTTGGCCTCAGACACTTAACAGTTACTAGCTGTGTGACCCTGGGCAAGTCACTTAACCCTAATTGCCTCACAAAAAAAAAACCCCAAACCAAAACAAAAACCAAAAAAAAAATCTTTAAAAAAAAAAAAAGCAAATTATGGGTGATGCAGTGGATAGGGTACCGGCCCTGGATTCAGGAGGACCTGAGTTCAAATCCAACCTCAGAAACTTGACACTTATTACCTGGGTGACCCTGGGCAAGTCACTTAACCCTCATTGCCCCACAAAAGAGAAGGAAAGAAAGAAAAGCAAATTATGTGACCAGTGCGGTCTGCTAAGAACCTGGAATACCAACTTTTTTTTTTTTTTGGTGAGGCAATTGGGGTTAAGTGACTTGCCCAGCTAGTAAATGTTAAGTGTCTGAGGCCGAATTTGAACTCAGGTCCTCCTGACTCCAGGGCTGGTGCTCTATCCACTGTGCCACCTAGCTGCCCCTGAATACATGATACAACTAAAAATATGCAAGGTAATAGGACAATAGATATAGGGGACCTTAGAGGCCATCATGTCTAAGCCCCTTATTTTACAGATGAGGAAACTGAAGTTAAGTGACTTGCCCAAGACCACACATGCAATGAGAACTCAAACAAATAACTAAGTTCTAGAGTAATGGTACAAAATGAAAACACTTTAAGATGTAAGAAGAGGGCTGGGCAAGGAGGGTTTTATGGAAATGTTGGCTATTCAGGAATCCCTAAAAGGATAGATTTAAACATAACTATAACAAAGGTGAGGCAACTGGGAGTTTGTCCCAAGGTGCTCCAGATCTGGGAGCTGTATTTCCTCCCCTAGTGGTCCTTCCACAGTTTTTGGTCTTCTATCAAGATGGCACCCAAACCATCTTTATTCCCTTGCCTGGCCCCAGGTGGTTGTTGTTGTTTAGTCATGTTCAATTCTATGTCACCCCATGGACTTTTGTCTCTAGGGTTCTCTTGATAAAGATGCTGGAGTGGTTTGCCATTTCCTTCTCCACTGTGTCCCCATTTTACAGATGATGAACTGAGGCAAATAGGGGTTAAGTGACTTACCCAGGCTCACATTAGCTAGTCTGTGTCTGGATTTGAACTCAGATCTTCCTGTCTCCAAGTTGGGTGCTCTATCCACCTTGTGGATAGTGTACCACTTAGTGTCCTAGGACACTACCCTATAAATGGGTCATGTTGATATTTTGTCCCCTTCCTAGGAGTAACTAGGTAGATACAACACTACAGACATTCTGGTCCTCTAGAATCATGGGAGACAACTGCTTTTGTTACTTTTCTTATCATGGTATACCTAGTCTGCCACTTTCCCTCACTCTATCTCCTGAGAATTAGGGAAGGTCTAGGTGTATGGATTGTACTCTTTGGGATATAGGCCTCTCCTCCTCTGATGTGACTATATTACACCCCGGGAGGTTTCCCAGCTATGGCCAAAGCTTTCCCAACTTGGACTGTGAATTTCTCAGGGATTTCCTCTTTTCCTCACATGCATGGGAGCCTGTGGTAAATGGTACCCCTTCCTGTAATGGAGGAATAGACCAGAGAATAATATTATTACAAGATTGTCTCTATTCTCTTTGCTGTGTGTTCCTAACTCAATGCTTTACTTCCTAATTTGTGATCACTATTCCTTCTGTTTATAGAGAACGCCCTGAATAGGAGCTGAAGATGTATTTCTATAATTAGTAAAAACAAACAACAAACCAGACTAAACTTGGGGTAGCCAGGGGATCCAGAGATAAGTGGAACCCCTGTCCTGTGGAGACCTTTTGAGGAGATTTTCATTCTGGGTTATCATCTGCTTCTCAAGCATTTAACTACAACCACACTGTGGCACCACAAGACCAACATAAAACAACAATTTTCTCCAGGAAGCAAGGTGGCCACTGGAGGCTAGAAGATGAATGTTGTGCTTAGGACATGTTCCTCTTCCCATAACATGAACAGTAAAAATAAAGCAGAAAATGATCTTCTAGCGCTCCTGCATGCCCCCGGCCTTGGTTTAGCACATAGGTAGACAAACAACCCTTTGTGCCAGCGATCTCTCCTTTATGTCAGTGTAAGGATGAATGAGAAGGGGTTAGCTGAATCAATCAATCACCCCACCTAAAATGATAAACAACATAATCCAGACTTTATAGGGTAAACAAAATGCCTGATGAATCAGTCAATGAAAAGCATTAAATCAGGTGCAAAAAAAGGTCTTTGTTGGGGCAGCTAGGTGGCGCAGCGGATAAAGCACTGGTCCTGGATTGAGGTGGACCTGGGTTCAAATCCAGCCTCATACACTTGACACTTACTAGTTGTGTGACCCTGGGCAAGTCACTTAACCCTCATTGCCCTGCAAAAAAAAACCCCAAAAAACAAAAACAAAAAACCCTTAAACAAACAAAAAAACAAACAAAAACAAAAGGTCTTTGTATATTTGGAAGGAGCAAAAGTCATTGGATGAAAGAAAATAATACTGCTCAGGATGTGTACTGGGCTTAGGTGAAGGGACTCAGTCATGCCCTGTGGGTCTGGGATAAAATAGCAAGCTGGGTATTCAAATATCAGACCAGGATAGAGGAGAGGACAACTTCATCCAAGTTTCTGAGAAAAAAATTGCAGCAGTCTAGGGGAGGAGAGAGAGCCTCTGTCTTCCCCCCCTTCCCCCTCCCCCTTGGGTCACAAGATGACCTTGTGACCTTGTGAACTTTGAGAAGTTGTAAAATATATATATATATGGGGGCGGACAGGGCAATGAGGGTCAAGTGACTTGCCCAGGGTCACATAGCTAGTAAGTGTCAAGTGTCTGAGACAGGATTTGAACTCAGGTCCTCCTGAATCCAGTACTTTATCCACTGCGCCACTTAGCTGCTCCTGAGGTTGAAATATTTTGAACTTCCCATGGTTGTCCTAACAGTGTCCCCGAACCAGCAGTGGCTGATATCAGTGTTTGCATCAGGAGCCAAGGGCAAAATAGACATAATGAAGGGAAGTTAGCTTTAAGGACTCTATAAGGCACCCAGTAGAAAGCTAGGTGGGGCAGTGGATAGAGCATCAGACCTGGAATAGGGAAAACCTGAGTTCAAATCTACTTTCAGACACTTACTAGCTGTGTGACCCTGAACAAGTCACCTAACCCTGTTTGCCTCAGTTTCCTCATCTGTAAAATGATCTGGAGAAGGAAACGGCAAACCACTCCAGTATATTTGCCAAGAAAACACCAAATGGGGTCACAAAGAATTGGACATAAAACTGAAACCGAACAACAAAATAGTCAATCAGAGAAGCACACCTGTGGGGGCCTATGAGCAATAGTAGTAGAAAAAGCATTCTCATTCCCACTCTGAAATTCTATGACTCTGTGATCCTAAAATCCCAAGTACCAGGATCTCTTCACCCTAGGGCTGTTATAGTTCACTGGTGGAGATGGATGCACATTAGAAAAGGAGACGTTGTAGATTGTTTATTGACTCAAGGGTGTCCTTTGAGATTTGTGTGTTTCTCTCTCCCCTTCCCTCCGTGTCAAATAAAGCTTGTCCTGTATTGTGTGTATAAATATGCATTTGTGTGTATGTGCATGCATGCATATATACACATATATGTACATATATACATGTGTACACAGAAAATATATTCTATAAAATAATAGATATTATAAATATATGTATATTATATATAAATCTGTTTCTCTGTATATATGTTTATTTACCTGTGTATAATGTATATGCATGTATACACCATACACACACGTACACACACATATATTTGGTGTGTATGTATGTATTGTGTATATATGTGTGTGTGTGTATGTATATAGCCTGAGTGCTTGAATGGGAGCTGAGGACTCTATCTTTGTTTTGTAAAGGCCTAGACATGAGTCAAATTTTTATATTCCCAGGGAAAGTTTGGGTTGAGACATGAGCCAAATAAAGTTATTTATGTCCCAAGACTTAACTTAGTCTATATAAATCCAGAATCATTGGTTCTGGGCCATGAGCACCATATAAATATATCTTTTCCTCTTTATTTCTAGTTTTATTTCAATTTAAACTGTTTTTGATCTTGTTCTCCTATCAATTACAAATAATTTCCTGTCATTGTGACCACTATTATATTCTCTTCAAGTTCCTAAATTGGGGGTTGCCTTTTGCTTCTTGACAGTACATTACAATTTTTCATAACTGTCTTCCAGGGTTTCTATTACTGTTTGACAAAATGTATTCTTTCATCTTTTTTTGCTGACACACCTTCTCCTTGAGGGAAGGAAAGAAGGAGAGAATTTGGTATTCAAAATTTTTTTAAATGGATGTTAAAATGTTTTGTTTACATTGAATTGAGAAAAAATAAAATTAAAATTAACTGTAAAAAAAGATGCTATATAAATGCAAGCTATCGTTTTTATAACCAAATTTGTTTCATTTTATTAAAAAAATCTTTTCAATTCACAAAAGAGAATTTTCTTTTTTCTCCAACCTCTCCCTCAAACCCCTTTGGAAAAGAAAGGAAAACAAGTCCTTGTTATACATATGTATAGTTAATCAAAACAAAGTCCTGCATTGGCTGTAAGCAAAAACATATATGTCTCATTCATCATCATGGATCCATCACCTTTCTTTCAGGAGGTGGGGGTAGCATGCTTCATCATCAGCCCTCTGGAGCTGTGATTAGTCAGAATTCTTAAATCTTTCAAAGTTTTTATAATGTTACTAATATATAAATTGATTTTCTGGTTCTGTTTACTTTACTACTGTTCATACAAGTCTCAGGTTTCTCTGAAAAAATCTCTCTGTCTCTTTTTTTTTTTTGCAGGGCAATGAAGGTTAAGTGACTTGCCCAGGGTCACACAGCTAGTAAGTGTCAAGTGTCTGAGGCAGAATTTGAACTCAGGTCCTCCTGAATCCAGGGTCAGTGCTTTATCCACTTCGCCACCTAGCTGCCCCTGAAACAATCTCTTTCATTATTTCTTATGGCACAATAAATATTCCATTACATCCATATGCAATAATTTCATTCAGTCATTCTCCAACTGGTGGGCATACTTTAGTTGCCAGTTCTTTGTTGTCATATATTGTATAAATGGTATACTATAAATATTTTTTAACATATAGGATATTTTTCTCTTCCTTTGATCTCTTTAGGGTATAGGTAGGTCAAAAAGTATGCCTATGTTCCAAAGTATAAGCAATTAATAACAATATATGTCTAAAATAGAATTTTTAAGCATTTGACTTTTTTTGGATTATCTGAACAGATTTTGTTTGAACTAAGATGTGACAAAGCCTTGCCACAAAAGTTGCTTTCCAAAAAGAAAAAAAGTTGCTTTTCCAATAGTATAAAACCACTATATCTCTCTGTAATATCCCTGAACCAGCATAACTGACCCTAGGTGGTCTACTAGTAGCAAAATTAACATTCATGTCACTAAAGCATATAGCCCTATGTCACCAAATGATCTCCCAAGTCATATGTTTTTTTTAAACAAACCTGACACCATATTCATTTGCTGATCACCTTTCCTTCATCTTTTCAATGAAGACAGAATGTAATGATGCACTGCTTTATTCCATTTTAAGTAAAAACCAGCAGAGAAAATTAGGCCACAAACACTTCTCCCCTTCTCCCTAATGAATGTGGAGGGGATACAAGCAAAATGGGGTTTTAAAAATTTTTTAATTTTATGCTCTAAATCTCTAATGATTAGAGAGATGCAAATTAAAACAACTCTGAGGTACCACCTGACACCTATCAGATTGGCTAAAATTACAAAAAAGGAAAATAATAAATGTTGGAGAAGCTGTGGAAAAATTGGAACACTAATGCATTGTTGGTGGAGCTGTAAACTGATCCAACCATTCTGGAGAGCAATTTGGAATTATGCCCAAAGGGCTATGGGACTGTTCACACCCTTTGACCCAGCAATACCACTTTTGGGTCTTTTTCCCAAAGAGATCATGGAAAGGGGAGAGAGACCCACATGTTCAAAAATATTTATAGCTGCTCTTTCTGTGCTGGCAAGGAATTGGAAATTATCGGGATGCCCATCAATTGGGGAATGGCTGGACAAGTTGTGGTATATGAATACAATGGAATACTATTGTGCTGTAAGAAACGATGAGCAGGAGGAGTTCAGAGAAACCTGGAGGGTCTTGTGTGGGCTGATGATGAGTGAGATGAGCAGAACCAGAAGAACATTGTACACAGTATCATCAACATTGTGTGTTGATCTACTGTGATGGACTATATTCTTCTCACCAATGCAATGGTACAGAAGAGTTCCAGGGAACTTATGATAGAAGAGGATCTCCAAATCTAGGGAAAAAAAAAGAACTGTGGAGTATAGATGCTGAATGAACCATACTATTTCTTTTGGTTTTGGTGCTGTTGTTTTTCTATTTTGAGGTTTTTCATCATTGCTCTGATTTTTCTCTTATAACATGACTAATGCAAAAATATGTTTAATGTTAGTATGTATGTATGTATGTATGTGTGTGTACATATATATATATATATATATATATACCTATATCAGATTACCTGCTGTCTAGGGAAGGGGGAGGGAAGGAAGGGAGGGAGAAAAATCTGAAATTGGAAAGCTTGTATAAACAAAAGTTGAGAACTATATTTACATGTAACGAAAAAAATACTTTATTAAAATTTTTTTTAATTTAAAAAATTGTTTTAAATATTTTTGTTTTTAAACCAGCCTACTATGTAAATTTTACTGGCCCACTTATGTATTTTAAGTGCTTGTTACGTGTGGGTGTCCTCTTAATTACATTGGCCTAATAGGCATTAATATAAGAGCCCAGTGCTAAATTAAAGTTCTTACAGCTTGCTTCAGTTTCTTCTACTCAAATGAATGTTTTGAGCCACAATTTCTTTGTTTTTAACCTTTTTTTAATTGACAAGTATTCATTTTTTTCTCCTTTCCATCTCACTTGTCCCCCAGAAAATTATTAAAGAAAAAAAAAGAAACAAAACCATTATAACAAATATGTATAGTTAAGCTAAACAAATTACCTCATTGGTCATTTAAAAAGATGTACATGTTATTGTATAGTCTGTTATCTTGGTTCTGCTTGTTTTACTCTGCATTGATTCATACAAGTCTTCCCAAGTTTCTCTGAAACTCATCATTTTTTAATGGCACAATAATACTCCATTACATTAATATATCATAATTTGCTCAGCCATTCTCCAATAGATGAGCAACGCTTTAGTTTCCAGTGTTTGGGGTTTGGGTTTTTTTGGTTTTTGGTTTTTTGCTCCTATAAAAAGAGCTGCTATAAATATCTTTGTCCATCTTGGTTCTTTTCCCCTTTCTTTGATCTTTTTTGAGGCACAGGCCTAATAGTGGTATCATTGGGTCAAAGGGCATGCACACTTTAATGACTTTGGGAGCCTAATTCCAAATTCTGAGTCCCAATTTTCCATTCTCTGCTTCTCCCCTACCCCAGACCAGTTAGTTTTATTAAGTATGTGAGAGCAAATTGCAGTGGCAGAAAAGGACAGTTTACTTAAAATAGAAATGCTGGATAAAATTAGGACAGTGCTTTAAACACTCTCAAAGCCTACTTCACAAAACAGGCCCCAGGAAATGATGCACTTATCAAGGCATTGTGGGGATAAGGGCACTCCCAGCAGGGTATTATCAGCAAGGGGAGGGGGGGTTGAAAGCCTTAAAGAAAGCTTTGTTGTTTCCCCTGACATAGCACCAGGTGAACAGGCTTACTGGGGCTAGGTCTCTAACACCCTTTCTTCCTTATACATCCTGCATTTCTTTTCTTGGTTTGAATCCTTGCCTCTCTTTCTAACAGCCTTCCAGCTCAACTCTCTCATTAAGTCTACTCACCGAAAGCCACCACAAAAATTGAACCACCTGCCTTTTCATCATAGTCAATCATAGCAGTGCTGGAGGAATGGAAATGACCAAATTAGTTTTTAAAACTATTGGGGGGGGGCACGGCAGCTAGGTGGCGCAGTGGATAGAGCACCGGCCCTGGAGTCAGGAGTACCTGAGTTCAAATCCGGCCTCAGACACTTAACACTTACTAGCTGTGTGACCCTAGGCAAGTCACTTAACCCTAATTGCCTCACTAAAAAACAAAACAAAACCAAAAAACCAAAAATTATTCACTATTGGACTGATGCCTATTAATCTCTGAAATAATTATTCCAAAAATAGTTACTGGAAACTTATTTTAAAAAAGGAAAAATGTTTTTAAAAACCCCAAGCTTGTTATTCAACCAAAAATAGTAAGAAATAAAAAAAATTTTTTTCAGTCTAAAATTCTTTCCAGATTTGCCTAAAGGAAGGAAATTTTATCAATACTTAACCAAACTTCTCAGAAAATAATGCCCTACACTAAAATCCTTTTACTGAATGAGGCCTAACCCTTTTCTTTTAGGAAAGTGTGGAAAAGGTCAAAAACCCCTGCTAAGGCCCTTGAAAATGAATTAAGGGTGGTAACCAAATTTAGAACAAGAAATGCTTCTTGTCTAATTAGGATCATTGCCTTCCCCATTCACTGTAGGGATTAGAGTTAGGACCCGCCTAAGGGCGCACCCTCTTTTCCCCATTCAGAAGGGATTGATTAGAGGAAAGAGGTTCCTTTGTTTGCTAGGTAAAAGAGGAATGAGTGGTTTTAGGAAAATGATTCCCCTGGGGCACTCTAGAAAGCTAAAGTGACTTTTAAAATTTGATATAATTAATTTAAAACTGTTTTATCATATTGGGACATTTTTCTCATTCAGGATCTCTATAAATGTTACTTCAAGAGCTCTAAGCTAGAAATGCTTAGATTCCAAATAATGTTAAATTAATAAATTTTGCTTCTGTCAGACTTCTACCTAAATCAGAGTACAATATTAATATTTTTCTTCAATGGTCATTATAATTTCACAGCATCCCCTTTTTATTGTTTTTCTGTGATTCTTTTGATTTATATTGTTGTAGTCATTGGGCATGTTGTTTTTCTAGTTTGGCCTACTTCATTTTTCATGTCATTTAATTCCTTTAGAATGTTCATACTCAACATTTTTGATTGCCGTATAGTAAGCCATTACAATCAGGGGTTCTTAATTTTTGTGTGTGTCATGGACCCCCTTGGTGGTCCGTTGAAGCCTATAGACTTCTCAGAATTGTGTTTTTAAATGCATAAAATTAAAATACATAGGATTATAAAGGAAACCAATTATATGGCAATATAATGATCAAGATATTTTTTTAAAATTCACAGACCTCAGATTAAAACTCCTGCATCGAATTCATATACCATAGTTTGATAAGCCATTCCCCAGTTGATAGACATTTATTTTGTTCCCAGCTCTCTGTTACTACAAAAAGTGCTTCTATGAATATTTTGATGTATATGGGTTCTTTTTTGTTTTTGTTTTTTGTCAATGATCTTCTTATAACTCTTTGATTCTTGAAAATGTGGCTTGTGGGACAAGAAGAAAAGTGACAGGTGAGTTTTATAGACATATATATTTTTAAAAGGATTGTTGTATTAGAATAAGGATTGCTCCTAGTCAAGGTATAGTCTTGGGACTCTATTGATCAAGCATTTCTTGAAAACCATCCTGGTCTAAGTTTGTAGGAGATACCACATTAAGTACAGGGCACAGTCTCTTTCCTCATCTGTCTTTGGGCAGATCAAAAGAAACAGACTGCGTCATCAGAGTATCACACACTAAAAGTGCAAGGTACCAGCAAGGAGAGAGCACTAGGAGTCCTGATTATAAATAATAATGATATCAATTATGATAATAATAGTAGTTGTGGTAATAGCATTTATGTATCACTTTAGTGTTTGCAAAGGACTTTACAACTGATCCTCACAACAACCTTATGAGGTAGGTGCTATTATTATCCTCATTTTACAGAGAGAGAAACTGAGGTAGACAAAGGTTAAGTGGTTTGCCCAGGAACACACAGCTAGTATGTGTCTGAGGCAGGATTTGCACTGAGGTCTTCCTGACTCCAGGTCCAGACTCTTATCTAGCTGCTCCTAAGAAGAAAAGCCATAGACCAAGATCAAGTGATGTCCTGGGGCTGCCTCCTAGCTAATTCCTTACTGTGAACGAAATTGTGAAGTAGGAAATAAGAGGAAGAAGAAAAGAAGAGAGAGGAGGAGGAAGAAGAAGAGAAGGAAGAAGAAGAAAAGGAAAAGGAAGAGGAGGGGCCTGCATTGTCCTTGTTCAGTTCATGGTGTGAAGTGGGTGTCATTTAAGACGGAGAAGTTCTTTCAAAGGAGAAGTCAGGAAAAGTGGTTATTTTGGGGTCCCTGGTACACATTCCACCAAAGCTCTTATTCTGATCACAATTTGGCAGCACCTTTTCCACTAGCCTGGTTAGTCTCCATCCCCATTATTCCCCTTCCCCTGCTCTCAAAGGCCTTGACACCAACATTAGCCATGTTGGATTTCAAATAAGAACCACTCAGTTTTCTCTACATTGTATCACTCACAGAGTGATGCTTCTGCACGAAGACACTGAGGATGGATCTTGACTTCTGCACAGACTGTGCCTCTTGAACTGGCTTGGACCTCACTTTTATGCTGTCATTCATTTCTCTTCTCATCCCCTCCCTCAGAAAGATAAGTTATTTCCTAAGGGTGGATACTCTCTCCAACCATGCAGCCTTAGTAGATGATAACACTTTTCACGAGTGGCTGTGGCTGGAAATATTCAGAAGGTGAATGACCTTGGGTGATGAGCCTACCCAAAGTTGGCTAGGCTGGTCCTCAAATGGCAGGCTTGCGGTTCTGGTTCTTCCCTGGGTCAATACCAGAAGCCTTTCGACCCTGGTAGAACCAGTCATAGCTTGCACTGCCTTTAAGAATCCAGGGTCACCTCTTTACCCCCACCACCCCTGTGATTAAATCATCAGAGGAGTACCTTAGATTTGTGACAGACCAAGCCAGCTATTATCTGAAGAAAAGCTGACTGTGGACTACTCCATGGGAACGAGAATATATTTCACATGTAACAAGGAAGAAAATTGAGAAAAATACCATTTAGGTATAATTATATTTCATTAAGACATAATAGAACTAGAGGCGGGGGGAGGAATGAGGATAGAGGGTGATGTGCCAACCATGGAGGGTTAAGGGTGACTTACCACCAAGAAAACATGTATTTAAGGTTGCTAATTAACCATTGCTCCAATTAAGAATATAAAAGTTCCTTTCTGAAAAATCTGGATCTGTAACTGTTTGCAACATGGATTTCTTGTCCTTCCAGCAGGGGAAAAGATCAAGAGCTTGAAGTGACCTCAGAGGTCAGAGGACCATAGACTTAGAGGTGGGAATGACCTTAGACCAATCAGTTTATACAGATGAAGAAACTGAGCCCAGAGAAGGGAGATGATTTGCCCAACCTCACACATGGCTAGACTGGGATCACCTGTTATCAAAGACTATATTTCAGTGGGGCCAAAGATGATCCTCAGATATCTCTGTGGAATATAATCTAGTCTCTCACACAAATAAAGATAAAAGTTATTGTCTCTCATTGTTTTAAGGATTCAAAAAATGTCTCTGCAGGGGCTGTGGGTTACAATGAAATGGCATTTCTCTTATGACCTAGATTTTAGGTGCAAAATAATCATCTCACTAGGGAAAGAGGATGAGAGCACCTAGGTAGCACAGTGGCCCTGGGCCTGGAGTCATGAAGACCTGAGTTCAAATCTAGCATCAGACATTTACTCACTCTGTGACCCTGGGCAAGTCACTTAACCCTGTTTGCCTCAGTTTCCTCCTTTGTGAAATGAGCTGGAGAAGAAAATGGCAAACCACTCCAGTATCTTTGCCAAGAAAAGTCCAGATTCAGTCAACGGAGAGTTAGACACAACAGAAATGAAACAACAAACAACAAAGGAGAGGGGGCAAAGGGAAACTAATGGGAAGGAGGTGATGTGTGAGAAATTAAGCTTAGGAAAAATGGAGTACTTTTGAAAAAAAGGTGTCTATCTCATGTGGCAATGTTAGTAATGGTTTGAGACATTGCTTTCTGGTACACAAAGCTTTGCTGAGGAAGACTTGTTGTTGTTGTTGTTTGTCCTTTGTTCTCAAAGAGGACAGTGACACAATGTTATGACTTGCAATGAATTGGATTTAAGTGATGAAGGGCTGTGCAACTTCACTCTCCTCTCTAGGGCCATCTGGGTACAGTGGCAAGATATAGATCAAGATTATTGGAGAGGGCCCAGGATGTTTAAGGCATTTGGGTTAAGTGACTTGCTCAGGGTCACACAGCTAGCTGCCCCCACCTGAGAAAGGCTAGGCAGGGCCTGATGATTAGTTGGAATGGGGTGGGAGGGAGGAAGGAACAAAAGAGAAGAGAGAGGATGACAGATAACTACCAGGTATGGAAACTTAGATTATGAGGAGGGTGTTGGTATGATTAAATATATCAGGAAAGGAGGTTGACTTAGGGTAAAGATGATTGGCTTGGTTTTGGATATGCTGAGTTTGAGATGTTGGTGGAACATTAAATTGGAGATATCTAGTAGGCTTAGAAATTGGGAGCCAGGGGGGCAGCTAGGCAGTGCAGTGGATAAAGCACTCACCCTGGATTCAGGAGGACCTAAATTCAAATCTGATCTCAGACACTTGACACTTACTAGCTGTGTGACCCTGGGCAAGTCACTTAACCCCAATTGCCTCACCAGAAGAAAAAAAAAAAGTAAAGTTCAGTAAAGGGAGTAAACAAAAAAAAGTAAAGGGAGAAATTGCAAGCCAGGTTTGAGTTGGAGATCAAAATTTGGGAGTCATCTACAGAGAGGTAATAGTCAAAACTGGTGATTTGAATAAGATTGGCAAGGAAGAGAGAAAAGAGAAGAGAAGACTTAGGACAAAACTTTGAGGATTCTCTATGTTTAGTTGGGTATTCAAGGTCTTCCACAATCTTGTTCTAATTTGGCTGTATAGCTTTTGTATTTAATTTAAATTTTTTTTTTTGTGAGGCAATTGGGGTTAAGTGACTTGACCAGGGTCACACAGCTAGTAAGTGTTAAGTGTCCGAGACCGGATTTGAACTCAGGTAAGGGCCAGTGCTCTATCCACTGTGCCACCTAGCTGCCCCTTGGCTGTATAGCTTTATAAATCAAGGCCCTAGACTTACTTTCCCAGAGCCAGGCTGTCCATATCTCTCCCTCAGGCTTCCTAAGGGCCTCTCTGATGGGATCTCAGCATGTTCACCTACCGTTAACCACCAGGGATTTGCACCCCAGTTTAATTTTGTCAATTAACTTTTCTTAGCTTTTACCAAAAACAAAATTACTGGGAAGTTAAATCAAGAATAGAAATTAGAAATATTTCCCTCCCCAAACTGGGAGATACACTCTCCCAAATACATTGGTCCCTGGAACTAGTGGGCTCCAGCTGAAAACTGCTACTACAAAAATCCATGCCACCAAGTTCTCCTCCAAATTCAGCATGGATGAATTACTGTCCCTACCTCCTGGCTGCCTTCAATCAATCCTGCGTCAGGCAGGTCACATGGGACTTTCACCCTCACCCTGCGGCTTACGAGCTTAATCTTTGTCTCATGGCTTGAACAAGGCCAAGCAGCAATGAGGGAGAATCAGATTCTCTTTGGCCAATTAATGCCTTTTGAATTCATGCCTGATTCTGGCTCAGTAACCAATCACAAAAGCTCCTCTTCTTCACATGGTAAACAGACCAGAACCAGTTACAGAATGTCTGAACACGGCCCAAATCAGAGAGCAGGGCCCTTCATCATGATGCATTTTTGGAAGCAGGCTCCCTAGCCTCTTCCCCACAGGGGTAGCATCAAAAGAGCAAGATACACATGCTCTCCATTATACTTTCATAACATTATTCCTTCTCAAGTATTCTACACTCCCACCCAACAGAGTGATTTACCATCCCTTGAATACATCCTGTATTTACCACTACCATACCTTTGCCCACCCCATTTCCATGCCTAGAATATTCACTATTTTGCCTTATTCACTTCTTTCCATCCTTTAAGGTCCAGTGCAAATGTTAGCTCCTTCATGAAACCTTCTCACTGCTTTAAATGGGCTTTTCTTCCTCCAAACCTCCATGCTATTTTGTTTATTCCTCTTATGCACCTACTTTATTTTATAGATATTTATCTACGTATCTCAGTTTCCCTCCTAGATTGCAAGCTTCTTGAGTGCAGAGACAATGTCTTCTCTGTGAGGCAGTGTAGTAAAGTGGAAAGAGCACTAGTTTAAAAATCAAGAGACCTGGAATTGAGTCCATACTCTGCCACTAACTAGCTATGTGAACTTGGGTAAGTCATTGACTTTACTGGGCTTCTTCCTCATTTGTAAAATAAGAAAGCTAGACTAGATGATCCCTAATGTCCCTTTCAGCTCTAACAGCTAGATCGCACAATGGATAAATTGCAGGCTGGGAGTCAGGAAGATCTGAGTTCAAATATGACCTCAGACATGTACTAGCTGCGTCACCCTGGACAAGTCACTTCCCTGTTTGCTTCAGTTTGCTCATATGTAAAATGAGCTGGAGAAGAAAATGGCAAACCACTCCAGTATCTCTGCCAAGAAAACTGCAAAAAGGGTCATGGAAAGTCAGAAACAACTGAAAAACTCTTGAACAATAAAAAACCTCCCAGGATTGTTGTGAGGATCAAATGAGGTAAGATTTGTAAAGCACTTAGAACAGTGCCTGGCATATAGTAAGTGCTATATAAATGTTAGTTGTTATTATTATTGATATTTATTATTATATATCTCTCATTACCTATAACAATGACTTGTACAAAATAAGCATAGCTCCAAAGACAACATATGAGAAGACACTCACTCTATCCCTTTGCAGAATTGGGAGTCCCACAGGTATGGCCCATTATGAAAATATGTATAATATTTTCAAACTTTTTAGTGATTTGGTCAGTTTTGCTGATTTTTCCCCCTTTCTGCTTTTGATTTTTTTTTCTTTAAAATATTATGATACAGGATGGCTCTCTGGGAGAGAGAAGGGAGACTGATACTGGGAGAAATTTTGATGATAAAAAAAAGAGAGATCAACGAAACTTATATTAAAAAACCCAGGGGGCGGCTAGGTGGCACAGTGGATAAAACACCGGCCCTGGATTCAAGAGTGCCTGAGTTCAAATCCAGCCTCAGACACTCGACACTTACTAGCTGTGTGACCATGGGCAAGTCACTTAACCACCATTGCCCTGCCAAAAACAACAACAACAACAACAACAAAAACCCAGTCACTGACACAAAGTACATGTTACTTTGCTAAGGAAAAAAAAAACAACCTCTATACCAGTTAACTTTTTTTATACTTTAAATCAAGGTTTTTTCTAATTTCCATCTTGAAAAGTGGCTTCCTAAAGCAAGAGAAAGTGTATAGTATTCCATGGAATCCTAGAGTAAGGCCAAAGTTTCCTGAAGAAGGAAGGCCTCTTGGCCTAACCATCTTGGGGGATATTTCCTTAACAAATAGGCAGCACGATGAGATCTGAGGTTATGTGGGACTCAGTTGTCTCCTTACTTCCTGAAAGACTCAGAAGAGGACATGGGAGTGAAAAACCGAACCTCATGATACTCCTAGCTTGGGATAAGCCCTGTTCTTCACGGTCTATAATTAACTTGGCATTATAATATCAATCCCATCATGCTTTACTTTGGCTTTGCTGGGGATGTGCCCAAGGAGAGGGGACAGTTAAAAGAGGAAAAATACATCAGGGGGAAGATATTTCAATCTTTCCTTTCTTAGGAAGATACCACCCAAAGCACTAGCTGCCAGAGGGCCCCAACCTGGCCAACATTATTGTCTGAAAAGTGAGAGAAAAGTTATTTGTAATTGGATCATAGGGTTTAGAGCTCAAAGGGACCTTGGAGATTTTATTTAACTAGCTCTCAAATTGGTGTGATTAATGAATCCCATGTAGTGATTACATTATTTAAATTCATACTGAATATTTCCACTGGGCTAAAATCAATGAAGGGCAGCTAGGTGGTTCAGTGGATAGAGCACTGGCTCTGGATTCAAAAGGACCTGAGTTCAAATTTGACCTCAGAAACTTGACACTTGCTAGCTGTATGATCCTGGGCAAGTCACTTAACGCTGATTGCCTCAAACATCCAGGGCCATCTCCAGTAATTCTGATGTATATCTTGCCACTGGACTCAGGTGGCTCTGGAGGGCTGGTGACCTTGCACAGCCCTCCCTCACGTAAATCTAATTCACTGCAAGTCATGACATCACCTCCTGATGTCATGGTCCTCTTTGAGAAAGGACAAACAACAACAACAGAACCAATGATCATATTTTACATAATTATAACTTCAAATCCAAATGCACATGACGACTTTAGGAAATTCATTATTTACACTAATTAATTCACACTAATTTGACTTAGTCCAAAGAGGTCAGATGACTCCCATAGGTGATAAGTAGCCACCCTGAGATTTGAACTCAAGTCTTCTGACTCCAAAGCCAGCATTCCTTACATCATAACACATTTCTTTTCTCATGCCTGACAAAAAGCCCATCACAAACCAAATCCTTGATGAACTCTTTTTCTCTAGACCTTCCAGACCCCATCTTTTTCAGCCAATTAACCAAAGTCTAAACCTTCAAAGTCAATCAACAGGACCTAGTGTCCCTCATTTATTATAATCTTTAAGGTCACACTAACTGTCCCAATTCCTTTCATGCACACACACCAGCCCTGGCCATGCGCTGTGCAGAACATTGACTTCTGTTTGAATAATAGTGATAAAGTGAAGGAGCCTTGGCCACAGCGACATGATTTTATCAGAATCTGCTCAACATAGATCACAGAATCACACTTTATCAGTATCCAAATACCAGACGTGGATGCCCACTGCAGATCTTCTGGGCTACAGGAGATGGTCTGTGTGAGTTTTTGTTACTGAAAAATGTCTGTATTTAGTTAGGTTGGTTAGACAGCTGGTCAGCAAGCATTTGTGTCAGGCACTGTGCTACACACAGTCTGTTGCTAGGCCTATCCTCAAAGCCTTTCCATCTCAGTGTCTACTGACATATCCTTCAAGAAGCCATGGCTCACAGGGACGTCAGAATAGGGTTTGGTTTGGTTTTGTTTCTCAGAGCAGGACTTACTTTTTTTTAAATGGATAGGATAGGGAATGGATATTTGATTTCATTGATTGAAGTTATTCCCAGGTGACAAAATGTCCTCTACAAAACAAGTTAGCACCTTCTCTGTCATTTATAGAGAACTATCTAGAGCCCTGAGAGGCTATGACTTGCCCAGGGTCATACATCCAGTTCACATCAGAGGCAGGACCTGAACTCAGGTCATCTTGGCACCAAGATCATCTCTATCTACCCCACATCCCATCTCTCTTTTTATTGATAGCTTTTGTTTTTATGTTGCCTTCACTTCCAAATATATCTTTCCTACTCCCCAAATCAGAGAGCCAGGCCTCGTTACAAAGAAAAAAGAAAAATAGAAATAGAAAACGGAAAAAAAAAATCAATAAAACTAATAGATTGGGGGGCAGCTAGGTGGCACAGTGGATAAAGCACCAGCCCTGGATTCAGACAACCTGAGTTCAAATCCGACCTCAGACACTTCACACTTACTAGCTGTGTGACACTGGGCAAGTCACTTAACCCTCATTGCCCCACAAAAAACAAAACAAAAAACAAAAAACCCCTCATAAAAACAACAATAACAGCAAAGTAATAGATTAGTCAAGTTGGACAGTATACAAGAATAACTAATAGAGTGAGTTAGGTAGTACAATGGATAAACTTCTGGACCTGGATTCAGAAAGATCTGAGTTCAAATCTAGCTTCAAGATACTTGCATCTATGACTTTGGGCAAGTCATTTAACTTCTATCTACCTTTGTTTCTTCATCTGTAAAATGGGAATAATAATAGCACCCACCTCTCAGGAGTGTTGTGAGGACCAATCGAGATAATATTTATAAAGCACTTAGCTCAGTGTCTGACACATAATAGGTGCTATATAAATGTTATATATTATAATTAATATTATATAAATGCTAGCCATTATTATATAGTGATTTAAAGTTTGTAATGCATTTACATGTACTATCTCATTTGATACTCATAGCAACCTTATGAAGTAGGGACTATTAGGATCTCTATTTCACAGATGAGAAGCCCTTTTTCTAGATTTGTGGGAAACTCATGAAATTCTCCTTTTTCATGGTATAGGTTGGTTGTTGTTGGGTTTTTTTTTTTCTGGGCTTTTGTAGAGTCTAAAAGCATCCTTTGCTCATTGAATACAATTTGTTCTCAGCCCCTGTTATAGACTCTGTTGTCTGCTGTTTTGAGAATATTGATAAACTGGCCAATGGGAAATTCAAAGTCTTTTTTTTATGACATAAAAAGAGAATTTTTGACATTCATTTAAAACAAATTTTGAGTTTGAAATTTTCTCCTTCCCTCACATCCCTCACCTCCCTCACCTCCCTCATCCCTGAGTCACTAAGCAATTTGATACAGGAAATTCAGAGTCTTCAAGACCTTTTGAAGTTGATATAGTTCTCCTCTGGTCAAGGTGATGGAAGATTCCAGTTTGTCTCCCTTGGTTTGTTTTCTCCTCTCAGCTGCCAGATACTCAAATGTCTATGTTCCAAACTGATTTGAGATTTTGTAGAAGACTCACAGGATGTAGCCCAAGTTCCTCAGAAATTTGGAATGGCTTTCAAGGACTTATGGTGCCTAGATTGATGTTCTTGATTGACTAATTCAATGGAGATGTGTCTAGGTCTTGTTCACACCTCACCCATACTTCAGATTGATTCAGTTGAGAAGTTTGTGATACCCACTCTTACCAAAAGTACATATAAAAATTGTTAGCCAAAGTAAGATAGTATGGTTAATCAATCAACAAGCATTTCCTAAGCATCTACTCTGTGAGAGGCACTGGGAAAACATTTAAAAGTGAGAGGGGGCTTACTCTCAAGGATTCTTCTAGGAGGGTATAACATGTCCACAGATAAGTAAATCCAGGCTACATCCCCAAAAGGCACAGTGATTGGGGCATGGGTGCAAGGGGGTAGACACTGGACAAATAGTAGGGATCAGGAAAGGCCTATTAAAGGAAGTGGTCCTGGAGTTGAGCCTTAAAGGATGCCAGGAATTTTAATCATGGCATACTTCATTATATAGAGGAATGTCAATTTATTTAACCATTCCCCTACTGTTAAGCATGTCAATTGTTTCTAGTCTTTCAATTACACAATGATGCCATGGAAGTCTTTATGCAGAGACCTGTACTATTTACAAAGCATTATCCTCACAGCAGCTCTGGGAAGTAGATAAGGTAAGTATTGGGGCAGCTAGGTGGCGCAGTGGATAGAGCACCGGCCCTGGAGTCAGGAGTACCTGAGTTCAAATCTGACCTCAGACACTTAACACTTACTAGCTGTGTGACCCTGGGCAAGTCACTTAACCCCAATTGCCTCACTAAAAAAAAAAAAAAAAGATAAGGTAAGTATTATTATACCCATTTAATAGATAAGGAAGCCAAGGCTCAGAGATATGAGGACGGTCTTGAACACAGTTTTTATGATTCCAGATTCAAGGTCCTTCCACAATACCATGGCATGGCGCAACTCTCTCCCACCCAGCATTGCACAAAGACACCAATGAGTACTTTACTGAAGGGACCCACAAGAAGAACAAGGAAGGCAAACTCAGCAAAGAGGCTTTAGGACTTTTTGTTTGTCCTTCTTTGAAGAGGACCATGACATTGGGGCGATCACGACTTGAAAATGATGGAGGAGTCTAAACCCCACATCACAATGAATTGGATTTAAGTGAGAGAGGGTTGCAAAGTCACTAGCCTCACTCTCTTCTCCAGAACCATCTGAGTCCAGTGGCAAGATATATATATCAGAACTACTGGAGGTGGTCCAGGATGTTTTTTAAGGCAATTGGGGTTAAGTGACTTGCCAAGGGTCACACAACTAGGAAGTGTCTGGGGTGAGGTTTGAACTCAGATCCTCCCAACTTCAGGGCCAGTGCTCTATCCACTTTGCCATGCTGCTGGCCTGGCTTTAGAACTAAAGTGATGTACACTGCAGTAAATACTTTGAATCAACAGGGACTTTGCTCCATGGCACTGAAGACAGAGGGCACTTGATAAAGAGGATTCTGATAACATCAACACTCCTTTAGCAGCATGGAAACAACAGAGCTTAGTATCTAGTTATTTTAGTTACTAGTTATAGTAGCAAACTACATGGCTAATATGGAAATGTTTTATGTGACTTCATACGTGTGGTTAACATATTGCTTGCCTTCTCAATGAGGGGGAGGGAGGGAGAAAATTTGGTAAAAAGAATGTTAAAAATAAATAAAAATGAAAAGAAAAAAATGAAAATGAAAATAAAATACCAAGCAAAATCACCATCTGATATTGGCCTCCCACCAGTATCCCAGGATCTTTACCCCTCCCTTCCCTTCATAGTGAAGCAATCGACTGTCAGTTGAGGGCTTCGTGCTGCTTTGCACCAGGCACCAGGTGTGATTTGCCGTACTTGCCTCAGGCACAAAAAGCCCTACTTCTGACTCTGGTGATGTATTCTGAATAAGGAAATATTTGTGTGGGAATATTTTCTTTCCTCTTTTTCCCCTTGCCTGTTGGTTTACTTTTTATTTCATACTCCAAATGCCATTTCCCCCTTCGTTCTACAAAACTTTGGTTGCTTTACAGGAGTTTTTTTTTTTCTTCTTTTTTCTGCTAAAGCCAGTGTTAAAGGAAATCTGCTGCCACATTACTGAATTCATGTTTGGAAAGGACTTTGAGAATTCTGACTGTGTTCCAGGATGCACAAACGTGGGGTGTTATTTCTAAGCTGCTGCTGCTGCTGGGAGGAAGAAGAAGGGACAGGGAAGGGAGACTTCCTGGGGTTCCTTGGGCAGCAACAGATCAAAGGTCAGGGGAACAAAAAAACTACTAACAATTTCCTGGGGCTCTGGAGAAAGCAAATCCATGGGTATGGGAAGAGGGTGTGTGGCTTTGAAGCCTCATCATGGCCACTGTGGACTCAAAAGACAGTAGGGTGGATATCATATCCCCACGATAATCCTGGGTTACAGAGATCAGCAAATACTGTATTATATGTATATCCTGATAAGAATTTCAATGAGACTTATTTCCATGGGCATTTCAGAGAGAGCCAGACATGAGAATGAGTGACCATTTCTTAAGTATTTACTATGGGGCAAACACTGTGGTAAGTGCTCGGGGACACAAATACAAATTCAATAGTCCCTTTCCTCAAGGAACTTACATTCTTTTCTTTTTTTTAATCATAAAAGTATTTTATCATTTTCCACTTACACGAAAAGATAGTTTTCCTCCTTGCCTGTTCTAATTCCTTTAATTCCTTTTTCTTCTCTTATTGCTAAAACTAACATTTCTAGTACACTATTAAATAATAGAGGTGATAATAGACATCCCTGTTTCACCCCTGATCTTATTGGGAATGCCTCTAACTCATCCCTAGTACATATAATGTTTGCTGATGTTTTTAGGTAGATACTGCTTATTATTTTAAGGAAAGCTCCATGTATTCCTGTGTTCCCTAGTGTTTTTAATAGGAACAAATGCTGTATTTTGTAAAAAGCTTTCTCAGAGATAATCATATGATTTTGGTTAGTTTTGTTCTTGATGTGGTTGATTATGTTGATAGTTTTCCTAATGTTGAACCAGCCCTGCATTCCTGGTATAAATCCCACCTGGTCATAGTGTATTATCCTGGGAATGAATTGCTATAATCCCCTTGCTAATATTTTATTTAAGATTTTTGCATCGATATTGATTAGGGAAATTGGTCTAAAATTTTCTTTCTTTGTTTTGGCTCTGCCTGGTTTAGGTATCAACACCATATTTATGTCATAAAAGGAATTTTATTTGGTAGAACTCCACCTATATTTCCAAATAATTTGTGGAATATTGGAATTAATTGTTCTTTAAATGTTTGGTAGAATTCACTTGTAAACCCATCTGGCCCTGGAGATTTTTTTCTTAGGAAGTTCAATTTATTTTTCTAAGATAGGTTTAAGGATTTTATTTCCTATTCTGTTAATCTGGGCAGTTTATATTTTTGTAAATATTCATCCATCTCATTTATATTATAAAATTTATTGTCATACAGTTGAGCAAAATAGCTCCTAATTATAGCTTTAATTTCCCCTTCATTGGTGATGAATTCACCCCTTTCATTTTTGATACTGGTAATTTGGTTTTCTTCTTTCTTGCTTGCTTTTTTTTTTTTTTTTTTGGCAGGGCAATGAGGGTTAAGTGACTTGCCCAGGGTCACACAGCTAGTAAGTGTCAAGTGTCTGAGGCCAGATTTGAACTCAGGTCCTCCTGAATCCAGGGCCGGTGCTTTATCCACTGAGCCACCTAACTGCCCCTTTTCTTGATTCCTCCCCCCCTCCCCCACCATAAAACCAGCTCTTAGTTTTGTTGATTAATTCTATAGTTTTCTTACTTTCAATTTTATTAATTTCTCTTTTGATTTTCAGGATTTCTAAATTAGTATTTAATTGGGGATTTTTAATTTGTTCTTTTTCTAGCTTTTTTAGTTGCATGCCCAATTTATTGATCTCTTTCTCTTTTTTATTCATGTAAGCATTTAGAGATATAAAATTTCCCCTAAGAACTGCTTTGGCTGTATCGCATAAGTTTTGGTATGTTGTCTTATTGTCATTCTCTTGAATGAAGTTATTGTTTCTCTGATTTGTTGTTTGACTCACTCATTCTTTAGGATGAGATTATTTAGTTTCTAATTAATTTTCAGTCTATCTTTCCATGGCTCTTTATTACATGTAATTTTTATTGCATCATGATCTGAGGAGGATGCATTTGCTATTTTTGCCTTTCTATATTTGACTGTGAGGTTTTTGTGCCCTAATATGTAGTCAGTTTTTGAGTATGTTCCATGTACAGCTGGGAAAAAGTATATTCCTTTATATCCCCATTCAATTTTCTCCAAACGTCTATCATATATAACTTTTCTAAAATTATATTCACCTCTTTAACTTCTTTCTTATTTATTTTGTGATTAGATTTATCTAGTTCTGAGTGGGGAAAATTAAGATCCCCCACTAGTATAGTTTTGCTGTTAATTTAATCTCGTAACTCACTTACCTTCTCTAAGAATTTGGATGCTATACCACTTGGTGCATATATGTTTAGTATTGATATTACTTCATTATCTAGGGTACTTTTTAGCAAGATGTAGTTTCCTTCCTTATCTCTTTTAATTAGATCTATTTTTGCTTTTACTTTGTCTGAGATAAGGATTGCTACCCCTGCTTTTGTTTTTTGCTTTTTGTTTTTTGGTGAGGCAATTGGGGTTAAGTGACTTGCCCAGGGTCACACAGCTAGTGTCAAGTGTCTGAGGCTGGATTTGAACTCAGGACCTCCTGAATCCAGGGCCGGTGCTCTATCCATTGTGCCATCTAGCTGCCCCCCTCTTTTTTTTTTACTTCAGCTGAAGCATAATATATTCTGCTCCAACCTTTTACCTTTACTCTATGAGTATCTTTCTACTTCAAATGTGTTTCTTGTAAACACCATATTGTAGAATTCTTTTTTTTAAAAATCCACTCTGCTTTCTGCTTCTGTTTTATGGGAGAGTTCATGATCACTAACTTTGTATTTCCTTCCATCTTCTTTTCTCCTTTGTTTGTACTTTTTTTTCTTCTTTCACCCTATTGTAAAGATAGTTTTCAACATTTGTTTTTATAAAATTCCTAGTTCCAAATTTTTCTCCTGCCCTCCCTTCCCTCCCCTCCAAAACAGAAAACAATTTGATATAGGTTATATATATACAATCACATTAAACATATTTCTGCATTAGTCATGTTGTGACAGAATCAGAACAAAAGGGAAAAAATCTCAAAAACCAAAAAATTTACATCCTGATTCCACAGTTCTTTTTTCTGCATGTGGAGAGCATTTTCCATCATGAGTCCTTTGGAATTATCTTGAATCATTGTATTGCTGAGAAGAGCCAACTCTATCACAGTTGATCATCTCACAAGGTCATTGATACTGTGTACAATGTTCTCCTGGTTCTGCTCATTTCACTCAGCATCAGTTCATGTAAGTCTTTCCAGGTTTTTTCTGAAATCCACCTGCTTATTGTTTCTTACAGCACAATAATATTGTATTACATTCATATACCACAACTTGTTTAGCCATTTTCCAATTGGAACTTGCACTCTAATAGAAGACAACACACTGAGGGGAGGGATACTCAATGAATTCAATTGCTTCTGATTTTTTCCTATCTAGTCTGTTTCATAGACCTCTTTTTTTAAAAAACTAATAACAAATAGTTTTGAATGTTATTGCTTTAGAATGTGTTTTGGGTTCTGGAATTGTCATTCTTCATTGATTCCTATATGTTGTTTTTAAAAAAAATCCTCCAAATAAAAATTTTTTAAAATTATCATTTAGCTTTATAAAGTATCCTTTTGATAGTTTCACTAGCATAGAAGAACAAATCATGTTCAAAATAAAATTATAAACTAAAAATGAAAGTATGCTCCAATAAACCAACAGTAAGGAAATGTAAATTAAAGTAACAGAGTTTTCCCCCTTATACAATGCATATTAGCATTGGCAAAGATGATACAGTGGGGATAGTCAGTGTAGGAGGGGATGTGGGAAGACAGGTACACTGATGCATTATTGATGAAGCTGCAAAGTAAGTCAAGCAATATGGATTTAAATTTGGAATTATCTAAGAAATATTACCATACTGCACATACCTGTGAGATTTAAAATTGGATATTAGATCATAAATCTCCCCTACTTAACCTTAACCTTAATTTATCTCCCAAACTAGTAAATGGAAGAAGCTTTTGGTTTTCTAGATAGACCTTTTTATTTATTGTTATGGTAGTCACAAGGTGATGTTGATTAGAAGGATAGGAAAGTAGAAACACAATACAAATCGTCTTAAGTCTAAGCTTAGTCTATATTCCTTATAAAAACTCACCAAACCGAAAAGGCCACCTTTGGAGAGAGAGAGTCTGTGCCGCGCAGTCAGGAGTCCCGCCAAGCAGGCAAAAGCCTCACTTCTGTTCTCTCCACCCCGGAAGTCGAATCCTGCAGGCAGTCTGACGTGCGCAGCAGGCGGACTGTTCGTCTCCTCCCCAAAAGGGTGGTCCTTGAAAAACTGGCATCTTTCAGTTATCCTAACCGACTGTTAAAAACTTTCATATTTTACCACATTTCCCCCCTTTGCTTCCTCAAGAAACGGAATGTTTCCTTGATGGAACAGTAAAAAGAATATAATAACTATTGCTAACTAATAATATGTGAACAACAATATAGAAAAGGAAGAGAGGAAAGTTTTGTCCAGAGGGGCGATTTTTTTCTTTCCTCATGAACCGACGCTTTGACATTAGTCTTGCAAAGGGAGAGCCTCTGCAGAGAGTACATGTTACAGATAGTATATAACAGAAAGGAGATAGTAAAAGCTAATAAAGCAAAACAGTTCATATAAAGTCTCTGAGTTCTCTTGTCTTCTTGAAGTGGTAAGATGTCATCAGGAGGAAACTGGATTCTGGTCTGGAAAACTGGATTCTGGACTCTGGTCTGGAAAGCTGGATTATCTTCTTTAACTGTTTGAATTGCTGTATTTTTTACTAAACCTTAGCATAGCATTGTCAATGATCAAATTAATAAATTCCATTACATTCCCTCCTTTATATCCTTAGATTTCTAATAGAGGGTTGAGGTAGTTATGCAATCTGTAACACTTTTTACCACCATGTGTCTGGATCAAAGCCAAATTTAGTATGTGTTCATGACACCTGAAAATGTTATGGAAAGGTTATCATACCATATCTCATGGTTCCGAGACAGCCAGTGATTGTGCTAGGCCACAGGTGAGTTCAACTGAGTGAGATAAAAAGATAATTAAGTTCAGTTAAATTAGGTTAAATTAGGAGGGAGAGAGGATGAATACTGGACTGTGCCTAGTAATTGTGCTCTACATAGTCACCATCATAAGCAAACCATGGACTTACGTATACCTGTCTCTCCTTTTGTTGCACATATATTCTCTCCAGGGCCTGCATCAGAGTTCACAGCAAGTTAGTCTCTGAAATGATAAGTTTCCATATTTCTGAAATCTCATTAATTTCACCAAAGACAGTATGATGGTAAAAATTGCGTGCTATGCTGCATAACTGAGAATATATTAGTGATATATACAATAATTCCAAACCATACCCAGAGTATAATGACATATAAATAATAAATGAATGTAAATAGCTGATTATATTAGACATTATTACATAATCTTCTTTTAGAAAGTAAACCACATCATCTTATACATGAATTCTCTAGTATAACAGTAACAGATACTTAAAGTGGTGATTAATTTATCAAAAAGAAATAAGACTTCAATTAGCAAGATTCAATATTCAATGTTTTCAGTGAGGTATCAAGCAATAGGGTTCAATAACCCTTTCTGGTCTTTTTTTAGTTAAACAACAACATAAAAGAGAAAAGAGAAGAAAAAAAAACTCATTAGAACTCATGGTTCTCTCAAAAAGAAAGTAAAAAAAAAGAATTCTGGTAGCTTCTGAGGCCCGATGGCCTCACCCACAGCATATACATATTTGAAAAGTCACTTAGTTTACAAAATCGGGTTTTAAAGAAAAGCAAAAGAAACAAAAGTCAAAAAACAAAGCAAAACCAAAACCAAAACTAAAAAGCAAAAGATTCGCTAAGCACCCCTTTGTGCTCTTAAAGGTGTGGTGAATTCCAGGTCTTTTCAGTGCCTTTCAAAAGTCAAAAGTCAAAACAAAAACAAAAACAAAAAGGATTAAAAAAAATAGGTATAGGGTAGGGAAAGGGTGGGAGAAATTGAGGTGGGCCAGAAAACTAGGCCATGTGCTTCAGTGCTTTTGCCTGTAGAAGGAAATGCTTGTTAAATTTTAAGGTATTTAAGCTGCTAGAGTTTGGGGTATGTCACATTGTTTTAACTGGTTCCCCAATTCTCTGCATGCCAAAGTGGCAGGGGTTTCTGAATTGTCATTGATCTTTCTAATGCTGTCATAATGTTCTTTATGGTAGAAAATGTGGAGTTCTCTAGCATCAGTTTTGTCTGTGCCACTGATTTTCAATAAAGGCTGATTTAATTGATGAACCACAACATTCAGCTGATGCTGCTTAGCAAATGCTACAATTGTATCATTTCCTCCCCACTTTCCAAATTTCTTTAATTCATCAACATATTCTTCAAAAGGGGAGTCATTTACTATAAAAGACTCAAACTCTTGTCTATGGTTAATCATATAAGAAGCAGCTTCTTGTCTGTGTCTGAGATGATTTCTACAGTGACCTTCTAGCTGGTCTGCTAAAGCCCTAAAAAGGCAATTTCCGTCTCCTGATACTTACGAAGACTGAGTCCCAAAGCATTTAACTGATCAGTGGGATTATCAAATGGGAACTGTCTATTTCCTCTGAACTCTTTTTGCTCTTTAACAGTTGCTATCGTTAGGGTTTTACCTCTTTAGCGTCTACCTCAGGTCTATCTGAAATCTCTTCACCTATGAATGGTGCAGGCTTTACATGAGAGCAATGAATCCATGAGTCTTTTTCACCAATTTTAATGGCAGTAGGAGTTGTCAATAATACCTGAAAAGGTCCTTCCCAGGCAGGTTGGGTTCCACTGGTTCTCTGAAAATTCTTTACATATATTTTATCTCCTGGGTTGAAGTTATGCAATGAAAAGTCTAATGGTCCTGCCTGGACCACAGCTCCTGCCTCATGGAGTTCACGTAGCCTGGTCTGTAATTCCTGTATATAGGAGGCAACAGAAGTATCACCTCCCACCAGTGATGTATAAACTGGGGAAAGAGTTTTAGCTTGGATAGGAGGGTGACCAAAAAGCATTTCATAAGGAGATATATGAAGTTCTCCTCTTGGTCTACTGCGTAGATAGAATACCAATGGTAGAACATCAGGCCATTTCAAATGGGTTTCAGTACATAATTTGCCAATCATACTCTTAAGCTCTTTATTCATACGTTCGACTTGGCCTGAACTTTGTGGATGGTAGGGCGTGTGGAATTTTGGAGTCACTCCCAAGAAAGAGTAGATTTGGGATAAAATCGAATCAGTGAAATGTGTGCCTTTGTCAGAATCGATGTGGGCTGGTGGGCCAAAACGAGGTACTATCTCTTTAAGAAGAATTTTGGCAACAAAAGCAGCTGTGGCTCGGGGGCTGGGAAATGCCTCTACCCACCGAGTGAGCTGATCAACTATAACAAGGCAAAATTTATAATGTCCTGCTTTTGGCATAGTAATATAATCAATTTGTAAGTGCTCAAAAGGTGTATATGCTAGAGGACGCCCTCCATAAGCTTTGGCCTTAAAAGCATACTGATTATAAGACTGACATGTGGAGCAGCCCGAGCAGATTCGAGATGCTGTATTAGTCACACCTGGTGCTATCCAGGTTCTCTTAATAGAGTCTACAATGCCTTGTGTACCAAAATGGCCTTTTCTGTGAACAGAGAGGCATACCTGGTGGTAGAATTTCCGGGGAAGAAATGGCTTACCTTCCGGAGACACCCAGACGCCGCTGATCTGTTTCGCCTTAAATTTATTTTTCCACTTTTCTACTTCAGAATCATCATAGGTTAGGTTGAAAGGAATATCCTCAGAAGGTGAAAGGTTAAATATATGTTCAGGAGCTTCTAATGCAGCAAGCTTGACTGCAGAATCGGCTCGTGCATTTCCCTTTGAAACAGGATCACTATTCCCTATGTGGGCAGGGCAATGTATAACGGCTAGGGAAGAAGGCAGTTTCAGGGCATCTAAGAGGTCCTTGATAAGGTCCCCATAGATACCATGTGAGGATTCAATTTTGCCACTCTCTGGCTCTTTCCTGAGACTCCTACTACATTCAAAAATCCTACAGGTCTACACCCAGCATCTGGTTTGCTTACTAATACTGATTTAGAGGCTCCTGTGTCTAGCAGACAATCATAATAAGTCTCTCCCACTTTTAGGGTAACATATGGTTCTTTACTCTGGGGAGGTGAATGGACTGGTACAAGGGCGTTCAAAAAATCTGGATCTGGGAATATATGGCTTTCATTATCTATGTTCCATTCCTCCCCAAGACCCCGTCAATCTTGTGCCCTCCTCTGAGAGGGACCTTGGTTACCATTATTCTGGTACTGCCTTTCTGTATTCCTCCGAAAAGATCTATTTCTATTTTGATTTCGCCTGTAATTAGAATTAGAATTTCTTCCCCAAGTCCTACATTCTCTCAATTCATGCCCCTCCTTATGACAGTAACAACACACCTTAGTGCCCTTGTTCTGGTGTTCACATGGCTGACTAGGAATCACCAGTGCCAGAATGCTCTGTTTGGGGTGATCTGGACCTGTCTCACGTGAGTCAAAGACATAATTTGCAAGTTCCTTAAGTCTATCAGCTGTTAAGCTCCTCCAATCTGGACATTGGGTCAGAAAATATTTGCGTACTTCTGGCAGTGAATTACAAATAAACATGTTGAGAATAATATAAGAATCTTTTGAATCAATTGGATCTAATCTGGTGTATTGCCTGGCGGTCTCACAAAGCCTATCGTAAAATCTGCTTGGTCTTTCATTAGCCTCCTGAAATGTGCTCATAAATTTCGTCCAGTTTTCGGGTTTTCTAGAGCATAATTCCATTCCCTTCAGAAGTGTTTCCCTAGCGTCTTTTAATCTTTGGAAATCCCTGTCGTTATTATAATTCCACTCTGGATCCTTTAGAGGCCATGCCATAACGGCCTGACCCTTCGCAACAAGGGCATTTCCTGCTGAGACAATATCTGTAATCTCAGTTGGGGACAGTAAAGTTTCCATAAGGCAAGTAACATCAGCCCAAGTGGGTTGATATGTATTAAATATAGTCCTTAACTGTGAAATTACAACGTTTGGATGTTTCTCAAAACTAGGGATGATTGATTTCCATGAGCTCAAGTCACCTGGTTTAAAGGGGTCATATTTTCTAACCTGAATTGGTACTCCCTTTTTACTATGTTCTATAGCTTCCTGCAGGGGGGGTAGTTTCAGCTGATTTGATTCTAAAGACTGGCCAATATCTATTTCTGTAACTGGGTTACCTCCAGTAGGGGGAGCTATCTTAGTGTCTTTCTCGCCATGTGGTCTACCTTTAATCTCTTTCCACATTACAACCATGATAATACCCATAATGAGAGTTATAATCATGTGAACTATCGTGAGTATGGTATTACAATTTATTTCAACTGCAGGCATAAAATTCCTACTAATATTAAACACATTTTCAGTGGAGACAGTTATACTCATACCATTATACCAAAAAGATTTTGCTGTGTGAGTGAGGAGGAGACCGATAACACAATGAAGGAATACTGAGTAAACTAGATGTCTAAATTTGGACAGTATGGTACCCCAACACATTCCAATGCAAAAAACCGAAAAAACCAAAGGGAAAATGACATATTCGATCATATTTTAAACTGGACTGGCTTTTTTTTTTTTAAACAAGGCTTTTAGAGGCTTAAAGTCTTTAAGGGAGATTAGACAAAGGGAAAGTCCGTGGGAGGGGGGGTATTTGGAAAATCCACCGAATTAGCTGGCTTGTGGCCAAACTAGGGAGGGTGGGAGGGTCCTTAAGGGCCCTTCAGGGTCTCCAAATTGTGAGATTTAAAATTGGATATTAGATCATAAATCTCCCCTACTTAACCTTTCCCTTAATTTATCTCCCAAACTAGTAAATGGAAGAAGCTTTTGGTTTTCTAGATAGACCTTTTTATTTATTGTTATGGTAGTCACAAGGTGATGTTGATTAGAAGGATAGGAAAGTAGAAACACAATACAAATCGTCTTAAGTCTAAGCTTAGTCTATATTCCTTATAAAAACTCACCAAACCGAAAAGGCCATCTTTGGAGAGAGAGAGTCTGTGCCGCGCAGTCAGGAGTCCCGCCAAGCAGGCAAAAGCCTCACTTCTGTTCTCTCCACCCCGGAAGTCGAATCCCGCAGGCAGTCTGACGTGCGCAGCAGGCGGACTGTTCGTCTCCTCCCCAAAAGGGTGGTCCTTGAAAAACTGGCATCTTTCAGTTATCCTAACCGACTGTTAAAAACTTTCATATTTTACCACATACCCTTTCAGGCAGTGATCCTACTACTGTGCATACACCTCAAGGAAATCAAATACAGAAAAAAAATCCAATGTATAGCAGAATATTCATAACAGCACTCTTTGGCTTGGAACTGGAAACAAAGTGGGTACCCACTGATCAGGCAGTGGCTGAAAAATCAATGATATATGAATATAATAGAATACTATTAGGCTCTAAACACGATAAATGTAAGAGATTCTGAGAAACATAGAAAGATTTTTTTTGAAATCTTGATTGATATCTTTTGTTTTTATCACTTTAATTTCTGAATGTGTCCCTCTTCCTCATTCCCAATCCCACCACTGAGCTATGAAAAAACATGAATTGATTTATATGTGTAGACACAGAATGAAATAAACATAAGCCTGAGAACAATATGCACAATAACTACAGCAATATAAATGGAGGGGGGTGGGAATCACTAGAAGGAAGTCAAACTCTGAGTAATTGAAAAACTAACAAACATGCCTAAGAACAGATAATGAAACCTACCCCTGCTCTCACAGTAGGAAAGCTGGGAGAATACTTGGACAGAATATTTAGGTATATTGTCAGATATAATCACTGTGCTGGTTGTTTTTTGCTTAATTATTTTCCTTTTTTTAATGATTGAGGATTCTTTCTTAAATGTGTTGTTCAAGTGACTGATGTAAAAACAAAAGGCATCAATAAAATAAATTTTTGTGAAGGAACAATGCTAGCCAAGGCACAGGTAAAACTGCAGTTTCCAGTTTGCCATCACAAAAAGAGCTGCTACAAATATTTTTGTATATGTGGGTCATTTTGTTCTTTCTTTGATCACCTTAGGGTATAGAACCAGTAGTAATCTCATTGGATCAAAAGGGTATGCACAGTTTAGTCTATTAGTGTACATTTGATAACTTGACAAAGTAAATTGCTTTCCAGAATGACTGGACCAATCCACAGTTCCATCAACAGTGAATTAATGTAAGTCACTTCTGCTATGCTTGTATTGCAAATGTGAATGTTTCCAACATAATTGATATGTTAGGGAACAATGTGAGTATAACATGAATTTAGTCGATTTTGTCATCTAGGAAGGTCAAGAATGCAGAAAACTGGGGCAGCCAGGTGGCACAGTGGATAGAGCACCGGCCCTGGATTCAGGAGGACCTGAGTTCAAATCCGGCCTCAGACACTTTACACACTTACTAGCTGTGTGACCCTAGGCAAGTCACTTAACCCCAATTGCCTCACCAAAAAAAAAAAAAATGAAGAATGCAGAAAACTCCACCAACTTAAGTGTAACTCACAAGCTGCAAACCTTTCAGATGTTTGCTTCAAGAGCAAATTTCAGAACTTTTTAAAGGTAAAGTGCTATATTTACTCTAGAGGTTCTGATATTCTGGTGCAGTAGGAGCTGTAGGCAGAGGATGTCTTATCTGAACCCATGTACTCCATCACCAATCCCATCTTTAGCTCAGCTACCCCTCTGGCCACCCCCACCCCCACCCCCAATCTAGGTAGGGTTGTTTTATTTTGCCAGGGTGAAAGCAGCAGCCCAAAAGCTGTTCAGATACGCAGTTTTTGAGTGTTGTCCCCCAACTCCATTTCTCCTATAAGCTCTGTGCATAATTTTCCATGGTTTAGTGATTTTCAGGAATGTATGTATTGTATTATAGCAGAATTGCTTATACCTGTTTTCCCACAGCCCCTTCAGCATTTGTCATTTCCCCGTTTTTGTCACCTTTGCCAATCTGAAGACCTTTCTCTTTCTAACTTTTCTCACATTTGATATACATTCTTCTTTCTTGGTAGGATTATTTGATCCCTTCAATTAGGTCTGCAGGGTCAGCTAAGTGGTGTGATGGATAAAGCATTGGCCCTGGATTCAGGAGGACCCGAGTTCAAATCTGGCCTCAGACACTTGACACTTACTAGCTGTGTGACCTTGAGCAAGTCACTTAACCCTCATTGCCCTGCCCCCCCCCAAAAAAAAACAAAAAGAAAAAAAAATTTAGGGGCAGCTAGGTGGCACAGTGAATAGAGCACTGGCCCTGGAGTCAGAAGTACCTGAGTTCAAATCCAGCCTCAGACACTTAACACTTACTAGCTGTGTGACCCTGGGCAAGTCACTTAACCCCAATTGCCTCACTAAAAAAGAAAAAAAAGAAGAAAATTAGGCCTGCAAAATGAGGAAAATGACCACCAGGATCAATCTCTCTAATTACAGTTAGAACAATGAGATTTTGAACTCAGTCTCAGGGGGCATTGTAATAAACTCCTGGTTTAAGGTCTACCATGAAAATCTCTTAGCTTATGGACTACCAAACTGGATTGACATTGACACTGAAATGAGTGCCCTTTAGCACATGGTAATTTTACCTAGATGCCTATCCCTTCTAGCACCAATCCCTGAACCACTGCATAATTTATGGCAGTCTAATATCTTTGATTTTATGTAGACAAATCCTGGTGTGGAAACACCCAACCTACACTCTATAGATCATCCATGAATTAGTAATTTACAATCCTAGAGAGCTGCCAGCCCTTCTTAACTCCAAGATTGGTCCATATTCCATACTATCTCTGCAATAATCTCACCTAGTTCCCCTTCCTCTCACTCACAACATCACCTTGTGACTTATACTAGAAGGTGTCCTCTACTCTTGTAACACAGTCATCACTAGCCAATCCTTTAATGTCCTTTGTGTCCAAGACTTCAAGCAGTTTACTGCACAGTCCAAATGTACAACATTCTCCAGGGTCCAACATAAGACAGAGAACACAAACCCTGTGACATTTAAAATCTAATCTGTGGGGAGCGGCTAGGTGGCGCAGTGGATAAAGCACCGGCCCTGGATTCAGGAGGACCTGAGTTCAAATCCGGCCTCAGACACTTGACACTTAACTAGCTGTGTGACCCTGGGCAAGTCACTTAACCCCCATTGCCCCGCAAAAAAAAAAAATCTAATGTGTGATGGTCTATCTCTGTCCCAAGTGTAGGGAAAATTAGCTAGAGTTTACTTATAAATTAGAAGCTTTAGCACCTGTTTTGGGCATTAAGCATTTATTAAAGTGTAATAGATGTTAGTAAAGAGAGAACATGTGCCTCTGAAAGATAGGAAAGCCTAGCTAGGATCTACGGGAAGAAGAGAGCAGAAATAGCTGCCTTCACCTACGAGTCTCAGGCCACCAAGAGGAAGTTCCTGTGCCTCTGAGAGTGGAAGCTTCCTGCGGGTTGGAAGACAGGCAGTCCCTACGCACTGTACCAAGCTAATCGGCTGGTAGCATTCAAGTCCATTGATCGATGTGACTTAAAGGTGGTCCATGAACAGAACATGCTGAGGTCAGAGTTCAGATCCTCTGGCAGGAACAAGGCTTTGTGAGGTAACCTCCTGACACTGGGCTGACCTTAAAAAAAGCTTAGCCAGGCTCTCTCAGCAGAGGGCCCCATGGAAGTCCTAAAACCCCTATTATTAATAATTTTCTCACAACCCTAATGCACCAGGAACCAGACTCTCCAGAATGGCATTGCTCTACCTAACAATATGTCACCTGGCTCTCTTGCTTGCCTGCCAGTTCTCCCTTCCTTCTGTCTTTCTTCAGATATCACACTGCATAATAGGCCAGCTCAGAAAATCATGCTCTTACTATTTTTATCTACTGCCTTAGGCAGCCTCCAAGTGGGAAAGATGTGGTGACCTCATTAGGGCTATTGGCAGAGGTAGCTACTTCCCTGGACCATAGATTAATTGTCTTACGTTTCTTAATGTAATAGCACTGTCCAGTATAACTATTTAACTATATTTGGGCCTTGATTTATGGAATTGGATTAATGTTATTAATGTAATTTTTGATGCAATTTTTGCCTTACTGCATTTTTTTTTGTCAACTTAACTAATCTGATGTCCCTTCCTTTTCTTCCTAACTTTCCCCACATTTGATGTAAATTCTTCTTGGTAGACATTATTGTATCTAGTTCTTCTAATTAGAAAATGAGAAGCAGCTGGGTGGTACAGTGGATAGAGCACAGGGTCTGGAGTCAGGAAGACTCATCTCCCTGAGTTTAAATCTGCCCTCAGACACTTACTTGCTATGTGACCCTGGGCAAGTCACTTAACCCTGTTTGCCTCAGTTTCCTCATCTGTAAAAGGAGCTGGAGAAGGAAATGGCAAACCACTTCAGTGTCTTTGCCAAGAAAACTCCAGATGAGGTTCTAAAGAATCAAACATGACTGAAACAACTGAACAACAAGAAAATGAGAATGACCACCAAGAATGGTTTGATGGTACATTTAAATGTACTTTTCCAACAAATTTTCCTAAGACAATTACACATATATCTTAATTTTGATATTAAAAAGTTGTCATGTTAATGTGGAAATATGTTTTCCTTGACTACACATATATAGCTTATACTAAATTGCTTGCCTTTTCAAGGGGAAGGGAGAGAGTTTGGAACTCAAAATTATAAATAAATGAATGTTAAAGATTATTTTTGCATGTAATTGGGGGAAACCAAAATATTAAGTCATTTTTTAAAAAGTTGTAATGAAAGAATACTAGATTGGGAGTCAGGAATTCCATGTTTTAGTCCCAACTGTCTTTCATTTGCTACATGACCTTGGGCAAGTCAGTTGATCTCTTTAGGTCTCTATTTTTTCTTTGGTGAAATAAAGAGTTTGAATAGGATGATCTCTAAAGTACCTTCAAGGTTTTATATTCTATGAGTCTTCACTAGTTTTTAAAATCTATCCAGGATATTAACAACTTTGTCACGATCTATCTTTATAAATCTTAGGTATCTTGTATCCCTAGGACAGCTAGGTGGTACAGTGGATAGTGTGCCAGGCCTGGAGTCAGGAAGACTTGAGTTCAAATCCAGCCTCAGACATTTACTAGCTATGTGTTCCTGGACAAGCCACTTAACCCTTTTTGCTTCAGTTTCCTCATCTGTAAAGTGAGCTGAAGGAAATGGCAAACCACTCCAATATCTTTGTCAAAAAAACAACAACAAACAAACCCAAATGGGGTCACAAATTGAACATGAGTGAAATGACTGAACAACAACAAATCTTGTATCCCTGGTTTATTAATTCAGAGTATTTATTATGATAATTTCATTTTAATTAAGAGAAAGATTAATTGGAATATAGAGAGTAACAAAATTTTACAAACTCTACATGGAGATTGAGACTAGAGAGAACTATGATATGAGAGAATTTTAGGAGAGGAATGTAACCTGAGTCCCAAAGTTCATTGGAATGGTATTTTTTTCATCATTGATAGAGATCTTTTTTTCTAGCGCCATGCCAGAAAATTGAACCACTTCCATTTGAATTGTCTTAGAAATATTCTGAAGCTCACCTAGCAAGATAAGGTACCAGACACTGAGGTCCTTTCTCAACCTGAACTGCCAAACCCTCAAACTCTGGTGCAGAGGGCACAATTCTGATGGACTGGCCATGTAATCTGAATGCCAAAGTTACATTTCCCTAAAAGACTATTTTACAGAGAACTCACACAAGGCAAGTGCTCACGTGAAGGTAAGAAGAAGTAATACAAGGACACTCTCAAGGTCTCTCTGGAGAACTTTGGAATTGATTGGGAGACACAGGAGACACTAACATAGGACTGTCCAGTGTGGCATGCCTACATCAAAGAAAGTTATATGCTCAGTGAGCTCATCAACCACAGCAGAACACACTGTACCTTGACCCTGGCATTGTGATGCCAGTTTTTTTTCTCTTTGAGCATGAAGGACAAACAATGATAATTATGGAACTGGTCTTTGTTGGGAACGAGTCAAGCCTTGAACATGAAGTATAGGGTCCTCCCTTCCCTGTTAAGAAACAGTGATCAGCAATTTAGCTTGAACTTGAATATTAAATCCCATAGACTACAAAAATTTAGGGGAGCAGAGAGATAGAATCCTAGGCCAAGACCTCCTCTCTTTGAGGAGAGCAGAGGGGCCAGCCTCTAACCCCTAACCTCCTATTTCCCCTCCTGGTAGGAATTAAAGTCTACAGTGGAGATGAGTGTGGGGAGGAGATTCTAGATTTGTATCTAGTCTGGCCTCCTGCCCCATATTACAGGAACAAAACCAGTTTCCTAAGAAGAAGGCTGTGGGCAAAGGGGGAGGGGTAGCTGGAGAAAATGAACTACAGCTGAATAAAGAGAGAAACAAAACAAAACAAAACTTGAGAAAGTGATTTGAAGGACTTTGGAATAATGAAGAAAAACAGAGTCAAAATTTGGGATAATCTTAGGGAAAGTGGAGGGAGAATGACTTGAATTAAAGGAGGCCAAAAAGAAGGGTTCAATTTGAAGGAGGAAAATGATTAAGGATAAGAACCTGACAAGGAAGAAGAAGAGGAGGAGGAGGAGGAGGAGGAAGAGGAGGAGGGTCTAAAAGCAGGAGAAAGTAATTAGAGAACCCCTAAGTAAGAAAGAGTAAATAAGATTATAAATAGATAAGAAGTTAGTAAGATAAAGGAAAGGAAGTTGGATGTAGTTATTTATATATAAAGCACTTGATAATCATCTACTGGCCCTTTGGATTTAAAACTAGTCAAATGACTAGATCCAAAGATGGGTTAGTAATGACTAAATGTGGGAGAAATGTTTCAGTAGAGTGCCCCAGGAATCTGTTGTTGTCTCTATCCTATTTTAGCATTCTTATCTGTGATTTGGATAAAGGCATAGATACCTTCTTGTCAATTTTGCAGATGGTGTAGGTTTGGAAGGGACAATTAATGACCCTGAATGGCAGTCAGCATCCAAAAAGGTCTTGATGGGTTCGAATATTGAACTTTTTTGTTTGTTTGTTTTTTTGTTTTGTGTGGGGCAATGGGGGTTAAGTGACTTGCCCAAGGTCACACAGCTAGTAAGGGTCAAGTGTCTGAGGCTGGATTTGAACTCAGGTACTCCTGAATCCAGGGCTGGTGCTTTATCCACTGTGCCACCTAGCTGCCCCAGAATATTGAACTTTAAAAGGGACAAATTTAATGTCTACCATGTGGGTTCAAAAAAATAGACTTCAAAAGTAGAAAATTGAAGAATGGTTAGATAGGAGTTTGTAAAAGTTCTGGGGTGCGGGATAAAAAAATAAACCCACATGAGTCACCAGCATTTTATTACCAACAAAGTTCAGCAGCAAGAGATAGAAAGAAAAAATTCCTTAAAATAACTGTGGACAATATAAAATATTTGAGAGTCTACCTGCCAAGTCTAACCCAGGAACTATATAAACAGAATTATAAAACACTTCACACAAATAAAATCAGTTCTAAACAACTGGGAAAATACTAATGGCTCTTGGGTAGCTGAGCCAATATAATAAAAATGACAATTCTACCTAAATTAATTTATTCAGTGCCATACCAAACTATCAAAAGATAATTTGACAGAGCTAGGAAAAAATATTAACAAAATTCATCCAGAAGAACAAAAGGTCAAGAATATCAAGGAAATCAATGGAAAAAAATGTGAAGGAAGATGGCCTAGCAGTACCAGATCTCAAATTGTATTACAAAGCAGTAGTAACCAAAACAATCTGGTACTGGCTAAGATAAAGGTGGATCAGTAGAATAGATTAGGGACACAATACATAGTAGTAAATGACCACAGCAATCTAGTATTTCATAAATGCAAAGATCCAAGCTTTTGGGATAAGAACTCACTATTTGACATAAAGTTCTGGGGAAAACTGGGAAATAGTTTGGCAGAAACTAGATATAGACCAACATCTTATACTGTATACCAAGATAAGATCAAAATAGTACATGATTTAGATATAAGGGGTGATACCATAAGTAAATTAGGGGAGAAGGGAATATTTTACTTGTTAGATCTATGAATAAGGGAAGACTTTATAACCAAATAAGATAGCATTATAGAATACAAAATGGATAATTTTGATTACATTACAAATTTAAGAATTTTTTTCCACAAACAAAAGCAAACTGGTGTGTGTGTGTGTGGGGGGGGGGGTGGTTATAGCAGTTTTTCTGATAAAGACCTCATTTCCCAAATATATGGAGAACTGAGTCAAATTTGTAAGAATATAAGTCATTCCCCAATTGATAAATGGTCAAAGGATACAGACAGTTTTCAGAAGAAGAAATCAAAGCTATGTGTAGTCATATGAAAAAATGTTTTAAATCACTACTAATTAGAGAAATGCAAATTAAAACAACCTTGAGGTATTACCTCATACCTATCAGATTGGCTAATATGACAGAAAAGGAAAATGCAAATGTTGGAGGGGATGTAGAACACAATGAACCATTGGTAGAGTAGCAAACTGATTTAACCATTCTGGAGAGCAATTATGCCCAAAGGGTTATAAAACCATTCATACCCTTTGACCTAGCAATACCACTTTTAGGCCAATATGCCAAAGACATTAAAAAAAAAAAGCAAAAGGACCAACATGTACAAAAATATTTATAGCACCTGTGTGTGTGTGTGTGTGTGTGTGTGTGTGTGTGGTAGCAAAGACTTGGAAATTGAGGAGATGCCCATCACTTGGGGAATGGCTGAACAAGTTGTGGTATATGATTGTGATGGAATACTATTGTGCTATAAGAAATGACCAGCAGGATGATTTCAGAAAAACCTGGAAAGACATGAACTGATGAAAAATAAAGGGAGCAGAACCATGACAACATTGTACATGGTAACAGCAACAATGTACAATGATCAACTGTTAATGACTTAGCTATTCTCAGCAATGTAAAGATCTAAGACAATTCCAAAGGACTCATGATGAAAAATGCTTATCCACATCCAGAGGAAGAACTGATGGTGTTTGTATGCAGAACAAAGCATACTTTTATTTTTATTTTCTTTATTTTTCTTGGCTGTGTGTGTTAGTGTATGTGTGTGTGTGTGTGTATGTGTGTATGTGTTAGTTCACGAGATGGCTCATATGGAAATATTTTGCGTGACTGCACATGTATGATCTATATCAAATTGCTTGCTGTCTCAGGGAGAGAGACAGAAATAGAAGGAGGGAGAGAATTTGGAATTGAAAATTTCTTTTAAAAGGAAGTTAAAATTGTTTTTACATGTAATTTTTTTTTGTAGGCAATGGGGGTTAAGTGACTTGCCCAGGGTCACACAGCTAGTAAGTGTCAAGTGTCTGAGGCTAGATTTGAACTCAGGTACTCCTGAATCCAAGGGCCGGTGCTTTAACCACTGCGCCATCTAGCTGCCCCTTTACATGTAATTAAAAAAAAAAAAACATTTTCAAAAGAAAAGAAAAGAAAAAGTTCTGGGGGATATTGGTGAACTTCAAACTATACAAGTCTATAGTATGATTTGGCAACCCATCAAAACTAATTCTGTCTAGTACTGCATTAGGAGGGGAATAACCTCCAGGAATAAGGAATACTTTCAAGTGGTCAGACAAAATCTAGATGATCATGTTCAGTGCTGGATACAACATTTTGAAAGGAAATTGATAAGCTGTAAAGCAGCAAAAAAAAAAAAAAAAATGCTTTCAGGATGAAGTCCAGATGGTGAAGAACATCCTGGAGTCAGTGACAAATGAGGATCAGTTGAAGGAACTGAAAGTGTTTAGCCATGAAAAGAGACTTAGGGAAAACATGCTATCTCACTTTGAATACTTGAAGGGCTCTCACATTGATGACTGATTTGTTCTTAGAGGGAAGAACTAGGCTCAATGAGTAGAAGATGCAACCAAAAAAAAATTAGGGTTACCCTGTGTGAGGAACAGCAAGAGGCCCAGTTTGTGCAAGGAAGTAATGTGTAAAAACATGAGTTGGGACCAAGTTGTGAAGAGCTTTAAAGACCAAACAAAGGGGTTCATATTTAATCCTAGAGGTAAGAAAGAGCCACTGGAGTTTATTGATTATGAAGACGACATGGTCAGGCTTGTGCTTTCCAGAAAATAATTGTTGCAGCTGTGTGGATGATGGATGGATCGGAGTAGAGAGTCTTGAGGTAGGGAGAGTAATTAGGAGGTTTATTGCAACAAAAATGGGGAAGTTCTGAAGAGGTATTTTTTGGGAGCAAAGATAATGAGTTCTGTTTTGGACAGATTTGAGTTTGAGATGCCTACAGGACATTCAACTCTCAGTACATCAATGTGCTTATCTTCCCAAAACTCCTCTAAAATTCATCATTTTCCACTTTTGTCAATTTTGTGAATATAATGAGGACAAACCTCAGAGTTTCTTTAATTGGCATTTCTCTAATTATTAGGGGATTGGAGCATTTTTTCATATGACTATTTATACTTTGGATTTTTTCCCTTGGGAACTTCCTGTTCATATTCTTTGAATCTTTATCAATTTGAGGAATAGCTCTTATTCTTATAGATTTGTATGAGTTCTTTATATATCTTAGAACTGAAACCTTTATCAGAGATACTGTAAAGATTCCCCCTCCCCCCTTCCCCAGTTAACTTTTTCCTTTTTAATCTTAGCTTCATTGGATTAATTTATACACATTAAAAATTTTTTTGTGTAATCAAAATTTCCAGTTTTATCTACTATGATACTCTCTATCCCTTTTTTGGTCATGAATTCTTTCCCTATTCATATAAGTGAAAGGTAATTTCTTCCTTGTTCCTCAAATTTATTATGTGATTTTTTAAATATCTTGGCCATGTATCCATTTAGAACCTACATTGCTATATGATTTGAAATGTTGGTTTATATCTAATTTCTGGTATAGTACTGTTCAGTTTTTCAAGTGAGTCCTTATTCTAGTAGCTGGGATCTTTGGGTTTATCAAACACTAGGTTTGTGTGCTTATGTGTGTTGTGTACCTAATGTATTCCACTTATTGTTCTCTCTATTTTTTAACCAGTAGTCAATGGTCAATCAATAATAATCAATAAACATTTAATAAGTGTCTGCTGTGTGCCAAATACATTGCTAAATAGTGGGGATACAATACAACAAAGAAAGATGATCCCTATCCTCAAGAAGCTTATAATCTAATGGGGAAAGACAATACATATAACAATTACTACTACTACTACTACTACTACTACTACTACTACTACTACTACTACTACTACTACTACTACTACCACCACCACCATTTTTATGGGGCAGCCAGGTAGCAGGTACAGGGCCAGACCTGAAGTCAGGAAGTCTCATCTTCCTGGGTTCAAATCTGGCCTCGGACACTTATTAGCTATGTAACCCTGGGCAAGTCACTGAACTCTATTTGCCTCAGTTTCCTCTTCTGTAAAATGAACTAGAGAAGAAAATGGCAAACCACAGTATCTTTCCCAAGAAAATCCCAAATAGGGTCACAAAGAGTTAGACAGGACTGAAAATTGAATTAATTGAACATTTATATAGCACTTACTATGTGCCAGGCACTATACTAAGCACTTTATAGTTATTACCTCATTTGATTGTCACAACAACCCTGGGAGGTAGGTGCCATTATAACCTCATTTTGTAGATGAAGAAATGGAGGCAAATAGAGGTTAAAAGATTTGCCCAGTATCACAGAGCTAGTAAGTGTCTGAGTTCTGTTTTGACCCCAGGTCTTCCTGCCCTGTTCTCTATCCACTTTACCACCTACCTGGGACTAGGAATATTTAACTTGGAGTATATGAAGTATATCACTTAAGAGAGAGATTACCCTTCATTTCCTGAGGCTCTTGTCCTTCTTGTTCTTGCCCTTCTCCCTCCTCCTCCTCTTCCTTTTTTTCCTCCTTGTCCTTGCCCTTCTCCTCCTCTTCCTCCTTCTCCTTTTCCCACTGCCTCCTTCTCATATTATAGACTTATTTTTAAATGTTTAAAAATAAATTTTTAAACATTTTTATGAAAATTTGAATTCCAAATTCACTCCCTCTCTCCAGTCCCTCCTTCAGCCTTTGAGAAGGCAAGCAATATGATGCTCATTATCATGTGAAGTCATACAAAACATATTCCTATATTAGTCATGTTGCAAAAAAGGGCAAGAAAAATAAAGTGAAAAAATATGCTTCAATCTATACTCAAGAGTTCAGCAGTTCTCTCTCTGGATGTGGATAGCATTTTTCATCATCGTCCTTTGGAATTGTGTTGATCAGAGTATCCAAGTTTTTCACAGTTGATCTTCTTTACAATATTGCTATTACTGTGTATAATGTTTTCCTGGTTTTGCTCACTTCACTTTGCATTTAAGTCTTTCCAGGTTTTTCTGAAAGCATCCTGCTCATCATTTCTCATAGCATAATAGTATTGTATCACAATCATGTGCATCAATTTGTTTAGCCATTCCTGAACTGATGGGCATCCCTTCAATTTCCAGTTCTTTACCACCTCAAAAAGAGCTGCTATAGTTTTTTTTGTACATATAGGTCCTTTTTCCTTTTCTTTGATCTCTTTGGGAGATAGACCTAGTAGTGGTATTGCTGAGTCAAAGGGTATGTGCTAAAGGGAAACTTCTTAAAAATCAGAGCGAACCTAGAGCAGAATCTATTATGCTTCAGCTGCAGTAGAAAAAAGGCAAAGGTAGCAGTCATGATTTAAGACAAAACAAAGCAAAAAAGACCTAATTAAAAGAGATAATCAGGGGAAACTATATTTTGCTGAAAGGTACCATAAACAATGAAGTAATATAAAAATATTTACATCAAATTTGTCTGATAAAGCCCTCACTTCACAAATATATAGGGATCTGAGTCAAATTTATAAGAATACAATTCATTCCCCAATTGATACAGGCAGTTTTCAGAAGAAATCATGAAAAAATGCTTGAAATCACTATTGATTAGAGAAATGAACATTTTAAAAACTCTGAAGTACCACCTCATACCTATCAGGAATGACAAATGTAGGAGGGGATGTGGGAAAATAAGTACACTAATGAACTCTTGGTGGAGCTGTGAACTGTTTCAACTATTCTTGAGAGCTATGTGGAACTTTGCACAAAGGGTTACGAGACTGTGAAAACCGTTTTGACACAGCAATACCACTTGTTAGATCTGTATCACAAAGAGATCAAAAGAAAAAAAGAAAACGATGTATATGTGCAAAAATATTGATATCAACTCTTTCCATGGCATCAAAGAATTGGAAATTGAAGAGATGTTCATCAGTTGGGGAATGGCTGAACAAATTGTGGCATATGATTGTGATGGAATACTATTGTGCTTTTAGAAATTAAATGAGGGCAATGATTTTAGAAGAATGTTGGTAGACCCCTATGAACTAATGCAAAGTGAAATGAGCAGAACCAGAAGACCATTGTACACAGTAACAGCAGTATTGTAACGATGATCAACTGTGAAAGACTTAGCTATTCTGATCAATACAATGATCCAGAGAATTCCAAAGGACTCATGATGAAAAATGCTATCCACCTCCTAGAGAGAAGTCTGAGGATAAATTGAAGTATAACTGAGTATAATTTTAAAACTATTTTCTCATTTTTTTTGGTGACATCGTTTATATGGAAGTATGCTTTGCATGATTTCACATGTATAAATGATATATCGTTTTTCTTCTCTTTGTGTGTGTGTGTGTGTGTGTGTGTAGCTAGAGGGAAGGAGAGAATTCGGAACTCAAAAGGTTTGTTTTTTTTAAAGAATGCTGAAAATAAATAATTTTTTTTTTAGTGAGGCAATTGGGATTAAGTGACTTGCCCAGGGTCACACAACTAGTAAGTGTTAAGTGTCTGAGGCTGGATTTGAACTCAGGTACTCCTGACTCCAGGGCTGGTGTGCCATCCACTGCACCACCTAGCTGCCCCTAAATAAATATTTTTTGAAAAAGAGTAAAAGGGAAAAAAAAATCAGAGCCATTCAAGAGCATAATGAGCTGCTTCTGGAAGAAGGGGGTTCTTTTGTACTAAAGGTTGTCAAGCAGAGGCTGCTTAACCACCTGTCAGGTATGTTGTAGAGGGAATCTTATTCAAGTATGGGTTGGACTCCATGGCCTCTGAGGTCTCTTCTAACTGTGATTCTATGATAATACTGTTATTTTATAAGAATTTTGGAGATCTTGGTGGTTTAGAAATCAAACATGTTGGTGTTGTACCAATAGTGACAAGTTCATGGGAAAGAGCCAGAGGGAAAGCCATCTCCTATTTGACATGAAACACATACACTGTACACATTCATCAGTCAATTATATGTGGTGGAGACTTTTCAAAACACTTCCTCTCCCTCTAATGAATATATACTATGTGGGGAACATTGAATTCCCCTCTTGGCTTTCAATAAACAATCAACAGCATCTGATGTCTATAATTTAGCATTTAACAGTCTATACTTATGATTAAATTGTGGATGACTCCATAGCCCATAATCCTTAGAAATTGCACAATATTTGCCACCATTATTACTTAGCTCATCATTCATCAGAATGATCCAGGATCCCAGGCGAGCTGGCGGGTCATGCCGTGGGAGAGCCTGGTCATGGGAAGCAAAATCAGGATCATAGGTTCAATAGCTGTAGAGCTGAGAGAAAGCTTAGAGATCATCTTGGCCACCGCCTTCACTTTACAGATGAGGAAACGGAGACATAAAGGGAAGTGACTTATTCAAAGTCACATCAGTAATAAATAGGTTGGTTAGGATTTCAGCCCAGGTTGAACATACTGAAGTAGGACTCATTATATTTGCTCCTAAAGCCACTTTTCCTCCAGATTTACCCATTTCCATAGAGGGTGCCACCATCCTTATAGTCATGCAAGTTTGGAGTCATCCTTGACTCTTCATTTTTCCTCTTCCCCCATATCCAACAGTTGCTAAGTCTTATTGATTCTACCTCCACAGCATCTTTATGTCTATCTCTTCTTCACTCATGTGGCCATCACCCTACTTCAGGCCCTCAGGGTTTTTTACCGGGACAATTCCAGTAGTCTTGGATCCCTAAATTAAAATCTCCCTCCTCTCTTTTTCATCCTCCACACAACTAGAAAAATAATCTCCCTAAAATGAAAGTCTGACCATGTCACCGCTCTGCTTAAGAATAATCAGTGGTTCCCAACTGATTCTAGAATAAAATACCAACTCCTTAGCTGGGCTTTTAAAATCCTTAACAATGTTTCCAGTTTACCTTTCTAAACTTATTTCACAGTCCTGTACTTCCTTTAGGGAGCTCTCTGTTCCCATCAAACTATCCTACCATCCCCAGAATTTGGCCTACTAACTCTTGCCTCCTGATTTTTGCACAGGCTGCCTCACAGGCTTGGAATGCATTTCTGCCTTACCTCTGTCTCTTAGGATCCTCATCTTCTTTTAAGGCTCAACCCATTTGTCATCTCCTATAAAAATCCTTTACTGATCCCTCTAGCTATTAATGTTCTCTCCTTTTTCAAATTATATTGTATTTACTTATTTCTTTAAAAGTTGTTTCACCTAATAAAACATAAGCTTCTTGAGGGTAGGGATTGATTTTTTTTTTAATCTTTGCATCCTCAACACCTAGCACCATACATTCTTCATTGTAGGTATTTAATATTTAAATAAATGAATGAATTAAATTCAATCAGAATTTCTTAAGGATATGCTGCGTTGGGGGCAGCTAGGTGGTGCAGTGGATAAAGCACCAATCCTGGATTCAGGAGGACCTGAGTTCAAATCCGGCCTCAGACATTTGACACTTACTAGCTGTGTGACTCTGGGCAAGTCACTTAACCCTCATTGCCACCCCCCCTCCAAAAAAAAAAGGATATGCTGTGTGCAAGGTCTCCTTTGCCAGGCACTAGCAGTAATACAAATATAGAAAAAAAAATCTTCCATTATTTTATCACACTGTCCTTCAGGAGTTTATAATCTAGTGGGGAGTAAGGGAGATAGGATCCATACCCAAAGGAGGGATTCAGACAAAGTGCTCTAGAAGAGGGAGGAAAAAACATCAAGATGGTATCAGAAAGACCAGGGAAGAGGAAGACCGAGGAAAGGTTATTGGTTTGGACAACCAAGGTCCCCAGAGATCATAAGAGAGAGCAGGCGAGACTTGCCCATAGATCACTCATCTTGGCTCACTGTGCCCCTCCCTAGTCAAAGAGTCGGAACTTCTCAGGTTAACTTGGATCTACTATTCAGTTATGAGTGTGCTAATAGAAACCTGGGCAATTAATATCATAGTTTCAGTAAAAAGCCTTTAATTGGAAAAGAAATGAAAACATAAAACAAGAGAAACATTCTCAGCATTCATTCCTCAAATGAGTACCCTCTGTTTTTCTCTTTTTAAAAAAAAACATTTATTTTATTCTGAACTTAAGAAATAAAACAAGCATTTCCATAACATAGTAAAATAAAAATGATTGTACATGAAACTGCAAATCTATTATGTACAACTTGCTCTTCCTTTAAAATATATAATAAAGTTATCGTGTAACTTTTTCACTCTTTTTTCTTCCCTCTCCCCTCCCCCCAGAGATGGTTACCATTAGACACAATTAAGTGTGTATCTCTATATATGTATATATATATATATATGTATGTGTATATATAAATGTAAAACTACTCTATACATACTTCTATTTATCAGGGCTTTCTCTGGATGCAGATAGCGTCTTCTTTCATAGGTCCTTTTTAGTTAATTCGGGTATTTATAATAGTCAAAATGACTTTGTGGCTCAAAGTTGTTCTTTTTTCTTTTTTTCTTTTTCTTTTTTTTTTTTTGCGGGGCAATGAGGGTTAAGTGACTTGCCCACGGTCACACAGCTAAGTTGTTCTTAAAACAACATTGCTGTTATTGTACACAACGTTCTCTTGATTCTGCTCGTTTCTCTCTTCATTATTTCATGCAAGTCTATCCATGTTTTTCTAAGATCATTGTACTACTGCGCTATAAAAAATGATGAACTCAATGATCTTTTCTCTTTCCTAGTGTAATCCAGGATGGACAATATCCCCCTCCAGATGCCTGCTGGCAAAAGGGCAAAAGACAGGGCAAAGTCTCAGGTCTAGATCAAGGGTTCTAAACTAGTGTGTGTGTTGGATACCTTGGAGAGTCTGGTGAAGCCTATCGAGCCCTTCTCAGAATCATGTTTTTCAATGGATGAAATAAAATATATAGGATGACAAAGGAAACTAAATGGAAATTACAGTTATCAAGAGAGTAAAAGTTCCAAGTCCATGGATCCTCTGAAAGAACCAGGTGCTCCTGCATGCTCTTCATCAGTTGAAGCTTCAAATCATCACCTCATCCTTGAAGGCAGCTCTCCAACCTACTTCTTGGCAGGGGCAGACTTCGGTCTTTTCTATAGCCCTATAGGTGCCCATCTTCCTCATGGCTTGACCAGCAGTGGGCTACTAACAGTTCATCCAGACTCCTGCTTCTGGTTGGTTCTCTGACTTGAGACCCACTAGCATTCCTGGCTTGGCTTCTGTTTCCTTCTTCTTTGTCTAGTCACTCTGACAATATCCCTTATGCCACAGGCACTTTATCTCTTGGGAATGTGAAGTATTTCCACTCCCTCCCCTCCCCACAATCAGGCCCAACTCTTGGGGCCTGGGGAATCATGGGAAGTATGGTTTCTAATTGGATGAGCTAATGTTTGCTGGAAAGCATAAAAGAAAGTATAGGCTTGCTTGCATCTGATCCCATATAAATAAAATCCAGATGGCAAGGAAGTGAGGGATGAATTGCAAAGAAACAGAAGCAGTGAGAATAGACTTCTTTTCCTACAAGTTTAACAGCTAGACAACGCAGTGGATAGAGCTCTAGGGCTAGAGTCAGGAAGATGTGAGTTCCAATCCAGCTTCAGACACTTATTAGCTGTGTGACGCTGAGCAAGTTATTTAACTTTTGTTTGGCTCAGTTTCCTCATCTGTAAAATGTGGATAATAATATCACCTACTTCCCAGGATTATTTTGTGAGGATCAAATGAAATAATATTTGTAAAGTACTTAACACAGTGCCTAGCACAAAAAAAGTGGTATAAAATGTTAGATATTACTATTATATTAAACAATATTTTAGGGGACAGCTAGATGTTACAGTGAATAAAACACTAGCCCTGGATTCAGGAGGACCTGAGTTCAAATCTGACCTCAGACACTTGACACTTACTAGCTGTGTGACCCTGGGCAAGTCATTTAATCCTCACTGCCCTGTAAAAAAATAAATACCCCCCCCCCAATATTTTAAAGGCAGAGCAGGATCAAGGGAATTTTTTAAAAAACAATATAAAGATATAAATATATGTTTGCATGCAGCTAATGACCCACATTCTTCAAAAAATCTTTCCCAATTCTCCTTAATGCTAGTACCTTTCTTCCATTGATTATCTCTCTCTCTCTCTCTCTCTCTCTCTCTCTCTCTCTCTCTCTCTCTCTCTCTCTCTCTCTCTTTCTCTCTCTCTTGGTGGGGCGATGAGGGTTAAGTGACTTGCCCAGGGTCACACATCTAGTAAGTGTCAAGTGTCTGAGGTCAGATTTGACCTCAAGTCCTCCTGAATCCAGGGCCGGTGCTTTATCCACTGCACCACCTAGCTGCCCCCTCTTTTTTCTTTCTTTCTTTCTTTCTTTTTTTTTTAGTGGGGTAATGAGGGTTAAGTGACTTGCCCAGGGTCACACAGCTAGTAAGTGTCAAGTGTCTGAGGCTGGATTTGAACTCAGGTCCTCCTGAATCCAGAAGCTGGTGCTTTATCCACTGTGCCACCTAGCTGCACCCCACCCCTGTTGACTATCTTTAATTTATCCTGTATATAGCTAGTTTGAATATAGTTATTTGCACATCACCTCCTTCATTAGACTGTAAATTCTTTGAGAGCAAGAACTATCTTTTGCCTTTATATTGCATTCAGCAAGGCACATGGTAGGCACTTAACAAATTCTTGTTGACAAATTGACAGAGGAGAAAATATAAAGAGAGAAAAATGAAAAGAAGAAAGGAAAATATTAAAGAAGAAAGGGAAGTTGAGAAAATTGGTGGAACAAGATCAACTCAAGGTGATGGGAGAAGATGGGATGGAGGTCACAGTGAAGTCGCTAGTCTTGGCCCTTCACTTACACAGTGGCTCCACAAACTTCCACTTGGGTACCCAAACTTCTAGCTTTGGAATCAGTGTGAAGGGGATAGGACCAAAAACCAGCTTCCTGGAGCTGGGGGTGGGGTCTGTGCTTTTTGAATCTTTCTTGAAAGAAAGAATGAGTCAACTGTTAAAAAATAGAGGAGAGATGGGGCAGCTAGGTGGCCCAGTGGATAGAGCACCGGCCCTGGATTCAGGAGTACCTGAGTTCAAATCCGGCCTCAGAAACTTAACACTTACTAGCTGTGTGACCCTGGGCAAGTCACTTAACCCCAATTGCCTCACTTAAAAAAAAAAAAAGAGGAGAGGAAGAATTATTTTTATTGTGTCTTTCAGCCTCCTCACATTATTAGGGATTGTTGTTGTTCTTCAATCGTTTTAGTCGTGTTCCACTTTTTGTGACCCCATTTGGGGTTTTCTTGGCTTTTCTCGTGTACTGGAGTGGTTTTCCATTTCCTTCTCCAACTCATTTTACAGATGAGGAAACTGAGGCAAACAATTAAGTGACTTACCCAGGGTCACACAGCTAGTGTCTGAAGACAGATTTGGACTCAGGTCTGCCACTATGCCACTATGCACTATCTATCCACTATGCTACTTACTTCCCCTTTATTAGGGATTACTTTATACTAAAGATGAATTCCCTCCACTGTTGTTCCTTGGAACCTTAGTCTTGGATTAAAAATCAAAAATCATTAGAGGGGCAGCTAGGTGGCACAGTGGATAAAGCATCAGCCCTGGATTCAGGAGGACCAAATCCAGCCTCAGACACTTGACACTTCCTTCATTGCCCCCCCCCCCAAAAAAAGATAAATGATGTCTTTAGAAAGCTGAGGCCAAGATCCCAAGGAATGAGACAGAGGACAGGATAACAATTTATCCAGAGCTCCACTTCAGAAAATACAGAAACTAGACACTGATCCCCAGGGAGGACTTTACAATCTAACTGAAACAAATCAGTCAGTCTGTAATATTCATTAAGTGCCTACTATGTATTGGGCACTGTGCTAAGGGCTGGAGATACAAAAAGAGGAAAAAGGCAGTACTTGTTTTCAAGGAATTCACAAAGTGTAGGGCAATAAGAAACAAAAGCCATTACTGGTCTTCTCTATCTTTAGTCTCCCCTTTCCCATCTAACCATCATACTTTTCAAATAATCTTTTTAAAATAATATTTAATTCCCCCCCAATTACACATTAAAACAATTTTTAACCTTTGCTAAAATAATCTTGAAGCACAAATCTAACCATGTTATTGCCTTGCTCGAGAATCTTCAATGGCTCCCTAGTCCCTCTAAGATAAAATACTAACTTTGTAGCCTGGTATCTAAATCTCTGCAGCAACGTGGCTCCAACTTAACCTTTCCAATATTCCTTCACATTATTTCCCTCTATGAACATTGCAACCAGTAGTCGTTCTCCAGACTACCCGTGCCAGGATAGTGGCATTGCCTGTCTCCTGTGGCTAGAATGATCTTCTTGCACATCTTGGCTTTTCGGGTTCCTTTGGTAGGAAAGTTGGTCTTTGACCAGCAGCCCCACTCCAGAAAGCCCTGAATGTCATCACAGAAAGTCAAGGTCAGATCCCCAGGTACTCAGCTACCTGGGGAGGGGGGGCTAGATTAGAGAGTTAGACTATGTGGGCTCTTCATGGCCACCTCTGCTTGAACTTCTGCATTTTGGCTCCAAGCTGCTTTTCAGGATCTCCTCTGTAGGGAGCTGTGTTCATCCTCTATTGCCTGGCTCCTGTGTGACCTCACTTGAACTCATCCCTCTTAAACTGCTCTACTCTCTTACGGGTCCCATTGCACTTTAGCCACATGGCCAAGGAATGACCAATCTTTTGCCCAGGCAATGACCTGGCTTTCCTTCCAAAGCAGCCAAGAAGAAACTTATTCCCACCTCATAAAGGGATTACCCTCATCCTTGCAGTTAACACAACTAGGGCAGTGGATAGAGTGCTAGGCCTGGAGTCAAGAAGACTCATCTTCCTGAGTTCAAATCTGTCCTCAGACACTTACTAGCTGTGTGATCCTGGACAAGTCACTTAATCTCTGTCTGCCTCAGTTTCTTCATCCATAAAATGGGAGTAATAATAATAATAATTATAATAATAATAGCACCTATCTCTGAGGATTGTTGTAAGGATCAAATGAGATAATATCTGTAAAGTGCTTTGCAAACTTTAAAGTGATATATAAATGCTAGCTGTTATTATTATGTGTCCTTCTTCTCACCTTGTACCGAATAACTCCCCACCCCACCCCATTAGATTTATAGGATCACAGATGGAGACCTGGAAGGAATCTCAGAAACCATCTAGTCCAACCCTTTCATTTTATATATTAGTGAACTGACATTCAATAAGGTATTTGACATAATTGTTTCCATTGGAGTCCTCTAGTATTTTATTTTATACATTTAAAAACATTATTCTGAGAAGGGACCATAGATTTTGCTAGACTGCCAAAGGGGTCCATGATTCAAAAAAAGGTTAAGAACTGTCTGAGGTCTATTGATTGTTGATTGAGATGTGTTTTCACCTGGTTAAAGTATCTGGGCTAAAATGGGATGGGGTCATTTCAACCTTAACCCAGGGCAGCTAGGTGGCGCAGTGGATAGAGCACCGGCCCTGGATTCAGGAGTACCTGAGTTCAAATCCGGCCTCAGACACTTACTAGCTGTGTGACCCTGGGCAAGTCACTTAACCCCTATTGCCTCGCTAAAAAAAAAACAAAACCCTTAACCCAACACTTTTAGATGACAATGACAATGGTGATGATGACAATGACTATGATGACTGATGAGGGCAGTGATGATAACTAACATTTACATGACACTATGTGCCAAGCCTGTGTTAATTGCTTTTTCATTTTTTATCTAATTTGATCTTCACAACAACCCTGTGAGGTAGGCACTATTATTATCACCCCCATTTTACAGATAAGAAAAGTGAGAGTGAGTCAAATAAAATGACTTGTTTTAGGAGTTGAACCTGGGTCTTCTTATCTCCAGGTTGATACTATATTATAGGACTTCTTAAACTTTTTCCACTCACAATCCGTTTTCTCCCAGGAAATTTTTATGCAGCCCTAGGTATATAGGTATATAAAATAGGTAAACAAATCAAACATTTACTGCCAAATTTTTCACGATCCCCACATTCAGTTACATGACCCCATATGGGGTCACAAACCACAATTTAAGAAGCTTTGCTCTATTGCAGAGGACTAAAAAAAAAAAAAATACGGAGTTTAAAGGACTTGCCTGTGATTGCAAAGCTAGTAAGTGGTAGAGCCAGGATTAGAAAGAACCCAGGTTTTTTGAATAAGGCAATTGTGGTGTGATGAAAAGAGCCTTGGATTTGGAGTCAGAAGAGTCACCAACTGACCAAAGAAACTCAAATTGGCTGCCATCGTGCACCTTGAGGAAGAAACACAAAATGGAGCCACTCAGGCATTTTTCACAATATCTGTTTCCCACCACCAGGCCCTCCCAAAGGCACCAAGATGCCGGCCCGCTGTCCTGGCAGGGCCCCGGGGCTCATTCTAATAAATGGGGAGCTCAACCTCTGTGGAAAATATTGTGCAACTTCTAAGGCCTGTGGTGGTGTGGACTTATCCACAATTTAATCATCTCTGGGGCTGTTAAGCACTAGATTATAGATAACAGCAGTTGTTGATTGTTTATTGAAACCCACAAGGCTAGTTCAATGTTCCAGAGGGACTTGCAGTGCTCAGTATTTGCATTGGGGGTGAGTGGGAAGGAGGAGGATTCTTTGAAAAGAAAGCCCCCCCCCCTCCCCCGCCAATATAATTGATTCTGATGAATACCTACAATGCACAGGCTTCTTGTCAGATATGAGTTGGCTTTCCCTCTGATTTTTTCCCATGAACTTGACGTGCTCTGCGGGACAAGAGACAACAACAGTTGCTCAATTTCTTCTTGACTGAATTCTGCTCAAATTCTCAGCAATTAATTATGGTCCTCTCTCTCGCTCAAAGAGAATCCCGTCTGAGCTGTTTAATTACTTAGCCATGGGATTTGACTGATTCCAACTTCTGGAAGAAAAAAAAATCAATAAAGTTTAAATGATGGGAATGCCAGTTCCACATTTGTGCTTTCAAAGTGTCTTATAATAATAATGGCCATGATCATCCGTTTTGTGGACGAAGAAAGAAAGATGAAGAATTTTTTTTTAGTTTAGTTTTTTCAGCAGGGTACATCTATTCCACCTTCTTCTCCCCGCCCCCCTAAAGAAGTCCTCACTATAAAATGTCCAACAAATGGCGGAATCAGGTGATGTTCCAAGTCACTGACCCAAATGATATTAGAGATAATTTTCTCATAAACCATGATGTCAGAAGGAAGGTATTTGGCTAACTGCACGATGTAATGTAAGCTATTATGTGCCAAAGCTGTCTAAACCTCCTGAGGAAGACTGCACAGAATGGGGCTGGCTGTGGTGGTAGTGTGGGGTCATGGAAGAACGCTGGAATTGGGGTTCCTTGAATATAGATTAGAACTTGGGTATAACCTTAGAGGTACCTATTCTAAAGCTTCTTAAACTGTAGGTCAAGGTCCCATATGCGGTTGCATAGCTGAATGTGGGGGTCGTGAAAAATTTGACAGTAAATGTTTGATTTGTGTACTTATTTTATGTAACTACAAACCTGGGGCTGCCTAAAAATTTCTTGGGCGAAAAGGGTTCAGGAGTGGAAAAAGTTTAAGAAGCTCCGATCTATTCCAGAAGTGTCAAACCTGCAACTGTAATGTGTAATTGGGAAATGTTTAACAAAAGAAATAAAAATACAGTTCAAAGTAGATGATATTAATTTGTGGTTTTCTAAGTCAGTGTGGGACAGGCGAGTACCTGTTTCTAATTGAGTTTGACATCGCTGACTAGTCCATCCTCCTTATTATACAGAGGAGGACACTGAGGCACAGAGAAAGGCAATGACTTGCCCAAGGTGACACAAGTAGTTAGTGACAAAGCTAGCCCTTGAACCCACAACCTCTGGCTCTAAAGCCAGTGTCCTTTTTATCACACCACACCAAATTGCTTCATTCAAAAGATCTGGATTCTAATCCTGGCTCCACCACTTACTAGTTTTGCAACCACAGTCCAGTCCTTTAAACTCTGATTTTTTTTCATCCTTTATAATAATACTCCTACTAACCGTAACTACCTCTCAGGGTTGTTGGGAGGAAATTATCTACATTGTAAAGAACCTTATGAATATAAGGTAATATTTTCCATAGGCTAGGTCCCTTAGCCCTGAGATAATGTTCATTATGGTTTAAAAGGAGAAGAGATGAGGGGCAGCTAGGTGGTACAGTGGTTAGAGCACCGGCCCTGGATTCAGAAGGTCCCGAGTTCAAGTTTAGCCTCAGACACTTGATACTTAGGAGCTGTGTGACCCTAGGCAAGTCACTTAACCCCAATTACCTCACAAAAAAAAAAAAAAGAAAAGAGGAGAAGAGATGGATGGGATATAGTATCCACCACCAGAGAGAACTGATGAACTCTGAAGTACAAATTGAAGTATACTTTTTTCTTTATGCTTTTTGCTTTTTATTGGTTTTTATTTGGTTGGGTTTTTTTGTAACATGGCTAATATGGAAATGTTCTACATGATTTCACATGTATAATTTTTTTTAAAACCCAAAGGGTTTTTAGTAAGAGAGAGAGAGAGAGAGAGAGAGAGAGAGAGAGAGAGAGAGAGAGAGAGAGAGAGAGAGAGGAGGGAAAAGTTTGTGGTTCTGGGGAGGTAAAGAAAGGAAAAGGGTGGCTCCTGAATATCTAGGTAGGACTTACTCTACCCTCTAACTTTCTAGTCCTTAACCTAGATATAATATCTTTGTGTCAGATGGGATGCTTAGACTCCTCTCTACTCTTGTCAGATGGACCAGGTCAAATATTGGAACTTTAAAAATACGTATTTTATTTGTTTTAATAAGACAGGATGTGCCTTCTCACCTTCCCACTTATTACTGCCCCCTCCCTACCACAGATTGAGAACAAAAGGGGGGGAAACCCTACAACACTACAAGTCAACCAAAATAAATTTCCACATTTTCCACATCCAAAAAAAAAAAATTTGTCTTATTCTGCATTCTGAGTCCATCTCTCTGTCAGGAGGTAGAATGCATGTTTCATAAGTAGTCTTCTGGAATCCTAGTTAGCCATCATGCTAATAAGAGATCAGCACAATAGTATGCCATTACCTTTATATACCACCACTTCTTTATCCATTCCCAATTTATGGGCACCTCTTCAGATTCCCATTCTTTGCCACCTCGAAAAAGCTATATTTTTATACATCTTTAGAATATATCCCTCCCTCTAATTCTCCCTTCTTCCTTTTTCCTCCTTTCCCCTATTGAGTCAAATGTATTTCTGTACTCAAACCCATCAATGTGTTCTTTCTTTTGACCAATTATGATGAGAGAAGTTCAAGTGTTAGCTGCTCCTTCCCTTCTCTCTGCTCCCTATTTGCATAAATGTCTACTTGTGCACCCTGATTATGCGAGATAATTTTGCCTAGCCTTTTTTCCTCCCCCCTTCTCCAACCCAGTGTATACCCTTTTCTTTCTTCGTGTATTATTTTCTCAAGATCATTAAGATACGGGGCAGCTAGGTGGCCCTGGATTCAGGAGTACCTGAGTTCAAATGCAGCCTCAGACACTTGACACTTACTAACTGTGTGACCCTGGGCAAGTCACTTAACCCCCATTGCCCCGCAAAAAAAAAAAAAAAAAAAAAAAAAAGATCATTAAGATATAAAAGAACTACTTCCAGGCTCCGTCTAATTAGACTCCTTCCAATGATGATAGAGTTCAGAAGGGACACATAAAGTTTCCCCTTATTTTCAATCTAATCCCCCTATAAAACTGTTTATATTTGAATATAAGCAGTTTGTGCTTGCTTAGTCCTTTATTGTTGTTCATTGATGTTTACCTTTTTATGTTTTTCTTCACTTCTGTTTTTGAACTTCAGATTTTTTTCCCATTGCTTTGGTCTTTTTATCAGGAATGCTTAGAAAGTCCCCTATTTCCCTCTTAGCATTATGCTCAGATTTCTGAGTAAGTTATTCTTGGCTGTAAGCTCATGTCCTATGCCTTCTGAAATACCATATTCTAAATTCTGTGTTCCTTTATGGCGGTGGCTGCTAAACTGTGTGTAATCCTGGCTCCTCAATACTTGAACTGCTTGAAATATTATCATTATTATTTTTTGGACCTGGAAGCTCCAAATTTTGGCTATGATGTTCCCAGGAGTTGTCATTTAGGGGTTTCTTTTAGGAGGTAACCAGTGGATTCTTTTTTCCACTTTGCCCTCTGGTACTAAGAACTCTCAGCAATTTTCTTCTAAGGTTATGCTGAAATATGGTGTCTATGTTTCTTTTTTTGGTCATGGTGTTCATATAGTCCAATGATTCTTACATTTTTTTCTCAATCTGTTTTTCAGGTCAGTTGTTTTTGCAATGAGATGCCTTACATTTTCTTCTTTTTTAATATTTTCTATTGTTTCATGGAGTCATTGACTTTTATTTGGTCCATTCCAATTTTCAGAGAATTTATTACTTGCTCAAGGTTTCATATCTCTTGTGCCAAAGTGTACATTTCCTTTCTAATTTTTCTTCCATAGCTCTCATTTCTTTTCCATTTTTCTTTAATCACTTATTCTATTTATAATTTTTTTAAAAATCTTTTAAAATATTTTTGCTTTATTTCTCTCAAAAATTCTAGTTTGGTTTGTGCCCATTCTGTATTTTCCACTGATGCATTGCTTGTAGAAGTTTTGGAGCAATTCTCTTTGTCAAAACACAATTGAGCTTTAAGCATTTCTATCTTCATAAGAGCTTAATATGGTAAGGTCCCTTTTCTATTTGCCAACTTTTCCAGGCTACTTTCTGACTTCAGAATTGATATTAGGGCTGGGCTCTGTGGAACTTCTGGAGGGAAGATCTGGGCTTGTTCTGTTGCTGCTTTTTTGGAGTAATGAGTGCTGTGCTATTTCAGGGTCTCATGAACAGAAAAGGGACCTGCAAGCTCCCCAAGTCAGCTGATCCAGGGCAAAGCCTGACTCTTCCCTGACTATGAACTTTGCAAATTCCTGATTAAATCACTCTTTACAGTTTTAGAAAATTTAATTTTTGTTTTCAGTTCCAAATTCTCTCTTCTGCTTTCTCCCTCACTGATTCAGAAGGCAAGAAATAAAATAATTTATTTACATGAAGTGATGCTAGATATATATATTCACATTAGCCATGTTAAAAATAAAAGCAAGAAAGGGGGCAGCTAGATGGTACAGTGAATAAAGCATCAGCCCTGGATTCAGGAGGACCTGAGTTCAAATCTGGCCTCAGACACTTGACACTTACTAGATGTGTGACCCTGGGTAAGTCACTTAACCCTCATTGCCCTGCAAAAACAAAAAACAAAAACAAGCAAGAAAAATAAAGAAAAAATATGCTTCAGGCTGCACTCTGAGTCCATCAGCTTTCTATCTGGATGTGGATAGCATTTTTTTTCATCATGAATACTTTGGAGTTGGTGGATCATTGCATTGATCAGAGTTACTAAGTCTTTCATAATTGATCATTGTTATTTTGTACCTTGCTCTCCTCATTCTATTCTATTCACTTCCATTTGCATCAGTTCATGTAAGAATCTCCAGGTTTTTTAAAAAGCTCATCACTTTTTATAGCTCAACAGTATTCTATCACAGTCATGTACCATAACTTGTTCAGCCATTTCCCAACTGATGGGCATTCCCTTAGTTTCCAATTCTTTGTCATAACAAAAAGAGTTGCTATAAATATTTTTGTACATGTGGGTCCTTTTCCTTTTTCTTTGATCTCTTTGGGATACACACACATATGTGTATATATATACATATATATGTGTATATATATATATATATACACACATATACACACACACACACACACACACACACACATATATATATATATATATATATATATATATATATATATATTAGCAACATTGCTGGATCAAAGGGTATGTGTGGTTTTATAGACTTTTGGGCACAGTTCACAACTCCACCAGCACTAACTCTATCACTCTTTTTTTGTGGGGCAATGAGGGTTAAGTGACTTGCCCGGGGTCACACAGCTAGTAAGTTTCAAATGTCTGAGGCCAGATTTGAACTCAGGTACTCCTGATTCCAGGGCCAGTGCTCTATCCACTGCACCACCTAGCCCCTCCTCTATCACTCTTAAAGACCCCATCATGAACCTGAGCTGGATATCAATTATTTATGGTAAGTTAGAACACCAAGGATAGGTTTAAAGCTACATTATCAACTTCCACTCATAATACACTACGCAGAAAGTCAAGAGTCTCAATATTCTCTTGTATTTAGTGGTCTTTTATTCCTCTTCCTGTCACAGGAGAGCACATTGTCTTCAGATCATCCACTGGGATCCTCAAGGCTCCTGATGCATTGATGGAACAAATGAAACAAGGCATCAGCATCCACAGTGGTCTTTTATGGTCAATAATACATGCTAAACCCTTGATTAATCAGCACCACTACCCATTGCCAACCTAGCACATAGTAGTTGCTTAATAAAGGCTTGTGGATTGACTAAATGGAATAAGCAATTCTCTGGACCTGCTCTTTACCAGATCAAGAGTCAGGTTTAATATTAGGAAAACTATAAGCATAACTGGTCATGTCAATAATAAAAAACATATGATTATATCAATAGATGAAGAAAAATAATAACAAAATTCATCTGGAAAAAACGAAAGGTCAAAAATAGCAAGGGAATCAGTGAAAAAAATGTGAAGGAAGGTAGCCTAGTATTACCAGATTTCAATTACAAAGCAGTAATCCCCGAAACAACCTGGTACTGGCTAAGAAATGAAGTGGTGAATCAGTAGAATAGATTAGGGACACAATATGCAGTAGTGAATGACCATAGTAATTTAGATAAACCAAAGATCCAAGATTTGGGGGCATGAACTCATCATTTAACAAAAATTGCTGGGGGCAGCTAGGTGGCGCAGTGGATAAAGCACTGGCCTTGGATTCAGGAGGACCTGAGTTCAAATCCAGTCTCAGACACTTGACACTTAACTAGCTGTGTGACCCTGGGCAAGTCACTTAACCCTCATTGCCCTGCAAAAACAAACAAAAAATTGCTGGGAAAACTGGAAAACAGTTCATAAGAAACTAGGCATAGACCAATGTTTCACACCATATATCAAGATAAAATCAAAATAGATAGATGTTTTAGACATAAAGGGTAATATCATAAGTAAATTAGGGGAGCATGGGAAAATGTACCTGTCAGGTATGGAAAAGGGATGAGTTTATAACCAAATAAGAGATAAAAAGGATCACTAGAATTAAATAGATATTCTTGATTACACGAAATTAAAATGATTTTGCACAAATAAAGCCAATACCACCAAAATTAGAAGGAATGCAGGGAATTGGGAAAGAACTTTGGTATCGTTTCTCTGATAAAGACCTCATTTCTCAAATATATTGGGAACAAAGTCAAATTTATATAAATAAGAGCACTCCCTTAGTACCTTCTGCCAGCACTGTCCTCTAGCATCCCTTGAGTGTCTGTGTAGGAGGGATGGATTGTCAGGACGTTTAGGCTCTGAGCCAGCTCCCTGCAGAACTTGGGATGGGGTGGAATTGGATGGACTGAGCATTTTGGTGCCTGGTACAGCCTCTGCACAGTCTCTTTCTATGCTCTGTCCTGACTTCATGATCTATTCAAGGGTTCTAATCTGGGCTCCATGAACTTGTTTTAAAAAATTTTTGCTAACTGTATGTTAAGATAATTGATTTTCATTGTAATCCTATGTATTTTGCTTGATGCATTTTAAACAAAATTTTTAAAAATTTAATGTAATAAATATTTTTATTTATAGTTTTGGGCTCCAATTTTTATCCCTCCTTCCCTCCCTCCCCTCCCCACTTTCTGGGGCTATTAGCAATCAGATATGGTTTATACATGTAGGATTATGTAAAACATTACCATATTAGTAATTTTGTATAAGAAAACTTGAATAAAAGAAAAAAAGAAAGAAAGTGAAAAATAGCATGCTTCAGTCTGTATTCCATCAATATCAGTTCTTTCTTTGAAGGTGGATAGTATTCTGAGATGGTATAAATAGGCTTCACCAGTCTGCTAAAGGAGTTCATAACACATGAAGGTTAAAAGCCTCTGGATTAGATATATTCAAAGTAGCAGTGGGGTTGGGGGGGTTGGGGGGCGCTGTTCTTCCTTCTTAGGCAGAGTTGCTTTCTCTCAGAGTTTCTTTCTTTCTCCCATCTTTTGGGAGATAATTAGACACCACATAATTCAGAGATTCTTGACTCTTGGTGTGTGTAATAATAGTAGATCCCATTGGCAGTATGGCAAAACCTGTGGATCCCTTAACAGAATGTTCATTTGTTTTTTAAAAATTCACAATTGAAGGAAATATTAAATTTCAGTTAGAGTTTAGTGAAAATAAAGACACACACACATATATGTATATATATATATATATATATATATTTCACACACATGGGACCCCATTTTTGTTGCCTTTGTGACCATCCACATGATTTAGCTTGTCTGTTTGATCTATGGAGCTCTCTTTCTTTCTTCCTTCTTTTTTTCTCTTGGCACACATGTGGCTTATTTTTATTTTTCTAAATTACACATGAACAAATTTTTTAACATTTAAAAATTTTTTTTGAATTCCAAGACTCCCAAAAAAGAGAAAAAGACCTACTTGTACAAAAATATTTATAGCACCTCTTTTTGTAGTGGTTAAGAATTGTAAATCAAAGCAATGTTCATTAATTGGGGAATGGCTAAACCAACTGTGGTATATGACAATGATGGAATATTATTATGTTGTTATTTTTGTTTGTTTGTTTGTTTTGAAGGGCAATGGGGGTTAAGTGACTTGCCCAGGATCACACAGCTAATAAGTGTCAAGTGTCTGAGGCCGGATTTGAACTCAGGTACTCCTGAATCCAGGGCCCGTGCTTTATCCACTGCGCCACCTAGCTGCCCCTTTGTTTTTTGTTTTTTATTATTGTGTTGTAAAAAATGAAAAGTAGGATGATTTCAGAAAGTCCTGGAAAGACTTATATGAACTGATATGAAGTGAAGTGAGCAGAACCAAGAGAACTTGTACATTGTGACAACAATATTATTTAATGAAGAACTGTGAATGACAACTATTCTTAGAAATATAAGTATTCAAGACAATCCCAAAGGACTGATGAAGGATACTATCCACCTTCAAAGAAAGAACTGATATTGATTGAACACAAACTGAAGTATGATATTTTCACTTTCTTTCATTTTTTCTTTTATTCAAGTTTTTTATACAAAATGACTAATATAGTTGTGTTTTACATAATTGCACATGTAAAACCTATATCTGATTGCTTACCATCTCAGGGAGGGGGCAGGGGAAGGAGAGGAGGAGGGACAAAATTTGGAACTCAAAACTTTAAATAAAAATGTTTTATTATTTAATTTTTTTTCATTTCCAAATACTTTCTTTCCCTTCTTCTCCGCCCCCTTCTTTGAGAAGACAAGCAACTTGAAATAGATTATACCTGTGCTGTCATGCAAACGTTTTAATATTAGACATGTTGAAAAAGAAAACGTAGACCTACCCTCCCCACCAAGAATAATAAAGAAAGCAAAAAAAAAGTATGCTTCAATCTGCATTTAGACTTATGCAACACACTTTTGAATAGGCTGTCTCTGTTTCATGATTTAGCATGCCCATCTCTCAAGCCTCCACCCTACCATTTCTCTTTCTTTCTTTCTTCCTTCCTTCCTTTCTTTCTTTTTGCAGGGCAATGAGGGTTAAGTGACTTGCCCAGGGTCACACAGCTAGTTAAGTGTCAAGTGTCTGAGACCGGATTTGAACTCAGGTCCTCCTGAATCCAAGGGCAGTGCTTTATCCACTGTGCCATCTAGCTGCCCCCACCCTACCATTTCTTAGAATTGCTCTTTCCTAGGGCTCGTATCTCCCATCTGGTCCAGATAAACTGCTTCTCCCTACAGCCTCCAGACAGATGGTGCCTGATATAATGATTGTCCTGCCTGTGACACTGGCCTCCTTGCTGTTCCTCAAACAAGAAACTCCATCTCCTGATTCTGGACATTTTCACTGGTTACCTCCCATGCCTGCAAGACTCTATCCCCTCATCTTTGCCTCTTGGCTTCATTCACACCCTAGCCAAAATCCCACCTTCTGTAAGAAGCCTTTCCTGATTGCTCTTAATTCTATTGTTCTCCTTTTCCTGGTTACCTCCAATTTATTCTGTATATACCTTGTTAAATGTGGTTGTTTGCATGTTGTCTCTTACACTAGGTCGTGAGCTCCTGGAGGGTAGGGACTGTCTTTTGTTTTTCTTTGTATCCCCACAAAGTGTCTGGCACATAGTAGGTGCTTACTAAATGCTTATTGCTTTACTGACTGATGAACTATAATTTTGTTAGCTGATTAGCCAATAATTTTATGCATGACTGGCTTGTTTGTAACATAACTAGATGATGAAGCCCTCATTTGAAAGCTCTCCATAGAGAATAATGATTAGAATACTCTGTAATGTTCTTTACTTTGCCCTGGGGAGAGTGAAGAATTTAGAATCAGAGGTTTGAATTCAAATCCCAACTCTGCTATCCATGTGACTTTGAGTGAGTCACTTAACCCCTTAGGGCTTTATTTTCCTCATTGGAATATAACCCTAGTCCTAAACTGCATTGGCATAGGACTCTTTCCTTATGTGTAGGGATTAATGCCTTGCCACTGTGTTGGGCTGGGGTAGAACTGGTGAGAGCAAGAGAGAGGAGAGCTCTTAGTTTTCTGGGAGCTTTGAATCACTTAGGACATTTTTTTTTGTAATAAACATTTTTATTTATAGTATTGGGTTCCAATTTTTGTCCCACTTTCCCTCTCTCCCCTCTCCCCTTCTTGAGGCAACAAATACTCAGATATGTTATCCATATATGATTGTGTAAAACATTACCATATTTGTCATTTTGTACAAGAAAACTTTCTTAAAAGAAAAAAATGAAAGAAAGTAAAAAAATCACATGCTTCAGTCTGTTCCATCAATATCAGTTCTTTTTTGGAGGTAGATAGTATGTTTCAGTGATAGTCCTTTAGGATTGTCTTGGATCATTGTATTGTTCTTTTTTCTTTTTTTTGTTTTGTTTTGTTTGGGGTTTTTTGGGGGCAATGGGGGTTAAGTGACTTGCCCAGGGTCACACAGCTAGTAAGTGTTAAGTATCTGAGGCCAAGATCATTTGTATTGTTGAAAATAGTCAAGTCATTCACAGTTCTTCATCAAACAATATTGCTGTCTCTGTGCACATCATTCTCCTTAGCTCTGCTCACTTCACTATACATCAGTTCATACAAGTCTTTCCAGACTTTTCTTATAGCATAATAATATTCCATCACTATCATGTACCTCAGCTTGTTTAGCCATTCCCCAATTGATGGGCATTTCTTTGATTATCAATTCTTAGCTACCACGAAAAGAGCTGTTAGAAATATTTTCATAAAGATAGGTCTTTTTCTCTTTTTGGGGATGTCTTTGGGATAAAAACCTAGCAGTGGTATTGATGAGGGATGTATTTGGGGTTCAAATTTATTGTGAGTCATCCCAAAAGAATTACAAGACTCAGTGTCTCAGTTTCCCAAGTTTTATTGCAATACTGTGAGTGACCACAGGGAGAGAACCAGAATAGTGGAAAGGTATCTCTCAAATAGTGAAAGGAAAGACAATTATATTTATAGTATGGATAAATTGATTATCAGTCTCATTATAATAATCTCCACCTTGGGGAGGTAGCGGGAACCTTTTTCAGAGGAGGTATGTTTTGGGGGTTTACACGTCATAAGGTGAATCTGGGGACAAATCTGGCCTTTTCTACACATGTCTCTTTCTGGTTCCCATGACTAGTTTCAAAACATAATCATTTTTCTTTAGAATTTCTTTTTTCTTTTTTCTTTTTTTTTGGGGGTGGGGGCGGGGCAATGGGGGTTAAGTGACTTGCCCAGGGTCACACAGCTAGTAAGTGTTAAGTATCTGAGGCCAAGATCATTTGTATTGTTGAAAATAGTCAAGTCATTCACAGTTCTTCATCAAACAATATTGCTGTCTCTGTGCACATCATTCTCCTTAGCTCTGCTCACTTCACTATACATCAGTTCATACAAGTCTTTCCAGACTTTTCTTATAGCATAATAATATTCCATCACTATCATGTACCTCAGCTTGTTTAGCCATTCCCCAATTGATGGGCATTTCTTTGATTATCAATTCTTAGCTACCACGAAAAGAGCTGTTAGAAATATTTTCATAAAGATAGGTCTTTTTCTCTTTTTGGGGATGTCTTTGGGATAAAAACCTAGCAGTGGTATTGATGAGGGATGTATTTGGGGTTCAAATTTATTGTGAGTCATCCCAAAAGAATTACAAGACTCAGTGTCTCAGTTTCCCAAGTTTTATTGCAATACTGTGAGTGACCACAGGGAGAGAACCAGAATAGTGGAAAGGTATCTCTCAAATAGTGAAAGGAAAGACAATTATATTTATAGTATGGATAAATTGATTATCAGTCTCATTATAATAATCTCCACCTTGGGGAGGTAGCGGGAACCTTTTTCAGAGGAGGTATGTTTTGGGGGTTTACACGTCATAAGGTGAATCTGGGGACAAATCTGGCCTTTTCTACACATGTCTTTTTCTGGTTCCCATGACTAGTTTCAAAACATAATCATTTTTCTTTAGAATTTCTTTTTTCTTTTTCTTTTTTTTGGGGGTGGGGGCGGGGCAATGGGGGTTAAGTGACTTGCCCAGGGTCACACAGCTAATAAGTGTCAAGTGTCTGAGGTCGGATTTGAACTCAGGTACTCTTGAATCCAGTACCGGTGCGCCACCTAGCTGCTCCCAGAATTTCTATACCCCTTACAAGAAAGTTCCAAAGGACTCATGATGGAAAAGGCTTTCCAAATTCAGGAAAAAAAAAAAAGGAACTGTGGAATATGGATACTGATTGGACCATATTATTTCTTTTGGTTTTGGTGCTGTTGGTTTTCTTTTTTGAGGTTTTTCCTTTTTACTCTGATTCTTCTAACATGACTAATGCAGAAATACGTTTAATGTTATTTTATATGTATATGTATATGTATATGTATATGTATATGTATATGTATATGTATATGTATATGTATATGTATGTGTATATATAAAACCTATATCAGATTACCTGTTGTCTAGGGGAGGGGGAGGGAGGGGAGGGAGGGAGAAAAATTTGAAATTGGAAATCTTATATAAACAAATGTTGAAAACTATCTCTATGTGTAACTGGAAAATAATAAAATACTTTTATTTTAAAAAAAAAGAAAAAAAAAGAATTTCTATACCCTTGTCATTTTATCATTGTTATAGTCTTCAGGTCTCCTTGGCCTAGGTCCCTCTGTTCTCGTTATGGGTACTGATTTATGTGGGTACAAAAACCCAGCATCCTACTTGTAAGTTATCCATCAACTGGGGTCTGACTCCCTTTTGGAGCTAATATCTGAATTAGAGCTTGGGTCTTAGATTTTTCTGTTAACCCTTTTTTCACCTCCCACATCTGTATTGCTGGATCAAAGGATATGCACAGTTCTATAGCCCTTTGGGCATAGTTCCAAATTGCTCTCCAGAATGGTTGGATCTTTTCACAACTCCACCAACGGTGGATTAATGCACTTAGGACATTTTCAACTTTGAGAGAGAAATGAAGCCAACCCCACTTCAGGAAAAGACTGGGAAGGCATAAGAGGAACTGGAAATCTCCATTCTGTCCCTATTCCCAGTTTGCTTCACTAAAGACTCTGGGTAGTTTCCCCTCAGCTGAGATGGAAGACCATCTATTTTTGTTGAGCAGAGTTACCTTGTTCCCAATGGGAGAGCTCCTTCACTCTGTATTGGCTGGTCCATATTCTCCTATGCATACCTTCTCTGATTTATGTTTGCTATTGATTTGAATAAATGGGTTTTCTTGGCTAAGTGCTACATGTGTTCATTGTGGAACTGGTATTTGGTGGAAAGGGGGTCAAGTCTTAGATATAAAGCTTGGGGTTCCTCCTCTTCCTTAGTAATGAATAGTGCTCAGAAGTTAGCTTGAATGTGAAAACCACATCTCCTAGACTAACAATATGTAAGGGAGCAGATAGATATAATTCTATCCTGGTACTCTCTCTCTTTCTGAAGAGACCAGAATGGTCAGCCTCTGCCCTCTAACTTCCTGCTTCCCCTCCTAGCAGGAATTAAAGTCTCCCTTGGAGAAGGGTAAAGGGAAAAGAGGCCAGAGATGTCTGTTCTGCCTCCCTGTTGAGCCAAATAACAACCACCCCTCAAAACACATGGGGCCTTGCCACACCTAATATGAAAGGATTGAACTAGATGATCTAAAAAGTCTCTTTTGGACCTAAATCTAAGATTCTATAACTAGAGATTCTCTCTTTTTTTTTTTTTTTTTAGTGAGGCAATTGGGGTTAAGTGACTTGCCCAGGGTCACACAGCTAGTTAAGTATTAAGTGTCTGAGGCCGGATTTGAACTCAGGTACTCCTGACTCCAGGGCTGATGCTCTATCCACTGCGCCATCTAGCTGCCCCTATAACTAGAGATTCTTAAACTTTTTTGTGAGTTATGAGCTCAATTTTTTTAAAATGCAAAAATAAGATTACAAAGGAAATCAATGATGTCAAAATATAGTTATCTAACTTCACATATGTGTATACATACATCCATACACACTTATGTACATGCATACATACATACCTGGGTATGTGTATATAATTTTAAAGTTCTTGGGACCCAGGTTAAAAACCCCGTCTCAACCAAAAGTCTTTTCTTTGTAATGCTAAAACCTGATTGGTTCAGGTTTTATTGATTCATGCTCCAAGAAACTGGATAAACACACAACTAATCCATAGTATCTCCTCAGTTTGGACCTCAGGCTGCCAAGCTGGAGAGAAGGAGAAGGATGGAAGGGAAGAAAAAGAAGGAAGAAAAGGAGAGGAAGGAAGAGAAGAAAAATGCCTTTATTAAAAAAAAAGCATTTTACATTTATGATTCTGATCTAATTCTCACAACTAGCCTCTGAGTTGGGTGAAATGAGTACTCCCATTTTACACATGAGGAAACAGAGGCTTAGAGAAATTAAGTGACTGGCCTGGGGTCACATGGTGAATAAGTGTCTGTGGCAGGACTTGATTCAGCCTCCAAGTCCAGCCCTTTGTGTACAGATTCCAGATTGAGTTCAAACACTGAGCAATCACTCTGCCTGCCACCTGACTTCTTCGTGGAAGGCCGGCCACTGACTCCTGCCAGAAGCTAACCCGGGGCTGTGATTCACTCCAGCGTGTTTGGGAATCTGGAGGCCTGAAGGGATTACAGGCAAAGTTCACATGTTCCTGGTGAGGACCCTTGCCAGTGAAAAGACTTAATCAAACAAGTGGTGGACTCCTTCCTTGGCTCAAACCTGAATGTTGAGTAAAAATACAACTGGGTTGACATAGAAGGCACCCTTTGCTGCCTCTGTCAGACAGTGGCATTCCCTCTCCCTTCTGTCTTTCCTTTTCTATCTCTTTCCCCCTCCTTTTTTTTTTTTTACCCCCTCTGTCCTTTCCCTCCCTTTCCCTTTTCTTCTCCCTCTCTCTCTGTGTCTCTCTCTCCTTTCCCCTATGTCTCTCTCCCTTCGGGCTCCGCCCCCCCCCCCCACTGTCTCTCTGTCATTGCCTCTCTGTCTCTCCCCTGTCTCTCCCTCTCTCTCTGTCTCTCTGTCCTTTCCCCCTTCCCCCTTCCCTACCTCTCTCTTCTCTTCCTTCCCATCTCTCTGTCTCTCTCTCCCACTGTCTCTCTGCCATTGCTTCTCTGTCTGTCTCTCACCTGTCTTTCTCTGTCTCTCCCCTGCCTCTTCCTCTCTCTGTGTCTCTGTCTCTCCCTCCCCTTTTGACCCCTCTCTTCTTTTTTCCCCTCCCATCTCTCTCTCCCTCATTGTCTCTCTGCTTTTGCCTCTGTCTCTTCCTTTTCTCTTTCACTCTCTCCCAATCTTCTACCTTCTGTGTTTTACTGATTAAGTTCAGAGAAGCTTGGGAGGGGTGGAGGTGGGGGGTAGGGTGTTCCCACTGCTTTGGCAGCCAGAGTTATCTTGCCTTCCCTTTTGAGTGGGAGGTCGATGGGCACTTCCCAAGTGTTCTCTTTTCTCATATCACCTAATTGTTGTTCACAAGTATTCAAATACTGGCATCACTGGCCACTGCAACTGCAAGGTATATATAATGTGCTGCGTATAAAGTTAGCATTTGTCAAATTGAATTGAAAAGGTCAAAAGCAGGGTCCCTAAGACCCACTAGTAATCAATTATCTTTCTTTTCATTGGAAACCTGCTTCTCCTAAATCACATCTGAGGTCTGTTATTGCTGGGGCTGGAAGGTTTCCTCTCCAGGTAGTCAGACATTAAAAAAAAAAAATCTGGACCTGTGATGTCATCAGGATGGGTAGCTCCCAGTGTGGAAACCCCCTCCCACATCTCCATCTATAACTTACAGTATTGCTTGGGGCTATTGAGTCATAAAGTGACCTATGGTGACACAATCACTGTGATAGAGCAAGACCTGAACCCAGGTCTTCCTGACTCCCAGGGCAGTACTGTACCCAAATTACCACATTCTCTCATGCCCCCTCCCTCAAAATATCCATAGGTGTCTAAAGTAGGTATTGTCGTTCCCCGACCCCCCCCCCCACCTAATACTGCTTAAGTGAATCTAAGTTCTAATTAACCATGATTGAATTAAATTGAGTTGACAGCCTACCTCAGGCTGATATCAAGCCTTTTTTTTTTTTTTTTGTACCTGGTTATTGACCAAAGAGACAGTTTCCCTCTGGACCAAGTTCCCTGCATTTTCCAGAGTCCAATCCTATTTCTTGATAATGGACTTTGTCTTGATCCATTTCTGGGTCAGGAAGTTGAGGGTTTAGTCATTCATTTCCAAGTAATCCCTCTTCCAGGTATTTCTTTCTGGGCCTGGGAAGGGGCCAGGTTTTCAGGCAGCTCACCCAAGAGAGAAACTGTATTGTTCTCCTTTCTGAAATCTCCCCCTGGTACTTTATCTTCCCCTAAAAACTCCCTAGCTGTGTTCAGAATCTTATCTTTGGTGTCAAATTCCATGGGTGTGCTCTCAATTCAAGGCCTTTGGGGAGAGTCCATACGCATTGCTATGGTCATTCACCCCCAACACATAATTGTGTAATTCTCCTTAGGCTCACACCTGCCTTAGTCCCAGAAAGATACTAGCACTAGCAGCATTGCCAATGCTAGTAACCCAGCTTTTTCCCATCACCCCCCCACCCCCACTACACACATCCAGAAAGAACATCTATAATCCTGGATGAACCTCCAAAAGTACAAAGTGTGTGTCAGGTAGGGCATTTAAATCACTCAGCTCTTAACAGAATGGACCAGGCTCAATCTTCCAGAGCAGTTCTCTAGTCATGAGAATATGCCTTATGTTTAGCTCAACCCAGAAATCTCTTTCTAAGAACATCTGAATGATTTATTTCCAGCTTTCTCCTAGGAGTATTCTAGTCCTGCTTCCTCTTTAGTCTTTTTATATAGAACTTTAATGCACTTTACACATGTTATCCCATCTGATTCTCCCAACAACCTTGGGTAGTAGGTGCTATAATTGCCCCCATATTATAGATAATGGAAACTGAGGCTTGGAGACATTAAATCATTTGTCCAGGGTCATATACCTAGTAAATATTTGAGATGGGATTCTGAGTGGGATATGGTAGACTTGAGTCAGTTTAGACTCTGAAGCTTATTACCAGATCATTCTGTCCATGTTTTGTCCCATTGCTAATAACAGAATATTGTAGTAATCATGTATCTTGCTTTGCTGAACTTGGTATACACTGGTACCATCCCTCCCTCCCTGCTTGCATTCCAAAGCCCCCAGTTCCTGTTACCACCCCCCCACCCCCCCCACCCCCCCCTTGTTCTATAGCCAAGCAGGAGAGCTGTCTCCCGTTAGTGCAGACCCACCCTGATACTACCTCTCCCTTCTTGCATTCCTAAGCCCTAGCTCCTGGTACCAGCTTCTGGTACCATGTCTCTCTTCTTCCCCCTTACCCACTCCTTACACTGGTGGAGTGGTTTCACCCTTTCCCCCTTCCTTTCCCCCCAGCTCTCAGATGTAGCTGAGCATACATCCATACCATGATCACGCACTGAACATGCATCCTGGGTGAGACAGGATTGGATGTTAGATTGTAAGCTCACCCTGTGCACAAGGGGACTGCCCCCTCAAAACTTCCATAAAAACCCAACTCATGAGCTCATCAGGGTGCTCCTCAACTCTTGCATGGGGTCGCCCATTCTCATAAGAATGAAATAAATCTGTCTCTGCTTGACTTGGTGGTCTCCTCAAATTATTTGGGTAAACTGAGGCAATTGTCCCATACAGATTCGAACACAGGTCTTTTTGATTCCAGGACCAACAGTCTCTCTACTGTACCACCTCTCTCTCTGTCTCTCTCTTTTTATGGTCAATGAGGGTTAAGTGACTTGCCCAGGGTCCCACAGCTAGTAAGTGTCAAATGTCTAAGGCAGCATTTGAACTCAAGTTCTCCTAAATCCAGGGCCAATGCTTTATCCACTGTGTCACCTAACTGCCCCAAAATTGTATTCATTCATTCATTTATTTTGCAGAGCAATGAGGGTTAAGTGACTTGCCCAGGGTCACACAGCTAATAAGTGTCAAGTGTCTAAGGCCAGATTTGGTCCTCCTGAATCCAGGGCTGGTGCTTTATCCACTATGCCAATTAGCTGCCCCCCTAACTATCTCTTTAAGTAATAAGTACCTAATGCACATTTGGACATACACTGTTGTAGGAATATTATGGGTCCCAGTTACCACAGAAGTTGTCTGAGGCGGTAAAGGAACCTTCTCCTTGAAACTAAACCAAAGGACAGACACACCTAGAGAGATAAGCAGCACTGGATCTGGACTGAGATAACTCCAGGACCACCACCCTTCATTCCAGTCTCTGTCACCCCTGGATGAGACAATTCTGTTAGGTGTGGCTGTACCAGGAGGGGACAGAGCAGCCGTCCACCACCAGACTGCTTCCAACCCACCACCCAATAAGGGACATTTCACCCTTACTTGGCTGGTCACGCCATCTTGGCCCTATAAAAGGGCGCTCCCCAGTCTAGTTGTGGAGGAAAGAGTTTTAAACTTTCCTCCCAGCTAGTTTCTCTTGTATCAAATAAAACTATCCTTTTATTCCTAACTAGGACGTACACGAGAGTATAATTCTTTACAGAGGAATCCTAAGGACCCATGTGCTTTCCCCATAACATAAACTATATTTAATTATAACATATGAATAACAAAATTGAGACTTAAATCCAAGCCCCATTTAGCAAGGGAATGGGTTCAGATAGAACTGCTCTCTTCATAGAGGCTCAGTCCCCACAAACAAAATCATAGCACAAATGGGGAAAGTCCCAGGAGAGTGAGTGGATTTGTGAACCTCAGCGAAGATTTCTTCATCTATTTCTTCTTTTTGCTAGCTTCTGTTGAGGATTTTGTTCACACTCTTCCTCTGGCTTCTGCACAGCTCATCTACATCAACTCAGCCCAGACAAAGTGTCTTGGCTCTGATAATTTTGCCACTCAACCAGCTGCCTGCTTCTTTTCCCAAGCCTAACAAAAATGTTCCTGACTCAGAGACCAGGCAGAAACGTCCAGCCATGCTCATGTGTGGTTTCCCAGCATTCCTTGTTCTAGAGCAAGTCCTTTCCTATCGGGGTATGCCCTTTAGAAAAGAGACACTTCCATACTTACAATGATTTTGTCAATGTTGGTGCTTTCTTCACCAGAGATCATGATCCTTCCATGTTGTACTAGAGGGATGAGGCAGCTGGTAGAGGGATAGATTGGAGTCAGGAAGACTTGAGTTCAAATCAGCCTCAGACACTACTAGCTGAATGACCCTGGGCAAGTCATTTAGCTTCTGTTTGCCTCCATTTCCTCAACCATAAAATGGGGATAATAATAGCACCTACTTCCCAGGGTTGTTGTGAGGATTAAATGAGATAATATTTGTAAAAAGCACTTAACACAATGCCTGGCGCATAATAGGTGCTATGTAAGTGTTTATTTCCTTTCTTCCTCCCTCCTCCCCTTTTCCCCTCCTTCTCTTCTTTTCTTCCTCCCTCCCTCCCTTCCTTCCTCTGTCCCTCTCTCCCTTCCTTCCTTTGTACCTCCCTTCCTTCCTAGGCCCAAGGGATTGGATGGTGATGCTTGTACATCACTAAGCCAATGACAACTTTAACCTTGACACCAGTTTCCAAACCATTTCCTTTCCCCTAGGATATGTTGATCTTAGAAGTCTGGGAACCTAGTCAGGGATATTCTAGGATGTGGACTGCCTGACCCTACCCATAATTCAGCATGGCAACTAGCATAAGAATACCTCAGCCACAATGACAAGCCTATACTTGGCTTCTTTCCCTGGGACATGAAGAGATCCACATCAGAATTCCACCTTAAAAACAGAAAGAAGAGTCAAACTTTGAAGTATTAAGATTCACATATTTTTCCCCTTAGGCTCACATCCCAAAGATTATTCTCAACCATGTTTGCCCACAGAGATGAGGTCATACCTGGGCTGTATGGTTTTCATTTCTTTGTAAACAGTGACATGGGAGGGGTGTTTCCACTGGAAACCTGGGAGTTCCCTTTCTGTAGCCATTGGAAATGGTCCGGAAAGAGATCAGCATGGAAGAAAATGTAAGTGCCATTTATTTGTATGTATAGGCCCAGCTTACAGTATAGAGTTGGATGTGTGGTACCATAACTTTATGGACTGGGAAAGACTTTAGCATATGCAGTTTGCTCTAAGTATGGTAAATGACTTCAGAGTATATGCCAGTTCCTTGGTATTTTTTTTTTTTAACAAAATGAAGTCTCAGTGAGTGGAAATTACAGAGAAGCAAAATTTTGCTTGACCTAAGGAAGAACTTTTTTAACAATTAGAACTGTCCAAAAGTTGGATGGGCTGCTTCATGAGGTAGTGAGCTTCCTGTTGCTGAAGGTCTTTAAGCTGAAACTGAATGACTACTGTTTTCTAGGTGTACCATAGAATGGGGTGCCTTCTTTGGGCTATTGTTATACTTGATGCCCTCTGAGATCCTTCAACCCCTGAGATTGTGTGGTTCATTGTCCATAGCCAATGGCACATTTTCACTCAAAAGGGACTACATATTTCTTTTCTTCTTTCTTTCTTTCTTCCTTCCTAACTTTCTTTCTTTCTTTCTTTTCTTTTCTTTTTTTTGTGTGTGAGGCAATTGGGGTTAAGTGACTTGCCCAGGGTCACACAGCTAGTAAGTGTCAAGTGTCTGAGGGCGAATTTGAACTCAGGTCCTCCTGATTCCAGGGTCGGTGCTCTATTCACTACACCACCTAGCTTCCCCAAAAGGGACTACATCTTTGTAATTATTCTGAGATTTAAATCAATTCATTCCAAACAGAAACCTGGCAAATCAGCCCATCAGTAGCTTGAGATACCAGATTATCATCTGTAGAGTTAATGCAGAAACCAGATCAGTCATCAAGTTTACAGTATTTAATTTCATCTTCTCACTCTGAAACCCTATTGTGACCTGTGGGCCAAAAGTAGAAACTATCTCTAGTGTAACAAGTTTTTCCCAAGATGTGGCCATAGTGACTGTGAATGTATGAAAACTGGTGATCCTTTTTGGGTTGACTGATACTCAGGCTACTTACCAGCCTGGCATTTGTAGGAGATGTTATTTCATTGCCTATATAGCACTTTCACCTCCAAGAAATCTCTGCTTTGCTTCATGCCAAGGGGCTGCTCTCAGTTCCTAGAATTCTATAGCTATGTTGCATTCCTTGGTATATCCAACCCCTCCTAGGTCCTATGATCCATTGATTCATAGAAGCTTGTTAAGTTCCCAGGCTGATAGTTCTCGTTCTCTCTCTCTCTCTCTCTCTCTGTCACATGCACTCACACGTGTACACACGCACACGCACAAGCACACACACACACACATCCCTTACATCAGGCTATTGCTTCTCATAGGATAGTGATCTGATTGAACCAAAATCTCTTTGAACTCTTGTCAGTAAACACTACAGTATCTTGTGTATACTCAGTGTGGCTGTGTTGTGTCAATTCACAAGAGGCCACGGAAATACTGCCTTGCTGATGCCTAGAGACTTTCACAATTATTCATACCGGTGGGACTCTCAGAACAGATAACAACATTGTTGAGTCAGCCTTCTGAGTAGTCTGTGTGGCTGGATGAGATATAATTCCCATTTTAGCTGAGACTTATCTTAACAAAACACACCCAGAGACTCTTTTTTTTTTTTTTTAGTGAGGCAATTGGGGTTAAGTGACTTGCCCAGGGTCACACAGCTAGTAAGTGTTAAGTGTCTGAGGCCGGATTTGAACTCAGGTCCTCCTGAATCCAGGGCCGGTGCTCTATCCACTGTGCCAACTAGCTGCCCCCAGAGACTCTATTAATTGAATGAAATGCCACAGGAAGCAAGCTGCTGGCTGGCTCTATTTCTGGCCCAGCTAAGGAACCCAGAACTAGGGCACCAGCAATCCAAAGTAAGAACCACTCAGACGTCTCACAATTTGTTCCACTACTTAATTTACTATATTAGGGATTTCCTAGGAAACCTACTGTATTGAAATAACAATGACAATCCTCAGAGTAGTCGTCAGCTTGCCTCTGCTTCAGTACATGTCTTTCCCACATTAGGTAATGTATGCCTATATTGGGTTTTTGTAATGTCCTTTGTACAACAAACATTTGTTCAAGTACCCACTCTATGCAGAGCACCGTGAAAGGCTGGGGAAAGTCAAAGCCAGCTCCTGTTATTCAAAAGTGGGGAAAAGGTATGCACAAAAATGAACCATGTTGACACAGTGAGATAAGTGCACAGGAGAGATCCGTGGCAATGTCATGATGAGTTTGTACACAGAGAAATCACTTTCTTTTTTTTTCTTTTTCTTTTCTTTTTTTTTTTTGCAGGGCAATGAGGGTTAAGTGACTTGCCCAGGGTCACACAGCTAGTAAGTGTCAAGTGTCTGAGGGTGGATTTGAACTCACATACTCCTGAATCCAGGGCCAGTACTTTACCACTGTGCCATCTAGCTGCCCCTGCCATCTAGCTGCCCCGAGAAATCACTTTCAGTAGAATGGGGCTGGGGTTTATTTTGGATGGTTTTCATGGAGAAGATAGTATGTAAGCTGGTTTTGAGGGACTTTTACAAATGGGGATGGGGAAGGAGAGGGGAAGTCTTCCCCCGTCACAGGGATGACATGAAAAAAGACAAAGAAGCAAGAGAGGCAAAATGAGAAAGGGGTTGGAAATTAACATAGAGAACGCTATGAGATACTGGCCAGGAGGGTCTTTGGTGCCAAGATAAGAAGTTTATACTTTATTCAGTCAGCAATGAGGAGCTGCTAAAGATTCTTGAGTAAAAGAATGACATGGTCAGAGCTGTGTTTATGTAGACTACTTAGGCAATGGTTCAGAGGTTAGATCTATAATTTATAACTGGAGACAGGGAGACCAGATGAGAGAGTATTACGATAGCCTAAGTAAGAAAAGTCCAGGCCTGAACTAGAACATTTAACCTGATGACTGGTCAGTTACCCAAGATGTATTGGATACAAATGACATTGCTAAGGGTTATGAAATATTGGGCAAGAAGGTAAAGACCTTAGGTGATCCAGCAATGTCACTATGAAGCATATATTCAGCAACTGATTTACTGGTTATGCAGCTGGGGAGGTTAAAGAAAGACCCTGAAAATACCAAAATGCTCTCTCTCTTTTTTTATGAGCAAAGAGAGGTAATGGCCACTCAAGGGATTAGCAGCCTAGATGAGGCTCTGTTCAGTTCTCACATTAACTATTGCCATAGATTTCTAATTATAGCCTCCTCACTTCAAATTTCTCCCCTCTCTAAACAACTGCCTTCTGCACAGCTACCAAAATGAGATTGATATTATCTGTACTAGCTACCTCACAGGGTGAAAAAAAATGAAAACACAGGTTTGACCATGCTGGTCCCACATTCAAAATTCTGTATTGACTTTAGGTTAAAATACAAGCTATTCTGTATTTAAAGCCCTTTACTATCTGGCTCCAGGCTTACTACCCAATATTTCCCTCCATGCCCTGCTCAGTCTAGCCAAAGTAGCCATCATGCTATTCCTCACATTCAATATTCAATATTTCAAATATTTTATTTGTGATATATAATTATATTTTATACATATATCAAACCGATATAATATACACAAAGACACAGATATGACATATATAATGTAATTTTTCTACATGATTACATTTAGATATACCTAGATATATTCTAATACATATAACTTGGTATTTTAATTAATTAATTAATTGATTGATTGATTGATTTTTGTGGGGCAATGACGGTTAAGTGACTTGCCCAGGGTCACACAGCTAGTAAGTGTCAAGTGTCTGAGGCCAGATTTGAACTCAGGGAGTCCTGAATCCAGAGCTGGTGCTTTATCAACTGCGTCACCTAGCTTCCCCTATAACTTAGTATTTTAATTCCTTAAATAACTTTTATAAATAACAAATACATATAAATTTATATAAATAATTTATATGACAAATTTGTTTAAATATAATTACTACATAAATAATACCTAAATAACTCATAAATGTACAACATATATATTTATATGTGTGTGTATATATAAATACATATATACCTCCTGTACCTTTCCCAGCACACCCCTCCCCCACCTTTCCAGATTAAACATTTTTATTTTTATTTTTCCATTCTAATCTCTATCCCTCCCTTGCTCCCACTCTTCCCCCCTCCCTGAGGCGGTAAATAATCTGATATGGGTTATATATATGATCATGGAAGACATCACCATATTTGTCACTTAATGAAAGAATGTGAAAAATAGGATGCCCCAATCTGTTCCACCAGTATCAGTTCTTTCCCTGAAGGTAGACAGTATGTTTCATCAAAATTCCTTTGGGATTGACCCAGATCACTGCATTGCTGATAATAGTCAAGTCATTCACAGTTCTCCATCAAACAACATTGCTGTGTCTGTGTACAATATTCTCCCAGCCCTGTTCACCTTCCAGAACACCACTTCATGCATGTCCCTCCAAGCTTTTTTTGAAGCTCTTATATTTTTCAGATAATTTATATAGTATTGGGATTAATTGTTCTTTAAAAGTTTGGTAGAAATTCACTTGTGAATCCATCTGGTCCTAGAGATTTTTCAAGTCATTCAACTTCTCCTTCAAAAACCCAGATGCTATACCGCTTGGCATATACATGATAAGTATTGATATGACTTCATTGTCCATGGTACCCCTCAGCAAAATATAGTTTCCCTCCCCAACTCCCCTAATTAGATCTATTTTTCCTCTGTTCTGTCTGAAATTGTAATGGCTACCCCTGCTTTCCTTGCTTCAGCTGAAGCATAATAGATCCTGCTCCAACTCTCTACATTCACCCAATGTGTATCACTGTGCCTCTCTATCTGTTTATTTATGCCTCTTTGTGTATGTGTGTGTTCACCCCATTCAGTTTCTCCCTTCCTATTTCCTATTTCTTCCATGCAATTTCTTTTTAGCCCTTTATTTTATTTTCTATGGTATTACATCATCAATGTCACCTTATGATCATACCCTCTGTCTACATATACTCTTTCTAATCATTCTTATATTACCTTTTTTTAGACTTACAAATATTATCATACTTTAAATATTACTTTATGACCACAAGCTCTTAACATATACTCCTAATTGTATTAAAAGTTACTTCTACAGGGCAGCTAGGTGGCTCAGTGGATAAAGCACCAATCCTGGATTCAGGAGGACCTGAGTTCAAATCCAACCTCAGACACTTGACACTTACTAGCTGTGTGACCCTGGGCAAGTCACTTAATCCCTATTGCCCTGAAAAAGAAAAGTTACTTTTATGATAAAGTTATTGAGAATTACAAATATTATTTCATCACACAGAACTAGTAATAGTGTAACCTTATTAAATTTCTTACAGTTTTTCTTGTTTCTTTTTTACCTTTTTCTGTTTTACTTGAACTTCATGTACTTGGAAATCATATTTCCCATTCATCTCTGGCCTTTTAATAAAAAATGCTTTAAATTCCTCTATTTCATTAAATATCCATTTTTTCCCCTGAAAGATTATATTCAATTTTGCTGGGTATATAATTCTTGGTTATAAACCTGACTCTTTTGCTTTCTGGTATTTTATATTCCAAGACCGGTGATTCTTTAATGTGGAAGCTGCCAGATCCTGTGTAATTCTGACTATAGCTCCATGGTATATGAATTGTTCCTTTTTGGTTCTTTGCAAAGAAAAGTCTTTGATCTGTGAGTTTTGAAATTTGGCTATGATGTTACTGGGAGTTTTCATTTTTGGATTTCTTTCAGGCTGTGATAGGTGGATTCTTTCAATATCTATTTTGCTCTCTGGTTCTAATATTTCAGGACAATTTTCCTTGATAATATCTTAAAAGATATTGTCCAAGCTTTTCTTTTTTTTTTTTTTTGGTCATATCTTTCAGGTAGTTCAATAACTCCTATATTATCTTTCCTAGATCTAGTTTCTAGGTCAGTTGTTTTTTCAATGAGAAATTTTACATTTTCTTCTATTTTTTTGCTTTTCCGATCTTGTTTTACTGCATCTTGATGTCTTATAGAGTTGCTAGTTTCCATTTGTTCAATTTTAATTTTTAAAGAATTATTTTCTTCATTTACTTTTTGTATTTCCTTTTCCATTTGGCCAAATCTGTTCTTTAGGGAGTTATTTTCTTCAGTAATTTTTTTGGTATTTTTATATTATTATTTTGTATTTCTTTTTCATGGTTTTGCTGCATCACTTCCAATCTTTCTTCAACCTCTCTAATTCAATTTTCAAAGTCCTTCTTAAGCTCTTTCAGGAATTTATTTTGGGCCTGAAGACAATAACAAAATGACTATAGGTGAACCTTCACAGAATCCTTTTTCAAAGAAACTCACCTCCTATATAAGCCCTTTCCTGATCTCCACACCCATAATACCTTGTAAATAGTTTATATCTGCTGATGTGTACATATTACTTCCCCAGATAGAATATCAGCTCATTAACAGCAGGGATGATTTTGTTTGTCTTTGGGTTCCCACTACCTAACATAGAGTTAGTAATTCATAAAGGCTTACTGAATGATTATAATCTGGAACTGAGAGACAGTATGCTGTGTTGGTTACAGAGAGGGCCTCAGAGTCAAAACGACATTTGACCCACGCAGCTGTTTAACCTCAGTGACCCAAAGCAATTCTCTAAGATCATGAACTACAGACCAGGGGTTGATCTACATTGGGAGAGAGGATTTTTTCATTAGGAGTTCCCTATGTCAATGAAATCACAGGTCTGGTTTTTTTAAAAAATGCAGTTAGTTCTGCAAGACTCCTGGGAATCCACAGAAAGACTTTTCTTTGTTTCTTTTAAAGCCTCCAGTTTTCAACTACTATGAGTGCCTCAAAAACAAGCCTCAGGCAATTCCAAGCCTGAACATGGTTTGGAGAATGAACAGTTTAAATCAGAATTAAGAAAAAAACATTCTTGCAGACAGCCTCAGAAATGTCCACACCTTGAAACATCAAAGCCTCCACCCACAGGGACAGGAAGAGGAAGTAGAGAACAGCAGATTGGTAACTTGAAAACCTGAAATTAAGACAAGAGGTATCTTTCTTTCTCAGCAGTTTCTTTTCAGAGGACAGAGAAGTTATTTGACTGATCCAAGGTAACAGAGCTAGTCAGTACCTGAGATGGGTCCAATACTGGTCTTCCTGACTTTAAGTCCAGCACTCTGACCACTATGCCACATTAAAAGCAAAATTTGAGGCACTTTGAAAAGACTTTAAATAATTATGGTTTTACATTTACTCATTTCTTTGGCCTTGGGCTAAGACAGGACTCTAAGTACAGTCATAGAAAATCACAAAGGAATCCCAACTACACAATGCATTTGTCCATGCTCCCTTGTTGTTGTTGTTATTTGTCCTTTATTCTTGAAGAGGACTATGACATCGGGGTGATCTCATGACTTGCAATGAATTGGATTTAAGTGAGGGAGGGCTGTGCAAGGTCACCAACTTCATTCTTTCCTCCAGAGCCATCTGGGTCCAGTGGCAAGATATAGATCAAGATGATTGGAGATAACCCCAGATGTTTAAGGCAATCAGGGTTAAGTGACTTGCTAATAAGTGTCTGAGGTGAGATTTGAACATGGGTCCTCTTGACTCAAGAGCCAGTGCTCTATTCACCTCCTAATCCAGCTCAACAATTACCAATTTGAAAAAAATAATAATCTGTGGGGCTAAATACCACAGTACTGGTAGAGAGAGGGAAAAAGGGAGAGGAGACAGAGAAACTAAAAAAAATAGAAGGGTCATAGAAAAGTAAGATGGAAGATGTTATGTCTTTTCAGCTTTCACATTCCTGAAGTTGAGTGGGAAAGAGAGAGAAGAAAAGGCACTTAATTAACATGCAGTTTACAAAAAGTAAGAAAACGAAGTTTCTAAAAGTAATTAAATTCCCACACACAAGAAACAGGGGCTAGTCCCAGTTAGAGCTCTTAATTAACAGGTATTGTTTTGAATTCCTACTCCTGTTAGGCCTCAATTTTCTACCACTTTATAATTACGGTATCATTGGACCATCTGTGCCTTGTACCATCATATTCAAGATAGTCTCCCTAATCCTAAACCCGCATCCCAGCTCCGCCAAAACCTACCAAACTGCAGACATACAGGGCTGCTCAATCTATAGGCCTTTGTCCAGGCTGGCTGAAATGCCTAGAGCATTTCCACCTATGCTAAGCATCTCCACCTTAGCTTCCTTAATGGCATTCCCTCCTATAGGAGGACTTTTTTTCATCCCTCTAGTCACTAGTGTTTTTTCACCCCACACATTTTCTGGCATTTAGTTATCTAGCCAGTAGAATGTAAGCTCCTTGAGGGCAGGGGCTATTTTTAGTTTTGTCTTTGTACCCTCAGTGCCCTTGAGAGAAATTATTATTTTATTATTCTATATTACAATATATAATATAATATATTGTTATATTAATAACCAATTATTACATCAAGATTCCGGCTTTCCTCATTAAGGCCTAGCTCCTGTAAAAAGTCAATCTCTGAAGTGACTGAGGAGATTCTCTCTAATTCTCAAGGAACATGCTCTTCAATCTTGGGCAGGACCCCACTCAACTAGGAGACCTAACTTCTGTTTAGAGAATAAACAGGATCCAGTCTGGCTGAGTTCTTACCCTGGAGAAAAGAGCCCCTGTCCTTGAACCCCTCTATGAAAGTTTAGAGTGACCCAGCTGATGAAGGAGAAAACCAACCAGAGTGGTCTGGATGGAGATGGATTCCCCTGTTCAGACTGTGGAAGGCTGCTGAGTCTCATGATCAAGCCACATTCTCAGCAGGAGGAGCTGAAGACTTTTAACCGTCTCCTCATTCAACGTTTACCAATCAGAGTTGATTTTCACTTGTCAGGGGAATTCCCTTTCAAAAAGTATTTAAGGCTTTCAGGCTCTTCATGGGTTGTCTTTGGTTACTATAAGAAACCACTGACCATCAATTTATTGATTTCTGGCTAGCTTAATTAATAAGTTGGTTATTAATTACCCAGAAACTGTCTCGGGGTTTTTTCATTTATTTCACCTTGTCCATTGTACATATTCAATAAATACCTGTTGAATGAAGTGTTCCCCAAAATGTGCTGTTGGGTGAAATGAACTATGGGGAGCATTTAGTGTCTCAAAGGAACAACAGGCCAGGGATAAATGGATAACCAGCACCTTACTACATTGAAAAAATGATTTAATATATAATCATTTAACTTACACAGAATGTTTTAGGGTCACATTTTTTTGTCCCTAAATTTATTGTAAAATGAAGTTCATCTGTGTAAGACAGGACTACAAGCAGTGCTAAACGTCCTTCACCATAACTATAAGAAGGATTTCATTAGACAAGTGATGGTCCAAAGGCTTAGAACCACAAGATCCTCAGAGATCTTGAATGTAATCCAGGGTTTCAAGCCTGTAGCATTTTGCCTACTGTTTCACATGCAGAAAGAAACTGCTGTTGGTTGAGATGCTGATTTGATCTAAGATCTTTCATTTCAAGGTCTGCAGTATCCAAAGTCTTTCTCTGGCTTCATGAATCCTTCCCAAAGAGAAAAATGGAATCATGTAAGTCTTAAAGCAATTGTCTCATCAAGTCCACTTCTCCCTTGAGCACTGGGTCAACATTCTTTCTACCACTTAGGAGTGTCCTTCTGCATTACTCAATTGCATATAAAATGTCAGGCTTGGAAGTTCGAGGTTACATCTAGTTCAATCCCACTATTTTATGGATGAAGAAACTGAGTTCTAGAGATTGTAACTTGTTCAAGGCCACAGATCTTGGAACCCAGGTCCTCTAGAATTTAAATTTCCTACCCAAGTGTCTCTTAAGAAGAGAGAAGGAAAGGAAAGGGAAGGGAAGGGAAGGGAAGGGAAGGGAAGGGAAGGGAAGGGAAGGGAAGGGAAGGGAAGGGAAGGGAAGGGAAGGGAAGGGAAGGGAAGGGAAGGGAAGGGAAGGGAAGGGAAGGGAAGGGAAGGGAAGGGAAGGGAAGGGAAGGGAAGGGAAGGGAAGGGAAGGGAAGGGAAGGGAAGGGAAGGGAAGGGAAGGGAAGGGAAGGGAAAGGAAGGGAAGGGAAGGGAAGGAAACGGAAGGAAACGAAAGGAAACGAAAGGAAAGGAAACGAAAGGAAACGAAAGGAAACGAAAGGAAAAAGAAACAGTTGAGCAAATCAAATTGACCCTCTATGTTTGATGATGTGTGCATTGTTCTGCATTTGTATTAAAAATGGCTCCTTATCAGTCATCTAGCTGCAGTGGGGTTAATATCAAGTTGGTATCTACACTAAGTCTGGCAGCAATATGGTGAGCCCTGATGATGAGTGAGATGAGCAGAACCAGAAGAACATTGTACACAGTATCATCAACATTGAGTGTTGATCTACTGTGATGGACTATATTCTTCTCACCAATGCAATGGTACAGAAGAGTTCCAGGGAACTCATGATAGAAGAGGATCTCCAAATCCAGGGGGAAAAAAAAGAACTGTGGAGTATAGATGCTGAATGAACCATACTATTTCTTTTGTTTTTGGCGCTGATGTTTTTCTATTTTGAGATTTTTCGTCATTGCTCTGATTTTTCTCTTATAACATGACTAATGCAGAAATATGTTTAATGTTATTATGTGTATATATGTATGTATGTATGTATGTATGTATATATATATATAACCTATATCAGATTGCCTGCTGTCTAGGGGAGGGGGGAGAGAGGGGAGGGAGGGAGAAAAATCTGAAATTGGAAAGCTTGTACAAACAAAAGTTGAGAACTATCTTTACATGTAACGGGAAAAAAATAAAATACTTTATTAATTAAAAAAAAAGAAAAGAAAAAAAATATGGTGAGCCCCAAGGGCAAGGGTTATAAATGAAGTGGGTTGAAGCTTCTATGCCAAACAGCAATCACTTCATTTCCAGGCTGGGCAAGAGAGGAAGAACCAGAATTTAAAAAAAAAAAAAAAGTTTTTTTCAGGGGCAGCTAGGTGGCGCAGTGGATAAAACACTGGCCCTGGATTCAGGAGGACCTGAGTTCAAAATCCAGCTTCAGACATGTGACACTTACTAGCTGTGTGACCCTGGGCAAGTCACTTAACCCTCACTGCCCCTCAAAAAACAAAAAACAAATTTTTTTCCAACTGAAAAATAATGTGGATTTTTAACCAGAATTGTTCACTTAGATGAGTAACCTTTTGTTTATAAAGTCTTGTTTTAGAGAACATTGTACACAGAGACAGCAACATTGTTTGATGAAGAACTGTGAATGACTTGACTATTCTCAACAATACAGTGATTTAAGACAATCCCAAAGGACTATTGATGAAACATACTATCTACCTCTGAAGAAAGAACTGATATTAATGGAATAGACTGAAGCATGCTATTTTTCACTTTTTTCCATTTTTTCCTTTAATCAAGTTTTCTTGTACAAAATGACAAATATGGTAATGTTTTACATAATAATACATGTTATAACCCATATCTGATTGTTTGCTGCCTCAGGGAGGGAGGAGGGGAGGGACGGAAAGAAGGATAAAAATTGGAACCCAAAACTATAAGTAAAAATGTTTATTAAAGTCTTGTTTTCCAAAGCCAGTTTGGTGTCACAAATGAACATTAACCTCCTTGGTTTAGCCCCTCAGATGGAACCGATCTGAAGTTGACTCTGACACTATGGTTGGCAAGTTTGCTAAACAAGTTAATAATATAAAGACTCCAGAGGAATGTTTTCCTGACTTAAATTGGGCCATTTTCAAATACTTTAAACTGTTTTAGCAAAACTATTTGCATGCAAACAATGTCATAAATTCTTATCTGTTTGTTAAAGTAGGTACAAGAGTTTTTGCTTAGTAGCACTCAAGTACCACTTGGTAGTTATGTTACTATTTCAAGAAACATTGAAAATAATAAAAGTTTATTTCCTTAAAAGTTTATTATTCAGAAAGATCTTTTCTTATATTTATGCTTATTAGTGCAGTTTTTGAAGAATTTCATTACTAATATAATTTTACCTCCATTAAAGTAATACTCTGATGATGAGTCCTGGCATAGAAATAATCTTTTTTTTTTTTTTTTTTTAGTGAGGCAATTGGGGTTAAGTGACTTGCCCAGGGTCACACAGCTAGTAAGTGTTAAGTGTCTGAGGTCAGATTTGAACCCAGGTACTCCTGACTCCAGGGCCGGTGCTCTATCCACTGTGTCACCTAGCTGCCCCCATAGAAATAATCTTAAATTTTGAAGACTATGCTGGTGGAAAATAAGCTCTAGTCATTCTTAGGGAGGCAGACAGGTAAGAGAAGATAGAGCACTCGCCTTAGAAGCAGTAATACCTGAGTTTAAATAATGCCTCAGACACTAGCTATGTGATTCTGGACAAATCACAACCTCTCATCCTCAGTTTTCTCATCTGTAAAAGAGGATAATAATAGTATCTCCTTTGTAGAATTGTGAGAATCACATAAGATAACATATATAAAGGGATCTGAAGACTTTAAAAACTTCATAGTCATGTTAATGATTATGTCATCAAGATGGAAAGCCTTCATTTATAAGTGTAGGGACAGGTTTAAGATCTGTTGTCTGAAGATTAGGCTAAATTCAACTCAGAAAGATTCCTGACTAGGTTAGCCACAGTTCAGGGTGATGAACTTTTGGGTCACCAAAATTCTTAAAGACCATCTAAATTGGGGGCAGCTAGGTGGCGCAGTGGATAGAGCACCGGCCCTGGATTCAGGAGTACCTGAGTTCAAATACGGCCTCAGCCACTTAACACTTACTAGCTGTGTGACCCTGGGCAAGTCACTTAACCCCAATTGCCCTGCAAAAACAAACAAAAAAAACAAAGAGCATCTAAATCAGAGAGTTCATTAGCGTCAGCTTCCAAAATAGAGCTCATTGATGATTGATGATGATGATGGTGATGGTGATGTAGTAATCATAGATTCCCTATATTGGAAGGGATCTCGGAGGCTATCAAGTCCAACCTATAAATGAACAGGAATCCCTTATACATATTCTAAGAGAGAGGTGATCCAGGCTTTCTTTGAAGACCTCCAGAGGGAAGAAGTACTTACTCAGTGTATTTTGCTTTGAGTCAGGCCTAATTGTTAAGTTAGGTTTTACTGACATTGAGCCTAAATTTACCCCTTTGCAGCTTTCACTCACTGATTCTGTTTTGCCCTCAAGGTACAAATAGAACAGATCTAATCCTTCTTCTACATGAGAGCCCTTCAGAAATTTGAAGGGAGTCACCATGTTGCCCTCCTAAATCTTTTCTGTTTTCATTGTTGTTTAGTTATGTCCAACTCTTCATGACCCCATTTTGACATTTTTTTGTCAAAGATACTGGAGTGGTTGGCCATTTCCTTCACCAACTGATTTTACAGATGAGGAAACTAAGGCAAACAGGGTTAAATGACTTGCCCAGGGTCACACAGCTAGTGAGTATCTGAGGCTGGATTTGAACTCATGGAGATGAATCTTCCTGATTCCAAGCTTTGTGCTCTATCCGCTGCACCACCTAGCTAGGGGTTTTCTTTTTTTTTGTTTTATTGTGGCTGCTTGCTCAGGTGGTTGAAGCATTGTAAAGGATGGTAATGGTGGAAGAACTGGTGGTAGTCCTTATCCTCTTCTCCTACTTTACTTTACCTAGGTGTGACTAACACTCATTTTTAAGCATGCCTTTTTATTGTTAAAGACTGAATCTGATCATCTCATCTTACTTTTCTTGAACACATGTGGTTGACCCCTACCCTGTGAATTTCCTTGTGTTTTTTTCTTTGTGTCATGAAGGCACAAGAAAGAGGTGACCTTGGTTATAAGCTTCATCACAGCCATACAACACAGGAGAAAATTACCTTTTCCAGTGCTGCGCTGTTATTATCTGGCTGATAAAAATTTTTTTCTCTCTAATTGGGGGCATAATCACAACAAATGCATCTGATCCAATTATGCAACATTTTGTACCCAATGCCTCCCATGTCTCTGACAAAAGGAAATAGGTGCATTTCCTCATCTCTTCTCCAGAGCCAAGATTTAGCATTATATTTACACAGCATTCAGCTTTATTTTAGCTTTCTTTTCATTTCTATTTATAGCACTAGAAGAATATGGGTGTGTGATTTTGTGTTTTTTGGGACAACTCTACCAACTCCTAACCCTTCCTGCTACTGGCTTGTTTCCTTATTAATTCTCTGTCTTCCCAGGTTCAAAGGCAGTCTAGAAAATATGCTCTGAAATATTCTCAGTTAAATTACCAGAATTGCAGAAACACTTTCTCTAATCATCTTGCTTCCCCTACTCCCAAACTGGAGTAAAACCAGAGAAATTTCTTATCCTATAGTTTAGCTTAAACTCTTTCAATCATGTACCTTAAACTTATAATCTTAGACAAAATCACTAATGATCATGTAATTTATTAGCAGTATTAACTAACATAGAAACAAAAACTAACATTTAAATAAAGTATACAAGGCGATGATGAAGCTTATAACCAAGGTCACCTCTTTCTTCCCTCCTATCCATTTTGAGGGGGGTTTTCTGGAAAGAAAAAAAGTAATGAGATCTAAATTGTGGTTGGAAATTTCTCCAGTATAGTGTGCTCTGAAAAAAGCAGGAGGAAGAAAGGAATTGTTTGTTGACTAGACTTTAGTCTCAGTAAATTCCAAAACTACTGGGCCCAGCCCCTAACCACTCTGGCCACAGTTCTCCTCTTGATCCCTGGTCTACTCATTTATCCACTTGAGTCTTATTCTTTCCTCATTGCCTCCTCTGTATGACATCCCCCAAATTAGGTGGAGATCTCTTACAGAAACCATTGAAAGCACAAAACAAATGTAGTTCTCTTGAGTAACTGCAGTCTCATCTCAGGATTCTCTGTCATCCTGAGAAGGTCTTCTAAATTTCCGTGATATCAGGAAGGTCTTCCAAAATCTTTGTGATCCTAGGGGCTGGCAACCCAGTGTTATGCATTATTGTAGTCTTTGTATAGATTGGTTTAGCGAATCTATTTACTTCACTCTGCATTATTTTATATAAGTCTTCCCATATTTCTCAGATTTCCTCATATTTATCATTCTGACAATGCAATGATTATTCCATTATATACATATGCCACAATTTCTTTAGCCAATTTCCATTAAATCGGGTTCACTTTGTTTCTCATTCTGTCTTACCAAAAAAGTACTACTATGATTATTCTGAAATATTCCATATTTAATCTTCTTGGGGAATATGCCTAGCAGTGAGATATATAGGTTAAAGAATATGAACACTTACACAGTTGCTCCAATTTGCATTTTTCTTATTAGTGTTTTGGAGCTATGGTTGTTGATAGTTTGCAGTTCTCTTTGGAAAACCATATCTTTTTGTCACTTATTTATTGGGGAATGAATCTTTGTCTTATATATTTGTGTTAATCTATTATATGTCTTAATTACTAGATTTATATCTGAGATATTTGAGGAAAATATTTTTCCCAATTAATAACTTAACCTTCTTATTTTAACTGCTTTGGTTTTATTCATGCAAAAGTTTTTAAATGTATGTAGTTGAAATGTCTTTTTTATGTTTTATGGAGATTTCCTGTATCCCTTATTTAGTTAAGAATTCTTCTAAGCAATTCTTGGGAAAGATATCTCCTTCTATATTCCTTCATTTTAAAAAATGATGTGACTTTTCATATTTATGTCATCCATCTTTTAGGAATTATGGTGATATAAGATGTAAGATGCTGGTCTAAGCCTATTTTCTGCTAAACTGCTTTCTGGGTTTTTTCCAGAAATTATTCTTGAATAAAAGGTCATCCTCTAAATAGTTTGAATTCTTGAGTTTATCAAATCCTAAGTTATTGACTTAGTTTCTGATACTACAAGCCAACTTTTCTATTTTTTTTTCTTTATTTTGGGGGGGTGGCAATGAAGGTTAAGTGACTTGCCCAGGGTCACACAGCTAGTATCAAGTGTCTGAAGCTAGATTTGAACTCAGGTCCTCCTGAATCCACGGCGGGTGCTTTATCCACTGTGCCACCTCGCTGCCCCCAACTTTTCTGTTTTTAAAATAAGTACCAAATAGTTTTTTTGTTTGTTTGTTTTTCTTTTTCTTTTTGAGAGGCAATGGGGGTTAAGTGACTTGCCCAGGGTCACACAGCTAGTAAGTATTAAGTGTCTGAGGCTGAATTTGAAGTCAGGTCCTCCTGAATCCAGGGCCAGTTCTTTATCCACTGTGCCACCTAGCTGCCTCAAATAGTTTTGATGATAATAATTTTGGGAGGAAATTTCCCTTAAAACCTTTTTTTGAATTTGTTGTTCTTTTGTCCAGTTCCAAAAAGTTCTCAATTCTCTCCCTCCATTCAGGCCCTCCCCATCCATTGATAAGACAAGCAATATTATATCAGTTACATATGTGAAGCATGTAAAACACATTTCCATATTAGTCATATTGCAAAAAAAAAAAAAGCGAAAAAAGTATCTTCAATCTTTACTCAAAATTCATCAGTTCTCCCTCTGGATCTTCTATTTTCTTAGCGTATGCTTTCAGAGATGAAATCTTCCCTCTGAAATCTACTTTACATACATTTCCAAAATTTTGACATGTTATCTCTTTTCTGTGGTGGTTAATTGTTGAGTGATTGTTCTTTGACGCTCTAGTTATATAGGATGTCATTAGTTTGTCTCCATTCAGACTTGTTTATTTTCCTTGTGTCCTGGGTATTAATTACTATTTTTGTTGTATTGTGGTTTATAAATAATATGTTTAATATTTCTGCATTTTATATTTATAATTAGCTTGTGCCTTAGCATAGTCTATCTTTTTAAATTAACATGAAATGCTAACAAATATGAATACTTTTAATGTATTTTTTTCACCTTTAACGTTTCTATTTAGTTCTGTTTTCCTCTTTTATTAATATTTCTGTTAAATTTATTCAGCTCTGAGAGGAAACTTAATATATAATTCTTGTGTGACTATTTATATATTTTTATAATTTAATTAGCCATTCCTTTATAAATTTAAATGCTATTTGGTGCATGTAATTTTAAAAAATAAAATTAGAAATATTTATTGAAAGATCTGCAGGATCTGGAGGAATTTAGCAGCTCCTTATTGCATTCCTGCAGTCACTCCATTCAGAATTGTTATCCCCAAGTCTCAGTTTCCTGAACTATTGTGATATGCCAGAGATCTTGATGGCATGTAATGCATGGCTTTTATAGGCTGGATATTCTCCCTGTGAGAATATTATTACCAGCTCCCCCTCCCGCCACCCCTACCCCCTGTTGAGAGAGCATGGGTTGATCTTTCTAAGGTCAACTCTGGGTCGGGAAGTTACCTCACAAAACCTTGTTCCTGCCAGAGGATCTGAACTCTGACCTCAGCATGTTCTGTTCATGGATCGCCTTTAAGTCACATCAATCAATGGACTTGAATGCTACCAGCCAATTAGCTTGGAGCAGTGTGTGGGGACCACCTCTTCTTCCTGACCCGCAGGAAGCTTCTGCTCCTGGAGACACAGGATCTCTCTCTTGGTAGCCTGGGTCTGCTAGGTAGAGGCAGCTTTTTCTTCTCTCTCTTCTGTAGATCTTAGCCAGGCTTTCCTATTCTTTCACAGTCATGTGTTCTCTCTTTGCTAACCTCTAAAATACTTTAATAAGTGCTTAATGGCTAAACTGTTGCTGAAGTTTCTAATTTATAAGTAAATCCTAGCTAGCTTTCCTCACACTGGGGACAGGAATAAGGTGACCACGCATTTAGTTTTACTCATCACACCCCCATTGCTGAACCAATTCACAGCCATGTTTAAAGGAGATTATATTCAATTATAGGAGAGTAAGTTTTAGTCCATGGGATATTCATTCCATTCTTTCCTAGTTCTGACACTTAAGTTCTCCTTAAGTCTTTAGCCTCTTAGATGCTTTTGTCTCATGTTGAGAGACAGCCTGATTCAGTGGAAAAGTAATGGTACATGATTAAGACATATATAGGGGACATCATAAGCAAATTAGAGGAACAGGGAAGAAATTACTTGTAAAATTTGTAGACAAAGGAAGAGTCCATGACTAGCCAAAAGGTAAGAGGTAAATGGACAATTCTGATTTTATAAAATTTAAAGGTTTTGCACCAATAAAGACCTATGCAGCTAAAATTAGAATAAAAGCAGAAAATTGGGGAGGGGGTGTCTTTGTAGCAAGTTTCTATGCTAGAGGTACATGAGATGTATAGAGAACTGATTAAAATTTATAAAAATAAGAACCATTTCTCAAATGATAAATGGCCAAAGGATATGAATGGGCAGTTTTCAAAAGAAGAAATCCAAGCTATCAATAGCCATATAAAAATGCTCAAAATCACTAAAAACTGGAGAAACTCAAATTACAGCAATTCCAAGGTACCACCTCATACCCATTAGATTAGTTAAATTGGGAGAAAAAGGGAAAACAAAAATACTGGAGGGGCTGTTATAAAATGGGTTCTTTATTGTATTGCTGGTGGAGCCATTCTGGAAAGCAGTTTGTAACTAGGTCCAAAAAGCTACTAAACAGTGCATATCCTTTGATCCAGCAATATTGCTCAGAGTCTATAGCCCAAAGTAATCAAAGAAAAAGGAAAAGGACCCATATGTACAAAAATATTTACAGCAACTTTTTTTGTGATAGCAAAGAATCAGAAACTGAGGAGATGCCCATTAATTGGGAAATGGCTAAATAAATTATGGTATGCAAATGTGATGGGGGCAGTTAAGTGGCACAGTGGATAGAACATCAGCCTTAGAATCAGGAGGATATGAGTTCAAATCTGACCTCAGACACTTGACATTTACTAGCTGTGTGATCCTGGGCAAGTCACTTAACTCCAATTGCCTCCAACATCTGGGTTCACCTTCAGTTGTCCTGATCTATATCTTGCCACTGGACCCAGGTGGCTCTGGAGGAGAGAGTGAGGCTGGTGACTTTGCACAGCCCTCCCTCACTTAAACCCAATTCACTGCAAGTCATGGCATCACCTCCCAATGTCACAGTCCTCTTCAAGAATGAAGGACAGGGGCAGCTAGGTGGCACTGTGGATAAAACACTGGCCCTGGATTCAGGAGGACCTGAGTTCAAATACGGCCTCAGACACTTGACACTTAGTAGTTGTGTGACCCTAAGGCAAGTCACTTAACCCTCATTCCGCCCCCCCCCAAAAAGAATGAAGGATAAACAACAACTAATGTGATGGAATATTATTTTGCTGTAAGAAATGTTGAAGAGATTGGTTTTAAAAAAACCTAGGAAGACTTGTATAAACTAATGTAAAGTGAAGTATGCAGAACTAGGAGAACAATTTATAACATATTGTAAGGATTAATCAACTTTGAAAGACTTAGGAAATAAGATCAACACATGAGCAACCAAAATTCCAGCGAACTCATGATGAAACAAGCTATACATCTCCAGATCTAGAAGTAATGGACTAAAAGCACAGATTGAAATACATTTTCTTTTATTTCCTTTTTTTCCTCTTTCTTTTTTTTACATGGCTAATATAGGAATTATGTTTTGCATGACTATACCTATTTGTAATGGGCTTTGTTCTTCTTGCCTTCTCACTGGATGAGGAGGGAGGGAGGAAGAGGGAGAAAATTTAGAGCTGAAATTAAAATAAAATTGAATTTTTTAAAAAGCATAATACATATTCATTGTATAATGGTCTTTTGGGGGAATTCTTGTCCATTTTTGCTTTTGTCTTTGATTCTTATTATTGATTTATCTATTTGGGAGCTGGGTTTATAACCAGTCTTTCCCTTGCCTTTTTCTGGTTGTTTTTTCCCTGAGCAGTTTGTTTCAGTTTGCCCCCTTCCACTGCTGTGCTGTGTACCTCTCTTTTTCTTTGTGTAGAACCCTGAGGCTGAGCATCATCAGCTTTTTTGATTTGGGAAAGGTGATAACCCAACTGGGTCCTACCTCTGGATAGACTCCGTGCCAAGAATCCTGACAGATGAGCAGTAAACAAATATATAATAAGCACTTTACTATGTGCCAGAATCAAGTAGATGCCTCAGTGGATAGAATGCTGGGCCTGGAGTCAGGAAGACTCATCTTCCTGAGTTCAGATATAGCCTCAGACACTTATCGAGGAAAGAGTGAGGTTAGTGACTTTGCACAGCTCTGCCTCACTTACTGCAAGTCATGACATCACCCCAATGTCGTGGTGCTCCTTGAGAAAGAAAAACAACAAGCTATGTGACCCTAGGCAAGTAACTTTTTTTTTCCCCTTGGGCAATGAGTGTTAAGTGATTTGCCCAGAGTCACACAGTTAGTAAGTGTCAAATGTCTGAGGTCGGATTTGAACTCAGGTCCTCCTGAATCCAGGGCCTGTGCTTTATCCACTGTGTCACCTAGCTGCCCCCTCTAGGTAAGTAACTTAACCCTGTTTTCCTCAGTTTTCCTCATCTGCAAAATAAACCAGAGAAGAAAATGGCAAACCACTCCAGTATCTTTGCCAAGAAAACCTCAAATGGGATCATAGTGAGTCAGAAATGACTAAAACATCTGAACAACAACATGTACTAGGCACTGTGCTAAGCCCTGGGGATACAAAAACAAGTAAAAAGAAAAAAAAAGCTGTCCTTTTCCTCAAGGAATTTACAGTACGATGGGTGAAGACAACACACAAAAGGGAGGTGAGAAACAGAGGGGACTGGAAGATTATGGGAAAGGTATCATCCTGAGAGTCAGAAGCAGAGCAAGGAGGAGATGGAAGGATGCTCAGCTTGGGCCCTGTCCCAAAATGGAGGTCCCAAGAGAAACACCCCAGTGGGAAAGGGGAGTTAAATCACAGCTTGGATCATGGGTCACTTTCTCTTGGGCCTAGAAGCCCTTTCTCTATCTGACTCTGTATTGCTGCATCTGCCTCTTCTTCCACTATTATTCCACCACCACCACCACCCTCAAATTCAGACTGAGTCATTACTGTGAAAGGATTAAGTAGAGAGCATCCTAGCCAGGGATTAAAACACAAGCCTGTTAAATTTTTTGTCCTGGCCTCAACCAGGATGCAGAGTGGGGGGATGCTTAGTGGGGAATGGGAGCTTAACAGCCATTAGGCCCTCTGCTGTTTTACTATCTTCTCTTTGTCTTGTTTACAGTTTTGATTATTAGAGATTTGGCACATTTCTTTTTGCTTTGAGGTTGTTATAGGTTGAGGATTTATGTTGAAAACAACAATTCTGTTACCTTGAGGAATGACATGACTGTTCTTATGGAAGCCATGCTTTCTCTGATCACTGCTTTCTTTTCTAGATGCTAACTAACTAACCTTTTAATAATATATGCTAGAATTTTGTCAGGGATTGAAGTTAAAGTCATTGGCTTGGAGCTGGAAAACTCCCTTGGATGTTTGTCCTTCTTTACTACTTCTATTCTCTGCAGTCTTTCAAAGATCAGACAGTGGCTTGGAAATTCCATTTACTGGTTCTTTTGGAATTCCTACATGTTAATCTAGGTCCATGCATTCGCATTCATCAGGGGCAGGTAAAGGCTTTTTTACGGTCATTCTACTTATTTTAGGTATCAAGCTCAGCCATACCTTCTCCAAGCTTCTCTGTTTCTATTGAGAGCACCACCACCCTTTCAGTCAGCTAAATTTTCATCCTCAAGCCATCCTTGATTCTTCCCTCTCCTACACTCCCCAAATAAATCATCTGGCAAATCCTAATAATTTCTCTTCTGCAGTACTCCTCCTATCAATCCCCCTTTCTCTACTCACACCCTAATTCAAGCCCTCATTACTTCATGCTTAGACTACTGTAATGTACTTTTAATTGGTTTCCATGGTTCCCGTTTCTCCCCTCTCCAAACCATTCTACAAAATGTTGTCAAAATAATCTTCGGGAACAGGTCTAATCATGTTGCTCCATGGTTGTTAATCCATAGATTAAAGACAAGTCCTCAGTGATTCTATGTTGCCTCCAAGATTTAATATAATTTTTTCACTCTGGTATTGATAGCCCTGCCCCCATAATCTGACTCCAATCTACCTTTACAAACTTTTCATATCACTTCCCTTAACACTCTCTTCTGACTAAATTGGACTGCTATCTGTGTTCTGCAAGCTCAGAAACCTCCAGTTTCCATGCCTTCATGCAGATGGTCCCCCATGCCTGGAATATATTTCATTCATATTTTTACCTCCTAGGATCCTTAGCTTCTTTCCAGGTGAATTCATCTCAGGGCCATCTCTTTTGGAAAACATGTCTTAGGCTCCTTGGTTTTTTGTTCATTTGTTTTGTTTTTTTGGTGAAGCAATTGGGGTTAAGTGACTTGCCTAGAGTCACACAGCTAGTAAGTGTTAAGTGTCTGAGGCCAGATTTGAACTCAGGTACTCCTGACTCCACGACTGGTGCTCTATCCACTGCACCACCTAGTGGTGCAAGGCTCCTTGTTTTTTGTTTGGTTGTTTGGTTGTTGTTTTTTAGTGAAGCAATTGGGCTTAAGTGACTTGCCCAGGATCACAAAGCTAGTAAGTGTTAAGTGTCTGAGGCCCGATTTGAACTCAGGTACTCCTGACTCCAGGGCCGGTGCTCTATCCCTAGGCTCCTTGTTAATTCTCTCTCTCTTTTGCTCTCTCTCTCTCTCTCTCTCTCTCTCTCTCTCTCAATCCCTCCTCTCTCCTTCTTTCTCCAAAGTATCTTGTATTTAGTTGTCTGTATACATAGGATCAAAAATTAGAGCCAGAAGGGACCTTAAAGGTTAAAGAATCTAACTTTATTTTATAGATGAGGAAACAGACCCAGAGACTTAACTGATTTGCCTAAGGTGGTCCAACTCCAAATCTGGCACTCCTTCCCCCGAAAGGCACGGGGTGGGGGTGGGGATGGGGGTAGGGAGCAGGTGAATGTTTAACAACCAGCTTTTTCAAAACAAAACAAAACAAAACAAAAACTGTGTACTCCAGACACACTTTTAAATTTAATCTACATTATTGACATTTTCTCCACCATTTTTCTTAAGTCTGAACAATCAACAAAACAATAAATCAAGCCCTGATTTGTCGCTGAGGTGTAAATGCTCCCACTGAAAACTGAACAATCATTTCCTGATCCAGTCCTGAGGTGGCTCCAACACACCTCTACCTGCACCAAGCAGCTGGGGTCACGTATCATTCCCGTAGAATCATAGGCCCTTTGAGGGCAGGGGCTGATTTTGTCCTTGTATTCCCAGTGCCTGGCACATATTAATAAATATTAAGTTGACTTGTGATCTGTATTGGTGGAGAGAGTACCCACACCAAAGAAATTGCAGAGATGTTAAGTCCTAGGGCACCCAACCTACCCACCTGTCCAGTTTTAGAGCCCTCTGAACACTTTTCATTCTACTTCAAAACTTTGAGCCTACACTAATATTCAGTGTTTTGTTTTTTAAGATGAAGAAAAAAAGGAGTACAGAGACTGGGAGCTGGGCTTTTCATGCCCTCTTAATTGAATCAGCAGTTGAGCAAAATGACAGAGATCTTAGATTATTGGGATCAAATAGGAAGGGGAGGTAACAATGCATCTGGGCTGTATTTTGTCCTTTCTTCTTACTCCTGGATTTCTTTACTTGGAATACAAACGATCAGGATTGCTAATCTGGAGGAAAAGATTGGAAGTATCCATTCAAGAGTCAAAAACACTGTCATCTCCAACAAAACTACACTCATACTTTCTTCAGACTCTAGCTTCCATGGCATGAGAAAGGAAGACACAGGAGAGGTATTGTAAATATTATCTCCTACATTTTGGTAATTTGTCTATACATTCAAAAGATACCAGGTGCCCATTACAGTGGAGTGTTGGTTGATGAAAGAATAACACTTCTGGGGCAGCTAGGTGGCACAGTGGATAAAGCACCAACTCTGGATTCAGGAGGACCTGAGTTCAAATTTGACCTCAGACACTTGACACTTACTAGCTGTGTGACTCTGGGCAAGTCGCTTAACCCTCATTGCCCCGCCCCCCCCCCAAATAACGCTTCAATATGGTTTGTGCATTAAGTTGTGTGGTGCAATGAGAAAGGTTTGTCTGATTTTATTGTTAAAGGATATTATTTAAATAGCACCAAAATACATTAAGTGGTTTTTCTGAACTCACTTGCCCAGACCCATTTGAGACAAAAGTCCATGGAATGATCATGTAATTTACAAACTATTGCTTAATCAGAAAGATGTCAAAAGAAAACTAGAGAAAAGATAATGTGTCTTTGACCTTGTTTTCTATATTAGTTTTTCATAATAATTTTAATATGTAATCCCTCACAGTGCATCAACACTTCAGAGTCAGGAAGACCTGGGATGAAGTCTTGCTTCTGATGAATACTGGCTGGGTGACCCAGAACAAGTCACTTAACCTCAGTGCTTTCTAGCAACTCTATGACTACAGGTTGCAGAGAAGTTGTTGATCAACATTGCTTGAGGAAGTTTATTAAAATGAGTTACCCATACTGATAAAACCACAGGTCCAGACCTCTGCTGATCACTACCCTCCCCCCTTCCCCCCAAAAAAGATTTCTAATCATTTTTGTGGCTTCTATTTATTTTCACCCCTATGCAATAGAATCACAAAAGCTTAGACATCAAAAAATCATGTGGTCTAGCCTAGATTCTCTTTGTAAGATTGAATAACTCCTTTAACTGCTCTATGACTATGGAGAAATCCAATGAAAAATGGAATTACTGTGTTTTTTAACTGTCTAGTGAATGATTCAGAAAACTGATTGTTATTTTTCACGAAAATTAATAATAACTATGCCCTTTTTCCTGGTTTGGATGCTCTCAACAGAGAAGAGGACAGGAGAGGAGAAGAGAAGAAAGAAGGAAAGGGACATATAAATTCTAGCATGTAGAGGTATTGAGGAGCCTAATCCCTGTTTGGCTCTATTCTTTTAAACTCTCAAGTACATAGACAGCCTAGGCCAAAACTCTATTTGGGGATATTCATTTTCAATTATAATTATGATGATGATGATGATGGTAATAACATCATCACCTTGGATTGATACAGTATGTTTTAAAGGAGCTAAAATGTAAGAATAGTAATTTAGTATTTCTATAGCGCCTTAAAATTTGCAAGGCTCTTTGCAAATTTTATCTTATTGGAGTCAGAAATATACAAATTCAAATCTGACATCATTTGACCTCTCTTTGCCTAAGTTTCCTTATCTGAAGAACGGGGACAGTAATACCACCTGCCTCCCAAGGTGGTTGGGAGAATTAAATAAGAATTATAAAGAACTTAGCATTGCCTAGCATGTAGTAAATGATGTATAAATGTTGGCTATCATCATTATTTTGACTATCCTCACAGCAGTTCTGAGAGGTAGGTGATATTATCATTTCTGTTTTATAGATGAGAAAACTGAGAGAGAAAGAAGTTAACTAAGTGATTTGCCCAGGTTCACACAACTAGTAAGTGTCTGAGGCAGAATTTGAACTCAGATCTTCCTCATTCCAGGTTGAGTGTTTTGTCCACTGTATTACCAGCTACCTATATGAGCTTATACACAGTATGAGCTCATTTATTAAGTGAGCATCCTCTAAAAAGTATAGTTAGGGTGCCATTATCATTCCCATTTTACCAATGGAGCAATTCAGACACAGGGAGGTCAAGAGATCTGAACTATAGTAATAAAAACTGATTAAACCAAGGCTCTTGGTTTCTAGTCCCATTCTCAGTGTCTGACTACAATCCCCGAATTACCTTAATAATATAATTTGTTACTGCTTTGTCTTTCCTCTGCCATCTTGGCTCCGCCCCTAAATAATCACCGCTTTACTTTTAGAAATGCAAAACTATATACAGCTCAGAAACAACTTTACCTTTGTTGCTTTTAATTCCAGCTTAACTAGAAAAAAAGGTAAAGTTAATCTTATTTTAACTTAGTAGAATGGACTATATCATCTTGACTAGTAAGTCATGGCCAATTGCAACAGTGTCCCAAAGGAAAGAAAATTTTTGGAAGATGAAGTGATTTGCCTTCGCTCCCAACTGTTTCAAGCTAGATTGACTTCCAAACAACTTGGGAAAAAAATCTCATGCTCCAGTCAAGGCTGATGGCCCCCAGAACTGTAAGGTGCCACATTGTTAAGATACTATTTAATAGGTCAACAAATTAATAGTGAATATGGTTGTGATTTAAGTACTAGAGTTGTTTCATTTATTTTTTAGTCAAAGAGTTGTCTTTTCAGGAGGAAAGTTTTGTTTGTTATCATTAAGTTGAAATGAATAATTGAGTTGATGATATGGGTTCTGTTTAGACATGGCAGATGGTACCGTGGGGGCAGTTAGTAGGTACTTAATATTTGTTGTTTGATATACCTTTGCATGGGGGTGGGTAGAGGGAATAATTTCACAAATGTTGACTAGAAAAACTACATAGGAGAACTATGAAGTTACCAAATAGATAAATACTCTTTTTTTTTTTGGCGGGGCAATGAGGGTGAAGTGACTTGTCCAGGGTCACAGAGATAGTAAGTGTCAATTGTCTGAGGCCAGATTTGAACTCAGGTCCTCCTGGATCCAGGGATGGTGCTTTTTTCACTGCTCTGCCTAGCTGCCCCCTGGATAAATACTCTTTGTTTTGGAAGCAATTTGGGTTAAATGACTTGCCTAGGGTCACACAGCTAATAAGTAAGTGTCTGAGGCTGGATTTGAACTCAGGTCCTCCTGAATCCAAGGCTGGTGCTCTATCCACTGTACCACCTAACTGCCCCTAGATAAATACTGTTAAGCAAAGTTAGATGGTAATTAAATAACTTCATTTTAAATAATTTCCTTCTCAACTCCTTTAAATCATTTATAACTGCAGATAAATGAGAATCTTTACTTGGAAGTGGCCTCTCTGAAAATAAGTCTCCAGTCCACTGAGGAAAACATCACAGGCCTAGAAGATGAAAAGAAGATACTGACTTCAATGCAAGAAAGACAGAAATTGCTTTCTCAAAAAGATTTACTGATGAAATTCTTAATAGCCCAGAAAGGGGTCAGGAAGTCTGTTTGGAATTAGCTGGCATCTTTTGCCTGCCTTCCCTGTATCTGACCCTGTTTGACCAATGTGCAGCTATCACCAGTGTTGTATTGGTCATGATATTTGTTTGATTTGCAAATGATACTCAGAAGATGTTGAAAGGCTTTTATAGGAAAAAGTAAAGTTTGGAAGGCAGTACTTGTGTGACTATAACAGTAGGTTTCTGAATGGAAATAATAATAAAACTAACCTCTGGAAGAAATAAATTAAAAGTGATAAATAAATAAAAGTAATAATAATTCACCTTTCTCCAACACCTCATAAAACACCAACAACACTATAAAGCATATGGTATCTCCATTCTACAGACCAGGAATTGAAACTTTAGAGATGTTAACCGACTTGCTCACAGTTATATAGCTATTTATTAATAACCTGAGCTGGTACCCTCTCCCACTTCTCCTATCCAAAGCTCATTTCCATCATATCATAATTATGGTATAATTCAAGATTATCCAGACATGAATTATGTTTTATGGATTATTCATTGCAAATCTTTAGGGCCCACCCCCCACTTTCTTCCCCTTGCTACTAGGTACACTTGTAACTCAGCTTCCCATGTGCCCAGAGAAAGCAAAAAATTATACTTGGTGTCCCAAAAGTCTTAGAGAAGTTTTATGCTGACCCTGGTATTAGTGTAAACAAAACAGACAAATTTTCGGGAAAAATAGTCATTTAATGAATCTTTATTATTTGGAGAATTAGCTCCTATTTCAAAGTATACATCTCAAGGGGCAGGTAGGTGACGCAGTGGATAGAGCACTGGCCCTGGATTCAGGAGGACCTGAGTTCAAATCCAGCCTCAGACACTTGACACTAGCTGTGTGACCTTGGGCAAGTCACTTAACCCTCATTGCCCCACAAAAGTTTTAAAAAGAGTTCTGAAATTATACATCTCATTAGTCCCTTTAGCATGGTTATTTTAATGAGTATTGAGTATATTAAAATGACAGTTTCAAAGAATAATAATCATGTGACCATTTTGGTTTTGGAATGGTTATTTCCTGTATATTAATAACATACTGTATACTGGACCTTTGACTAGTGCGAAAAAATCTTTAATTTGTGCTCCTACCCTTGCAGCAACTGAAAGTCATAGTTTCCTTTAGCCTCCTTGGGATGCTAAAATAATACAGCAATAGATATGGTAGTATAGACATAGGCAGTGATGGGATTGTAGAATGAAAACTCCTTGAAAATAGGAATTGTTTTATTCTGTGTGTTTAAATCCTTAGCATCTAGCATGGAGCCTGGTACCTAGTAAGCCTTTTTGGGAGGGAGGGACAGGGCAATGAGGGTTAAGCGACTTGCTCAGGGTCACACAGCTACTAAGTGTCAAGTGTCTAAGGCTGGATTTGAACTCAGGTCCTCCTGAATTCAGGGCTGGTGTTTTATCCACTGTGCTACCTAATTGCCCCCTAGTAAGCCTTTTTAATAAATGCTTGTTGATTGACTGATTACTGTTCATTTTCCCTCCCCTGCCCACCCCCCACCCCCCCAGCATTTTCCTGGTTGTGCATACTAGACCACATTGGAGTCATGTAAGCTTTAATGTCTCTCTAGGAAATTCCAGTGATGCTTATTTGACCAATTGGCATATCGGCATATATTCAAGAAATTGTTAGTAAAACACATTGATATCCATTGTTATAAAGGATGACTCTCTGGAAGGACTGGGATATAAGAAGTACACTGGGGAATGTAGGTAATTTAAAGAAAATATCAATAAAATTTCATTTTTAAAAAGGAAAACATTCAGCAACTTAGAGTAATTCTGTCTACCTATTGATTTTTCAAATTTTTTCAAATATCTGCTTACAGTTAGATTTTTAAAAAATCACTGTTTGCTCCCCAGTCAGTGGTCTCCATTTAATCTCTCAACATTGCCCTCTCACAAAGAAAGAGAAGAAAAAAGTTGGAAATGAATGAGCTATTATTATGTTTTATTTCCCTTCACTGGATGATCAGAATGTTCTTTATCTCACCGTAGAAATGAGATAAGGTGACAAGGACTACATGAGTCCTTTAAGAACACAGATTCCACACAACACAGGCTATGTGGAATAAGGTGGTAGAGGTGGGTAGGTGGGAGCTGGGGTGGTGCTTCTTAGACCCAAATTGACTAATATGACTTTGGAGTCATCTATATATATAAGTTTGTATAGCACAATTAATTAGTGTGTGCACCTAGGGATTTGTATCGATTGTTTGAGGTAAACGTTTATTGAATACTACAAAATCATGATTCAAATAATAAAAAAATCATATAGTGTCATGATTTTTATTCATCAAAACAAAATAAAACAAAAATTTAAATTAACAACTAAAACTTTATTTTAAAAATACTAACAAAATTTAAGGCATAAAATGCCCCAATTTTTGAGACAAGTTGGTTCCAGGCACAACTTGCATACCCTACAAGCACACCGATGTATATCAGAGCTCTTTAAGGGTAGGAATCTCCAGTACTTAACACAGTGCCTGGCACATAGGGGATGCTTAAGAAATGTTTGTTGACTTGGACGGCTGAAGTGTCGGTAGCTGCTTTTTTGTGGTATTATTAAGAATGCAGGAAGGCCTCTGCATCCTTACCCTACTCATTCAATGATGCAGGAAATTCTAAGTAGGGATTTCATCCTTTAAAAATTAAGGCTTTGATCTCTATTACAATTGGAATCTTTTTGGGAAATTAAACACTTTAACCCTTCATTAGTCAATTATACTTTGGTAGGAGTTCATGTCGGAATATTTCTTTTAAAAATTTATATATATATATATATATATACACACATATATATACATACACACACACACACACACACACACACACACACACACACACATATATATATATAATCTTTTGGAGAATATTTCTTAAGCCAATAGTGAAAGAAGACATGAAGTGGATAAAGCACTGGCCCTGCATTCAGGAGGACCTGAGTTCAAATTTGGCCTCAGACACTTGACACTTACTAGCTGTGCATGATCTTGGGCAAGTCACTTAATCCTCATTGCCCCAAGGAAAAGAAAGAAAGAAAGAAAGAAAGAAAGAAAGAAAGAAAGAAAGAAAGAAAGAAAGAAAGAAAGAAAGAAAGAAAGGAAGGAAGGAAGGAAGGAAGGAAGGAAGGAAGGAAGGAAGGAAGGAAGGAAGGAAGGAAGGAAGGAAGGAAGGAAGGAAGGAAGGAAGGAAGGAAGGAAGGAAGGAAGGAAGAAGGAAGGAAGGGAAGGAAGGAAGGAAGGGAAGGAAGGAAGGAAGGAAGGAAGGAAGGAAGGAAGGAAGGAAGGAAGGAAGGAAGGAAGGAAGGAAGGAAGGAAGGAAGGAAGGAAGGAAGGAAAGAAAGAAAGAAAGAAAGAAAGAAAGAAAGAAAGAAAGAAAGAAAGAAAGAAAGAAAGAAGAGATGAGATACCTAAAGCTGGAGAGAGGAGAAAAGGGTTCAGAACTGGGGAAACTAAAGGCACAGTAAATTTCTGTCCTTTATAGTTTTGGATCTGCACATAACTATTCAGAAAAATAAAGACTCCTGTGCCAGCACAGATTATAAACAATGCCTAGTTTTGTTTTTCGTGTAATTTTCATATTCTCCCTTGTAATCAATTTGGTTAAACGAACACCCTTTTTTCTGGCCGTACCTCTTTTATTTTATGCTTCATTAACTTTTCCTTTATTCTTTTTTTAAGTCATCAATGTATGGTTTCTATGATATAGAATACACAATCAATCATATCTGCATACAATGTCAGCTGTTACACAATGTAAAAAAAAACAGTATTTTTTTCCATATAAATATTTTATTATTTTCCAGTTACATTTAGAGAGTTTTCAACATTTGGGGTTTTTTTTTGTTTTTGTTTTTGTAGGGCAATGAGGGTTAAGTGACTTGCCCAAGGTCACACAGCTAGTAAGTGTCAAGTGTCTGAGGCTGGATTTGAACTCAGGTCCTCCTGAATCCAAGGCCAGTGCTTTATCCACTGTGCCACCTAGCCGCCCCCTAACATTTGTTTTTATAATATTTCTAGTTTCAAATTTTTCTACCCCCCTTCCCTTCTCCTTCCCCGATAACAAAGTAATCTGATATAGGTTATATATGTACAATCACAATAAACATATTTCTGTATTAGACATGTTATGAGAGAAGAATCAGAGCAAAAAGGAAAAACCTCAAAAAAGAAAAACAATAGAAATAGTATGGTTTGATCTGTATCCAGATTTAACAGTTCTTTTTTTTTTCTGGATTTGGAGAGTATTTTCCATCATGAGACCTTTGGAACTATCTTGGACCATTGTATTGCTGAGAAGAATCAAATCTATCACAGTTGATCAACACACAATAAAACCACAGTATTTCTAAAGGACCTTTTAAGATTTACATTTTTATGACCATTGTGTAAACTTTAAAAAATATATTTTGTCAAAACCCAAAGTGTCCAAATGTTTATCTATCAATTCACACACCATTGTTCTCTTACTTTTGTACAGTAACACATTTACTTACATCTACTGCCATAAATATCTTTTGACTTCATATTTCAACCTTGCCACGAACATTCTAATACTGTTGTGCTTGCAATGGGAATTCCATCCTACTGACTTTCTGTATTTTCCTTTCTTCCTTCCTTCCCTCCTCTCCATCCCTCCTTCCCTCCTTCCCTCCTTCCCTCCCTCCCTCCCTCCTTCCCTCCTTCCTTCCTTCCTTCCTTCCTTCCTTCCTTCCTTCCTTCCTTCCTTCCTTCCTTCCTTCCTTCCTTCCTTCCTTCCTTCCTTCCTTCCTTCCTTCCTTCCTTCCTTCCTTCCCTTCCTCCCTCCCTCCCTCTCTCTTTCTTTCATCATAAAAATATTTTATTGTTTTCCAGTTACATATAAAGATAGTTTTCAACATTTGTTTTCATAAGGTTTTTAGTTCCAAATTTTTCTCCCTCCTTCCCTTCTCTCCCCAAGACAGAAAGCAATCTGATATTGGTTATAAATGTATAATCACATTAAACATATTTCTGCATTAGTCATGTTGTGAAAGAAGAATCAGAACAAAAGGGAAAAACCTCAAAAAAGGGAAAAAAACACACAAAAAAGTAGAAACAGTTTGGTTCAATCTGCATTCAGAATCCACAGTTCTTTTTTTTTTTTTTTTGGATGTGGAGAACATTTTCCATCATGAGTCATTTGGAATTGTCTTGGACCATTGTATTTCTGAGAAGACCCTATGCTAAGAATCCCTGCTCTACGTTAACTCTTGTCTCAAACCATGAGCTAATGGCTCCATCCCTAAAATTTTCATGTAAGAGGACATTGGTCAATCAGGAACAAAGAAAACACAGTCCAAGATTCTAAAATTGTAAATACCTATGACCTTAGAGAACTTTTGTTAATTCCCTTGAGTTGTTGTTTAGTTGTTTTTCAGTCATGTCCAACTCTTCCTGACCCCATTTGGGGTTTTCTTGGCAAGGATACTGGAGTGGTTGGCCATTTCCTTTTCCAGCTCATTTGACAGATGAGGAAATGAGGCAAACAGGGTTAATGGACTTGCCTAGGGTCACACAGCTAGTAAATACTGAGGTCACATTTGAACTGATGTCCTCCTGATTCCAGGCCTGACACTATCCACTGACCATCAAGCTGCTCCTTGAGGCAGCAACCCCAATGTAAAATAGAACAATAAGAATACATCCAGAACAGAGCCCTTCAATGGAATGTCCTTCAGAGATAAGACAGATTTCTGTTCCATTGTGGATTGGACCACAGCTGATCTCTGAGGTCTCTTCCAATTTGGAGATTCGGTGGTTCTATATGCAATAATTTTTCATGGGGTTTTATTTGGGATTTATGACTCAAAATGCCATTTCATTTTGAAGTTAAAATGTAAAAGTGTTCATTTGTGGCAAAGAATTGGAAATCGAGGAAATGCCCATCAATTGGGGAATGACTGAACAAGTTGTGGTATATGAATGTGATGGAATACTACTGAGCTGTAAGAAATGATGAGCAGGCAGATTTTAGAAAAACCTGGAAAGACTTAAGTGGACTGATGCTGAGTGAAGTGAGCAGAACCAGGAGAACATTGTACACAGTTACAGCAACATTGTGTGATGATCAACTGTGATAGACTTAGCTCTTCTCAGAAATACAATGATCCAAGACAATTCCAAACGACTCATGGTGGAAAATGTTCTCCACATCAAAAACAAAACAAAACAAAACAAAAAAACCAGTTGATTTTTTGGAAACCAATTATATTGGAATAGTCTCTGTACTTTTATGTATTTTATGAAATTTAAAAATGTTATTCTATGAAGGTATCCACAGACTTCACAAGACTGCCATGTCTCATCCATGACACAAGAACCCCTGTCCTAGTACTTAAAAAAATATAAGCAGTTGAAGCTGGGGTCAGTGCTAGCTGTGAAAGAAGCAAAATGTCAGTGCCACGTTGGAACACAATCCAATCCCTCCTCGTCTTCTCCTTTACTTTCCTTTCTCCTCTCATTACTTTCCTTCAAAACCCTCAAAAAAATCAACTGTTTAAAGAATTCGTAAATACTGTCTACCTTGCCACCAAATGCTGAGATGGACCACCACCACCAATTCTGACCTAGTCATCAGTCTTTTTAGTTTTGTACATATTTAACCTAAAATGTGCACTGGACAAAAGGTGTTAGTTTTCATAAGTCGTCTTGCTGTTGTTCAGTTGTTTTAGTCCTGTCTGACTCTTTGTGGCCCCATTTGAGGTTTTTTTTGGCAAAGACACTGGAGTAGTTTGCCATTTCTTTCTCCAGCTCATTTTACAGATGAGGAAATGAGGTAAGTGATTTGCCCGGGTCACCCATTTAGTTAGTGTCTGAGGCGAGATCTGAATTCAAGACGATGAGTCTTCCTGGTTTGGCATTTCTGGGCCTGGCATTCTGTCTACTGTGTCACCAAGCTGCCCAGCAGTTTTCTTAATTACATATAAACAAATTTAATAAAGGGAACACTGTGGAGCATACATAACTACCCTTCCATAACTCTGACATAAAATTTAACTATTTTGAATGACCTTTCCTCAAGTTTTCTTTTGATGCCAGTTTCTGGTTTGGTGATTATCCTGGCTATATCAGGTTCTAGATGGAAGAACACACATAAGCTTTGGTAGATCTGCTCACCTGGAAAGACATTGAGTAAGGATTATATGTCTATCATCAGAGGATCCACTGAGCCAAGTGTGGAGAGATTCATCATTTTGACAACCAGCTGATGAATTTTGGAGGCCACGGTCTCCAAATTTTGTGAAATGACTATTAAATTGTGGAGAAATTGCTAGCGTTCTAGTGAAAATAATCATAAGTCTCTTGGAGGATTGAAGAAGATCCAGGTTGGCATTGGAAGAAGAAAAGCTGAAGGAACAAGGTGATTTGTTTGCTGTCCTGAGTTCAAACTTATGCTACATAAATTTGTTGGGCACACTGGGATAGCACTAAATGGATTCCGTCACCCCTGCTTGTAATATTTTGTTCAGGTCTGGCTTTAGATACAGAGAGTGGGATATGGTGAAAGTTTCTAGGAAGGTTTCCCTGATCCAAACTGCATCAAGTCCTCTTGGATACAGTGCCCCAAATCCAACCACCAGTGTTAGGGTATTGTATTTTAAAGGTACTTCCTTATGAAATACAAACATTCCTGGGAAGAACATTAAGCTATCATCAATCCTTAATACTTTGGTAAGAATTAGTTTGTTAGATTGCTTTTCTTCTCTGACTAATGGCTAGTGAGGAATTGTTTTAGTAGAAAGGAGTGATAATTTGGGTCATGGCACACTGTTTGGCAAGGGCAGGCCTGGGTGGGGTTATTATAGAGAGACATTGGGCATCTATCAGTGTGAAAATAACAGGTACTTGAGATGTGGGAAGAGAAAACTCCAAGGAATTTGCAAATTTTAGTTGCAGCTTTCTTTGTTTTTTGATTTGCAAAAATTACTGGGTGGGGATCAATCAATCAATATTTATTAAATGCCTAGTATGTTCCAGGTAACTACGTTAGGTGCTAGGGACACAAAGACAAAAGTTAAGCATTCCCTGCCTTCAAGGAGTTCACCTTCTATCGGGAATACAACAGATACATAAATATGTACAAAATATATAGAAAAGAAAGACAAGGCAATTGTGAGAAGGCATTAGCAGCTAGATCAGAGCCTGATGGAGGTATTCCACTCTTTGAGCTTTAAAGGAAACTAAAGATTCTATGAAAAGGTGAGAAAGGATTGGATTGTGTTCAGTATGGCACTGACATTGTGTTTCTTTCATAGCTAGGACTGATCCCAGCTTCATTAGGGTGCAAGGTAGAAGCTGGTGAAAATGTATTTTTTTTTGTGACCACTGTTTGGTGATCCAAACCAAATACAGGGTTGGGAGGGGCCAAATATACTCCTCCTCCCTGGTTTTTGGCTCCCACAACAAGTACTTAAGTAAATGGCTACCCATTACTATGTTTAAGTAATCAGCTTGAATTAAATTTAGTCTCAAAAAAGAAAAAAAATCAGTTAATTTCAACCAATATTTATTAAGTGCCTACTATATGCAAAGTATTGTGTTAGTCATAGAAATATAGTCTCTGCCTTTAAAGAGCTTATTTGTGCTCTCTAGGTCAGAAGAAAGGTTCAATGGAAGCTTAGAGAGCCCTCGGTGGTCAGGAAAGCCCTATTCAAATCTGACTGCAGGTGTTTATTATCTGTGCGACCTAAGGAGGTTTCGGTTTTAGCTGCAACTTAATCCTTGGTGGTTTCTGAGTTGCCAAAATTAAGGGGGTGGAAATCCATCAATGGGCATTTATTAAATGCCTACAATGTTTTAGGCATTAGAAACTCAAGTAAGTCTAATATAAGGTAACAGGCAAAATAGGGGAAATAGAACAGAACAAATGCTGGAAGAAAATTTGAGATTTATTTCATTGGTTTGAGGTATTAAAAGTCTTTTACAATTTGATTCTCATCTACCTCTCCAGCTTTATTATATTATTTATTATATTCCCTTTACAAGAATGGCCTAGGCAAATTAGTCCTATTGTTCCTCATTCCTAACACTTCATCTTCTGTCTCCTTGCCTCTTATTGGCTGACTCCCATGCCTGGAATGTACTTCCTTATGCCCACTCTTGTTAGAATCCTCGTTTCCTTCAAGAATCAGCTCAGGCACCACCTTATCGGATTCCCCAAAGCTTATAGTACCTACCACCACCCCCTCCCCTCCCCCCCCCCCCCACTGTTGTATTGGATAGAGTGTAAGCTCCTTGAAGACAGAGGCTTTTTTGCTGTGTATGCCCAGTACCTAGGATGGTGCCTAACATGTATTACGTGCTTAATAAATGCTAGTGGACAGATTTAATGCGTTTGTAGGAGGGTCAGAGAAGGCTTTATCAAAGATACTCAAAATGGATGTTGGAGGAAGATAAGTATTTTAAAGGCAGAAATGAAGAGGGAGTGCATTCCAATGATGACGGACAGCCTGCATTAAAGAGCAGAGGTGGGTGACAGCCAGATGAGATCTAGAATGGCTAGGAATTTACTTTGGCTGAAAAAAATTTCATTATGGGTGAGTGAAGGTATGAGGAAATGAGGTTTGGTCTTCTCTCAATCCGGTCTGCTTCTTACCGCCCCCCCCCCCCCCAACTCCCAACAAATAAAATCACATGATTCAGGGAAACTCTAGGCTGGTCGCAATTCGATCTGCTCCTGAGCTATGTCCATATAAGGGAGGAATTGAATAAATGTCCCTGTATCACCTACCCCATTGGCTAAAAAATACTGTGTTCCGATTAGCTAATTTTTGCACATAGATTGTAATCCTCAACTGAGTAGAAGTCATCAGCTGAAAGGGGCTGGTGAAGTCAAGGGCCTGAGGAGGATATTTGGAACCACCAGCCATTGTAAGTAGTATGATGAGTCAGAGATTGATAAAAGGATTGCAAAACAGGGTTGAAGGCCTAGTTAAGCCATGAATTGGATGGTCTGAATTTGTAATGGACCCAATAAGCAAATATTTATGACTTCTTCCAGCTGTGTTGAGTTGGCTTGGGAACAAGAACAGAAAAATTTAGATGTGGGGGTGAACCCCATCCATCATCTCAACTCTACAAACTTCTCCCTTAGTTGCCAAGGTTTGTCACCAAAATAATCTACTGGTTTTTGGTGACAACCCCCTTTCAGTGAAGGGAAATGAGGAAATTCAGTCACCTTAGGTGGTTTGCTCTTCGTCTCAGTGGCAAACTATGGACTAGACCTTTGGTGCTCTTTTCTTGGGGCTAGAGGGCACTTCTCATAAGAACAAAGCCTTGTAGAACACTGATCCCCTTGCACTCCACTCCCCACTTTTCCCTAACTATATGCTTTTGTTTATAAATTTTTAGCTAATCTTTAATTACTAGAATAGACTGGCACTGAAAGTAACTTATGTGGCTGGAATGAACTGCTTCATGTAGTGAGACAATTCAGAGCCAACAAAATGCCCTTTGAACAATGTAATTTAACTTTAAAAACAGGAAATTGCGTTTTCTTGATTTTATGTTTTTAATCTTCAAAACTGTATTATGAATCAATTCTTACATCTGTAGAGGTGTTGATAAATAATACTTGTTTTGTATGGGGTATGGTCTTGGGTCAGCTGCTTCCAAACCCAGCTCTCTTTCCACTACTTGTTTTGTCTTTGAAAATTAAGAATAGCTACGATTCAGATATTGAATCTTGGTTAACTAAATGGGCAGTTAAACGTCTACAATTTTACCACCTTTTAATCAATTATCCTCTATTTAAATAATTGCCTGATATTAAATAAAACATGAAAAAATATGCATAGTCCATAAATACCCTTTTGAATATTGTAATATAGTGAAGCATGTAATAGACGAGATTTTTCCAAGAAGCTAATAGTTGAAAAGTGTAAACAATACACAATGGCTGTAATGGGGCCAGTACCCAAACACAGAGGCCCAGGCAGGCACAGCTCACCCCAGTGACTCATCAGAGTACCCACCCACTCTTCCTCTGGCTGTCCCCTTTCCCTCCCAACTAGAGAGTTGAAGTAAAAAAAAAAAAATGGGAGGAGGGATAAACCACAGCAATACAATCAAGGGAAAAAGCAATCACAAAAAGGCTTTTTAAATTAGGAAAAGGTAAAACCATAAAAAAAAAAAAAGACAGTCATTTGCAAAGGCTGGTGGGTCAAACTTAACAAAGAAGTCCTAGAAATGAGAGTGCAGAATGCTCAACTAATAACTCTTCTCCATTTTTAAAGTTATTAAAAAAATGTCTGAAATGAGATTGAGGTCATAGTATTTAGACCTGGAAAGGCCCCTGGGGTTCACCTGATCCAATTCTCTCATTTATATTTTAGAAAACAGAGGCCTGGAGAGGTTGAGTCATTTACCCAGGGATACAGAGGCACTGAGTGGCAGCACCGGGGTATGGTCTTGGGTCAACTGCTTCCAAACCCAGCTCTCTTTCCACTCCTCCACATGTAGGGTCTCTTTCACATTAGCTGTGGTAAACTGCCAGGAATCTGACAATAACTTTTTCATCCTTGACTGACCATTTCTTCCCTAAGACGGGAAAGTAAACTACATGCTACAAGTATCCTCTTTTAAACAAAACTTGTATCTACTCAAATATATTCCTCATGTCAAATTGCCCCATATTTAAAGTTGCTGTACCATTTTCATTTACAAGATAACGAAATAATCTATACAGGCAAAATAATTAAAAAGTGACATGGTTTTATGCATAAATTCAAATAAATTTATGCTCTTCAGCTTTTGCGAGAAAGAGTTCTGAACTGACTGCTACCGAACTGTCAGCAAACTATAACTTGTGCTAAGCATTCATTCATTCCAGGGATAGTTGTACACTGTCAGTCTGGTTTTGTGGCTGCTGATAGTCATATTTCCTTGCTGTTAAAAAAATAAAAAAAGAAGCAGTTTAGTGACATTTATTATTAAAATAATAAAAGCAACTTGGTCATTCTGGTTAATATTATTAAAATACTATTCAACTAATGAATCTCTCTACAAGGAATTAGGAAAGGTTTTGAATTAAATTAGCATGCAATTCTATTTCCTAAGTGAAAGCTAACCTACTTTATATCTGTCTCATTTCCAGAGATCTATTTTCAAATACACAATGGATATTAATATCCAGTATAGTAATTACTCATTTATGGGGTATTTTAAGACCATAAAGGGACTTTAATACATTATTTAATTTGATCCTCAGAAAAGTACTATAGAATAGATAGGAAGTATACTACTTTATCCCCATTTTATAGACAAGAAAATTGAGACTTATAGAAATTAAATATCTAAGATTACATTTTTAGTAAGAAACAGAAAGCATATATGAGCAAAGTTCTCTTAATTAAATATTTAATAGCATAAATAAAAATTATTTCTCCTCCCAAATGTATTCATATTATATGTTTTCTTCTTCCTACAATACTTCTACTGAGGGTAAGTGAATACAAATAAAATAACCTTTTGTCTATGCTTTGAGGAATTTGCTAACACTTTAAATAAGAAGTGTGAAGAGATATTAACTTTAGATTTTGTCTATGGCATTAAAAAATGTCACTGAGGACATGTATGGCCAGAAATAGGCGGTCATAAGGGAAGACTAACAGATGGACAATTTCAGCGCACTGAGATTAGATGAAGATGAACAACATCAGCAGCTAGCTGAATGTAGTGGACATGGGGCTAGACTTTGAGTCAAGAAGTCAAGTCAATAAGTCTTTATTAAGTGTCTAGAATATGCCAGGCACCTCGCTAAGTGTTGGGGCTAGAAAGGCAAAAACAACCGCAGCCCTCTTGGGGCTCACAGTTCAACAAGGGAAACAACATGCAAACACCTTTGTTCCAACAAGGTCCAGACAGTGTAAATGGAAAGTAATCTCAGAGCGAAGGCACTAATATTAAGGAGGACTGGAAATGCCTTCTTGCAAAAGGTACGATTTTAGCTGAGACTTGATGGAAGGCAGGAGGTGTTCCTGGCTCTGCTTCTGACTTTTCAGACTTTCCCATCTCATTCTGGAAATCTCCCCCACTCTGCCAGTCCCTTCCTCCCACTGGTGAGTTTCTCCTGGGGTCTCTATTTTGGGCAAGGGCCTCAGCTGGCTAATCTTTCCCTCAAGGGTCTGGTTCTCACTTTCTAGACTCTGGGCACCATCCTCCTCATCTTCCCTTTGCTTTTCAGATCCCTTTTGCATATAGTCTTCCCTCTTAGAAGGTAGCTCCTGGAGTGTAGGGAATGTTCTTCTTTTTGGCTCTCTGTATTCTCAGAATTTAGCACAGCGTTTGGCACACAATAAACATTTATTCAATCTCCACATTGCCTGGGAGATGAGGAGAGTGAGAATTCCAGGCCTGGGGCACAACCAGTAAAAAGGCATGGAGTAGGGAGATGGAATGTCTTGGGTGATTGTGTTAAAGTTGTATCTTATTCTGTTCCACTGGATCACCTCTACTCCCTCGCCTAATCAGTATAGTACATATGTTTTGTGAGGAGCCAGTAAAAGGGGAAATAGCAGGAAGTGAGATTACAAAGGGGACCTGGATGTCATGTCCAAACCTTCCTTAAGATCAAAGGAGCATAATATGAGAACTGTATCATACGTTAGCCAAAATTCACATCCTAGTAATATGTGCCCAATCAGGAGAAACTGTCTGGGCACTGTGGTCGAGGTTCTGGTTCTATGATTTGTAAATTCCAGCTACATTCCAGACCTACAGAATATTAAAAAGGTGTTGATAACTTTGGGATAATGACTTTGAAGTTTTACTAATAACTTTGAGATGATTTGGATGTGTTAATGAACTGACTCCAAGGTGCCATAGATAGGAATTGGTGTGTTTCCTCAAAAAAACCCCAACCCTATAAAAATGAGACCTCAAGCTCCTTCCCCCTGGCCTCCCACGTCTCCTAAGAGTATTTGCTGCCAAGTGTTCCCAGCTCTAGTCCTCTATTACTTAAGTGACTCATCTCCTCTCCATTCCTCTTCTTTGCACTTCTGGCCTCCATTCACCATCCCATTACCCGCCCCCCCCCATTTCTGAGTTGTCTGCCTCTATATCCCCACTTTTCATTGCTTGTCTTTGTATTCCCTTTGCTGTTAGTCCTTACACCTATTGCAGTTATTAAAGTATTACTGCTGCCCTGTTTTCCCACTGCCAAATGTGGCCTTTCCTGACAAGGACCCAAAGAACCCTGCCCTAATCAATTCAGTGATGGACAACAAGAAGGGCAGGGCCACTGGGTTACAGAGTAAGTGGAGAAATAAGGTGTAAAAAGACTGGAAAGAGGGGCAGCTAGGTGGCGCAGTGGAGAGAGCACCAGCCCTGGAGTTAGGAGGACCTGAGTTCAAATCCAGCCTCAGACACTTGACACTAGCTGTGTGACCTTGGGCAAGTCACTTAACCCAATTGCCTAACTTAAAAAAAAAAAAGACTGGAAAGGTAGGAGGAGGTTGGATTATGAAGGGCTTTGAATACCAAACAGAAGATTTTATATTAGATCCTAGTGATTACAGGGAGCCACTGCAGTTTACTGAATAGCAGGGGCAGAAGGGGCAGTGATATAGTCAGGAAAGCTTTAGGAAAGTCACTTTGATAGCTGAGTTCAGCATATACTGGATCATATATCCAGTACTGGGTATAACAGAAAAGAGACTTGAGGTAGAGAGACCAACCAGAGGGCAACTGAATAGTCCATGCATGAGATGATGAGGGCCTGTACTAGGGTGATAGAAGTGTCAAAGAAGAAAAGGGGCCAACATGAGAGATGCTACAAAGGGAGAATCAACAGAATTTGGCAATAGACTGATACGGGGAATGAGAGAGAAGGGTCAAGGAGGATACCTAGATTGTGACTGGGGGACTGGGAAGATGGTAGTGCCTTTGACAGGAACAACGAAGTTAGAAAAGAGTAGGTTTTGAGGGGGGAGATAATTAGCTCAGTTTTTGGACATGTTGAGTTTAAGAATGACTTAAGATTCTTCCTCAAACACTTACCAGCTCTATGACCTTGGGCAAGTCAATTAACCACCCTGTTCCTCAGGTTCCTCATCTATAGAATGAGAGGGTTGGATTCAATGACCTCTACAATCCCTTCCAGCTCTAAATCTATGAACTTGAGGAAGGCAAATAGAGCAGAGTGCAGATCTTCTATGGAGGTATTACAAAAGACATAGGAACAAGAATAGTGAAGGATGAGAAGGCATGAAAAGTTTGCAATCTATTAGTGGAAGGAGGAAAACTAAGAACAATAATATTGATAATAATAGCTCACTATGTACAAGGCACTGCTAAGTACTTTACAAATATCTCCTTTGAGACTCACAACAGTTGGGGGCGGGGTAAGGTGCTATTATTATCCCCATTTTACTGAGGAAGAAAGTAAGACAGACAGAAGTGAAGTGATTAGCCCAGGGTCACATAGCTAGTAAGTATCTGAGGCCAAATTTGAATTCGGGTCTTCCTGATTCCAGGCCTGGAACTCTATTATACCATCTCATTGCTTCTAATACCAATTAGATTGTGGATCCATTAAAGTATCTATGTCTATACTGTCAACCTTATTAAAAAACAAAGTTATGGGGCAGCTAGGTGGCACGGTGGATAAAGCATTGGCCTTGGATTCAGGAAGACCTGAGTTCAAATCCAGCCTCAGACACTTGACACTTAACTAGCTGTGTGGCCCTGGGCAAGTCACCCCTCATTGCCCTGAAAAAAAACAACAACAAAAAAACCCCCAAAGTTATACAGATTTATCTTCAGTTAATTTGGAACATTCTTTACTCCAAATCAGAGGAAATGAATATGTCATATACCACTTAAACATCAGAAATTCTTATTTTCCTCTAACCAAGTTATTTGAGGTACATAGCTATTGTGTTCAATATGTAAAGATGTGAACTATTCAAGTGCTAATGCTAAATACAATCTAAACAGAAAAACACATGCAACTCTAGAGCTCTGAAAGTGAACCCACTTTATATACTTACAAATAGAATACATTTCTAGTTGTTGCCTTAAACGGATTTTGCTCATCGTGTCATAGAAGTTGGATTCTGTCAAAGTTTCTGACACGGGAGGCACACTGAATATTCTCATGATCTTCCTCTTATTCCTAAAACACACATTGAAAAGTAATTAGCAACAAGAAAGACAAAAAAGAATGTCTGTTTATATAATATTTTGTTATTATCTTGTACCTCATACTCAAAAGAAATTATTTATTTATTTATTTTAGTGAGGCAATTGGGGTTAAGTGACTTGCCCAGTGTCACACAGCTTGTAAGTGTTAAGTGTCTGAGGCCAGATTTGAACTCAGGTACTCCTGACTCCAGGGCCAGTGCTCTATCCACTGCGCCACCTAGCTGCCCCAATAATTTTATATTTAAACACGATTTCATTATAATCTCTTTGTTCTACCAAGTGATTGGGCCACGTCATTGGTGAAAAGGAAGAAGCACAGGGCGCTCCTCTGGCCCCTTCTCTGGTTCAGATATCTCCACAAAGGGTAGACTCTATGAATACACATAAGAATTTCGATTCTATAATTTAAGCAAAATCTGTTCCTATTCTCTCTTCCTTGTAACAACTCATATCTCTACAGAATTATCAGGCTTATGAGTGTCTTTCTCCCCAACTATGGGAGGTAGGTAGTGTAAGTATCATTATCTCCATTTTGCCAATGAGAAAACATGGGTTCAGTGAAGGAAATGGTTGGCCCAGGCTCACATTAATAAATGACAAAGATTTCATAATTTCTTGGAGGTGGCATTTGATTTGGGGTAAAAAGGATGGGTGGTGTTTCAGCAGTTGAAGGTGAGGAAGCATATAGCATTCTGTGTGTTGGAAACAAGGGGAATAATGTGAGCAAAAGTGGATCTGGAAAAAGGTAATTTGTGGGTGAAAGAGAGCAGTCCAGTTTAGCAGAACAATAGTAGGAAGAAGTCCCCAGTATCAAGATTTCTTGAATTCAAGTTAAGGGAAAAAAAAAAGAATTCAAGTCAAGAGAGATTAGGATAGAAAGAGAACTAGAAGAAATTAAACTAAGTGGTAGAATACAGGTCCTTATTGGTGAATGTCTCATGTGGCCATATATATGTATGTATGTGTATATGTGTATATACATATACATATGCATATACATACACACACATATCTAGGACATTGCCAACCATGCTTCACTTTACTCCCAGTCATCTTTTTACCAGCCGTGTTACCTTCTTAAGGGCTTAACCCCATCAACTCTAGAACTCCTGAGCCTAGGGTCTTCTTGATCTGATTGGCTCCACTTATCATTTCTCTAACTTGCCAACAAAATTACCCTCCCTGGCCACCACACCCCTATATAGAATATAAGTTTCTTAAGGGTAGGAAATATCATTGCTTTTATATTTTATTACTAGTGCTTAGTATATAGTAATGCTCAATAAATATTTCTTAATTTATTCATTAAAAATATTTAAACCATCAAGGACATTACATTCTAATGAAAAGAAAACAATCCATATCAGGGTGTACTGGCCAGGGAAGAGTATTTTAGTCTGGGAAGTCAGAGGATGGTGAGTGGAATGATAGGGCAATCAAGTCACATATCCTTTCCAGAAGCAATAGTAAGATTCATGTTGTTTGGGACAATTGCCTCAGTTTACCTAAATAATTCGAGACCATCAAGTCAAGCAGAGACAGATTTATTTCATTCTCATGAGAATGGGCGATCCCATGCAAGAGATGAGGAGCGAACTAATGAGCTCATGAGTTGGGTTTTTAAGGAAGTTTTGAAGGGGGGGTGGGGCCTCGTGTACAGGGTGAGCTCACAATCTAACATCCAATCCTGTCTCACCCAGGATTTGTGTTCAGCTCATGATCATGGTATGGATGCATGCTCAGCTATATCTGACAGTTGGGGGGAAGGGGAGGGGGAAAGGGTGAAAACACTCTACCCATGTAAGAGCGGGGAGAAGGTGGGGAGAAGGGGAGATATGGTAGACAGATTTATTTGAGCTGGGGCTTAGGAATGCAGGAGGGGAGAGGTAGTGTCAGGGTGAGTCTGCACTAACAGGAGATAGCTCTCCTGCAGGGTCATAAAACAAGGGGGGCAAGAGGGGTATTATAGTAACAGAATGGCTAACAATAACAAAGACTAGGGGCTTTGGAATGCAAGCAGGGAGGGAGGGATGGCTAACAGGAAACACTAAGTTCAGCAAAGCAAGATACATGATTACTACAATATTCTGTTATTAGCAATGGGACTAAACATGGACAGAATAATCTAATAATAAGTCTCAGAGTCTAAACTGACTCAAGTCCACCATATCCCACTCAATGTGATTATCAACGAATGGCATTACGGATTACTTTTTTACACCAAGAGTTGAAAAATGCCATAACCCATATAATTTTTGAGCTATTATGACAACCAATTTTCATATCTAATCTGATATTTTCATAAACTTACCTTCTGGCATACATGAAAAGGCCAAAGCTAACAAGAATCACTATCAGGTACACGTTGGTGGCCTCATTCCAGGCTTCATGAACGGTGTAATCAATAGAGCCATCATCTCCCATCACTCCATAACCTCCAGCCATGATACTATAATAGAAAAAAGAAATTATATTTTCTTATGGCTAAGTTGCCAGGCCTGGCCACTTAACTAAACCCTACAATTAACTTTTATTATTCTCAACTTTCAAAGACTCGTCCCAGGGGTGCTGGTTCAGGCTTCTCTGAGATGAATTGTTGCCAAAGGAAGATGACTGAGATGGTCACACTTTCCAAAACTTAATCTGAACAATAATGAAGACAAAGGCAGCAGAGTACTTTAAAAGAGCAGACCAATAGGGTTCTGCTTATGAGGCCAAGAAAGCAATGCTACAAAAACAATACCAGCCTTGACAATATTTGGTAGTCTTAACAATACTGATTTTAATGACAGTGAGAATTTTCTAAGTACTAAAGGGATTAGTGCTCTCTCCTCCACATGCTTCATTATGTTGACAGAAAATTTGTGGTAGTTTATCTAGCTTTGGGTTCTGGGCCAAAGTCATTTGGAAAAGGGGGATTAAAAAGTTTTGTTCTTTATCTGATCTGCTATTTATCTTCTCTAATAAAGTTCTGCTCGGATGATCATCAGGGCATGGAGGTCACCCTGGAGTCTCAAAGGCCATCAAGTTTTTCCAATTTGGAAAGACACATGGGCCCAGTGAAGAATCCTATGCTTGTTGCCAGGGGATCAGGTTGGCTTCTGAAGTGAAGAAATTTTTGACTTAAACAAGCTTGTGATATGCTTCAGTAGGAGTATTCATATTGCTGAAATCATTGTATCCTAGAAGGTATTTACTCCCCTGCTCAAAACCCTTCAGGGGCTCACTAGTATCTATTAGATGGAAGTTCCTTAGTCTGGCATTTAAATTCCTCTACAATCTGGCTCCAGGCAATCTTTCAAGCCTTATTTTTACAGCTAGAGCCAAACTAGACTAAGGGGAATTTCCAGATCTTATCCTATCCTTTCACACCTTTGTGCATTCACACAGGCCTTCTGCCATGCCTGGTAGGCACTTCCTTCTCATCTCCATCTATAAGTATCCTCCTCTTCTTTCTTTTTTTGGTGAGGCAATTAGGGTTAAGTGACTTGCCCAGGGTCACACAACTAGTAAGTGTCAAGTGTCTGAGGCCAGATTTGAACAAAGGTCCTCCTGAATCCAGGGCCAATACTCTATCCACTGCACCACCTAGCTGGCCCTATCCTCCTCTTTTTTCAAGGTTCAGCATGGGAGCCTAGTCCTTTCATGAAACTTTTCCTCAGTGACCTTTAGGTGGTCAAAAAAAGCAACATGGGCTAACAGGTCTGACACTGCCTTCATGACACCAGACAAGTTACTTAGTTACCTGACACCTCAATGGCTTCATCTGTAAAATGAAGGACTTGGACTACTAGATCAAAGCTTCTTAAACTGTGGGATCCCGTAACTGAATGTGGGGGTTGGGAAAACTTGGCAACAGTAAAAGGTTATGTATACCTATTTTATATACCTATATACTCGGGTTGTGTAAAAATTTCTTGGGCGAAAAAGGGTCCTAAGTGGAAAAAGCTTAAGAAGCCCTGGGCTAGATGAGCTCTGAGGCCCTTCCAATTTTGATGTTATCATCCCTATGATACTAAGATGACCTCTGGGATCCCTTCCAGCTATAACTCTATTATCCTGTGATTGTCCCTTTCTTAAAATCCTATTTTATTTTATTTTTTTTGGTGGGGCAATGAGGGTTAAGTGACTTGCCCAGGGTCACACAGCTAGTAAGTGTCAAGTGTCTGAGGCCAGATTTGAACTCAGGTCCTCCTGAATCCAGGGTCAGTGCTTCATCCACTGTACCACCTAACTACCCCCTCTTATAATTCTCAATTCTTTATCTAAACCCCTCTTTTCTCTCATAACATTTTACCTTTTATCATAACTGTTATCTCCACACCCAAATTATATTGTTAGAGACTAGTAGTAGGCTTCCACCAGTCAAGGACGACTGTGGATCAGCGCCTTGAAGAGCCACAAGCCACAGTGTGGCTGTGCAGTCTGATACGGGAGCTGCAGCTCCTGCCGCAACGAGGACATCAGAAAACTGTGCTCTCTGTTGCCCCTCGGTTCCTGCGTCCTGTTAGAGACTATTGCTTTTTATTTTTGTACCTCTAACACTTAGCACAGGGTATGCATACATGGCAGGCCTAAATAAATGTTGAATTCAAGTTTGTCATGCCCTTACTCAAGGGGCATGTGATGGTTTTACACTAAAACTGCAATTAACAACTCTTATCCAAATCAAATGAAAAATTAAGGCAATTTTTATTAAGTAGCTAATTAACTCCTGCCCTAAAGAAGAATGTTGTTGAACAGTTTAAAATAAAAATTTTTCCATAAAATGTTCTAGTATCTGGGGGCAGCTAGGTGGCGCAGTGGATAGAGCACCGGCCCTGGAGTCAGGAGTACCTGAGTTCAAATCCGGCCTTAGACACTTAACACTTACTAGCTGTGTGACCCTGGGCAAGTCACTTAACCCCAATTGCCTCACTTAAAAAAATAATAATAATAATTTAAAAAGTTCTAGTATCTAATGGAAGTCTATCTGGATACTATAAACACTAACAGAAAAAAAGGTAAAATTGAACAGGTAATGACTGCTACTACAGTTAATTTTTTGGTACTGGGAAGAATAGCTAGAATGTCCGAGAAGTCCTTTTGCAATTTTCTTTATATTGTCTATAGCAATGGAAATACTTTATGGACTATTATTCTACTATATGAATACTGTAAATCTTCTTCTAAGTTTTGAAAATGCTCCATCTAGTATAACTCATCAATATGGTTTTTGAGTTTAAAAGTATTTACTGAGTGCTATGTTGGTTTCCTTGCCTGTAGCTTGTATCTTGTGTGAATGAAATTTCTCAAAACCTATTCTTAGCCACAGAGCATTTAATAATAGTTGATGTTTATATAGCACTTTAGAGTTTACAAAGCTTTTCTCATACATTCTACTTTCATCTTCACAGCCTATAAGTACCATAATTATTATTATTTCTTTTTTTACAGATGAGAAAACTGAGGCTTAGATTAAATCACTTGCCTGTGGTCATATAACTACTATGTGCTTGGCTTCTCTAGACTCCAAAATTCTTCAAGCCTAGCACTTCTATCACTAAATCACACTGCCTCTCATTTTAAATCTTAGCTAATGTTTTGGGATGTACCGTACTAACTTAAAGACAGTGGGTACGATGAAAGGTTACTTGGCTAAAATTATAGCGTTAGGCATGTGAGCATTTACTTTGAAATCAATTTGCATTTTAATGTGTTGAAGATATGTCCTCTGGAAATTAACCAGAAGAAAATAGAGTACCAGGCCTGGAGTCAGGAAGACAGTTCAAATCTGACCTCAGGTCCTTAGTGGTGTGACCCTGGGCAAGTCACTTAACCTTTGTTTATCTCGATTTTCCTCATTAATAAAAAGGGCATAATTTTATTATTGCATCTATTTCCCAGGGTTACTCTGAGGATCAAATGAGGTAATAATTGTAAAATGCTTAGCATAATGCCTGGCACACAGTAAATGCTATATAAATGTAAATTTATTACTATTATCATTATTATTAAATAGAAATAGGTGGACTTTAGAGATGCAGCAGTCACCTGCTGTTATACACAGCTGTGTTGAACTACTTAATCCTCACAAGCCTGGCCATGGATTTTCTTCTGAATAGAAGGAAAAGAGGCTTGCTTCTTCTTCTTCTTCTTTTTAAAAATTGCCTTAAGGGGGCAGCTAGGTAGCTCAGTGGATAAAGCACGGGGCCTGGATTCAGGAGGACCTGAGTTCAAATCCAGCCTCAGACACTTGACACTTACTAGCTGTGTGACCCTGGGCAAGTCACTTAACCTTAACTGCCTTGCTAAAAAAAAAAATCTGCCTTAAGTGGGAATAAGCAGTCAAGTGTTTTAGTTGTTTAGGACTTCACTGATACATTGTTATGGCTCTGCTTAAATTCCCATCCATTTGATTCAATTTACTATATGCAAGGCACAGCTTATATTCTCATACTATTCATACTGATAGTAGATACAAGATAGTCTGAGAAGGAAGGAGAACTAAAACTAGGGGAATGAGGAAAGGCTTCACGTAGGAGGTGGCGCCTAAACTGAGCCTTGGAGGAAGGAGAGGATTCTGAGATGAGAGACATGATAAGTGAGTGCATTCCAGGCATGGGTGTCGACAGCCTGTACTAAAGCATGAAGGCAGGAAAAGACATGTCCAGTTCAAGGAACTGTATTCCAGCTGGGTTAGGATAGAAATATGAGAAACAAGCCTGGGAAAATGGGTTAGGTTGGACCCAGACTGAAGAACCTTGAGTGCTAAGCTGACGAGTTTCTACTTGAGAAGCCACTAAAAGGCTTTTGAACAAGGGAATTATATGATCAGACCTCTGCCTTAGGAAAATGATTCTGACAGCTGTGTTAAGGATTGACTGGAGAGGAGGAAGATCAGAGGCACGAAGACAAATTAGGAAGCTATTCAATAGTATAGGCAAGAGGTGATGGAAGCCGGCACTATGGTGGAGGTTTTGTGACTAAAAAGATGGAGACAGACAGAGATGTGGAGGCAGACTCAATAAGACTTGGTAACTAACTGATTAGATACTGGAGGTGAAAGAGTCAAGGAGGAATGCAGCTAGAAGAACAGAACTAGAACTCCTGAAGGGATGGGCTTGAGAAGGAAGACAATGAGTTATGTTTTTAACATGATGAGTTTGTTTGAGATGTACATGGGATATCCACACATAGATGTCTAGTAAGCACTTCCAGATGAGGAACTAGAATTCAGGAGAGATTTAGGGGCAGACCTTGAGACCTAGAAAAGAAAACTGAATTTAAAAGCACTTATGACAACCAAGATAAAGGATGTAGACAGAAGAGCCTTGGACAAAGCTTCAGAGGACACCCACGTTGGGGAAGGGAATTCCATGACAGTCTTGAAAAGAAATCTAAAGAGAGCACTATTATAGAAGCCAAGAGCGAAGAGGACATTTAAGAGAAGGTAGCAGACAAAAGCTGCAGAGGGATCAAGAAGGATGAGAACTGAGAAAAGGCTCTATTGCAGTAGCCTGCTGGGACTCTGCCTGCTTCAAGCTTCTCCCAACTCTACTCCATCCTCCATCCAGTTGTCAAATAGAACTTCCTAAAGCACATACTGACCATGTCATGCCCTGTACTCAATAAACTCCGGTGGCTATTACCTTGAAGATTTTGGCTTTACAAACCCTCCAAAATCTGACGACCCCTTCCCACCTCTCTAGTATTCTTACACCCTACTCCCCTCCACATACTTTTCTTTTTTTTGCAGGGCAATGAGGGTTAAATGATTTGCCCAGGGTCACACAGCTAGTAAGTGTCAAGTGGCTGAGGTCGGATTTGAACTCAGGTCCTCCTGAATCCAGGCCCAGTGCTCTATCCACTGAGCCACCTAGCTGCCCCTCTCCACATACTTTTCAACCCAGTAGCAGTGGCCTCTGCGGTTTGTCAAACAAGTCATTCCATCTCCCAATTTTCCGTGCCTTTTCACTGGCTGAGCCCAGGCCTGGAATTCTTTTACTTCTCATCTCCACTTTCTGGTTTCCTTCAAGTCCCAGCTAACAGCCCACCTTTTACATGCCTTTCCCAATCTTTCTTAATGCAATTGCCTTCCCTATATGATTTTCTCCACTTCATCCTGTCTCTATCTTGTTTGTACATTGGTGTTTTCATGCTGCCTCCCCAATTGGACTGTGAACTCCTTGAGGGCAAGGCCTTTTGCCTTCCTTTGTATTCTCAGCACTTAGTACAGTTCCTGGCACATAGTAGGTGCTAAAATGTTGAGTGATTGATTTATAAAACTCATCCTGTATTGGCAGAACATGTTCTGAATCAGCTCTCTAGTACAGTTATGATGAAAGATTTGCACTGATTTCAAGCCACAGAGACTCAAAGATTGTCTTCTAAGTTATAATGGGGTTTGCTGTCTGAGTTGGTAGAAGCAGTACTATCACTGCAGGCCTGACTTCAGGGAAGTCAAGACCTCACAACCTGATCCCTTTTCTTTATCTGTAAAATTAAGAGACTGGAATAGATGATTTCAAAGGTTTCTTCTAGTTCTAAATTCTATCACCCCGTAGTGCTTTATAAAGCACTTTTCTCACACCATCCCTGTGACACAGGTAGTATGAGTATTTTGAACTCTATTTGAGAAATGAGGAGACAGGGTCAGAAAAGTTATTCATTCTCAGTCAAAGAACTGGAAAGTGGCAGAGCCAGACTTAAGCTTTCTGATTCCCAGTCCAGCACTTTTTCTACTCCATTAACCTAGCCCTCAAACACATTCTTGTATAGTCCCCATTGTGAACAATGACATGCATTATTAATGAGATGACTAATTGCCAGGAGTATGGGTCTGTGACCATGGTTCAGAATAATACTAAGTGATCTACATGGGGATGGACCCTGACCTCAACCAGCTGAGCCAGCCACATACACAAGCAACTGTTGTGTGGTTATAGCATGCTACCATAGCCTTCAACTCTAGTTATGGAGCAAAATGTCCAAGGGCATTTGTTCCTATGGCACTCACCTAGCCAGTTAATGTTTCAGTGACATTCCTGATAGACTAGTCATGATTAGAATGTCATTTGGGATTTGATGTGCCAAATGACCTTTGTCACAAACTGTTTTTGTGAAGGACTGATTCAATAATGACTGCAGTTCTTTTTTTTTTTTTTTTTTTTGCAGGGCAATGGGGGTTAAGTGACTTGCCCAGGGTCATACAGCTAGTAAGTGTCACATGTCTGAGGCTGGATTTGAACTCAGGTCCTCCTGAATCCAGGGCCGGTGTTTTATCCACTGTGCCACCTAGCCGCTCCCTAGTTATTTCTTTAAAAAAAAAAAAAAGATTATGGACTCCTGTCTCTTTTTTTTTTGGGGGGGTAGGGCAATGAGAGTTAAGTGACTTGCCCAGGGTCACACAGCTAGTAAGTGTCAAGTGTCTGAAGCTAGATTTGAACTCAGGTCCTCTTAAATACAGGGCCAGTGCTTTATCCACTGTGCCACCAAGCTGCCCGACTGCAGTTATTTCAAAAAGGAGATGAGATGCAGAGATGCTAGGCAGATCTAACTAACTCCAGGTAAAAATGTCATCAGGTCAGGATAAAATGGCATAAAACAATGTAGTCAAAACAAAACCTTTGTCAGGAACTTCTGGTTTTGGACGAGTACATAAGTTGACTTGGGAATCAAATGATTCTGCCACCAAATCTTGATCCTGGTCCCCTGATTATGGGCTCTAGACACATACAAAATTTTCAGGCAGACGTTTCATATTTTGTGATATACAGAACTTCAAGCTTATGAGAAGAAAGGCACTAGAAATAACTAATGTGCAATTAATCTTGATTCTTATGTACTAAGGAAATTTTTCAATGACCTTGTTTCTTGTTCTCTCAGGACTCCAAACACAGGCTTAAAGGGACTGTACTGTCAACTCCAAATTTGTAAGACCTTTGAATTCTTGCAAAAAGTAAAGAAAATAGGCTGAGCTAAAAGGTATATTTTAACAGGAAAAAGTGAAGAAAATGTCTAAATTAAGATGTCTCTCAATGCAGGACCAGGTAGGAAATTCCCATCAGTATTATTACCTGGGCTCTTAAAAATAAATGACTGGGGGGCAGCTAGATGGCAGTGGATAAAAGCACCGGCCCTGGATTCAGGAGGAGCTGAGTTGAAATCTGGCCTCAGACACTTGACACTTACTAGCTGTGTGACTCTGGGCAAGTCACTTAACCCTCATTGCCCTGCCCAAATAAATAAATTAATAAATGACTGAAGGGGAAGCTAGGTGGTACAGTGCATAAAGCACTAATCCTGGATTCAGGAGGACCTGAGTTCAAATGCAGCCTCAGACACTTAACACTTACTGTGTGACGCTGGGCAAGTCACTTAACCCTCACTGCCTCAGGGCAAAAAATAAAACAAAACAAGACACTAGCTGTGTGACCCAGGGCAAGTCTCACGAAAACAAACAAACAAAAAAACCCAAACAAAAAAAATGACTGAAACCTATTTTGAGTTATTTTGACTTGCTACTTTTAAAAACTCCTCTACAATCAAATCACTCAGGAAATCTTTTATTTGGATAAAGTGAGGCTCTAACTCTCCGTTTGCTTTAGAAAGGTTAATGGCCAATCATTTTTTTCAACATTTTCCCTAAAATTTAAAGGGTATGATCATTGAGGGAGGACAGCCGGTTTTGAAGCCAGGAAACACTTGTGTGCTAGCCTCACCTCTGACACAAACTGGGCAAGATTTGCCCAAGTGGCTCTGGTTGTGTTACTTAACCTCTCAATGCTCTAGGTAACCATTTAAAAGTGTAAGTGGCGCAGAAGGTGACAAGAGAGAAAGGGAATTTCCTTACCGGGGAATACTCTGTAACACTGAAATCACTATCGCTATTTCTATCACCAGAGAAATCGGGAAAACACTGCTTCCTGTGATTCCTGGAGAATTTTAGGAGTAAGATAAAAAGAGAAAACTGCCCTCATCACCCAACAAATTCACCTTAAAAAGTAGGAAGTAAGATGAAGAGAAGGGCTAAGGGAAACGGTGAAGAGAAGAAAAATGAACACAAGGGAAGAGTCTGGGAGTGAGGAAAGGGACAAAGGAAGAGGATCAGAGAAAGGGAAAGGATCACAGAGATGATCTACGAGGTACCTTAGAGGTCATCCAACATCCTTATTTTACAAATGAGGAATTGGGAAACTCAAAGACTTGCCTAAGCAGGGGAAAGAGGTGGAGGCTGGGGCGGGGGAGAGGAAGGATGATTACTCAACTAGTAAATGTCCCTGGCTGAATTTGAACTCAGGGCTTCCTGACTCCAGGTCCTCTCTATCCACTGCACCACCTAGCTCTTTCCATAGCGCCAATTTATTTTAAGAGGTGAGGAACCTAGGTCTAAAGTCACAGATAAGGAGAATAGGAGGTCTGATTTTGAACTCAGGTTTCCCCCTCCCCCTCCTTCCCCCCCCCCCAACAGGCAGGTGAGAAGAGAGGAAAGAAAAGGAAGGAGATGGAGTGGGGGAAGGAGAGGAGGAAAAAGTGATATAGGAGCAGAAGCATCGGGACAAAGGGACTGGAAAAGAGAGCAGGAGAGTGAGTGGGTATTAGGGGAGGGAGGAGGGAAAAGGGGAGAGACGGAGAAAGGAAGGAATAGGGGAAAGGGGAGGGAGTGGGGATAGGGACCGAGCAATGATAAAGAGCCAGGGGGCATAAGGGGAGGCCGCGGGAAAAAAGGAGGCGGGGCGAGCCGGCGAAAGGGGCGGGGACTGCGGCTGGTGACGCGGTCTGCGCGCGAGGAGAAGGGCGGGGGGGGGGGTAAGGGGGGGCCCGAGGGAGGGAAACGAGTCCAACTCACGCTCGGGAGGCGGCCCCGGGGCCAGCGCCTCGTCCCACTCTCAGCCTCTTTCCCCCTAGCTCGGGACCCGGCGCACAGGAACTGCTTAGACCTGGCGGCCCCGGCCGACCCCAGCCGTCGTCATTTCCTGCCGGCCTTTCTGTTTCCGGAGAAGAGGAGAAGCCCGATATAGATTGATATCACTATATCTGCCTATAGCCTATACGTTAGATTTTTTTTCCTTGTTTTGTTTTTGTGTTTTCCTTTTCCTCCCAATTTTTGACCGGGACAGAAGCTGCGGCCCTGGTGCCGCCTCCGGGCGCGTGAGTGGACCCGGGTTCCCCTCCCCCGTCGAACGCGTCACTGCCCCGCCCCCTCTCGAGACCCCCTCCCCTTTTCTCCCCCTCCCGGACCTGAGCTGAGGGGGTCCTAGTTAACGGTCTCACAAAAAGTGCGCATGTCCGCCAGAGACCACGGCCCCCCCCCCCCGCCCCACCACCAGTCGCGGACTCTCGAAGAGGGGAGGGGAAGTAGGGACCCCTTTCTCGAGACCGGGCGGAGCCCTTCGGCCCGCCTTAGGGGGGGTGTCCTCCTCTGCGGGTAGGTGGAGCCGCGACCCCGCCCTCTGTCCAGCAGTTTCTTCCCCCATTCTTCGCAGCGCCCCACTTCCCCCCTCGAGGGTCCTGCCAAATCTCTCTCTCGTCTACCCCTCACGCGCTCTTTGGCCTGAGAGCCGGGGGAGGGGTGGCGGAGAGGGGAGCGATTTCAAGCCCCGCCCCCGCCCTGATGGAGGGCGCGAGGCAGTGGGTGGGGCTAGGCACCCCCTTCCCCGGGAGGCGAGGCGGGGGGCGGAGTCTGCCAGTGCCCTCCCCTCTGCCCTCCTCCCCCTCCCCGGGAGGTGGGGGGGGGGGGGCGGGAAGGGGGAGCAAGCGGCGCCCAGGGTGTAGGCGGAGGATCCAAGGCCAGGCGCGGTCTCGGTCCGGCTGCCCAGCTAAACCGGACCACGTGCGCAGTGGGCTCCCCGGCGCTAGGCAGGAAAGGTTGACAGCTGGTGCGGCCCCAGCCCTGCCCTCGAGGGTGAGCTCTGGAGCCCCTGGTGTGAGTGGAAAGGTTAGGGTTGGGAAAAGAGGTGGAAGGCTTGAGGGTGTTCCACGCGTGGGTGGGAGAAAGAGCGTGGTCCGTCGGACTGTCACGATTGAGCAGTAAAAATGCTAACTTTTTTCGGGGGGGAGGAGGCGGGATGGGGGACGATGAAAAAAAAAAGTCGTGGTTATCTGGTAATGTCGAGGGCACTACTGCTTTCCAAACAAATGGCTTTCGTTTTCTTGTCCCCTGTTTCCAATCCTGTTTCTTCTCTACTAATCTTTGGGATGGAGAATAGGGAATAATATGGGAGCAGGCTGTGGTGTAGCGATTGGCAGTGGAAGTAAATGTTGGAAAAGTTTTGTACTTTGATAAAATGTTTGTTTTTTGTTTTTTGATGGCTTATGGCTCTCAGTTTAAGGACAGGTGACAGATTTTCAGTTTTTTACCAGTAATGTTGGAGTATTAAGATTTAAATGATTGGGGCAACTTTGCCAATAACTATTCACCCAAGCTAATAGCTTGCGTTGAGCAAATATGGTAGTAAAGTGCTGCATTAATAGAATGCTAATTATGCTGAGTTTACTGTTGGAAGGAGTAATAGACAAATTCTGAATAGATTAGTTGCTAGAGGAGCTGATTTTTGAAACTATGCAGTAGCAAGTTTCCTCTACATATTTGGTAAGTTAAAAAACAATAAAAAAGAAATTATACATTGTATCTCTGTATAATAGCACATGAGGTACAGTTCTAATGATTTCATAATAAATTTGAGTTGGTTATAAATAACTATGATATGTATGGATAGAGTCAGAGCAAAGGTTGAGGAATCAGGAAGTCCTTAATGTTAATTCCCTACTTTAATCTTTCATGCATATGCTAAATACTTGGGAATGCTAATTTCCCCGGGTTCATTAGATAAATTAACATTTTATCTTTGGGGCCTGGTATTAGAATCTCATAAATAGGAACACACCACCACATCTCAACTCTCCTCACAATTCAGTGGCCTAATTGCATTAAGTTGGTCACCCCATGAGCAGTGTGTGATTGTATAATAGAAAAGGCTAGGCCAGATGGTATGGTAGCCTCTATCTAAATCTTGCATTATTTTTGGACTACAAAAATAATTTCTTAATTAAATGTAATTAGCTGGCATAAAGAATAATTATCTTAACATAAAGCCCAGGAAATGCAAAATGTGAAAGTATGCTGATAGTATTTACATCCTATCCTAGGTACCTATGAGTTGTAGATGTTCTAATTTTCCTTTAAGTATCTTACTGTACATTCAGCTTCATTACTATACATTAAGTCCTCGTTTGTTTTAATTTGGTTTAATATCCCTTTAAAAATCAACTAGGTAACTGAAGTTTAATGATTCATCTAGGGACAGCTGATTTAAATGACTTTTGATTTGATACTTACAGATTCTGAGAGTGGTATGGTTTGGAGTTTGTGTCTTATGAGGATAGAAGATGAATGATGACATAAGCTCCAGTAGAGGATGAGAGAGAGTAGAAAGTCCAATTTTCTTGATCCACTTTAATGCATTTATTCTAGGAGTCTATCCTGAGTCTTATCCTTTTACATTTTCTCATTTTATGAACTCGTCAGGTCCTATGGAGTCAATTATCATTTCTGGGCAGATGACTTCCACATCTACATATCCAGCCCTCATATCTCTGCTGAACTCCAGTCCCACAAACCCACTCACCTTCTGGATATTGCCACTTGGATGGCCCATAGACATCTTAAATAGAACTCATTATCTTTTCCCCAAACCCATGCCTCCTCCCAACTTCCCTATTTATGCTGACGGCACCACCATACTTCTAGTCATCTGCCTTCATAACCTCAGAGTCCTCGCCGGACTTATCATTTTCCTTCACCAGCCATAACCAGAACAGTTGCCAAGTTTAGACATTTCTACCTCATCAACATATTACTTCCTCTCATGAAATGTGTGTTGAGCCAAATTGCCCTAGTTGCTATTCCTGGTATAAAACATTCCATCTTCTTTTTCTGTTTCTTTGCAGTCTGTTCCCCATTCCTGGAACGCCTGTCCTTTCTCACCTCCACCTCTGAACCCCTATCTCCCTTTAAGGCTTAACTCAACTGCCATCTCCTTCAAGAGATTACCTGATTCTCTCAGTTGTATTTATTTAGAATGTATCCTATATTTCCTATGAACATGTTTTATCTCCCTCTGCCCCCCAATATAAGCTCTAAAGAACAGAGACTGTTATACTTTTGCATTTGTAACCACAGGCCCTATCATAGTACCTAGTACATAATAGCTAATTAGTATTTATATGCTGTACTTTGAAGAACTTTTGGTGGTTGTTGTTGTTTTCAGGGCAATGAGGATTAAGTGACTTGCCCAGGGTCACACAGCTTAGTAACTGTGTCCGAGGCTGGATTTGAACTCAGGTCTGCCTGAATCCAGGGCCAGTGCTTTATCCACCGTACCACCTAGCTGCCCTGCTTTGAGATTTTAAAAGCACTTTACATATATTATCTTATTTGATCCTCAGAACAATTCTGTGAAGTAGATGTTATTATAACCATTTTATAGATGTGCAAACTGAGACTGAGAAATTAAGTGACTTTCCTGGGAGTCACAGCTAGTAATTGGATGAGACAGGATTTGAACCCAGATCTTCCTGACTCCAATTCTAGCATTCTATCCACTAAGCCACATACATCCCTGTTGATTGAGAAAAGGGTTTGTATTTGATGAAAAGTGATCTTTCTTGCCTACCTTTCACTTGTAGATAGATGCCTGGAAAGGGAAAAGATTCAGACTATGTTTTGTGATTCACAAGAAGCTAGGCTTGCTAAAAGTCTTCCCTGGAAGGCCGGGAGGGATTGGGATGGGATGGAATGGAAGAGACAAGAGACAGTTGTTAAAATTGAAAAGAAATAAATGCACATTTATTATTTGAAAATTAATCCTATGCTTTGAGACCATTCCCTGATACCATCTGCATTTCAAAGCCTTTTCTTAACTCTGATAATTTCTTGAAACTGTTGACTATTGGTTGTAGATGAGAAAGTGGAGCCATTCCTACATGTGGGGCAAAATCCAAGCACCACATGCCCCTCCACCCCTCCATTTTACAGATGATAACCTAGTCATTTTAATTGTATAGGTTTTTAAATCTCTTAAGTCACACATATTGCACTTGTCCACAAATACAGAGATATGCCTGTAAAGAAGCTTTTAAGCCAGGAAATGTTCAACTTGTGATATATCACATGAAAATTCAGTCATGCTGAATGTTTGTCTCCTCAAGCCTGTAAGTTCTCTAACCTCTTTCTGTACCCTGTCACTGAGACCAAGTCACTTTGACCCTGATAATAAGTCTCATTCTCTCATTCAGTACATGCTTAGCTTAGAATCCATTTATCCATTTCGCTCATTCCTAATTACAAACTTTTGTTCTTGCTCTTTACCCCACCTGGAATGAATGCCCTTACCTCCCTCTCTACCTGTGTGGATTTCTATTTCTTAATCCTTCAGGGCCAAGTCCAGATTTCACCTCTTCTACAAAGTCTCCACTTCACATCATTCTCCCTTCTCTAATAGTACTCAGTGTCAGTTGTACTAATTTGGTCATTTAAGCAACAATACAGACTAGCATATAGTTAGTTTTTTTGCATATTTTTAAAAATCTTTTTCATCTTGAAGTGAAATTGTGATCTCCTAGAGGGCAGCAGGAGCATCATATGCAGTATTGCTTTTGTTTTCCCCCTTCGTTTCCTGGAATGGTATTAAACAGTGTTACAGGCTTAAGAATATTTACTGCATGAATGTCAGGTGCCAAAGGGGGATAACTAAGAATTACTAGATATTATTGGAGCCTGAGGAGACAAACTTGCACATGAAATTACAGAGCCAGTTTAAAGTATGACCATGGAGGGGACCAGAATGTGACTCTCTTGGCCTAGTGTAGAGAGCTGAAAGAATTAGAACCCATCTATTCTGTAGAATAGTGCAGTGACCTTGGGCTACCTTGATGCTACTGTACCAAGTACAAATCTGGATATTCCAAGTAGAGCAGACTTATGATGAAGGGACAGTAGAGAAGAATATACTTCGAGATGCCTGAAATCAAGAGAGGAAATGTTTTGAAATGCTCAGAGACAAAACAGTCTTCAGTGGAACCGGATGGGGATTACAACTCCCAGCAGACAGCATGGGGCAGAGATTTTTATTTTTGCTTTAAGCCATATGATTTTTCCTCAAGGGAGTACAGCTCCCGTTTTTCAGGTTGTGTGGGAAAGTAGGCTTCTATATATAGAATATGTTTTACAGATATTTTTCTAGGAATTTATCTGGTCAGTCCATAGACAATTGAACAGCTAAAACTCAGAGCCTTCAGATCCATTTTAGGGAGTTTCTCTGATAACCAAACCTTAGTTATGCTACTATAGGTAAAGTTCTTAAGGTGGCATAAATATTGACATCTGTAATCCATTGCTTGAGTGAAGTAATATAGAATGATAAGTTGGTATCATAATGTCTTTCCTTCCTTTTGAAAAGCCTTTAGTGGTAGTAATTTTCCAGAGTACTCTCATCCCCTCAGGGTTTCCTGTGTTCTGTTACCTGCTTTCTTTGCCTTTCCATGGAGTGGCAGTCCATTTTTCAGGTTGTGCTGAACAAGATAGACTCCTTGATGTTTGGGGCAAAGTATGCTTCTCTGGTGGGGAGGGGGGGAAAAGCAATATGTGAAAATATGTCTTAGTTTTTGTGTCAAACCAGTAATAAAGTAGTTTTGAAGTCTTTGGAGAAGATGAGGGCTTGCAAACAAAATACAGCAAAATCTGTGAAGGGTACCTGGTGCTCTCTGGAAATCCAGAATTACAAGTCCCTTTTGTTGGGAAGTGACTAGATGCTATTTTGGGCATCAGGCCATGCATAGAGCTGTTGAGTTTGAATGACACCACAGATATGGCAGTTTAATACACCATCACAACAGCTGTCCAGAAATTGGAGAAGGAAATGTTTATCCTGGAATGAAGCATCGGCAGCAAACCTGGTCCCTGGTTAGCAATCAGGGAAGGACACGTTACTTACAGGTATAGTATTTGGTATCATAGACCAGCTACATTTAGTTAAAAGCTATTGTTTGTTTTCTGGGCTAGGGCTTTATAGTAGTAATGATAGGTGCCACCTTCATAGTGTATTTGCACATGTTTTGTCATTCTCTTTAACAGAAACAATTAGGCTTATGGATCTAGAGAAGAAAGGGACGGCAGAAGCTATTCAGTCCAGTCCTCTCATTTTACAGATGAAGAAATTTAGGGCCTAGAGAAATTAGGTGACTTATCCTAATTAGAGACCTCAAAATATCTCTGTTAAAAACTGTATTCCACCTAAATATGTGCCTTGTGAACTTGGAAAAATGAAGGTTCTTTGAAATAATTTTATTTTTATGAGTGTGTTACTTAGTCATAATTCTGGACAATTCCCTAGGGTATAGACTATTAAGGAAGGAGAAAATGATAAAATGACCTATTTATTGTAAACTGATCTACAAAGGTTGTACCTTTCTCAGTTCATAGATCACAAAATTTTAGAGTTCAAAGGAACATATATGATTATTTATGTAATGGAATTTACTATTTTGCCTAAGGTCACACAGCCTATGGTAATAGGACATAGAATTATAGTTCAATAGGAAATCTTAGAGATCATTTAGTTCAACTCCTTCCTTTTACAGAAAACAAGTTCAATTAAATATACCAACACATAATTTGCTTTATTTATTGTTACTTTCAGCATGTTCACATATTGTCCACATAAATGCAGAAAACGAGTGTTTCCTCAGGGCTATCTGCCATATCAGGAAAAAGCACTAAAATAAAATTATTTTGCAGCAAAATACAACTACTATTTTTAAGTATTTTAGGTGAATTCTTTCATTATCAACTCTGTTTATAAATAAATTCTTCATGCTCTCTTTCCTGATTTTCTGCTTAGTTTAGAAACATAGTATAATTTAATGGACTAGAAAATAAAATTTTTTAACTCCCAATATTTCAATCTTAGCTGTAACGGTAGAGCTGTTTTAAGAATATGTACTTCCTACTATTTAGATATTCCCTAAAATTTGGTTGATTTTAAGAGAATATGTTTTTTTTTCTTTTTTTTTCCAGGCATTTTGGAGGGCAGCTAAATTCAGCATCAGTGTAATCTTTGAATATGAAGGATTGTATGTATAGTAGATTCAGTATGTTCTCAGTAGCCATGGATTACCAGCATTGCTGTTCTTCAAGAAGTCCCTTCCTTCCAAATCCAGTAGAACACCTAAGGACCCAGCACCATTTTTCAGAAGTAAATTAAGATGTGTCAAATATCCTTGAACAAGATCACAGAATGTGTGGTGAATGTGTTAAGATGTTCATGGAAGAAAGGAAAAAGGAGTAACAGTGAGAAAAGGGGAATCGTCTTGAGGAGTCTCCAGTGCCAGTAGAATTACTGAGATGCAATGAAAAACATTTCAGAAAATTCAGATGCCTATATAATGTGGGTGATACAACAGCTTACAAAGATGTTATGCTCGCCATCTACTTTGGTATCCAGTTCCAAATTTCCTTCTTAAAACGTCATCACATAGATTCTGTTTGTAACCAAGATGCTATTCACTGTGAATAGAGATACCAAAATAGAAATGTAGGTGAAAAAATGCCACCAATGATGTCAACCAGAAATATAAGTCTAATTAAGCAATAGGTACTAGATGATGGTTTGAGCCTTCTTATCTATATCAGTTTTAAATTGTAGCTTCTTTGTCTAGTCTTTTTTGCCAGGAGTCCCACTTCTTTCATGAATAAATCAAAGACAGTTCAATCTGTGATTCAGTTGAAGATTTAACTTACATAATCTTTCTAACTTTAAAAAGGACACCATTTAACTTTTCTTTTATTATGGTCATTGTACCTTGGGATATCTACCAAAATGTATTATAGAGGTGTAACATCTGTATAGTGTCTTATGTAGACTTTATTGGGAAAGAATTAGAGAGCTCCCATTCTTTAATAGTATACTTCTCTGCAATTTCCACTTTTCCATTTTTCTTTGGATTAGGAAAAATAAAAACTAAGAGATAGGCCTTTTTTCAAAATACTGAAACAGGATTGGTGATGGACAAGGAACCTGTGTCACAGGATAGTGAAAATATAAAGTTAAATTGTTATCCTTTTATTTTAACCTTTGTATTTCAATGAAAAAGTTAGTATCATTTGAATTTATTTCATTGTTTTGAAAGAATAATAAAGATGATATAAAAGACTTACTTAACCAATTAAGCTATTTCAGTTAAATTCAATAAGCATTTAATAAGTGCCTACTATGTACCAGGAATTGTACTAGAAATGGGAAAAGAAAGGAATGAGCAGAACCAATTCTTAGAGATTTGGTGGAAGAGAAACATTCTAAAAGTAAAATAATAACAATTCTGTCATGTGTTTTAGCATTGTCTCTGTTTTTAGACAGTTTTTTGATATGTGTTTAATATATAACTAGAGACTATTTTTTTAAAAAAGATGCTGTTTCCTTTGTTTGGATGTAATTGCTGTTATATACTTAATTCTTATCTATATTATGTTGTAACTGTACATGATCATCCTGAAAATTCTATTAACAACTAACAGTGGAAGTTTCATATGTTGCAAAGCTATGTACAGCTTATATATGTTTATACTTTTTCAGTGCTTTGTCTAAATTTAATGGAAAGACAGTGGTTATGAACTTCTACTGCTTTAGGTTGGTTAATGATTTGTAGTATCTAGTTTTCTTAGGTTCATATATTGTTAGGAATGATGACAATGTCTGTTAGTTAATTTTCTCTTATGTTTCTGAAAAGCTGTTTGTTTAAAGACAATTCAGAGTAAACTTTTAAAAGAAAAAAACCCCCAAATATTGTAAACTATGATAAATATGTGAGATTTTTAAAAATCTGACAAATTTTTGTTGACTTTTTCAAATACCAAGTTCATCTTTTATTGATCATCCTGATCATCACTGGGCTAAAGATGGGTCTGAGATAATCACTTCCCATACTCAGAAGCAGTATCCAAACAAGGGTTGATCCATACAAGGTCAAAACCTAAATTTTTATATTCTCCATTCCAAGTCTACATGTACAAAATGTGAAATGAGCAAACTGCTTTTTTCCTAAACAAACATATCAAACTTTTATACCCACATGAGTTATCATTGACTAGTCTCCCACCGTAAGACTAATCATTCATTTTTTTATTCATGCATCTAGAGCTAGTTGTTCCTTCTTTAGAGCTGGAAAGGATTGAAGCCATGCCCCTCTTTTTACAGGTGAAGAAACTGAGATCCAGAGAAGTTAATTGACTTCTCTAAGTTCACACAGGGAGTAGATAGCAGAACACAGATTGGCTCCCCCGTTTTAATTTCAAATCCAGTGCTCTTTCTACTATACCACACTGCTGTTTAAAATGTTTGAAATTCTTCTTTTCTATTAAACCTAACAATGGAATCACTTAGTCTGATCATTCAGCTTGTTCACTATATTTCACTATATTCACTAAAAGATTGTTGACTATTTTCAAAAACCAATTCTATTCTTAAATGAATATTTCCCAGCTTTGAGAATATGCAAGAGTGGGCAGCTAGATGGCATAGTGGATAGAGCACCGTCCCTGGAGTCAAGAGTACCTGAGTTCAAATCCGGCCTCAGACACTTAACACTAGCTGTGTGACCCTGGGCAAGTCACTTAACCCCAATTGCCTCACTTAAAAAAAAAAAAAAGAATTATAGAGAATATGCAAGAGTATACCAAAGGCTCAGAAAGTTGCTCCAACTTGAAATGTCTGCACGATGGCCTATTTGGATTTCCTCTACAACCAATGCTAGGTCAGCATGAGTGAACTATTCACCTATGTAAGGTAAAATGACTCCATGCATTCTTTGGGTAACACTCAATATGGCTCACTGTATAATTAAGTCCTCTTATTTATATGATTTTGTATAATACATTTGTAGTAGTTAGAGATAATTTAAAAACCTGTCACTGGAATAACTAGCTTCCATGCTGACCACTTTGTAGACAACTTAGATCATTTCTATTACATTTATTTTTTTAAAAATCAGACATTTCTTTGTAGTGTTGCCTCACACATTAGGTTGATTTATTTATTGAAATACACAATAATTTGGTAATGTAGTCCCATTGATTATACCTTAAGATTTGGAAACTCAAGCAAAAATTAAAATGTTTATTCTTTTAAAAACTATTTAATTCCATTCACATTTCTCCTCAACTTAAGTTTCTAATCAATAAAAGTGAAGGGAATAGACTAGATGACCTTAAAGAACCTTTCTACCTCTAAAATTCTTTGGTTTTGTAATCTGTTTCCTTTCATTAGTGCTGAATGTTCCTTTTTTTTTTTTTGTAAAGGTTGGCAAGCATATCAGTTTGTTCTGCTTATTGATGACATTTCTTTCTAAACCTTTACTCATCATTTCTTTAGAATACTATTTTCTACCAGATCCCATGATAAACTGGATTGAATAAACTAATGCTTTATATAAGGGAAATTGACCCTTCTGGCAGTAGATATTTTTCCCCTTTATTGTTAAGTTAGGAATCTTGGCCACCATATGATCAGTCTCTTATCTGTTATGTTTTATCTTAATATATGATACAGATTGTAAAATGATGGGTAGTTTTAAAACTTTTCAGTAGCAAATATGAAGACAGAACTGCTAAATGAAGTTGTCATTTAAGTAATTAGCATTCATATCTTTTGTTATTGTCAGGATAATCTTTATTTCACCTTAGAGAAATGCATAAGACACAGAGGACTCAGAAAACATCAAAAACAATCTATATAATTCTCTATCTCTGATAAATTCCATTTCACCCCACCGTATCCTAAGGCCCCCTAAATTCAGTGTCACTCTTTGATTTGAATTTCCTTTGGAAGTAAACTAAGTTTGGTCATTTTACTGGAGCTAGCTGTCCTTCCTACATTCTGGCCAGACTTTTAACAATCTTCCTCTACCCTGCTGAGACACATAGTGTGATCTAGTTTTGAATGCCTACTGGCATTAATATCTTTTAATGCCATTTGGAAAAATAATCTTTTATTTACTTAGAAAAATTGGGCTTGTTTAAATAACTTAATTTGTGACTAGGTGTTAAGAGGTTGCTTGATTACTACTTCTTTGACAATCTCCAAAATAAAATCATCATCAACTGTGTCTCATCACCAATTTTAAACAAGATAATTCTGTATTGCATAAAGGGAAATTTTTCTATGTTCCAAAGGCAGCCATGAACAGTGGGAATAATGCTAGACATTGGAACCAGGTACACCTGGGTTTGAACCCTCTGAACCCTGCCTTTGACATATACTGGCTCTGTGACTGGGCAAATCACTTTAACTCCCTGAGACTTCTCTGTAAAATGGGGATGATGATACTGAGAGAAATAATTGTTTTTCTTCTATATTAATAACCAATTATTGAACTAGGACTAAGGCTTTTCCTCCTCTTTCCTTATTTAGAAATAAGCCCCTGTAGGTTATTCAGGCAACCTTTGAAGTGCAGGCTCTTAATGAGATGGAAATTGTGGTAAAATTGACCCAATTGGAAAACTCAGATCTGATCAAAAGGTAAAGAAATTTTAGTTTAGGTGAATTGATGCATTCTGTCCCATTATGTTATACTAGGTCTGTGTAAAAGTGGAATCCCCCTTTTGTTTAGATTACCCTAGAAGGGTGACATGGGTATAGATAAGTCTCTTTGTCCAAGATTGGATGATCAGTCAGGTCCCCTAACCCCTCGTTAGAATAAGCCCACCTCTCATTTTAATATTCATCCTCATTAATTGTTAATTAGAGTTGATTGCCACCCTCAGGAACACCCACTCTTCCAAGAACCTCTAAGTGTTGAGTGGGTTCCATGAGGGGTCTTTGGCATTCGAGAGTGCCACTGACTCTTTTATTAATTATTATTGATAGCATGAAATTGCCCAGAAACTATGGTCTTGAACTTTTTATCCATCACAATACTTAGAGGACTCACCTAACAGAATTGTAATGCAATCAGATGAGTTAATATGTATAAAGTGCTTTTCAAACCTCAAAACCTTATGTAAATGTCAAATGTTATTTTTATTATTCCAATTTTTTGTTTAGGATGATTGATTAGGAAAATTGCTTTCGTGTTTAGTTCCTTGGAAAATTACCAGAGATTTGAAAATGTTAGTGGCAAGGTTTAACCTCCCTATTGAGTTGATTAACCAGTATGCCAGGGGAAAGCTGCAGACATTGAATAGTGTTTGTTTCACTAGACTAATTTCCCATAGCTCCACCCCTCACCTACCATACATTTTGAGTACCTAATACAATGTCTTCATTTTTACTTTTGCATTTCTTAATTGTTAGTTTTGATCTGTACATAAATTCAGTTGCCACTGGTTTATAAATACATATCCTTTTGAAATATGTATTTCTCTAACTCCTATGTCCTGAGGCTGTATATCTTAACATTCTTTCTGTAGATTGGTAAAGGATAGATGTTTTTCAAACATCCTTTTTCTTGGAACAGTGTAAACATTTATAAACAGCAGTTGTTGGTCTTAGCTTTGAAAAGTTTAGATTCCATTGTACCACAAATTAAAATTTATTGAAATTGAGTAGTCCTTTATACTAACCAATTTAAATAGAATTAAATAGCTTGTAATATACTTGGTGGGTGGAAGAAATGAATCTTTGAATTACCAAGGGATTTTAAATATCCTTTCAAATAAGATTGCTTTTAATATATCACATGAAGAACGCTTAAGTAACTGAGTTGTATTAAAATTCCCTAACAAAGTTTTCTAAAATCAGGTAAAGCTTTGAGTTAATTGTCAAGGTCCCAACTCTCTAGGAAATTTCAGCAATGTAATTTTCCAGCTGCCTCTATGTCCCTATCCAAGAAAAAATCATTTCTTGCCTCTGCTTGTCCCTCACCATTTTCTTTTTCACATTAAACTTTTAGACCACCCACCCATTCTAATCTCTTACAATCTGGTTTTCATCTTCACCAATCTACAAAAACTATTTCCAGTGACTCCTTAGTTGCTAAATTCACCAGATTTTTCTCAGCCCTTTAAGCTTATTAACCTTACATGCTTATTTATTGATTATTATTATGCACTTCTCTCCATGACACTTCCCTCACCAAATTCTACCTGTCTGACCATGCTTCCTTTTTTGCACTTCCTTATCCCTCCCTACAAGTGTGATTTCTAAGACTTTTGTCTTCAGCGCCCCCCCCCCCATCGGTATCTACATCTTACCTTTGGTGTTCTTATCTTCAATGTTCAACTATTAGCTGTATTTAAATTACCCTCAACTTTTGGTGTCTAGCTCCATCTCTCTGATTTCCAACTACCTGTGGTTAGAAATTATCTACCAGCTCCTCAAACTCAACATGCCCCAAATTAAACTCATCTTTCTTTCAACCTGCCCCTCTTCCCATTCTCCCAGTCACCCAGCTGGGGAATTTATTATTGACTTTTTCTTCTTCCTTAAAACTGCTTCCCACTCTTTCTCAACCTGTTGCCAAGTCCTGTTGATTCTTCTGCTCCAGTATTTCTTAACTTCTTTCTTTCTCACAACTCACATAGCTACTATTCTAATTAAACCTTTACCACATCTTCATTTCCTACACTAAACTAAGTTTCCCAAATGATCTCTCAGTCTCTGTTCTCCTCCAATCCATTCTTCACATAACTGCAGAATGTTCCTAATTCAAAGATCTGACCATGTCCCTACCCTTTTCTGTACCAATGAACTTAAGTAGTATCTGTTGTTTCTAGGTTAAAATACAAACAGCCTGGTATTTGAGGCATTTCACAATCTATCTTCAAGCAACCTTTCCAGCCTTTTTTTGTGTGTGTATGTCAATTCTTTTGTGAAATCTTCCCTGCTCTTGCTTTTCCCACATCTGAAAATAACCTTTCTCTCATTTCTTATCACACTTTGTCCAGCCTTCACATTCTACCCTGTATCATACTTCTTTGAGTACTTAGGTGTTTTAATTCCCCAATTAGACTGTAAGCTTCTTGAAAGGAAGGACAGTGTGTTAGTTTTCATTGTTACATCCTTAGCAACTAACACCTAACACATAACACCTGTACAGAGCAAGCATTTAATAGATGTTTGTTGTATTGAATTGAACTGAATTAATGAAAGAAAGTTCTGTTGTGACTTTGTGCTCTACCAAATTAATCTCATAATCATCATTAATTTCCCCCCTTCCTCTGATCAAGACAGGTGGAAAGAATGGGGCCTGGTGGTGCCAAAGAATTCTTTTAAGAAACTTATCTTGAGAGTTTTACCTTGACTATCTGTGCCAATTTACTAGGATTAGTCACCTACAGAGAAAGAATATTAGGGACATTTAAATGATCAATTTGAAAAATAGGTACACTTTTTTCCCTATAGAATCAGCTTTTTGGAGCTAGAAAGAACTTTAGGGATTATTTAGACCAGTCATTCTGTTTTACTGCTAAGGAAACTCACTTTTAGAATCATACAGCTTGTAAAAGTGGCCAAGTCAAGCCTAGAAACTGAACTCTCCATTGATCTTTGTATTAAATCACACTATTTCAACATCAAATCATTCTTTGAAGGTATTTTTCTTAAAAACACTAGAGCTTTGCTCTTATGTGACCCAGAAAATTGGATTTGGTTTTATGAAATCCTGTTTGGGATTTCATTGAAGGGGGTTTAGTTATTCTAAAATACCAATTTAATTATCATTAGTTATGAGGTCTATCTTACAATTTTAGCTTACAGACTCTAAGAAGTAAGTAAGTTAGTGAGGTTCTAGTTCAGGAGTTCATAACTTGGGAATCTTTTTAGGAGGGGGAACCTTAAAAATATTGCTATAATTATTTCAATATAATTGTTTTCCTTTACAATCCTATGTAGTTTATTTTATGTCTTTAAAAACCTTATTCTTACAAGGAATCCACAGGCTTCACGACACTCCTAAATGGGGTTAAGAACCCCCTTTATGTAATTAATTGTGTCCCTAATCCAAAGAAAATAATTATCTCATGGTTATAGCATTTGTCAAAATCCTTGTCTCAGTGGTCTTGTCTGGAAATAATTGTCCTATCTGTCATGAGATGCTTAAAGAGAAAGAAATAAAGGTTTAACAATGAATGTGTTAAAATTGGGGGTTTTTTGGTTTTGTTTTTTACATTCAGTTTTTATGCTGTACACTAATGAGAAAAAAAGTTTGGAGGGCATTACTTTTCAGATTTCTATCAGGTTGAAGCCATGGACATGGTGGTATGAATGTTCTATTCCAGATCCTTTATGGTTTTTTAAAAAAGAATTGTTTGGGAAATGGAATCTCTTCCTCACCCCTTGGATTAAGATGTGCAGTTTCTGGGGAAAATCAGCGTCATCACTGATAGTCAAGAAGATGACTAGAAAACATAATTCTGGTATCAGAGACTATAAAGAAAGATGAACATAGAAAAAAATGAATTCTCTTCAAGCAACACACTAAATGGATTTGATTACTCAACTAGCTATACCAGTTGTGTGACTTATCAAGCCTCTCAGGACTTAAAAGTGTCACCTACCTGTTTCTGGGAGTAATTTTTCTAGTGTTCAAGGGGCAAAGTTACATTCTTTGATAATAATTTTTTAAATAGGAAAATAAAAACCAGATCTCTGCATTGAGGATTTTGTCTAGTACAAGAATTTTCTTATCTGTTTATTTAACCTAAAAGTGATCAGGTGCAGCCTTCTGATGTGTTATGATATGAATTTGGAGCTGGGGTGAAGTAGAGGGACAAATATTTTTTCCTTTTTCCTTTTCAAAACTCGATGGTCTACCTGATATCACTTAAAATTAGCCCATAGTAAATAGGGATGTGTTTTGATAAACAAAATGGTTCTTTATGAATAAACACATTTCCTTATAATCTTCTGAGCCTCCATTAGTGGACATATCCTCATTTGTGTCCAAACTAAATGTTAGTTTTTTAATGGAATATTTTGCTTTTGGTGATAGCAATGCTGCTCCTTCCCTGCCATCAATGAAAAGTGGTGAAAATGGTTACCAGAAATACCTTCCCCAGAAAACAGGTTATGAAGAGAGAAAGTCACTATAGCCTGTGAGATAGATCTACTATGTGTATATTAAATAGAGGAAATTACAGAAACTCACATAAACTCTGAAAGAGGAAAGGAGCACTAATCATCTAGATGCTGGCCTCTACCTTTCCAGCCTAATTCAGTCAAACTGAAGTACTAGCTGTTAATAGAACATTCAAGCCAGCTCAACAAATACTTATTAAGTGTCTCATAAAGAGAAGGAACAGGTTGTGCCTTGAAGCAGCTTACTTTCTAGCCACTCTATCTCTTAGCCCTGTCTCTATACATGAATCCCCTATTCCTAGAATAGACTCCCTATCACCACCTCTCAAAATCCTAGTTTTCCTTTTAAGGCTGAGCTCAGGTGTCACTTGCCCCAGTCACTAGTGTTCTCATCCTCTTCCATTTACCTGATGTTGGATTCAGGTACAAGTTGTATTCCATCCGCCCCTACCCTTCACATAAGCGCTTAATAAATATTTGTTCAAAGTGTTATGAACTAAGATTAGGGAATAAGACACTTGTCTTAATATTTTATTCATACCCTTTGTACTTGCCTTATTTCATATTACTGCCTTTCATTCTTTCTCCAAGTCAAAACTGGCCTGCAAGCTATATACCTTGTATATTTCATCTTCCACCTACATGCGCTATCCTTGGAATGTCCTCCCCCCAACCTCTCCTTGGTAGATGCCTAGCTACACAAGGCCTTTCTTGGTTTTCCCCAGTTATTTTTTGTTCTTTTCCTCTTGAAATGATTAAGGATATTTTTTGTATTAACTTTCTTGTCTACATGTAACACTTCCCCTTTTCCCCTCCCCACCACCAGTAAAATGAAGGCTACTTGGGCAGGGACTATTCGTTTTTGGGCGATGAGGTCTTTGTATGCCCAGTACCAAGTACAGGACCTACTTGACCTTGCATATTGTAAGCCTTTAATAGATGCTTATTTAATTGAATTCTTTCCAACATTAACATCTGGGACTTTCTTCTAATCCAATTTTACTTATCAGAAAAGTGATTTTTTTTTAAAGCTAAAACTCTGGTTCTTTGATATTTAATTTCACTTTATTTGAGAAGACAAGCAATATGTTATTGATTCTACATGTGAAATCATGCAAAACGTGGGACTTCTTAAAAATATGTCTCTACCTTAGAGAAGTTCTAGGAAGGGAGATGGTGTGAAAAAAGAAATATAATAAAATAGAACATAGTAAATACATAAAGAAGATATAAATAGGTGTTAATAAGTGAGGTCCATATCCAGCCAACTCCCTCTGACCGGAAGGATAAAAAAAAGCTTCATGGTGAAGGTGACATTTCATCTGGGCTTCAAATGATGTACAGAATTTTAACAGGCAAAGGATGGGGAAGGAAGGATATTCTAGGTGTAGGAATTGACATGGGCAGGTCCGTGGAGAGAGAAAATAAATAGGATTTGGGGATGGAACCTTTAATAGTATAGCATGAAGCATGAAGTTGTATAAGTGACCTGAGATTAAATAACCATTACTAGTTTCTCTTTCCTGGAATTTTAGGTAGGAAATCCGAGTCTTTTTTTCATAGGTTCTAGAACCTACTGTGTTACTTGGTTTGGGGAAAATATTTCACTCCATTTGTGTCTATTTTTAAAGTGACTTTTCTGCTTTGTAGGGATACTTTATGAGATGGTATTACTAGGTTCTTTTCTACTTTCATATAAGGGTTTGAAGGAGGAACATTAAATGCTTCAGAACAATAGTACCTTAGTGCTGTCTTGAGTCTAGCAATATTAATTGACTAATGGATTTTTTTCTTTTTGTGTGAGTTGATTTTGTTATTGGTTTATTTAATTCTTTTGTTTCCTTTGACTATTCTGCTAACGATTATCTCCATCTTCAAGTTTTGGCTCAACTTCATTTACTCTTCTGATTTGTTGAATACTTTTGAAGAAGATTATAGACTTTGAGTTGGAAGGGACCTTAGAAGTCATTTAGTCCAAACCTTTCATTTTACAGTTGAGAAAACTAATGCCCAGAGAGGTTAGAGAACTTCCTGAGATAACACAGTGGACTAAAAGGCAGAACTAAAATTCAAACCCAACTTCTCTAACTTCAACTCCACCATGTTGCCATAAGTTCTTCCACTACAAATTATTATTAGTTGAATAAAATTTGAGCAAATCTTCCTCAACGGGTTCATAAATATTAATGTCATGTGTCATTTGGTGATTACAAAGTGCTCTGATTGAACTGTGATCTCATTGATGCACTCCTTCTGTTGGTGCAGTTTGTACCCCATCCACATCTTTTTAGCTCTAAAATCATTATTCTGTCTTCTTTTAAAAATTCCTTCATTGGAGGAGTTCACCCAGTATCCTGGGTGAGCTTCTAGAACTCTTGAAACCTCATGAGTACTAGTAGAATATACAAGCTGTACATTAATTTTACTTACTTTTGCTATGTGAATGGTTCACTTCATTTTCAGGTCAGACATCTCTTTGATTACATCTTTTAGACCTCTTCCTTTGAGCTGTACTTCACTGGAAAGCAGTAGCTTAGTCACCTACCATTTCATGTGCCTCCCCTTTGCTCATTTGGTAACCCATAGTTCCAGTTCTTTGGAGATGGTGGTATCCTCTTCACCCATACAGCACTAGTGGAAGAATAGAATTATTTAAAAGAGTGGGCCTTTATTTTAGGGAGAAGCTTGGGGTCTTTAAAACACTGAAATTTCCCAAAGGCAGCATCAGTCCTGTTTAGTTTCTGGGTCCTGTTTATTGGGTATCTACAGTATCTCTTCAATAGATATGTGTGTATGTATTATACTTGCCTATATATATGTATGTCTGTGTGTATGTATGCATCATAGTTTCATATTAAAAATCAGAATTGTGTATGTGTCCTATGTACATCCTAGATAGAGACTGGAATCTTCCAGAGCTTGGTGCAGTCAGTACAATGTTATCTATAAGCATGTGGACAGCTTTCCCAACTATAGCAAGGTTTCTTATTCTTTTTTTGTGTCATGGATTTCTTGGGCAGACTGGTGAAGCCTATGGATACCTTCTCAAAGTAATGTTTTTAAACTTATAATGTAAAATACATGGGATTATAAAGGAACCTATTATATTGAAGTACACTTATAGAAATATTTTTTAAAAAACAAATTCATGGACGACAATTTAAGATCCCCTGATCTATAAAGACTTTCTTTTCTACTTGGACTTTATGCTAGACATCTTTAATTATGATAGGAAACTAATTTGGCAAGCATATTTCCCTTTTAGACCTCACATGATGTTAATAACCAGAGGATCCGTTGAACAAAATTATTTTTATTCTATATTTTGAGGAATCTTATATGCATAGGAGATACCTTTTTAAAGGAAAGGTGTTTAAGGTTATATTTTGCTCTACCAAATCAGTACTTTTAAAAATTTGTCAGTAATCCATAAGGCCTAGTAAGATCTTGTTTTCTTTGTACTGTTCAGTCAGTTGTGTAATTGTAAAGATGTTATTATTTGTAAAAGCCTGTTTTTTCCCTTCATGTGGATACTTTCAGCAAGAAAGCTTCCATGTATGTGATTATTCTTGTAATTTTGTAGCTAGGAAAATAGGCATTTAGATGAGTAGTTACTGATTTTTCTCTTGATTGCTTTTCTTTCTTTCTTTTTTTTTGCAGGGCAATGATGACTTGCCCAGGGTCACACAGCTAGTAAGTGTCAAGTGTCTGAGGCTGGATTTGAACTCAGGTCCTCCTGAATCCAGGGCCAGTGCTCTATCCACTGTGCCACCTAGCTGCCCCCCTTGATTGCTTTTTTTTAGTCATGATAGTACCTGAGGTTATTTCAGAGGCTTTAGTATCCTTCCTTCTTTAATAGACATGGAGAATCCATCTCTCAACCCCCTATCCTCTGTTGGTCTAAGCCAACTAGACCTCCTCTTTGTTTTCCTGACTGCCATTCTTTATGTAGCTCAATGTTTAAAGGACAGTTTTTCTTTAATTGATGAGAAGAAACTTTGTCACAGAAATCTTTAAAGATATGACTTCCTCGAGACTGTCTGAATTGAATAATCTCTTTAAGCTTTCTATAAACTCATTTTCCATACACCACTCAGTTTTATGAGGTGATAGTACACAGAGTCTTCCTCCATCTTCTGTAAAATTTAACAAATGAATTTATATTTTAAACAAGGGTTACTCTTAATTTCCAAATCTTTTGTGCTTGGTGAAGAGATAAAATGTTTGCTGACTAAGGTGGTTATAGGCCTTTTAAGTCTACTCATTATAGTGATTAATTTATATTGGTAAAATTCCTTAGCAGGTGGTGATAGTTTATGTCAATATCTATTCTTTTATTTGTTTCCCATTTTTTATCCAGTAACTTGTTTAATAGGTTATGTCGAAGTGATTTCCGTTAGGTACCATACATTCACATTTTTATTCTTATATAGTATCGATTTTCATATTTGTTTTAAAAGTTGGTGTTCTGATTATTTAGACAGCTGATTCACAGACTACTACCATAGAAGTAACCAGTAATTTCCCGTCATTTAATGTTTCATTTTTCATGATTTTCTTTGGTGATTATCATATCTATCCTCTAACTCTTTTTTCTCCAACTCTTTTCTTGAACAAGGTATTATAGTTGAAAGGTATTGGGCTTCTTAATACTCTATAAACCTTTAGCTTTTCTCATCTCTTGCACCTGAATCATATTTTCCAATGTGTTTTTCACCTTTTTCCACCTTTGCATTGAATTTACCAGATATTAAGGCCTATATTGATTTTTGGAGAGTTTTATTGACTTCCATGTAATTTCTCAACTTTTTAATTCTCTACAACAGATTTTGGTGCATAGACTGCTTCATGGTGGTCTTACAGATAAAGTTTATCATGAGCACTGCAATACTAGATGACCAGGTGTCCCATGAAATATTTCTTGTTGCCTTTGGATACATGAGAAACTCACTGTTTGTTTCTCCAAGAAGAAACTTGTGAATCATCCTTTCATATAAGTACAACTTTCTTCTATATTTTGGTTTTATTTATGGCAAGACTGTCCAGATCAATGTGATTTGGTTTTCTAGTAGCATGTCCACTTGTTGGTCATTCTACATACAGCTCACATTTAAAGTACTAACATCTAATTTATTGTACACAAGTGACCTAACAGCTCATTTTATGACATCTTTTGCCAATTTTTAAAATATTCTGCCATCCTTATTATAAACTTGGAGGTGTACCACATGAGACTGAGGGCCATTTGATATTTTTCTTTCTTTTGTGCATTATTATGGATAAAATAATTCATCATTAAGTCTGAAAGAGTTTTCCCAAGTAAACCATTTTCAGCTTTTCTTTTCAAAACTCATTTCATTATGGAGTACTACATGTTCCATTGAAAATAGATGGTGACCAAATTAGCATGTTTGAATATATAAAGGCAATTTTGTCTTACCGCCAGCTAGTTATAACTGCTGTTATTTGCCCATTATTTTTAATGTTTGTCTATTTTTCTCTGTTTAATTTGGATTATGAGGCCAAAGTGCAGGACCCTATCTTTGTGTACTGAGTTATTACAGTGTATGTTAGACTCAGTAAATATTACATCATCACTCTAATGAAATCCTATTTTAAAAATATATTTTCTTGGTAATTCCCTCATGATGGGACATAATATGACTTCACTCAGATATTAGATTTATTGTGTAGAGAAGAAAAACTTTTAATGTCATATAACGATTTTTATTTCAGAAAAATAAATTACTTTTAGGTATAATTATTTGGCTTTGAAATAAAAAGGCTAGTAGGGGTTGAGAGTATTTTAAATGTTTATGGACTAGCATAAAAAAGGAAGGCCATCTACAGTCTTTATATGCAGTACATCTTGTAGTCTATTAGCTATAGCACTGTTGTCAAACTCAAATAGAAACAGTTCTTCCAGGCTGCATATTGACTTAGAAAACCACAAATTAACATTACCTACATTTTTGTTTATTTTGTTAAACATTTCCCAGTTACATTTTAATCTGGCCCTGGGAGTTTTTGAAAGCCAAAAGTTTGACACTTCTATAGTACATGCATAATATAGTACATTACATTCTCCAGGTAAGATTAGGTTAGGAACATATTTTCAACCCAAAGTTTATCTTTAAAGATTTGGGTTTTTGTTTTGTTTTTTGATAGGATCTGTGATTTCATTAGTATATGGGATTCCTTTTACAAATACAGATTGGTATTTGTTTTACAGTTTATAATTAGAAGAGTTCCCTGATGTAATGAGACATTAAATGATTTATCCAGTTCAGGACTATTAGTGTGTTCCAATTATTAACCTTCTTGGCCAGCCTCAATAACCACCATTTTGATGTGCTGATGGATTCAAATGAAGATAGTAATTGATTTTTTTTTTTTTTTTTTAGTGAGGCAATTGGGGTTAAGTGACTTGCCCAGGATCACACAGCTAGTAAGTGTTAAGTGACTGAGGCTGGATTTGAACTCAGGTACTCCTGACTCCAGGGCCGGTGCTCTATCCACTGCGCCACCTAGCTGCCCCTGATAGTAATTGATTTTTAAGTAAATTGTTAGGTTGAACACAAAAGTTAAAATAAGCACAATTTATTATTTTGCTCATCAGGAAGATAGCTTAGCTTTAGTTTTTCTATATTTACAGAATAACCTTTAGGTAAATTGTAGGAAAAGGAAGGGTGAGTGGTTGTATCAGTCTTGTGAGTGAATTAATTATTTTTCTAAATTGGAAAGTTTTTATTCTCTTTGTGCCTATCTTTAAAGTTGGACTTTCCAGTCTTATAGAGGCAGACTAATGAGACAATATTTAAGTAGGGTTTTGGTTAACAGGTTATTTCCTTGACAGGTGGCTAAGGGTTTAGGGGGAGAGAATTACATGTTTCAGGAAAATAGTACCTTAGTAAGTGGTACAAAATGGAACTTAGTGACCTGAAAAAAGTACCACACTTCCCAAACATGTTATGAGTTTACTATGTGCTGGATATGTTTACGATGTGCTCCTTGCTCAGGATACAAAGAAAGGCAAAAACAGTTCTATTCTTTAAGAACTCACATTCCAAACTCACATTCCAATGAGGAAAACAACCTGTATATAACCAGGTACATACTAGATAAATACAGAGTAAATGGAAGGTAATTCTTCAGGTGGAGGAAGGTGCTTACCAGGTTAGGGGACCATGAAAGGCCTCCTGCAAGAGATAGGATTTGAGCTGTCATTAAAAAAGCCAAGAGATGGAGGTAAGGGAGGCGAAAAGGAAGAGCGTTCCAGGCCTGGGGTCTATCAGTGCTCAGGAACAGCTCTTGAAGCTTGAAACTGCACAAAGACTCTTGGGGACCCTCTCTATAGTATAAGAGGAATGGCAGGTAGGTAAGTGGAACTAGATTGTAAAAGGCATTCAAGGGAGTCAAGTGGAAGAAGAGGAGAAGGCTAGAGAGGAGCCAGGATGTGAAGAGCTTTAAATACCAAACAAGATGTTATATTTATTTGATCCTGGAGGTAATAAATAGGGAGCCAGTTGTGTTTATTGAATTGGGGGAAGGGGAAAGGTGATATAGTCAGACCTATATTTAAGGAAATCACATTAGCAGAGGATGAATTGGAATAGGGAAAGACTTAAGTTGGGGAGACCAATCAGTGGCTGTGTAAGTATAGAGAAGGGGACATAAACAAGGGATGTTTTGAAGGTGGACAGAAGATCAGAAGTGGGACATAAGTTGGGGTTGGGCAATGAGGGTTAAGTGACTTGCCCAAGGTCACACAGCTAGTAAGTGTTAAGTGTCTGAGGTCGGATTTGAACTCAGGTCCTCCTGACTCCAGGGCTGGTGCTCTATCCACTGCGCCACCTAGCAGCCCACAAGTGGGACATAAGTAGAAATGAAGAATTGAGGATAACAGCAGAATTGAGAGCCTGAATGTATGAGAGGATGGTGGTGTCCTTGATAGTAATAGAGAAGTTAGGAAGAGGAGAGGGTTTTAGGGAGAAAGGCAGTGAGTTCTGCTTTTGACATGTTGAGTTTGAGATAGTGGAGAATTAGAGCTTTGGTGAGAGATATGGGCTGGATAGATGGATCTGGGAATATCTCGTAGTGAGCGTAATTGGATCTCTAAGAGATGACAAAATCACTAAGTGAGATAGAATAGAAGGAATGAAGAAGTTGTCTTAGGGTAGAACTTTGAGGGAGTCCCACAGTTAGGAGGTATGACAAGTTAGTGGGTAGTTGGCACTGATCGTTGGCAAATTTGGAGAGAGCTATTTCAGTTGAATGATGAGGTCAAAAGCCAGTGGTGGAGGATTTAGAAGAGAATGAGGGAAGAGTAAGTGGAGACAACTTTCTGGATGCTTAGCTGAGAAGAGGAGGGAAAATAAAGGATGAAAGCCAGCAAAGATGGTGGGATCAAGTGAGAGTTATATTGGGTTCTTTTTTTTTTTAAATAAGGGAGACATGGGCATGTTTGTAGCCAACAGGGAAGATTAGATCAAAGTGGGGATGATGGTTCGGACAAACTTCTGGAGAAAAAGGGAGGGATCGCATCAAGGGTTCATGTAAGACCAGGGGTTCTTATTCTGGGGGTCCCCGTGCACAGATTTCAGAGGGTTTGTAAATTTAGATGGGGAAAGGATTCATTTTTATTTTCATTGTTTGGTTTCCTTTGAAATAATAGACAGTTTTATCCTAAGTATTTAAAAAAACATTATTCTGAAAAGGGTACATAGGTTTCAGCAGCCTGCCAAAGGGGTCCACAACACAAGACCGGCCATGAACCCCTGATGTAAAGGGTTTAGCCAAGGTCAAGAAGAGAGCAACGTCTTCATCTGAAACAGATGTTGGAGGAGATAGTGAGGGGAGATGTTTAAGTTATGTGAGATGAGGAGGGAAGAAGAGGGGGCTCTCAGCAAAGGGCCTCGGTGTTTTTAGTGGAGTATGAGACCGAGTTCCCAGCTGCAAGTTTGCGGGGGACAAGGTACCTGAGAGGGTTGAGGAGAGATGACAGGGTTTAGAATGGAAGCTGAGGTAAGTGGGAAAGGAGTAAGTCTTTGTGTAGCACCTGCTGTGTGCCAGGCACTGTCACATGCTATACAAATATTCTCTCATTTGGTCCCCACAACAACCTTGTTAAGGTAGGCGCTGTTATTATCTCCTTTTACAGCTGAAGAAATTGAGGCAGACAGATGAAGCGACTTGCCTAGGATCACATAGTTAGTCAGTGTCTGTTAGATGTGAACTCGGGTTCTTCCTTAGTATGGTAGGGACCCAATTGAGATTTGATAACATAAATTTGTAGTGGACCAACTATTCAGCCACACATTAACAGGAGCAAAGGGTAGTGTGAGTAATCTAGGGGTAAGGTTTGGCAAGGGATGACAGAGTAGAGGACAGAGTTGAAGTGGCCTGACGTCACAACATGGTTGAGCTAGCTTGGAAGGAGAGTATAGCCAGCGCAGGGTTGGCGGATGGTCTTGGATGAAAGGTGTGGAGGTTCCAGTGAAGAGGACAATAGTCAGAGGTTGGCTTAGGGGCCAAAAGCTATAGGGAATGATGCTGAAAGAGGAATTTGCTCACTTAGGGCATCTAGTAGGTGATTTGCATTTCTTGGGCAAAAGACACTATAGGTATCAATATATAATAATAGAGTATGAAGAGGGCCCAGAAGGTGTACTTACCATATTTGCAGTTGTCACCAGCCCAGAACAGGGGTTTTCATAGATAGCAGCATCAGAATTTAAAATCACAGTGGGCCAGAATGTTGGGCCAGTGTAGCAAGATGATACTTATTAGGGATAAGTGTAACTCTGCAGTTAGTTCATTGATTTTTTCATTATATGTATGAGGATAGGAAACTTGGTTATGTTACTTTTTCATGTGAAAAAAGGACTGGGTGCTATTCATTGATCACAAACAGAACACAATAGAGCTGCTTCAAAAGCTTCTAACTTCTTACTCTGCATTAACAGAAATGTTGTGTTCAGATCTGAAGGAGTAAGTTCTACCGTACTTTGTACTGGTTTTGTGCTCACTAGCACCACGTTTTTAAGAGGGACACTGACAAATGGAAGGATGTTCAAAAGGGGATGGTAGATAATGGCAGCTCCAGAAACCACTTGTTTATTTAATTGTCTTTTAAGGAATAGTTTAAAGAATTGGATGTGTTTATTCCCTAAAGAAGGAAGACCAAAGAGAGACAGAGAAGCTGTTTTCAGAGGTTTGAAAGGCTGCCATATTAAGGAATAGATGTGTTCTGTGATGTGTGGAAATAGGACCAAATGGTGGAAGCTTTTAGGAAATAGATTTTTGGCCCAACATCAACAAGCCTCCATAGCATAAATGGACAGAGCTCTGAACTTAAAGTCAGAAGGACCTGGGTTTTTTAGTCCCACCTCCATCACGTAACTGCAGTGCATCTTTGGGACAGCTAGGTGGAGCAGTGGATAGAGAGCCAGACCTGGAGTAAGGAAGACAGAAGTTCAAATTCAGCCTCAGACACTTACTAGCTACGAGACCCTGGGTAAGTCATTTAACCCAATTTGTTCCTCAACTGAAACAACTCAGCCACAACCTTGGGAAAGGCTTTTAATCTTTCCAAGCCTCAGTTTGCTCATCTGTAAATGAGGATAAAATATATTATCCATCTTACAGAATTTTGAGGAAATTTTGTGAGTTGTAATAACATTATTAATTACTAGAGCTCTCCAACATTGTAATGGGCTGCCTTGTGAATTTCTGAGTTTTTCTACTGGAGTTACCCAAGTCAATCAGCCAGTAAACATTTATTAAGCATCAGCTACTGCTAAGCACCCTGCTAAGTACTGGCAAAAAAAGAAAGGCAAAAGACTTGGCTTTCAGGAGCTCACATTCCCAGTTATCCCTTCCACAGCTTGGGAGGGGTAGGGGCGCAGTACCCTCTCCATATGGAAAAGCCTGATAAGATTTTTTAGCCCTCCCTTTGTACCAGAGAAGAAGTCTGAATTATTATGGTACTAGAAGATAAAATATGTTGATATTATACAATAACTATACATATATTTTATGCATTTCTGAGTTTCTAAACTTTTTCTATGTTATTTGCTGGCCTTTGTGTGTCACCTGCAGCTTCCACAAAACTCCCCCCAAATTCCTATTTAATTTCTTAACATTTTGGGGGGAGGTAGTTGGGGTTAAGTGACTTGCCCAGGGTCACAGAGCTAGTGTGTCAAGTGTCTGAGGCTGGATTTGAACTCAGATCCTCCTGACTCCAGGGCCCATGCTCTATCTACTGTGCCACCTAGCTTCCCCTATTTTTAACAGTTTTCTCCCATTTAATTTCTTATGCCAACCCACAATATATCAAAGTTGCCCATGGGGAAAAGCTCAATGGGTAAGGCTCATTGTGGAAGGGATAATTATATACTGAAGGAGCAAGGATGCTTAAGGGAGAGAGAAGTAGAGAAAGTGTATTGGGGTAATAGGGAGAAGTCTAGAATTGTATCACACAGTATGTGGCTGCCCTCCTTAAGTGGCAATTCTGGAATCTCTGCTCCCCCCTTCATTCTAAGGGAGAGGGTCTTGATTGTCTGGGTTCATCCAGGGCTAAAGATGGAAAAGCCCCGGGGGAACCCAGGCTGGTGGGGAATGAAAGGAATAGAGGCTAGATAGCCTTTAAAGGATTCCCTTAGATGGAATTTCTTCCTAAATTGATTAGGATATTAGAGTGGATGCCCTACTTCTGGTTAAACATAGGTGATTTTGTTCCATGATGCTGCCTTTAACCACTAATCTAATGAGATTCAAATCGACTATTTATCACTGCATCTTGTGGGGGACTCATGAGAAATATTTAATAAGCATTTATATTGTACCCGTGGACTATGGACTATGAAGTGCAGCCCTGTTAGATAAGTGCTGTTATGATCCCCATTTTGCATTTGAAGAAACCAAGGCAAAACAGTGACTTGTCCAGGGTCATGCAGCTAGTGTCTGAGGCTATATTTGAACTCAAGACTTAGGCCCAGCATGCGATCCACTGGGCCACGGGTTGCCTCTGCAAAATGATAAAGTAAATGTGGTTGGTTGATTGCGGTAGCAAGGTCCAATAGGCATTCTAACCTTTTCTCTTTTACCTTTTCCAGGAAAGGAAAAGGGAATGAATAAGGTAAATGTTGTTTATTCTACGATACAGGAAAGCCTGGAAGCCAAAGTTTCAAATATCTATGAACTGATTGCTGAAGAGCAGTGTCTTTGTAATTACATTGCTTATAATTAAGACCATCTTTAACTTTACAGACTGTATGCAAGTATTGTGCTAGCTTCTAGGAATACAGAAACAAGATAAAAAATAACCTTTGCCCTCAGAGTTTATATCTAAGTGAGTGGATACAACTTAGAAACAGTTATGTATAAACAGGATGATTGAGAAAAGTGAGAGTGCTAACAATTAGGGGGGTCAGGAAAGGCTTCCTGGAGGAGGTGGGTGATGATGATGATGGTGGTGATGATGATGGTGGTGGTGGTGGTGATGATGGTGGTGGTGGTGGTGGTGGTGGTGGTGGTGATGCAGGAGCTCCCCTTGAAGGAAGCTAGGTGAGGACATTATTACACTTCAGATTTGATTCTGTCTTCTTTACTTAGCACATGATAATCCCAATGAAGATAGATGTTTAAAAGAATTAGAATCATTTTTATGCTGAAAGCAACTGTTTATTTTACTATATTGGCTTAGTCATTGATTTAAAGATGCCCTTATATCTCTAAGTATTATAAATCACTGTTTGATGTCATCCTTAGCCCAACCATTTTAGTTATTGTTTAATCCCCTTGGTTATTTTAGGCAGACTTCCCTCCCCCCTCCCCCATTTGTTCCTCATAATTATTTAAGACATTCCAACTCATAATCATTTTGGGTGTGGTTGGTTTTTTGTAACAATGACCAAGGGATTGCCTTAAATATTTTAAGTGTGGTTTTTCTGGTTATTGTTTTGGGGCTTTTGGGATTACAGATGTAAAGATTATTATGGATAAAAAGAACTAGAGGGGTTTGCCTATTATGTGTAAGGGAAATTAAAGGAAGATTCCCACTTGTTGCTTATATAGAGAATGTGCACCCTTGTGTATTAATAATGCAGGGTTTAGAGGAAGGGAACGCAGGTGTTTGCCTAATAAGGATCTCATAAAAAGCTTCTCTCTCTCCCTCCTTTCTCTTCTCTTTACCCCTCTCCCTCTTCCTTTATCCCTCTTTCCCTCCTTTCTCCCTCTCTCTCCCCTTCTCCTTTTCCCCTTTCTCTTCCCTTCCCCTTTCTCCCTCCTCCTTCCTTCTCCTCTTTCTCTCTCCTCCCTCACCCCTTTTCTCTCTCTCCCTCTCTCCCTCCTTATTCTCTCCTTTTTCCTCTCTCTCCCCTTTCCCTCTCCCTCTTCTTCCTTTCCTTCTTCCTTTCCCCACCTCCTTCCCTTTCTCTCTGATTCCCATTATATTCCTGGCTATCATGCAGTTTCATGGCTTCTATCCTTGGGTGAAATAGTCATCACTGTAGCTCCTCCACTCTGTCCCTCATGCTAAGTGCTGGATGTGTATTCTGCTTCTACCCAGAACTACCCAGTTTCCCAGCCTCTATCACAGCAGCTGACATCAAACACTAATTTCCTTTTATATAGAGGGAAATGAGCAACACAATAACAAGGTAGAGAGGAGGTACTGCAGTTCCTTGGAAATAACAACAGCCAATCTGGATGCTTCTGACGGCAGAAGCCACATGGGCTTTCCCTGCTTAGTCTCTTTTCCTCTAGTAGGGAGAAGGATAAAGTGATTTCTGAAGAATGGTTTGTTTAAAGGGGTAGAGTCCTTTCCCCCTCTGTGATAGGAAAGGACAGAATTCATCTCACCTAGTTATCTCAGTGTGTCCTGACTCTCAGCAAAATAAGGACCCCCTTCAACAACTGCAAATAATAGCTGACAGAATCTTTGTGGGGAGGAACCAAGGAATGCAAATAGTTAACAATACTTAGTCCAAATAGTATTAATAGATAGAGGAAGACCCCCTAGAATGAACTTGACTACCTCTTGCTGTGGTTTCTTTTCCCCTTCTTTCCCAAATTCCTGATGAAGAATCCAAGATATCTCCAATTCTGTGATGTCAGTAGTTAGTGGAATTTTGGAAAGTATCTCTTGGTGATATCAGGGTTATATTCTGATATAGGGTTACACTCCTCCTTGGGGCCAAAGATTTTGAAATCCCTTGTAAAAATCAGCCAAGATATACCTGGAATCTATAACTATATATAAAAATCACAAACAACATTTTAAAATTAATAAGGTTAGTTTTATTGGCATCCCAGGTAACCATCCCATAGTACTATTGAAAATAAAGGTATACTAGGTGGCACAGTGGATAAAGCACCAGCCCTGGATTCAGGAGGACCAGAGTTCAAATTTGACCTCAGACACTTGACACTTAGTAGCTTTGTGACCCTGGGCAAGTGACTTAACCCCGATTACCTCACCCCCAAATAAATAAATTGACATTAATAGTACATTCAACAGGCATACATCACTTGAATACTAGTTTACTCCTTGTTTGTCAGTTGATATTTGTAGGTATGTTGATAAAACACAGAACTCTTAAGAGGGGTCAGGGTGTTCTTTAGCACTATATAAGAAAATGTGAAATTTTAATTTAATAGGCATTTCTTACAGGCTGGCTATAGTTAATTATGGAATACTCCTCACTTATCTGACTGACTCTTAATTTAAGAATCTTGAATAATGACAAAGTTTTTCTTGCTTAAATCAGAAACTGGCTAGAATTTGTAAACAAACTTTCCTCTACTTCCATCTAACCCCCTCCCCCCAAACAATTAAAAAGAGAAAGAAAAAAAAGCTTTATAATGTTTGGGGTAGGATTTTAGGAATTACTTTTATCCCTCCTCTTCTCTCTGTAATCCCTAAGTCTGCATAGGACAGGATCTCAGTTGAGGTTTTTTTTCTTCTTAAGTTTTCACTTTATTAAGATCATATACTTTTTTTTTGGTAGATACACAGGGAATTGATCTGTCCTTAAAGGGAGATGGGAATATGAAATTAAAAAAATAAACAACCCATCATAAAATCATTGAAGCCTAAAATGGATGAGGAAAGAAATCTGGCAAAATAATGCAGAGGGTCAGTCAAAAGGTGAAGAGAAAAGTGATAGTTTTTACTTGTTCAAAAATGAAGTATCAAAATTAGAACTACCCTATTTTTTCTTCTATTTTTCAGTCTAAATTCTGCTACCTATATCACCATATTGTGTGTGTTTCTCTTTCCATGAACTCATTTGTCTTTAAAGGGACTTATCTCACTGGCATTCTCCAAATGTCATAATGGCCATAGTCACTAGTAGTTCTCAGAAAATAGGTTCCTTATTCTTTTTATTTTTAAATATTGATTCCACTATGAACACATTTTAGGTGTCTGAATGTTTATTCTAGGACAAGCTAGGACTGCCCCCTGAAGGAGATTGTTATGTATTACAGTCTCTTCCCCCAGAATCAGTTTTCAGTATTTTTTTTCTTTTTTTGGTGAGGAGGAAGATATGGGGAAAGATGATAAATCATTTTCAACTGCTTCCTTTAAAATTGGATGATGCACCAAGGCCATTTCAAGAGATGCCATTAAGGTATAGGATATGTTATAAATCTTCCAAGTCCATGAAAAAAATCAAAGCACTAAAACAAAAACAAAAAACCTAACCAGTTATTAAGCTATTAATATTAAATGTTCATTTCTACAGCATACCTATAGTATTGGGTGGAATCCTTATTATTAGAAGTAGATCCAGTCATGCTTGGTTGCCAATTCTGTTAATTAAAGGGGTGGTGGCATTGGAGAATAGAGCCTAAATTCACACTAGTAAACATCTATGACAGTAACGGTGATGTTTTGGCCTCCCAGTACCACCCTGTGGTTTAGTTCAACTTAACATTTATTAAGCACTATTATGTGTCAGGCATTGTACTAGGTGATGGGGAAAACCAAAAATGAAACCATTCCTGCCCACAAGATGTTAACTTTGAACTAGAGGAAAACAACCTTTAAACATATGAGTAAATACAGCATATGTAAAAAGTAAATACCAAGTAATTTGGAGCAAGGGGGTTGTTTATACAAACCTGAGAGGTAGGTACTACTGTTATCCTCATTTTGCAGATAAGGAAACCGAGGACGGCCGCCATTGGGTAACTTGCCAACTGTTGTTATGTCAGACAAACATGAACAACTGGGATGGGGGGAGGACCCTAATGAAAGAGTAAGGGAGACTTGGAGATGAGAAAGAAGAGGAGAAGGAGGATGCATGGCAATGGTACTAATGACACATGGGGAAAAGCCAGTCGGCCCGTTTTTTGTTTTTTTTTAAACTAGAGTATAAGACAGGCTGGAGCCAGATTGTGAAGGGTATCAAATGCCAAACAGGAACTGTATTTTAGCCTGGAGGCAATACCAGCTAGGTGACCGAGGCCTTAGGCTTGGAGTCAGAAACCTGGGTTCAAACCAGATACTTCTAATTGTGTGACCCTGAGCAAGTTACGTAACATCGGTCGGCCTCGATTTCCTTATTTGTAAAATGAAGATAATACCAGGACCTACCTCACAGGGTTGTTATGAGGATCAAATAAGATAATAATTGTAAAGCACTTAGGACAAGGCCTGGCACATAGTAAAGCAAGATATTGATGTTACTTATTATTATTATTATTACCACTGAAACAACATTTATTAATGTGCCAGATATTATACAAAAGCCTGACCCCAATGATTTACATTCTACCAAGGGATACAATATATTCACAAATAAGTAAATACAGTATATATGCACAGTTATGGACAAAGTCTTTATGACTGGGAGAATCAGGAAAGGCTTCTTGGAGGAGATGATACTTGAACAGATCCTTGAAGAGAACTTAGGTTTCTAAGAGGTAGAGATAAGGGGTGAGATCATTCCAAGCCTAGGGGCGGCTAGACTGTGTAAGAAGGCACGTAGAGATGGAATGTCACTGCCTGGCAATAGGAACAAGGTCAATTTGGCTGGAAAGTCAAGTGTGGAAGGGGGTACAACATGCAGTCAGCCTGGAAAGACTGGCTAGAGTTAGATTTAATGCCAGAGTTTGTATTTGATTCTCAAGGCAATTGGGAACCACCAAAGTTTTTTGAGCAAAAGGATGATTTGATCAGACCTGTGCTTTAGGAATATGAATTTATTAAGTATCTACGTTGACTGTGCTAGGTGCTTTGTGGGCTACAAAGATGAATAAAACATGACTCCTGCCTTTGAGGAACTTATAATAAAACTTTTAATAAAATGATGGTTATAAATATATTCTTTAATTCATATTTTCCTCTAATTCAGGTGAACCTTTGCCAAAATTAAGATAAATTAGTGAGGTTTTACTTATACCACCTTGTGAAATAAGGAGCTTTTAATTTCTTTATGAATGATGATTTTCCAGAGTTATAAAGTATAGTATACTTCAAGGAGGACACTCTTCTTATCTTAGATTAGGATGAATAACAATTGGAAAAAGTTTAGATCATGTTTATTAAGCTCTTTTAATTTTTGATTAATCAGTATAACATAGGGTGATGCTCACCTTCACTGTTCTTTAAAATTGATAGTCCTGCTTCTTTATTTACCTGGGGAGGTGGAGGGGTTCACTGGTTTCAAATTTACCCAGTCATCTGTAGTAGAAGGTTTGAAACGGATGTTACTCCTGTGAGAGAACATTGGTGGGAGGATAAATTTCAAAGGACAGAAAGGAAGAGTGTCTCAATTTCCTCCCTGATGTTGGGTAAATTTATCTTTTTGAAGGGTTCATAGGAACATTGCCATCCTTCCTGTACATGACTCTTTGTTGATTCCAGACAAGCATTAGGATGCTTTTTGTACTGCTACCCTGGTCTAGAAGAGAGAAGTTGATTGCAACCAGTCCAGACTATTCGCAGTTTACTAAAAAACATAATTTATCACCTTCACTCATGTCATTCCTCTACCTGCAGTTCATTCTACTCTGTCTTTACCTGTCAAAAGTCTACCCATCCTTTAAGGCTCAGCTCAGATATTGTTTGTCCTTCATTGTCGAAGAGGACCGTGACAGATGTAGTGACTTGCAAAGAACTGGATTTAAGTGAGGAAGAGCTATGCAAAGTTACCAGCCTCACTCTCTCCTCCAAAGCCATCTGGGTCCAGTGGCAAGATATAGATAGATAGATAGATAGATAGATAGATAGATAGATAGATAGATAGATAGATAGATAGATAGATAGATAGATAGATAGATAGATATAGACAATTGGAGATGGCCCTGGATGTTTGAGGCAATTGGGGTTAAGTGACTTGCCCAGGGTCACACAGCTAGTATCAGAGGCTGGATTTGAACTCACATCTTCCTGACTCCAGGGTCAGTGCTCTTAGCAGCTCTTAGAAGATACCTTCTCTAACCACACCAGTCAGAATTGAACCTTCTTCTCTCCTCTGTATTCAGTGTAGCATTTAATTTGTACCACTCCAACAACACTTTACATACCTTGTGTTTTAGTTATTTGTATGCTCCTTATCTTCCTTATTTATACCACTTTTTGTCATATACAGTGTTTTGCACACAACAGGTACTTGGTAAATATTTTTGTGTGAATAAGAATATCAGGTATATTAAAGAAAAGTCAGGTATATCTGTTAGGATAAAATGTACTCATTTGATTTGGAGAGCCTTTTAAGAAAACCAAGCATTGGCTTTATTGATATAGATATTGTAACAACAATAAAATATTATTTTAACTACTTTAACAATTCTGATAGAAACAGAATTGGCAACTAGGTGGTGCCATAGTGCACAGAGTGTTGGGCCTGAAGTCAGGAAGACCTGAGTTTAAATCCAGCCTCAGACACTGGCTGTGTGATCCTGGGCAAGTCATTTAACATCTCTTTGCCTCAGTTTCCTCATCTGTAAAATGAGGATAATAATAACACCTATCTTTTAGGTTGTTGTGAGGATCAACTGAGAGAATATATATATAAAGTGCTTATCATAGTGTCTGGCACACAGTAAGCCATATATAAATGTTAACAATGATTAGTAAACCATTTTTAGATATTTTGAAAGATCTGTGATTTCTTCAGTGCAGGTATTCCTTCCACTGATACTAATTATCTAACAACCATACTTCAATAAATGCTCTTTGGGAGTCAGTATGTCCAGAAAAGTCATCATCTGGTGGCCAGCCTTTCTAAGATGCTCCCCTCTTAGCTAGTTAGGTCTAGACATGAACAGTTGCATAGAAATATTGCCTGGATCACATGTGAAGGCATTACAAATTGCTAGGACCAAGCAGAGTTTGCTCTTTACTGGGATAGCCTTTGAGAATCCAGTCACTTTTTGCCATCATGAGATATTAGAATAGAATTATATGACAAGATATAATTTAATGATGTATAATGTTACATTATGTCAAATCTTTATCAAAATCCAAATAAGAATTCACTTAAATTCACCTTTGGGCAAAATAACACATTTAGTGACTTTTAAAAACTTAGTAAAAGATGGACTATGGGAATTGAGAAACAAACTATACTGGTTTTGAAGATTTTGTGCAACTTGTAGGTGTATATAAACCCTAGAATACGTCCTTGATATTAATTATATTAAGACAGATGAGATCTGCATGAATGTACTAGTTTATTTTAAATAATAAAATTGAGTTCTTTTATATATAAAGTAGTAAAATTTTCCAGCACCACCAAAATGTGCTTTTGTTTTCAAAGATTGGACATTCTTCTGATACTTATTGACTATATATGGCCAATAGCATGACTGTTAATGTTTTGAATTATGGACTAAGGAAGGAAATACCAATAGATATCTAGCCACTTTTAAAAATGAAATGCTGCTATTATATGATCCTCATTTAGTGCATACAGCTCTTGGTATGTAAGCTCTCTGAGTAGGAATTGTTTATTGTATTTGTATCCCCAGAAACTTCCCACCACAGTTCCTGGCCTGTAGTAGCTGCTTAATTGATATAATAGACATAATATGTCATAACTATAAAAAAGTAAAGATCTATTCTCTTTGAGAACTTAAAGGATTAGGTATTATGTTCATCTATAATGATGTCAGTGTGCTTGGATAGAAAAGCATGGTCTAGAGTTATGTCATTTATACTTCTTGAAGTTGTGGAATCTGCATTTGATACCCTTGAACCTTTTCATCTGGTTCATTGTTAGGGTGAAAACTGAAGGTGGAGGTTCCTTTCAACTCTGAGTCTATGATTCTGTGCAAGAGAGATTAAAACATTAAACATGTTTGTCATGTTGAGACCAGAACCCAAGGTTTATCTGGAACAGGTGAAAGCCAGTAACTAGGTCACCTGAGGTCTCTTCTAGCTTTATAATTCATTTAAAACCTTCAGCTAGACCAGGAGTAGGGTACTTTCTGGCCTGGAGGATCAGTCTCAATTTAAATTTCACCCATTCCTTAATAAGCACCAGTGGATAAAGCACCAGCCCTGGATTCAGGAGGACCTGAGTTCAAATCCAGCCTCAGACACTTGACACTTCCTAGCTGTGTGACCCTGGGCAAGTCACTTAACCCTCATTGCTCTGCAAAACAAAAACAAAACAAACAAACAAAAAATAAGCACCCAGGAAATGATGTTGATCTACCAATAACCTACAGAGAATGCTTTATTCCAGAATTTATTGGAGCAAATCTAATCCATTCATAGAAGAGTTTTCAAAGGATTGATAGGAACAGTTAAAGACCTGTGAACAGTCATTAACCCATAAAGTTCTACCTTATTCTTTTTTGAGAAGCAACATAGTATAGTGTAAATGAGTGCTGGGCTTGAAGTTAGCCCGGGGTCCATATCCCATCCTTACCATCTGTGCCACCATGCCAAGTCACTTAAACCCTCTGAGTCTATTTTCCTGATTTGTAAAATTGGGATTATAATATCTATAGTATAGTGCTTCCCAGACACCATCGCCACCATCTTCCTCAGATTCTAGAGACTCTATATAAGCATTTCAAACACCTTAAAACTCTGTCTAAATATCAAATATTAATTATTGGCTCCCATAATACACCTATATGTACCAAACTAGAAGACAAACAACTACATTTAATTTGTGGGAGAATAGGACCTAGAACAATGAAATATAAATGTTGGTTTGCTATTTAAGCTTAAAATGACTTCAAATAAAATAAATCAGATCTCTTAAAGAATAAAATTAGTTCAATAATTTTTTTGTTAACAAGGAGACTTTTAGCATCTAGCTCAGGGTTCTTAACTTTTGGGGGGCTTGTGGAGTCCTTTGGAAGTGTGAGCAAGCCTTTGGACTCCTCAGAATAAATGTTTCTTTTCTCCAAATTTATAACTGAATGAAATGCTAAATCTCATTTAGAATTTAGTGAAAATAAAGGTGTGTTTTAAAAAAATTCAAGTTTAGGGATCCAAGGTAGAGAACCATGTTCCCTTGAGCTAAGAGATTGACACCTCTATGGTTTCAAAGCAGATTTCTGAAACCCCCACTCATTCCTTCATGTCTACATAAGATCCTTAGAATTTTTTTGATAAAATAAACCTTCATTTCAAAAATAAACTTTGAAGTTTGAAAATAAAAACAGATAAATAGTTTCCCAGGGCAGAAAGGATTCTTATAAAGTTCTGGAAACCAAACCAGTATTTCAGTGGGCTGAAATAACAGATGATGATGTTCATATCCTCAGTGAATAATATGTGTGTGCCAAAATCAATTCAGTCAATAGACTTAGACTGATTTAACTACTCTTTTTCTTTCTCTGTTTTTTACTCTTTTGCTTTCTATGTCTCTCCTCCTTAAACTCTTTCCTTCCCTTTATTCCTTCTCTCTTTTAAAAAATGGTATTTTTTCCAATTATGTATAAAGATAATTTTTAATATTCACTTAAAATTTTTTTTGAATTCCAAATTTTCTCCCTCACCACCCCTCCTAAGACAGTAAGCAATTTGATGTACAGAGAAGGGCAAAAGTCATGATGTTTTAATAACTTTTTGAACATTATTTTTTCTTTATTTCTTACCATGTAAATCCATTTATATGTACCTGACCTCTGCATGACTTTTTTTTTTTTTAGTGAGACAATTGGGGTTAAGTAACTTGTCCAGGGTCACACAGCTAGTAAGTGTTAAGTGTCTGAAGCCGGATTTGAACCCAGGTACTCCTGACTCCAGGACCAGTGCTCTATCCATTGCGCCACCTAGCTGCCCCTCTCTGCATTACTTTTGGCCTACACCGTATGTACAAAATCATGTAAAACACATTTCCATATCAGTCATGTTGCGAAAGAAGAAAGAGGCCAAAAGAAAAGAATCACACACAAAAAAATAAAGTAAAAATAGTATGTTTCAATCTGCATTCAGATTTCTATAGTTCTTTTGCTGGATGTGGATAACATTTTGCACCATGTTTGGAATTGTCTTGGATCATTGTGTGGCTGAGAAGAGCTAAGTCAGTCATAGTTGATCATTGTGCAGTGTTACTGATACTGTGTACAGTGTTCTGGTTCTGTTCATGTCACTTTGCATCACTTCATGTAAGCCTTTCTAGGTTTTTCTGAAGTCTGCCTGCCTGTCATTTCTTATAGCACAATAGTATTCCATTACATTCATATACTACAACTTCTTCAGCCATTTTCCAATTGATAGGTATCCCTTCAATTTCCATTCTTATTTTTGTATGTATAGGTCCTTTTTCCTTTTTTGTAATGTCTTTGGCATGCAGACCTGGTAGTGGTATTGCTGGATCAAAGGATATGCAGAGTTTGAGTGCCCTTTGGGCATAGTTCAATTTGTTCTCCAGAATGGTTGAATTAGTTCACAACTTCACCAACAGTGCATTAGTGTCCCAATTTTCCCACATCTTTCCCAACTTTTATCATTTTTACTATTCTCTCATATTAGCCAATCTCATAGGTGTGGGGGGTACATCAGAGTTGTTTTAATGTGCATTTCTCTAATCAGTAGTGATTTAGAGCATTCTTTCATATGACTATAGATAGCTTTAATTTCTTCATCTGAAAACTACCTGTTCATATCCTTTGACCATTTATCATTTGGGGAGTGGCTTGTATTCTTATAAATTTGAATCAGTTCTCTATATATTTGCTTCTCTCCCTTTTCTACCTTCCTCTTCTTCTCTTTTTTAGTCTCTCTCAATCAAAATTTTGTCAAGATTAGATGAGTGCAATGTCCACCATTTGAACTGACTCTTTAAATGAATGTATGAGCAATGGCTTCCCAAACTTTTTCAGTCCCTAGGTAACTTGGGCAAAATGAAAAGACCATCCAGCCCACCTCCTTTCTCACACACACACACACACACACACACACACACACTCACATACATACACACCCAAACCACCTGAACATCAACAAGAAAAAAAAAGACTTTTACAGAATTAATGAGAGGAATAGAAATTGGTTTTGATAAGAAATAAATGAGATTAAATCTACATTTGCTTTAGTATCATAAGTAAATTATTCATGTTAAGGACAGAATGACAGCCAACTCAATTATCTTGCATATGGACACATGATATTCATGTGGCAAAATCCAAAATGGTAGCCGATCAAAAAAAAATACACAACCCTACTGGGGCTCTGGAATGTGTTATGGGTGTGGTTTATGTTTTTTAAAATGGAGTCAAGTTTTGAAGAACTAACTCAGGAATGAGTAGAAGTTGTCGCTTCCTTTTGTTTCCAACTCACATTAAATTTCGAGACACCCATGACAGAATAGCCCAGGGTGAAAATTTTTTCATACCTTTTCTGGGTTGGGGAAGTAATTGAGTTTGCATTTCAAAGTTCAGCTACAGAGCCAAAGGCCAAATTGGAGAATAAAAAGTTAGCAAGGTTAAATGTGGCAAAAATGACTTTATAACTTACTTTATATCAATTAGAATTTGAGGGTTAATTTAGAATGAGTAAAAAATTTTGATGATAACTAGAGCAGAGAACCTTTGAAAAGAAGGGTTTTAATCTTTTGACCTTTCCATTCCCAGTATGGAGTGTTTAGTGGAAGGAAAGGATTTGACATATGAGTTGCAAAATCTTGGATGGGCCAGAACATTTGTCATTTAGAAGTAAGAATTGAGGGGAAATACAATCCACACTGGCCCCTAACTCTAAAATTGATAGCCAGCGGTTCTCAACAACACTGGAGAGAAAGTTGTGACAACAACCAGCAGTCCCTACCAATGGAAATCAGCCGGAGTGCTCTCTTTGGTCCTGATGAGATAATGTGGGTAAAGTACTTGGCAAACACACATAAATATCAACAATTATTCTTATCGCATTGCCCCTACTGGGTGTTGGCAACAGCATCTTTTAAATTTACTCTCAACCATAGTTGACCCACCTGTGAACCAGCTGAAGGACCTGCCTATCTTTCCTGTACATTTTGAAAATCACTGTAAGAAACTGGGAAAGGAAGTGTTTTTAAACCTTTGGTTCAGCTGGGATTTGGGGATTTCCATATAATGGTAGCTCCTGATGTCTATCCACACATGTGATATTTTTTAATTAGACAAAGTAATACCTCTAAGAACCTTAGCTGTTATAACCAAATCCCCAATAGGAAGGAAATGTCAAAACTACTGTGGTTTATTATACAAACCCAACCACTGATTTCCAGTGAAACCTTGGGATAGTGACTTAGTCTCATCATGTCAGTTTACTCATCTGTAAAAACTAGGATATTCATACTTCACAGAGGTGTTTGGGGATTAAATTAATGCTTTTAGAGTACTTGGAAATGTTCTATAAAGTATAATGTGAGAGCAAAATTCATAAGAGCTTGGCCAAACAAACCTGCCAAAATGATGATGATAATAATAGTTAGCATTTATACAATGCTTTAAGGTTTGCAAAACACTTTATGTAGATAATATACTTATATATTATTAATTCATTTGATCTTCCTAACGACTCTGTGAAGTTGGTGCTGTTATTATCCCCATTTTGTAGATGAGGAAATTTAGGCACAGAGAGGGTGAGTGACTGACTATTGCACCGTCTCACCACTAGTAAATGTCCAAGGCAGAATTCAAACTCAAGTTTTCCTGATTCCATATTTTATTCTCTAGCCATTGTTCTGCCCCTAGGAGATACCAAGTAGTTATGTTCCATTAATATCAACTAGTTTTCACAGTGGGGTTCTTAATATAAGCTTGAGCTGGCTTGTTGGTCACTGCTCCCTTGATCTGAAGACAGCAGCCAGTTAATTCATTTCAGAATACTTCTTGCAAAGGAAGTTGCTTCTTGCAAACATTTTAGATGCTTTTTCTCACCTGTCATTTGATAGTAAATCCAGTCTCCTTTCGGTAACTCCTTAGGGGTGCAGAAAAACAAAATGAGAAATCAAGTAAGGTAGTTCAGTGCAAAATAAAGAAAATGGGGTTCCTTAGTGGTCCGTGCTTGTGGCCAGCATGGACACATCGGATGAGTATTTCTATTCTCCACATTGCAAAAGTCATCTAATTGTATGATTGAAGTCATCCATTATTTTCTCATCTTTTTCATTTTTGCTGGTGAGAAGCAAGCAGTGCTGCCACCTTGTTGCCAAAAGTTTGCCTGATTTGAATGTGTTTAAAAACCAAGTGAATGCCTGTGCTGAGGAGCCTGCCCTTTCTCTTTGTCAGTACTTGCAAAAACAACTTAAAAGACAAAGTTAGAGCTGCTGGCTGGGATTCCGTAATTAGCATAATCATGATGCTCTCCATTGTTCATCAGTGCACGCCCCTCAGCCAAATTTCCCATTAAGAGGACACCGATGTTGTCCTAGTGAATAAATCCCTGCACACATGATGCAAATCAGCGTGTTCCTGCCTGCTGTCCGGGACTGCAGTTAATTTTAGCCAGGGTTTGTTCTACAAGTTGTAAAACTGTTTACCCAAGTAGAAGCTCCAAGACTGAAATGTGAGTGCTCTGCCTAATGTGATAGGAGCTCTATTTTAGACTTCAGACTGTATTTATGATCCGCAGAGCAGCCTTCTGAAGAATTGTTGTGGCTCAGGTTTCTATTGAAACGACTTGTAAGTACGGGGTGAATTTTTAAGACTTGGCTTTGTTTTCTTTTCCCCTTTAAATTTGCTTGATATTTGTTCAAGTTTTAGTTACCTTTTGTCTCTTGGGGAACCTGGAAACTTTGTGGGTGGGCACTTTAGGAGGAAGCAACATGAACGGTTGAAAAATGGGGTTTTTAGCAGGTCTTTCCAGTAAGTGTAAATGTTCAGTGTTTCCAGTAGATGCCTAAACACCACCCCCCTCAATCCCCCCAACTCTAGCTTACAGTTAATCACCTATTTATTTATTGAGCCAGTTACAGTATATCATCAATGAAGTGGTTCATGCAATTACAAAAAAAAGTGTAGTTAAACGCTATTTTCTATGGCAACCTGAATCTTTTAACAGCAATACTAAAATGAATTACTGTTATAATCTGTTTTCTCTTAGCTCCAGGTTTTTGCTAAAATAATGTAGTGTCAGATGTAATGTTTTGTAGAGTTTATACAATTTTTTAAAAGAGGTATTTAAAACAGATTCTCAGGAACAGCCTAAAGAGGAGTTAGTACTTTTCATCAGAAAGAAGTAATATCAAAAACTTCTGGAAGGTGAAGAAAATTAGATCTCTAAAGTAAAGAAAGTCCTAGGAAATCTCAAATCTTAACTTCTGTTCATCTAGCCAGTGTTTGTTACCACATGTCAGCTTAAATTTGGCTTGAAGATTAAAATAAAGATTTTAATAAAAAAAAACCTCAGTGTTTTAAATGATTTGGGTCCTCTTTCATGTTCTGAAATGTATTTTAACTAAGAGGTGCCTGACCTCTTGCCAGTACTGTGCTTGCAGCTCAAAGCCATGTAGGGATTTTCTTTGCCTGTACCCCTTCAGTTGCACTACTGGCTTTAGGGATTTTTGATCTCAGTGCAGCAGTTCAAATGCTCCCCACATATCTATGTCAGAGAGGCCTCTGTAATGAAGCAAGGAGTGAGGTATGGTATGAACTAGGAAAGGGGATGCAATTTACCAGAGTTGAGAGGCTTCACTTAAAAGGTTGCTCTGCCATTATGCATTACTTATTAATATTATTAATATTAATTAATAATTATTATTATTAATAGAAGAGAAATAAAGTACTGTTGAGAAAAGAAACATTTCCAGTGGTAATTTGTGAAAGGATATTTTGACATAAATGGGAAAAAAAATAGAACTGATTTCTTTTACTATTTTCAGGGTGAAACGTTTAAACTAAGTTTTTAAGGGCTTGAAGATAAATAGGCAGTATAGATTAATTGTGATAGTGGGGTCTCATTTGGAAATCTTTTACTATTTAGTCTCAGTATTTTTGTGGCAATATATTTATCATAGAACATAATAAATCTGGGGAATCTACTAGTTGTTTCTACTTTTTGTTGTTTATAGAGTACTAGACACGGTTCCTTATTTTGTCATTAAAATGTTAATGGAGTGTTTAAAGAAAATCATCTTGTTTAGTAGAGCTGGAGGAGACTTTATAGGTCGTTATAGCCCTTCCCTCCTTTTTTTTTTTTTTGTTGTTGTTGTTTGTTTTTTACAAATGAGGAGATTGAGGCCCAGAAAGGAAAGTGACTTCTTCAAGGCCTAAAGATACAGTGGGAAAACTGCTGGGTTTGGAGCCTCAGGATCTGGGTTCAAATCCTCACTGTTACTTGCCCTCCTTGAGGCCATGGGCAAGTTACTTCTCTGTATACCTCAGCTTCTTATCTGTGAAATGTGGGTGTTGGTCTAGATAATGGCTTCCTAAACCTTTTCTGCTCACAGCCTCTTTTTGCCTGAGAAATTTTATTGTGACCTCAGGTATACGGGCATATAAAATAGGTATACATAACCTTTTACAGTTGCTAATTTTTTGTGACACCCCCCCCATTCAGTTACAGGAACTCATGGGGGGTCACGACCCCCAGTTTATAGGGTCTAGATGACCCTTTGAGTTTTAAATTAGTACTTTTAAATGATATCATAGCTGTGATTCAGAAGCAAGGCTTCTAAATCCAAATCAAGTGCTCTTCATACCACTCCATGTCAAAATGGTTTTAGGATATGATTACTATTATGTTGCCATATAGGATATAATTCACTATGATTGCCAAATTTGGGGGTTAGTTCCACACACAGATTTTTAAACATTTTTTTTCATTCCAGTGAAATTTCCAAAAAACTTTGCTACTCCCTACCGGAGGATTTCTATTTAGGAGGAGAATTTAACTTGTGAAATTAAATAATTTCAAAGAATGCTCTGCATTCGTGCTGTGAGATGCAGAGAACAGGTCAAAGCAAAAAGAGACTGCTTTCCATGAGGAAGTGGCACTCCCAGAGATCATGTAGCTGCTGGGGATGTTCACAGTTCCCACCCCACTTGATGTGACTATTGCAGTGATGTTGATTGCCCAGGCCTACCTAGTCGAGGTGATGTCTCCTGATGGGCCATGCTAGGCCATACATAAGAAGCTCTCCTCTTCTGGAGCTCTGTACTCCAGGAAACCTGTTTCAGACAAACTTATATAGCCTCTGTCACTATAGCAAGAGAGTCCAGGGGTCAGCACCTCCAAGCCATGCATTGCCCTGTCGCTGCATTGCACTTGCTGTCATAATAAATAACACTGGGAAAAGATTCCCTGGTCTAGTCTCCCACTGTGGTCGCCTGCCTTCTCTGATGAGACCGCCACTTTCTTAGGAGAGCACGACTGTTCCCCTAAAGTAGAAGCTTTTCATTTGCTGCTTCTCATAGGTTTGTTATTCCATAAATAAGTTCCTCTACAGCCCAACATTTGCTCTTAAAGCCAGATGGGAATTTCTAGCCAGAGAAGGAGGATCCCTTCACCCATGTCCCCTTCATGCCCCTCTGACCTTATTTGCCTCTGTGACTACTTGCTGACCATAATCGATAGCCATTGTTTTTTGATTCAGAGCAGAAAGTACTAGATCAGTGAGTGGCTCTGTCTCTATGCTATTTTCATTGAAAAGTAAATCCTGCAGTAAAAGGACATTGTTATATTAAATAGTACCTGTTTCATCTAAATTAAAAGAAACACTTAGCAGAGGGATGCCATCAGCACTGACTCTCCTCCACACAAGTTCATAGTAAAAGAATGGGGCTCTGTGAGAACAGTTTGTTTCCTCTGGAATAAGATTCAAAACATGGGACTGCTGTTAATATTTAGCATTTATTAAGCACCCACCGAGTACATACAATGCACAAAGAAAGCACAGTCTCAACATTCAAAAGTCTTATATACTAATGTTAGATAGGAGACCTGCCCCTCTTCTCCCCCCAGCCCACATACCAAAGTGAGGCTGGAAGAGAAAGACCAAGAAAACAAGGGAGAAAGGGAGAGAAAGGTGGGGGAGGGGGAGAGAAAGGGAAAGTTGGAGCAAAGAAGGGACTATTTAAAAATTCAGTTTATCTGAGCTTCTGCCAAATAAAATGAAGCTAAAAGGTACTTCTCCTGGGATTGCTGCTTATCTCCTTCTCTCCTTCACCCAAAAGTTTAGTGACAGATACTATTCCAGGTAGGAGGCCTTACTTAATCATGCTACCATTTCAGTTTTCTTGTTTCAGTTCTGTTGTACCCCAGGGAGGGAACTCCTGCTCTGGTGTTCTCTCTTCCCCCCCCCCCCCCTTTTCTTTCTTTCTTTCTTTCTTTCTTTCTTTCTTTCTTTCTTTCTTTCTTTCTTTCTTTCTTTCTTTCTCTCTCTCTCTCTCTCTCACACACACACACACACACACACACACTCACACAATTTGATCTTTTTTTTTTAGTGAGGCAATTGGGGTTAAGTGACTTGCCCAGGGTCACACAGCTAGTAAGTGTTAAGTGTCTGAGGCCAGATTTGAACTCAGGTACTCCTGACTCCAGGGCCGGTGCTCTATCCACTGTGCCACCTAGCTGCCCCACACAATTTGATCTTAATGGCCACTGTGTCCCTGCATAAATGTAAGGAACTTCTTCCTCCATTATCTCAAGATAGGTGGGAGCTGTATAAAAATAATTTTTAAAATTCTGATTTGGATTTCAGCTCCATTACTAGCTTGCCAGGTCTCTTTGGAGTGAATCACTTCACCTTGCAGTGGCTCAGTTTCTCCATCCATAAACCTCACAGAATGCTGTGTCATCTATTCAGCTAAATAGGTTAGCAAAATGCTTTGAGTTTCTCAGAAGAAATGTATTACAAAGGACTACCAAGCATTATTATATAACATAAAGGGGTAGGATTGATATGAGTCAGCAGAGTAGGTCAAACAAGTATAGATGCTGGCTATTAATAAATAGTAATAATACATGCATGGTCTATGACTCAGCCTTCCCATTATACTCAGTCTGGGACAGACCTAGCCAAAGTACTGTATGCAACTTGTAGCTCTTACGGCAGAGATTTGGAGAATTTGGCAAAGATTCACAGAGAACTCCCTGGTCCCCACAACCCCCACACCTCACACTGCTTCCCCATCCCTGTCCACTCACAAAGGACTTAAAGGTTGATCAGTGATACCTATATAAAGGGTTCAAGAAACTGAAATTATCCAACCTGGTAACAATTGAAGTATATGAAGTAATTCTTAGGCAATTTTTTAAAACTCCACTGGGCATCAGTTTCCTCATGTAAAATAAGAACTAGATGATCTCTAAATCACTTCCAGTTCAGACATTCTACTATTCTGTAGTTTTCAGCACACAAAAAGATAAATGACTGGTCTTTATTCCACTATGGACAGCACCAGAAGAACAGGGGGTCAAACTGCAGCACAGTGTGAGGGTTAGGTTGACTCTAAGTGCAATGGGTACCCAGGATAACTGTTTTTGTTGTTCTTGTTTGTCCTTCCTTCTTGAAGAGGACCATGACATTAGGAAGTGATTTCAGTGAATTGGATTTAAGTGAGGGAGGGCTGTGCACAGTCACCAGCTTCACTCTTTCCTCCAGAGCCATCTGGGTAGAGTGGCAAGATATACATCTGGATGACTAGAGATGGCCCAGATGTGGTGGGAGACTGGTTTTTTTAATCAAAGGTCTTTCCTGGGACTCAGTTTGCCTGAGGCTATTCCCATTTAGTGCTTAAGGCTAGGTAAGAAGAGAGCCAAAGAATGGCTTCTTTTACCTAGTCAGAATAGAGGAATGAATGAATGGAGAAGGGAGGGAAAGAAGGAAGGAAGGAAGAAAGAAAGAATGGAAGGGGAAGGCCCTCAGGGTTTCACACAAAAACCAGAGCAATTGCTATTTACCCTCATTAATAGGCCAAACAATGGCCAATGAGGCTTGGCCTGGGACCTGTTGTTGGCTGGGCCATGAGAGTCTGAATGATTTGGTGTTAAGGCACCTGGCCCTTTAAAAAACCTAGGTCCTAACTCCCCAGACAACTTGTGAAGTTTAAACAATCAAAACTTATATTCCTTTGGGCTTGTTGTTGTTTGTCCTTCTTTCTGGAGGACTATAACATGGTGGGGGGATGATGTCATGACTTGCAGTGAATGGGAATGGTCTTGACCCAGCATTGCAGTGGGATGCTGAGAGAGGTTACATTTTCTCCTTTGCTGGAAATCTTTTTCAAAACTGGAGTAGATAGACACTTCATTAAATCATTGACCAAAGAGCTGGAAGGTCCAGCAGTTCCCAGATCGTGTCCCATGGAGTTCTGGCGTTCTGCATGATGTGAATGCCAGTGCCCATGCATTAGATGATTCTACAGATGACTCCAATAACCATACACCCAGCCCTGGTCTCACTCCTGAACTCCATCTCCACAGAACCCATTATTTTTCCTCCCAAACCCATCCCACTTCCAGACTTCCCTATTTCTCTCACTGACACCACCATCCTTCCACTAGCCAGATTCACAATCTCTGTCAGGTCATGCTTAACTTGTCTCCTAATACACTTCCCGCTCCCATATCCAATCAACTGCCAACTCTAGTCGATTCTTTCTCTGTGGAATTACACTCTCCCCTGGACTATTACAATAGTCTATTTTTGTTCGTTTGTCATATGGCTTCTCTTTTCAATCTGCCCTCCACAGAGCTGCCAAAGTGCGATCCTTAAAGTGTCGATTTGACTGAGTCACTTCCCTGCTCAGTAAATGCCAGTGGTTCCCTTTTGCCTGTAGGAGCAAATACAAATGTGTCTGGGATTTGAAAACCTTCATAACCTGGCTCCAACCTACCTTTCCATCTTTGCTGTACATTGTTCTCCTGTAGTCCAGCCAAATGTGCCACGTTGCATCTTCTGTCTCTGTGCTTTTTCATGCAATGCACTCTTTCTTTCTCTCTCAAGGCAAACCACTGGTTTCCTTCAAACCTCAGACCAAGCACCATCTCCTGTCCTCCCAGCTACTTGTGTCTGTCTGCCCCCTTCCAAAATTACCTTGTATTTACTTTGTCTCTTGTATATTCTCATATGCTTTGCTATTTTTTCCCCTCTATAGCAGGAGCCCTTAGCCAGTTCATGTCATTCTGGTGAAGGCTATGGCCCCTCCTCAGAATAATGTTTTTAAATGCATAAAATGAAATACTTAGAATTACAAAGGATACATTCTACTGAAAAATGGTTATCAAAATGTTACAAAAAAATAAGTTCATAGAGGGCAGCTAGGTGGTACAGTAGATAAAGCACCCCTGGATTCAGGAGGACCTGAGTTCAAATCCGGCCTCAGACACTTGACGCTTACTAGCTGTGTGACCCTGGGTCAGTCACTTAACTCTCATTGCCCCCCTCCCCCCCACTCCAAAAAAGTTCATGGACACCAGATTCAAAACCTCTACCCTATTGAATGTTAGCTTCTTGAGAACAGGCCCAGAGAGCTACAATTAAAAGGTCATACAGCTAGTTGCAGTACTATCACTAGAATCCAGAGCTTTTGGCTCCCCCGATGCATTCATCTGGAATAGTTTCAGTGTGGTATTGTCTGAAGGCAAGGCATGACCTTTTTTTTTTTTTTTTTTGGTGAGGCAATTGAGGTTAAGTGACTTGCCCAGGGTCACACTGCTAGTAAGTGTTAAGTGTCTGAGGTTGGATCTGAACTCAGGTCCTCCTGAATCCAGGGCTGGTGCTCTATCCACTGCACCACCTAGCTGCCCTAAGGCATGACCTTTTAAAGCCTAAGAAAATATTATTTTGATCTGATGATGTCTTTTGTCACTTGTGCAAAAGCTAATCCTCATAACAATTAGGATTTCTTATTAGAATACTTATTTAAGAAAGCCTGCCTTAGATGAAATTCAAATGAGATTCTCATTTCTAATAGGCAGCATGGCTTAGTGGACAAGGTCCGGTCAGGAACTCAAATTCTGCCTCAGACATTTAACTAGTTGTGGGACTACAGACTAGTCAGTTAACCTCTCTGGGCCTCAGTTTCCTCAACTGTAAAATGAAAGGGTTGGACTCAGTGATTTCTCTGGTCACTTCCTGTGACCTTCCTGCAGTACCGTGTCTGTGACCCTTTGACATGATATATGTGAAAGCAAGATCCCTATACAAAAGTCAGGTAGTGGTGCTGGTGTCATTAAACTGAATTCTGACTTTTCCACTGCCTTCAAAATTACCTATCTCAAGAAGGGACATCATGTGATAAATCTAGTGTTGGGGTCAAGGAACACCTTGGGTCTTGACCATTAGTCGTTGCATTTGTATCTAGGATCCCTACTAGGTAGGCCTATTCTCTGAATCATCTTTCAGTAATGCATTTCAGTGTTGGGTGCCCACTGCCCTTCAAGAATAAATCTGCTCTACCCTGTCTTCCTCAAGTCAGTCATACCCTTTGATTGGGAAGGAGAAAGGTACCTGCCAAAATCCCCATGTCGAGCAACATCAGTTATGATATCTCTGTGATAGAAGGAGCCCCAGCAAGCTCACCAGCAGTACAGGGACCAAGGTGGGAAATTCCTGCTTACTTGAAGTAAATCCAAGCACAGTAACAGAGGGCCAGGGCCTGTGTATAACATTCTCTCGAGTAAGTAATTTGGTGGCTCTATTCTAGATGGCACAGTCGATAGAGTGCCAGGCCTAGAGTCAGGAAATCCTGTGTTGAAATCCAGCCTCAGACACTTACTAAGTGACCTTGGGCAGGTCACTTAATCCTGTTTGCCTCGGTTTCCTCATCTGTAAAGTAAGCTGGAGAAGTAATGGCAAACCACCCCAGTGTCTTTGCCAAGGGAATCCCAAATGGGGTCACCAAGAGTCAGACACAGCTGAACAACAACAAAATTTTTGCTTTACTCATTAGGTGGCAATTCCCCAAGATTTCTTTCCTCTTTATTTATCAACCCACTAAGCTTTCTGACCTCTTCAGATGCACATAATATAAATTTGTTATATTTAGTATGTCTTTGTTCACTTATTTAGGTGCTTTTAATGCATAATTTTTTGACAGTGTGGTCTTGCCTTGGGTTGTAAACAAAATACTGAGACTCTCTTTGAAGTGGTTATGACAGCATCTAGCACTGTAATACATGCTTTCAATGCTAATGAAGAAGAAAGGGTTCTTTGAGGGCACTTGTCAGCAATGCTATTTAAGAGGTGTATATCATTGCTCTGTCCTAAGATGAAGCTCTCTGCAAAGGGAACAATTGTTTGTTTTCATTTGTGTCTCACAAATCTCACTCCTAGTGAGAAAACTCTCCCCAAAGGCAGATTACCAACTTTTCTGCCATTTATAGGCTCAGAGAACTGTCTTAGTATTAGATTTATTATAGCATTTGGCACATTAGTACTTCTGTAAAATCCAGATTCAAATTTGTAATAATGGAAATAATTCCACTTCCCTGTAATTGGTTATATATTTACAGAATATTTTAATGATCCATAAAGTTAGAGAATACAGGTCCCATAGGCAGGAAAGGATAGTTTATCTTGGTTTATCAAACTCTACAAAAATTCTTACTGCTTAGAAATAGGTTCCTCCCCACTCCCTGCCTTGATCCACAAGCCTGGCATCCCTTTGTCAGATGTGGAAAATGCCAAACTTGTGGCCAAATAGGTTTTTAAATAGGAAGGAACCTTAGTATTAATTCTGTTTTCATATGAGCTCTCATATGCATTCCCACTTTGTCCCACTACAACCACCATTCTAGGACAGGCTGTCATTACAAATCCCCCTTGCATATTGGCTCCTCTCCATTTTCTTACTTGCTTCCTCAACTCCCATCCCTCCTATATAACAGTGCCAAATTAATCTTTCTTACCCAGAGATCTGATCGTGTCACTCCTCTGTTCCAGAATCTTTCGTGCCTTCCTATTGCCTCTAGTCCACCTGAGGATCTCCCATGGATTTCTATCACTTTGCCCTCCCAGTCCTTTTATCATCGTCCTTTACCTACTCTGTTTTAGATTACTGGTTTCTTTTGTACACATGAAGCACCCTTACATTTCCACATCTTTTCTTATACTACCCTATACCTGAAAACTCCTTTTCTCCCTCTTTGCCTGTCACATTTTTACTTAGCCTTTTAAGCCCAGTTTAAATCCCACTTCTTCCAGGAAGCCTGTCCTGCTTTCCACACACCTTCCCTGGCTGGTAACATTTCTCCTTCAAATAGCATTTTGTTTTTACACCATTTAAGCGTATTTTTCATGTTATTTATAGTTATCTTTATTGGTGTCTTATCACCTACCAGACTGTAAGCTCTGTAATGGGGAATATGTCCTATCTAATCTTTGTGTCAGCTTTAGTGCCTAGCACAGTTTTCTGTACACAGTAGGGACTTAATTGGACATATAGGTGTCACAGTGGTTAGAGTGCTGGGCCTGGAGTCAGGAAGACTCAATGTCCAGAGTTCAAGCTTGGCCTCAGACATTTAATAGCTGTGTGACCCTGGGCAGGTCACTTAACCCTGTTTGCTTCAGTTTCCTCATCTGTAAAATGAACTGGAGAAGAAAATGGCAAACCATTCCAGTATCTCTGCCAAGAAAACCCCACATGGGGTCATGGAGAGTCAGACAGGACTGAAATGACTGAATAACAGAGACTTAATATATGTTGGCAGTGTTCATAGTTCTCTAAACTCATGTTGGGAGCATTACTGAGATAAAAGTAGCACATGCAGAGACACTACTGTCATTAAATTATTATATCATATAATTATATCATATTATATATTATACTGTCAGTTCCTGTTCACAGCTGCATAAAAAACTTTGTTCAACTTTCAGACAATGTTGAGGCAGCCAGGTAGCATGATGAATAGAATGCTGGACTTGTGGTCAAGAAATCCCGAGTTAAATTTGACCTCAGATACTTACTAGTTGTTAGACCCTGGGCAAATCTTTATCTATAAAGTGGAGATAATAATAGCACCTTCCTCCCAGGGTTGTTGTGAAGATAAAATTGAGATATTTGTAAAGCGCTTTACACTCCTTAAAGTGCTATATAAACGCTCGCTATTAATATCGTTGTTATTGTGCAGTTTACTTTTCTTTATATCTCTATATATGTGTGTATATAGATTCTGTGTATATATGTTATATATGTGCATATATATATATATACACATACATTCACCTTCAGTGTATATTATACCAAATGACTTCTAAACTGTAGATGAATGTGTAAAGTGTTTCTCTAGAGATGTAGCCTCGACTTGTTTGGGTTGTTTTTTTTAATCATTTCCCTCATTGGCAAAACATAAAAAATGTAAAAATCAAGCACAAGCATATATTTCCCATGTATGTATATGTATACATACTTATTTATAAAGATACATGTTCCATTATACTAACAATTGTGAACATTATAAAACTTATATAACATACAAATTTATTGGATGCTAGGGCCAGTAGGGAGCCCCCAGAGTTTAAGCAGGGAGTGATTTACTCAAAGCTGGCTTTGAGGAAAATGATTTTGGTCTCTGAGTGGGAGCTGGGTTAGAGAGAGGAGAGGTCTGAGGCAGGGGAGCTTTGCAGTCATGCAGGTGAGAGACTATGGGGATCCGCACTACGGTTGAGTTTGTGTGACTAGAGAGAAGGGGCCCGGATTCAGAGGTATGGAGGGAGAACCTAGAAGATCTGGCAGATGATTGCATGGGGGGAGGCCAGGGAGAGTGACAACAAGGTTGTGAGAAACTGAGAGCCTGGTAGGATAATGGTGCCCATGCCAGTGCTGGTAAAATATGGAAGAGGCGAGGTTTGGGAGGAGGGGGAAGATCATGTTAGGTAATGCTATCTGTAACGCAGGTCAGAACCTATCCATGCCTTTTCATCAGGCACAGAGAAAGTCTTTAGTGTCAGATCAATCATTTGAACCCACCTCTCGACCTCAACAATAATCATAACAGACATTTCTGTTGTGCTTTAAAGTTTGTTGTCTCTTGTCTTAATCAGCATCAAATCTGATAGAATTAGCCTTAGCTTTAAATTCACCAGAAAGGCCTTGGAAGTACCATGGACATTTTTAGTCTATTACTGTGGGACATCGCAGCTTCCTTGTTGGAAGCAGTTGGGGCAGCATCTCCAGGGCACAAGTTGTTGTGGTTGTTGTTCATTTTTCAGTCATGTCCAATTTTTGGTGATCACATTTGGTGTTTTCTTGGTAGAGATACTAGAGTGGTTTGCTATTTCCTTTTCCATCTTATTTTACAGATTAGGAAACTGAGGCAAAAAGGATTAAGTGACTTGACCAGGGTCTCACTGCTAGTAAGTGTCTGAGGCCAGATTTGAACTCAAGTTTCCCTGACTCCAGGCCCAGCACTCTATCCACTAGGCCACCTAGCTGCCCCAAGAAAGAGGATAGTGTACCAATTGGGATGCTGGCAGTTAGAGATGAAGCTGAGCTTTAGGATGTCAGAGGCACCTTACAAGGGTCCATTTTGACTGTCTGATGAGGTCCTAAATTAGGCTGCATGTCAGACCTAATATTTTCTGACTGGTAAAAGGAAAATAGGCCAGGAAATGTGCCTATAATTGGCAAAGGAAGAGGGGGAATCCAGCATATTTTAAAAAAAACAAAACTAATTAAAGTGCTCGCTTCAAAAGCACATACACCAAAAGTGGAATGATACAGAAAATAGAATGGCCCCTATATAAGGATAACATGTAAATTCATAAAGCATTCCTCATTTTTTGTTAATGTGAAAATGCCAGTTTTATTTGGTGTTGAAGTTTAGAATTAAAAAAACAATTTTAACTGATCAAAACCCCGATTTTTACATTATGTCTAATGATTTTAAATCCCACAAAGGATCATGCTCCCAGATCCCAGAACTGATTCCAAGTACCTTCTGTGTTCTGATCTTACGAGATTCAGAGACGAAGAGAATATTTGCAGAGTATCAGTGATGAAGGATGAAAACACCAGGCCATCTAGCTAGTGTTTCTTAGGCACCAATCTCTGTGGTATCAAAGTATACAACACCAGTGTTTACTAGAAATGATATGAGTTGCAAGCGTGAGAGGAGTTTACTCATCCCATAAATTCTTTTGGCCTTTGCTGTCAAGATGACAGCAAGGTTATTTTGGGTGAATGTTGTTTGTGCTGATGGCACTTGACTTAAGAGAAACCTGTGCAAAAAGTCCTGTCTGTTAGTCTGCTTTGTTACCATGAAACGTGTGTCCAGTTGGATGAGTATTTAAAGGCTGTAGTCTGTTTAAGCCTGATCTTGGTTCAAGTACAGCCGTCCCCAGGTTCACTAGGGACACAATGAAGTTGACTTTTTATATTGCCTAAAAAACAAGCACCAATACCCTAAACATGATTATTAACTACAGGGGTACCTGTCAGGAGCAAGAGGAACATCCTGTATTGAATGGGCTGGCACATTTTGAACTACCTTGCTATCACTGAGTGACTTCCTTGCTTATATCCAAGCAAGGAATAACCTGGGGTTGGAAGCTGGGGTTCTCATGAAGAAGCACACCATGTGTTTAGTCATTTCTAGAAGGAAGCTGGTCTTTCCATTGTCCTCATCTTGCTACCCTTCCCTCTCCCAAGCTATTACCTTGTCTGTTTTTCCTCAACTTTTTGTCTTCTTTATCCTGTCAAATATAGGGTAGAGAGTTCCAGAGGGTTTTGCTTTCCTCTATTTTGTCTTGTCCTGAGCAACATCTGGATATGGTAGTTCTTACCCTATTTGGGCAAGAGCGTATCAGAGATACGCTCAACAGGTTCCCTGTTCCCTGGTGGGGAAAAATGCATCTCAAACCTTTGACCGCTGACCTGGCAGTGCCCCTCAGAAACTACAGTGGCTACCTTAGCCTATCCTCTCAGCCAAGCAATTTCAACTTAGTTTAATCAAAAATCTTCCAGGGTCCCAGCATGAACACAAACATATTGAATGCCACATCTAGAGGGAATAATTAGAGTGATTAAAACTGAGTGAATTAAAATTCTTTGCCAGTTGAAATTTTTTTTAATTCCCTTCCCTCTTAAATGGAAAAAGAAACCTGCCTATTCACTTTTCTCCTAAAGGTTTAAAAGCAGAAAGAAACATTTCAGATATTACAGAACTATGGTGAAAGAAAGGGGAGAGAAATGTCATGAGAAAAAGATGGCCCTGAGATTGAGAGTTTGGATTAAGTGAATCTTCTTTGTTTTATCATCTTTTACCTCAGATTAGAAGAGTTAGAGTGTGTTGTGTGAATGTTGTTAGTGCAGTATGCTAAGGGGTTATGAGATGATATTATCTTTTACAATAATTTTAAAAACAAGAACTCATGCTGTAAGCTATGATTTGAAATTGAAGTGGCAACTGGAGCAGCAGAGAGAGAATTGTTGTGATGTGCTGTCACCATCCGAACCAGTTTGCTGTCTCAGAGTGGCGCGTTCTTGTGTACCTAGGCAGGGGGTATTGCCCCTAGCTAGAATCTGATACACTTCTGGGCAGTAAAGAAGCAAAGACAGTGTCCGGAGAATGGAGATGTAGGAGATTGAACCTCTGTCACTGCCTCTCTTATTGTCATCCTTAATTCTTGCCATCCTTACTTCTATTGACTTCTCTTCTGTGTTCCTCTAACTACTAGGTCATGGCATCTCCAGGCTCTGAGAGACTTGCCTATGATGATTAAAGAGATACAAGAGTTTTACCTGAAGAGGAATGACTCAGGAGTGACTCCTTGTGCCAAAAGAAGCTCATAATTAAGCAGGTCCAAAGTTTGGAATTTTTTTTTACAACTTCTTAAGACAGATACTTGCAAGTAAGTCATTTAAACAATCTTGTATTCTGAAGGGGGTGGGTAAGCAGGCAATGGTTTTAACTAAATTGTTTTAGCTGTGATGATTTTTGTGTGGTAAAAACTTTGTCCTTTCCAATGATTAAAATCCTCTTTTTATCTTTAATTATAATCACTGTTCTGTAGTCAGTTGTGACAGTTATGAAAGACATAACCCACCATTCTCCTGTAACTGTTTTATAGTTTGATTTCAAGTTTGAAGGACTGTTGTGTAGAAGAAAGACTCAATTTGTTTTGCTTGGCACAGAGGGCAAAACTCCGGGTGGGAATTGCAGAGAGGCATATTTGGACTTGATATAGAGAGGAATATCTTTAACAGTTGGAGCTGTTTTGGGAAGTGGTGCCATCCCCCTAGTTGGAAAGTTAAGGAAAGTCTGGATGACCCTTTGTTCCATATAGTCTATAAGGGATTCTTGTACTGTTATGAGTTGAGTTAGAGATGGCCTGGAGGGCCCCTTCCAATGCTGATATTCTGTAATTTATTCTTCTACTTGTTTCCCAAACCTCGACCCACAAGGAGAACTAGGGCTGCTAACAGCCTACACCTAATAATTGGTTCCATTGTATGAGACAGCACCATTTCTTGCCGTGGCAGAATAATACCACAGTATTACACACACACACACACACACACACACACACATGCGTTACTTCTTGCCTGTTTTGGCTCTTACAACTTAAAAAAAAACAAAATAAAATCATTTATTTATAAAACACACCCCCCAAATCAAAGCAAATTAAGTAAACTATTTATTTCACCCTTAAAAAATTTCTAGGAAATGGATATGAAGAAGTTCTTGTTTGTTTGTTTTTTTAGATTCTTATTTCCAAATGATGAAATAATTTTTCCAAAATCATTTGTAATAGTCATTAAATTTTCCTGGAGCCCAGAAAAATTCAGAGTGGATTAAAAAACATAATAATATTTGATATATATTTTGGTTAGAATTTCATGGGACTTCATGATATAAAACTGTAAACAGAAATTTATATTATCTTATTCTAGTGAAAGGGGAATAGTGATAAGGATGGAGATGGAAAGGATGAAGGCATTGATAATGGGAGTGGAGGAAACTGTTATGTTGAAAATTTTACAATCAGGTGAAAATATTAGTGGATACATAGGTAAAAAATTAATTCTATTTTGTTAATTTGGCAGATCAGTGACAAAGGTTAAGTCTGGCTTCTTGACTTCTGGTCCAATTCTTAATAGACTTGAACATATACTCTCATATAGCAAGAAGAAAAAGGCTAGCCAAGTCAATTTAATAATTATTTCTTCTCTGTCTTGTTTGGATGGTTGCCTAAAAACAACTGCTTAAGAATTCGTGGAATGAGAACAAGAAAATACAGTATTTGGTAGCAAAGCATGAAAAATGGTTAAGATAAAGACCTTCATCCAGCAAGTTTTCCACATATATTAGTGATGTTATTATGTCAAATAGCAGGATTTTGTAAGTAGGGTTCAGATTTTGTTGGGGGCGGGATTTCATTATAGTTAACAAATAAAGAGACAGGTGAGGATAAAGATATCTATTTATGTACAGAACAGTTTCTTTTTAAAATAGTGGCTGAGACCAAAGTATTTCCCCAATATAGCTCTTGGACCTTAGCCAAACAGCCTAACATCCAGAGCCTGGGATTAGAACAAGTAATCTGAGGAGACAGTGTACCTATTCTCAGAGCTTTGTCACAGGGTTGGGCAATAGAAATGTGTTTGTATGTGTAAAGTGACTGGCTGGCTCAAGGAAAATCTTCACCCATTTAAGAAAAAAGAAAGAAACAGTTATTTGAGGAAATGTCAGTCTGGACAGTGAAAACAGAAGAACATGTTATCATATTAGAAAGTGAAGAATGTTTGCAGCAAAAATGCAAAACAGAAACACAGAAATGCAAAGAAACTTCCTGAGAGCTATTCAGAGCTCCTACCCACAGGCAATTATGCAAGATGGTCATCTCTGCATGGTTACATGGCTGTCCCTTAGGAGTTTACTCCTAGGTACATCAACACATAGGAGGAGAAAATACTCAGCTACTTCAGCTGAGATGTAAATTGTTTTTTTTTTTTTTTACTTGCAAAAAGCTTCTTAATAGAGATGATGAGCCTCCTTAGGACTCTTTCATAGAAATACTTGGAGATGGAAAGAGGAGCTTGAAAGGTCATCTGGTCCTGCTTTGTACAGACTGCTAATGAGTCTTTTATAATCCTCAGAAGACATGCTCATCTAGCCTTGGGCTCTAATATGGACCCTTCTGTTGATGGACTGGTCTGATAATCAGAAAGTTCTTTAGGTTGAGCTAAAACCTTTTAGTCTTTAGCTTTTCACTTGTCACCTCTCTAAGTTAAATCATTCTAACTCCTTTCATTTTACCTCATTTAATTATAGCACCATGGGATTTAGAACTGGAAGGAATCTTAGAGTTTATCTAGTTGAACTCCAAACAGTCTCAGTAGTGAAAGGACTCCTACCCAAGGTCAGGCAGGGAATAAATTCAAAATTCAGAACCTTGGGTCCTCCAAGTCCAGATCATTCCACCGGCCCAACCTGGCCCTATTCATTTTCTCTCTGAGCAATTTGCTGAGGACCATCATCCGGCAGGAACCCCTAATGTTGGTGAGTTTCTCACTCCCCACTGCAGCAGAGGGCAGGACGACAGGCTTGGGGAAACTGGTGTTTCTCCCCCCACACCCCTCACCCCCTCACTTTTTTTTTTGGTGAGGCAATTGGGGTTAAGTGACTTGCCCAGGGTCATATAGCTAGTAAGTCTCAAGTGCCTGAGGTCGGATTTGAACTGAGGTCCTCCTGAATCCAGGGCCGGTGCTCTATCCACTGTGCCACCTAGCTGCCCCCGAGGGAAACTGGGTTTTTTCCAACAGTTCCCTTTCCTCTCCTCCTCAGGCCCTTAGATACTACCAGGGTGCCAGAGATTTTTGGACTACCCTTTTTTCACACACACACACACACACCCAAATTGGAAATGACAAAAGCTACAATCAATGTTAACTTATTGGTTTCTACATGTTGTATTTTTTTTTTCATGTTTGCTAGCATCGTGTTAATTTTTTCTATAACTAGGTAATGCATTTAGGGAAAAATCATCTAAATAATACTCATAATATGATGATCTGCCTCACAGATTTATGAAGCAATTAGTAATGGTATTAAACCCTCTGGGACTGAGTTTCCTCCTCTTTAAAATGAGGGATCTAGATGGCTTCTAAACTTCCTTTCATCTTTAAAATTACTTTATTTTGTGATTTTGTCATACATTGTATTTTTTCATGAGATAGTATTTGTAAAATGCTTTGCAAACCTTAAAGAATTATATAAATGCTATTAGCTCTTTGAAAAATAAGAACAACTAAATGTCAAAAATTGTCATTATATGTAATTGGGGGAGAATTAAATATTATATTAAAACAACTAAAATGAACAAGAGGACAGAATCTTTATACCAACACTAAAAATTGTGCTATAGAAAAGGAAAGAAATTATATTGATTATTGTTAGGTACCATTCTTGTTGCCAGATTTTGGAATACTAGACCTAGAGAGTCTCTTTGAAACTTGAAAATGATAATCTGGGGGGCAGCTGGGTGGTGCAGTGGATAAAGCACCAGCCCTGGATTCAGGAGGACCTGAGTTCAAATGTGGCTGCAGACACTTGATACTTACTAGCTGTATGACCCTGGGTGTCACTTAACCCTTATTGCCCTGCCCCTTCTGCCCCCTAAAATGATGATCTGGGAAAAATAAGAAGGAAGATGGCTTTCCTTTACACAACAGGTAAAGTAAGTACCCCAAGAAGTGCAGTCTTAGCCGTTGACTGAGTCTACTTTCTGGGGTTAGAATTCTGAATTAGAATTATTGAATTTGAAGATGACCATTTTATTGTACTCTCAGCATTCATTGTCTTCAAGCTTTCTTTTGAATTCCCATGGGACTTTTGTTTTAATGCATGAAGAATTAAGCACTTCAAATGTTCGACATGAGAATCCATCATCTGGTTGTCTCTCCAGCTTGGTGGGGTCTTTGGAACATTGTGTCCCACCTCCAGAGCCTGTAAGAGTCCAGTTATCAGGCTTCTACAGTGACCCTTCAGAATAGGATCTTTGTGGAAGTCAACTTCTCTTATTCTTGCCAAAGTACAAAGCGCCTTCTCTGAAGTGATTTCAACCTGCTGACCTGGGGAGGAAATAGCCTTGTCTCTCTCGCCACTGGCCAGGCAGAGCAATGCCTGCTTTCCTCTCCTCTGGAACTCTGCAGAACACTCTTAATAACCAAAAGTGTTTTTCCTTACCTCTATACTCCTTGCATGAACCATCAGCAGTCTGAAGATGGTGCATCTGAGCCCTCCCTGCTCCTCAGTAGTTTTAAATGACTCACTCTTATCTCATTCCCTACACTGGCTGCTTCAGATGTGTTCTTCTTTTCAACTCCTTAATTGCACTGGGTGACTTAGCCTCCCAAGTCTCTGAAAAGCTTAATGCCATGCAGTGTGAGCTGTCTTGAGTTTCCTTCTCAAAACCTCTCCTCTTCATGGCCTACTCTCTACTCTTTAGCCTTAAGGCTCAGAAGAGAAGGCAGTCATCCTTCCTCTCTAGCTGCCTGCTCCAGTTCCCATTATATCCCTTCAAACTCATCATGGGCCAAACAAAACTCATTAACTTTTTACTAACCCAACTCCTTGTGACTTCAATGTTTTCATCTGTAGTACCACCATTTACAGTTTTTCCATTCAGTAGACATTTATTAAAGACCCTTGGGTGCTAGGGATATAAACAGAAGAACACATTTTATCTTAGCTTTCAAGAAGCCCGCCATCTTGGTGTTATCTTTGAGTCTTCTCTCTCCCTTCTCATAACCAATTATCAAATTCTGTTGACTCCACCTCTGTAGGCCCTCATTGATTCCCACTTGGACTGTCAAAATAACCTACTAAAATATCTTCCCACTTCTTCTTTCTTTCCCCTTCAATCAACAATTTATACAGATGATAGTTTAATCTTTATGCATAGACCTAATTCATATTCCTTCCCTGCTCAAAAATCTTCATAGGATCTCTATTGCCTACCAAGTAAAATTCAGACTTCTTTGCCTGGCATTCAAGTCTTTCATGATCTGGTGCTACCCTACCTTTCCAGACTTATCTCCATTAATCTATGTATTATGTTCTGTGTTTCAGTGAAACTGGACTATTCTGTGTCCCCTGAACATTCTCTGTGCTATCTTGCCATGCCCTCATACTTATGCTTGGAATGTGCTCCCACCTGCCCACCTTTGCCTAGTGAATTTCTTCGTATCTCTTGTACTGGAATAAAATTTACTATGACTCAGGTTAATCCACAAAAAGCAGTAATTGTAGTCAGACTGTCAGACAAGCCCAAAGCCAAATTCACAATATAGGAATGATAAACAAGGAAATTACGTTACTCTCAAAGAAGCCACAGACAACAAATCAATATCATTAGTAAATTTATATGAATGAATGAATGAAAAAGCATTTATGAAACACTAAGTGCTGGGAAAATAAATGTAAAAGTAGGACAGTCCCCTGCCCTCAAGGGAGTTCTCAAGTTCTCTACTCTATTAGGGTAGAGAATCCAGGAAGGTTTCAGCTTTAAGGTAGATGGGAAAGTACCATGTTTCTCAAAGTGTATAGTCTTAACACATGGTAATGCCTCTAATTTCATATTGTTTTCATTGATGATATCATATCAGTTTCTGATGTTGAATCATTTGATAGTGCCAAGCACTTTCTTTTCAGGGTCCTCAGTACATGTGGTTTTGGTACCTAAAGGAACAGGGTTGGCTCTCCAGGATGATGGCTGAGGGCACTGGGCTGCAAAGATTGCTATTTCCAAAGCTCTTGTGTTCAGGGTCTTAGGATATTTCCACTGGGGTCTGAGGTGAGACAGTAGCCAAAGTCACAGGGGTGGTAGTGGTTTGACTTAACTGGCATTTATTGCCCCCATCTTTCCTTTGGGGGGCTTGTTGCTTTGGTTGGAGTGGCTTTCCTGCCCTTTGGGTGGCAGTTGGTTGGCAGTTGGTGGGGAAGGCAGACCCATTCTCTTTAAGAATTGCTCTCCTAGAAGATGACTTTGAGAACTAGACTTAATGGAGGTTCAATGGTCTGGGGGTATGGCCATTCCTAGGACTGCTGGGCTTCTCTCACCTGTTCATTGAAATTGGTTAGCAGTCGTTGCTGCTGCTGGTGAGAAAGGTGGGCCCCCTCTCTACCGTGATTTCGTTCCTCACTGATGACTGCAGAAGATGGACAGGAAGCAGATCTGGTAGTTTGGGGGTGGGCGGCACTGCTATTCCCAAGTTTCTTAGGTTTAGGGGCCTAGACTGGCTCCATCAGGGTTTGAAGAGAGATGATAGTCAGGGTAGTGGTGGTGGTAATGGTGGTTTGACTTGCCTGGTGCCTGCTACCTTCTATTTCTCCTGGGTGCCTTGCTGCTTTAGTTAGCCTGGCTCACCTGCTCTGTGGTGGCAGTTGGTTTTCATTCGGTAGACATGGTTCCAATTGCCATAGCTTCTAAGTTCATGAAGAGAAAAATTAACTGAATTACAAGGACATAGTAACACAATAATCATAGAAGTCTTTAATGTCCTTCTCTCAGATTTAATCATAGTTAACAGATAAACAAAAGGATAAATCTAGAATTGAATAAATTGCTGAAGTCTTACCCATCCTTTAAAGTCTGCTAGAGGGGAAAGGCAGTGAGCTCTCAAACTCATGACACAATTGCTCCAAAAAACATCTAAATAATGTCAAAGGACAGTTCCTGGAGCAGCAAAACCCACAGAAGAATGTGCTGAAATTATCTTCCAACCAAGGATATCTTGGAAGGTCAGAAGGAGGGAGCTGCTGTGTTGAGACAGGAGTGGAGCCCAACCTCACAGTGACCCTGACATAGATCCAGTCCCGGGAAGACCTCTTCAGAGAAAGAGACCCCCCCCAGAGTCTCTGAATCAGCTGCAGCACCAGTGTCATCTGGAACTAAGCTCACCATCTGGTGAGAGGGCTGAGCCCTTGGCAGGGGGGAGACTACAGGGGTCTATGCTGGTGCTGAGGCAGAACTTGGGTTTTTCACCCCTGCTGGGAACCAGGGGGTAGGCTTGAGTAGCAGTGGCCCAGGTGGGGGAGGGGCACAAGCTTGTTGGAGCTAACAACCACAACACACAAAGCTGGTTGATTAGCAAGTTGGTCTGGGGTCATCTATGAACCAGAGACCAGAGAACAGGCCAAGTGAGCGAAGTACCTGCTCCTCCTTAAATCATACCAACTGGAACCTTTTGAAGCTTAAGATACTGCAGCCTGGAAACAGTGCCCCACTTTAAGGAGCTAAAAGTCAAGTAAAAGAAAGGCAAGATGAGAAGACAGAGAAAGGTGAGGACCATAGAAAGTTTTCTTTAGTGACAAGGAAAATCGTGGTGCACCCTCAGAGGAAGATGTCAACATTAGGGCCCCTATATCTAAAGCTTCCAAGAAAAATATGAATTGATTTCAGGCCATAGAGATTCTCAAAAAGGACTTTGAAGATAAAGTTAGAGAGGTAGAGGAAAAAATGGAAAGAGAAATGAGGGTGATGCAGGAAAGACATGAGAAAAAAGGCAACAGTTTGAAAAGCCAAATTGGCCAAATGCAATAGGAGGTACAAAAGCTCTCTGATTAAAATAATTGCCTAAGAATTAGGATTGAACAAATGGAAGCTAGTGACTTTATGAGAAGTCAAGACACAATAAAGCAAATCCAAATGAATAAAACATAGAGGGCAATGTGAAATATCTTCTTGGAAAACTGCTGACCTGGAAAATAGGTCCACGAGAGATAATTTGAAAATTATTGGTCTACCTGAAAACCATGATCAAGGAAAGAGCTTAGACATCATCTTCCAAGAGATTGTCAGGGAAAATTGCCCTGATATTCTAGAAGCAGAAGGTAAAATAGAAATGGAAAGAATCCACCAATCACCTCCTGAAAGAGATCCCAAAAGGAAAACTCATAGGAATATTATAGCCAAATTCCAGAGCTCTCAGGTCAAGGAGAAAATATTACAAGCTGCGAAAAAGAAAGAATTAAAGTACTGTGGAGCCCCAGTCAGGATAGCACAAGATCTAGCAGCTTCTACATTAAAGGACCAGAGGGCATGGAATATGATATTCCAGAGGGCAAAGTAATTGGGATTACAATCAAAAATCACCTACCCAGCAAAACTCATCATAATCTTTCAGAGGAAAAAATGGGACTTCAATGAAAAAGAGGAAGACCTGAACTTAATGGCAAATTTGACTTTCAAATACAAGAACCTAGAGAATCATAAAAAATTGAAGTTGGGGGACATACCTGGGGTCGTACAGTGGGTGACCATCTTGTGTCTGAGGCTGGGTTTTGGCTGGGATCCCCCTGGGTCCAGGGTGGATGCTTTGTCTACTGTGTCACCTAGCTGCCCCATGATGACATCTTTAGGGTTAAATTGAGGGGTTAGGGGAATGCACTGGGGGAGGGGGAAAGGCAGAGGTAGTATGGGGTGAAATCCCACATGAAAAGAAACATGAAAAGGCTTATGGAGTGGGAGAAGGGATGGGGGAGGAGCAGGGCAGTAAATGAATTTTACCAGAATAGGCTCAAAGACCTTAAACTCATCAGAGTTGCCTCAAAGAGGGATTAGTACACATACCTAATTAGGTGGAGTAATCTATTTAATCTAGCAGTAAATGAGCCTAACACTCATCAGAATTGGCTCAAAGACCTCAGTATGGTCAGAATTGGCTCAAGGAGTGAATAACATACACACTCAATTGGGTGGAGTAATATATCTAACCCTGCAGGAAAATAGGAGGGGAAGGGGATAAAGAGAGAGGGGAAAAAGAAGGGAGGGCAGATTGGGGGAGGGGACAGACAGAAGCAAATTCCTTTTGAAGAGGGATAGGGTGAAAGAAGGTAGATAATAGAGTAAATATCATGGGGAAGGGAAGAGGATGGAGGGAAACAGTTAACAATAGTAATCATGAAAAGGGGGGGGAATTATACAAAAAATATTTATAGCAACTCTGTGGTGACTAAGAATTGGGAATCAAGGGAATGTCCATCAACTGAGGAATGACTGAAGAAGGTGTGGTATATGATTGTAGTGGAATGGCTTTGTGCTACAGGAAATGACAAACAGGATGATCCCAGAAAAACCTAGAAAGACTCATATGAACTCATGTATAGTGAAGTGAGCAGAACTGGGAGGACATTGTACATAGTGACAGCAGTATTGTTGGATGAGCATTTGTGAATGACTTAACTACTCTCAGCAATACAATGATCCAAGACAATCCCAAGGGACTAATGAGGAAGCTTACTATCCACCCCCATAGAAAGAATTGATAAAAAGAGCACTTGTGGATTGTACATATAACCTGGTCAATGTCTTGTGAAACGGGGAGGAAAGGGAGGGAGGGAGAAAATTTTGGGACTCTAAATCTTATGAAAATGAATGTTGAAAACTACCCTTACATCTAACTGGAAAAAATAAAATAAATGTTTGTTGCAAAGAATATTTAAGAAAGAAAGAAAGAAAAAATCTGCTAGAGGGAGCTAGATGGTGCAGAGGATAGAGCCCTGGGGCTAAAGTCAGGAGAACCCGAGTTCAAAGGTGACTCCAGACATTTAATAGCTATCTGAACCTGAGCAAGTCACTCTGCCTCAGTTTCCTCATCTGTAAAATGGGGATAATAATAGCACCTACCTCCCAGGATGGTTGTGAGGTCCAAATGAGATACTGTTCATAAAGTGCTTAGCACAGTTCCTTGAACATAGGAGGCAATTAATAAATACCTTTTTCCTTTCACCCTTTTTTCCTTCCTTCTTTTCTTCCTTTCTTTTCCTTCCTTCATTCCAAGCCTAGTTCAAATGCCATCTTCACAAAGCCTTCCATAATTTTTTTTTCTCATTGGTGATATTATCTTTCTCACCACAACTCACTTAACACTTTGCTTTGCATTTCTCCAATTCACTGACCATTTAACATTTTGTATTATATTTATTTGTGTTTAGTCCCTATTCCCCTTCCAGATTCTTCTGTATAACTTGATGAAGAAAAGGATCATATCTTAAGTACATTTTGTCTCTCCTTTAGCACCTAGTATCAGCCCGTGCACACAGTAGGGACACAATAAGTGCTTATTGTTTCTTGTAGGATCCTCTGCTAGAATATTGCTTAAAAAGTTGAATTTTTTCATGTTGCAGTGTAGTTTGAGTGTGGGAATATTTTGTTTTTGCATAGTTGTATAACTTTTTTGTATTTTGTAATTATATAATTTCTTCTTAGGACTTTCCTGGGGGCCAAGCTGGCATTTTAGGACAGGAAAATATTTTAAAATGAATATTAATTCAGCTTGTTATAGGGAAAAGAGTATTGGACTTGTAGTCATGAAGTCAAATTCTGCCCCAGTACTTAATATGTATGACCATGAGCAAATTATTTAACCTATCTACACTTCATTTTCCTTTTCTGTAATAACTCTAGCTATGCCCTAAGATGCCATAAGGATCAAATGAAACAATGCATGTGAAGTTCTTTGCAAACCTTCAAGTATTATATAAATGTTAACTATTATTCCAGTGGAAAGATAGTATCTCAGCAGCATGGGCACTTCCTCCAATGATACAGGTCACTACTCCTCTATGCCTTAGTAGACATCTTCATGAGTTGCCAAAAAAAAAAAAAAAATCACCCCCTGGTGGCCAAGTTTCTGGTGATGAGGCTCTCTCTTTAGCTAGTTTCGTCCTTGAATGTCAGTCATTTAATCTGTTGGGGAGACCCTACTCACATTCTTTCCTTCCTGATAGAGTTTGCCAGTGCTGGCACTTCATTGGTATAGCTTTGAGAACCTTGGGTCACTTCCACGGCACAATGAGGCATTGGAGGAGGTCTTTAGAGAAAGGGGAAAATGCACATAGGCTTGCCATCCATAACATTGCCTGTTAGAGAAGAGCACAAAACAGCTGTCTGTCTCTCTCTTCTTCTCTTCTCTCTCTCCTCTCCCTTTTTTCTCTCTCCTCTCTTCCCTCTTCCCTCACTTCTCTCCTCTCTTCTCCTCTCCTCTCTTCTCCTCTCCTCTCTTCTCCTCTCCTCCCCTCCCCTCCTCTCCCCTCCTCTCCCCTCCCCTCCCCTCCCCTCCCCTCCCCTCCTCTCCCCTCCTCTCCCCTCCTCTCCTCTCCCCTCCTCTCCCCTCCTCTCCTCTCCCCTCCTCTCCTCTCCTCTCCCCTCCCCTCCTCTCCTCTCCCCTCCTCTCCTCTCCCCTCCTCTCCTCTCCCCTCCTCTCCTCTCCTCTCCTCTCCTCTCCTCTCCTCTCCCCTCCTCTCCCCTCCCCTCCCCTCCCCTCCCCTCCCCTCCCCTCCCCTCCCCTCCCCTCCCCTCCCCTCCCCTCCCCTCCCCTCCCCTCCCCTCCCCTCCCCTCCTCTCCTCTCCTCTCCTCTCCTCTCCTCTCCTCTCCTCTCCTCTCCTCTCCTCTCCACTCTTTCCTCTCTCTCCTCTCCTCTCTTCTCTTCTCTCTCCTCTCTTCTCTCTCCCTCTCCCTCTTCCTTCCCATCTCCCTCTCCCCCCTTCCCTCCCTCCCTCCCATAGGATGAACTCCTATTACTTAGATAGTTCCTGTTTCCTTTTTCAAAATAGATTTGGGTTGCTATATTTTGCTTTTATATCACCCAGATTTCCCCAATATTCCTCTCCCTTACTCCTCCCAGAGAGCCATACAAGAATATAAAAAGAAAAAATTTCAAAGAAGAAAAAATTTTTTGTAAAACTGATCAATAAATTGAAAAAATCTGACATATGGGATACTCCATGCCCATGTACTCCCACTTCTACAAAGAAGTGGGCCTGCCCCCTAATTTCTATATTAGTACTTAACCAAAAATAAACCTCACAGTTTATGTCACAGGCTAAACATGACCCGCTGCTTTGGGAGGAAGAAGGAGCATGTGATCTAGAAGAGAGGAAACAGCTGAAGACAATTAGAAGGTTTCAGGCTGTGAGACAGCTCCCTTAATCTTAGAAGCATCACTTTGGAAACATCAGATAGCTCTTCCCATGTGGAGGTAGATAGACCATTAGAAAGCACACCATACATAATGCATTGCGCCATACTTGGAAAGCTGCCTTTGGAACTTCTTTTCCAACTTATAGGGGACTGAATCTATGAAAATTCCTTTGCATTCCATCCTTTGGGTATCCTTTGTGGGTGTCTTTCATCTATACTATCCAAGTTTAAGCCTCACTTCTGATTCTGTTCTCCAGTATTAATAATAATAAACTGATATTTATACAATGCTTTCAGATCGGCAAAGGACTATTTACACATCATCTCCTTGGAGTCTTACCCTTTGAGCTAGGTACCCTAGGTATCATCATCCTGTAAGGGCTAAAATTCTAGCTAGTCTGTCTAAAATATCTAGTGAGTGGTCACCAATAAATTATAAGCTTTAGCAAGAGTTAGACTTTTAAGCATTTATTAAGGAGAATTGTAAAGAGAGAGAGAAAGACCTAGATTCCTCTATCTATTAAAGGGAGAGAGCATGCCTAGCTCCACTCTCCACCAGAGTCCACACGAAAGAGAGAGTGAGACAGAGCACCAGCCTCCCCCTTCTTCCTCCCACAAGCAAACGTCACTTCCTGACGCCAAAGAAAAGACATATGGTCCTGCCCTCAGAGGCCCTCTCCTCATGTTGGAGCTTTCCTACAGTAAGTCTCCAGCAGGTGGCGTCATTCCAAGCATTACAATCCCCATTTTGTAGATGAGGAAACTGAGTATCAGAGGTAACATTCTCCTGTTACCCTGTAACTTCCTTAACCATATTTCCCTCTTGGCTCTATTGCTTCTCCTTCTGGCCTGTTTTTCAGTTTTTCCACTCTGCCCTCTCCAAGATTGTGGCTTTCTCTGTAGTCCTGTCATTCCTAGCATCACTTGTGAACAAGACTGTGTTCATACCACATATGTATATGTGCTGTTTGCTTAAGGCAGATTTCAGGACTGTCTGTTATCAAGTACTTTAGTAAAATAATGAGGAAGAATGTGGTTAATTCAAACTCAGTATATTTAAAACAGTATCCTGAATCATAAAGTACATTAAACAATACTTTCTGTATTAGTTAGCTCCTATTGCCAAGAAGGAATCTTCCATGTTGTTTTTTAGATAAGATCAGGCAAGGAAAGCAAGGAAGAAGTCTTCTTGTCTGGGAGAAAGTTATTCCAGCTCACCCATCCAACGCCAGAGGGGGAAATAGACTGTATTATAAACTACAGGGAAGATAAAATGAAACGTTATTATCTTTTTACTTCTACCTAAAAATGAGAGTAATAGAAATTCAACTGTAGATCCTAGAAAAAAAAACCAGACGCTTTTTTCTTTTCTTTTCTTTTTTTTCTTTCTTTTTTTTTTCTTTGGGTGAGGCAATTGGGGTTAAGTGACTTGCCCAGAGTCACACAGCTAGCAAGTGTAAAGTGTCTGAGGCCGGATTTGAACTCAGGTCCTCCTGACTCCAGAGCTGGTACTCTATCCACTGCACCACTTACCTGCCCCCTCAGATGCTTTTTACATTCCATCCTAGTGGATGGGTTTGTACTGGGCCTGGGTAAACCAGTGTGAAAAACCCTCAGGTCTCTGGAAGAATTGCTGCAGAGCAGCAGCAGAGGTTGGCAGTCAAGTGAGATCATCTATATCAAGTGTTTTATCAGTGTATTTGAATGAATGAACTTTGTACAAATATCATTTGTTGTTGAATTATTGAATCTTTCTTGCAGCTGTGGGTGTGTGTGCATGTGCATGCATTTGTGAATGTCAGGGGTGGTAGGTAGCAGGTCATTTGCACTGGCATCACCAGTGGGCTCCTCTTCTGGAAGGGATTATTTAAAATTTCAGTTTATATGAGCTTTTTCTCAATTACATGTAAAAACTTTTTAACATTCATTTTTTATCATTTTGGAGTTCTAAATTCCCTCCCTCCTTCCTCCCTTCTTGAGAAGGCAGGTACTTTGCTATAGATTATACATGTACACATAAAACATTTTCATGTTAGCCACATTTCAAAAAACAACACAGACCAAAAAGAACAAGAAAAAGAAAGTTTCAAAAATATCCTTCGATCTACATTCAGACTCCATCAATTCTTTCTTTGGAGATAAATAGCATTTTTCATCATAAAACCTTCCGAATTTTCTTCTATCACTGTATTGCTGAGAATAACTAAGGCATTCACAGTTGATCATTGTACAATATTGTTATTACTATGTACAATATTCTTCTGGTTCTCCTTACTTCACTTTACATCAGTTCATGTAAGTCTTCTTAAGTTTTTCTGAAAGCATCCTGCTCATCATTTTTGTTTTTGTTTTTGTTTTTTTAGTGAGGCAATTGGGGTTAAGTGACTTGCCAAGGTCACACAGCTAGTAAGTATTAAGTGTCTGAGGCCGGATTTGAACTCAGGTACTCCTGACTCCAGGGCCAGTGCTCTATCTACTGCGCCACCTAGCTGCCCCTCATCATTTCTTATAGCAGAATAGTATTTCATCACAATCATATATCACAACTTATTCAGCCATTCCCTAATTGATGGACATTCCTTCAATTTCCAATTCTTTTCCACCACAAAAAGGGCTACTATAAATAGTTTTGTATACATAGGACCTTTTCCTTTTTCTTTGATCCCTTTGAGATACAGACCTATCAGTGGTATTGCTGGGTCAAAGAGTATGCACGGTTTTATAGCCCTTTGGGCATAGTTCCAAATTGTTCTCCAGAATGGTTGGATCAGTTCACAACTCCACTAACAATGCATTAGTGTCCTAATTTTTCTACATTCCCTCCAACATTTATTGTTTTTCTTTTCTGTCTGTCATATTAGCCAATCTGATGGGTATGAGGTGTCTCCTCAAAGTTGTTTTAATTTGCATTTCTCTAATCAATAGTGATTTAGAGCATTTCTTTATTTAACTATAAATACCTTTGATTTCTTCTTTGGAAAATTCCCTGTTTGTGTCCTTTGACCATTTATCAAAATACTCTTCTTCATAATGCACTACAACATACTGCCCAAACATTAAGTCTGGTCCTTCTTTATCCAGTAACAAACAAATAAATGAATAGATAGATGAGTAATAAATGAATTCCTGTTTGATTTACGATTGCATTGTCATTAATTTTAAGACATACTCTTCCTCATCTTCCCAATGCATAGTGAAAAATATACATGTAGATTTATCTACAAGAAATAATTAAAATGTAATGAAACTGATAGCATGAGTCACATCTCATATACATACATATGATAAGAGGTGGTGATTAGTGATGCTCTTGAACAGGTGGTGGCAGGCCTGCTATCTGTTTTTGTAAGGCCCATGATCGAGGAATGGTTTTTGCTTTTTAAAATAAAGTTCTATTGTATGTTAAAATGTAAAACCATTCTTAGCTTGTGAGCAAAGATCTATGTTTGGGCCTCCCTGCTGCAGATTGCTGCTCTAGGACAATGGTTGAGAAGTCTCATTCTAGAAAACAATACTTTTGTTGAAGTGCCAATTTATCTATCTTCTTGTCTTTTGGAGATGGTTATTAATTTTTTAGAACAATGATAAGTTATGTTTATTTTTAGAATTGTGAAATTAAAACCTCGACATATTAAAGCTTCCCATTCTAAAATATGGTAATAATACATGATCTAGACATCGATGATCCCATTAGAGCTAGTGTTTCTTTTTGCATTGACCTAATTATAATCTTACTTGAATTGCACTATGGTTCAAAGTGTCACATGCCAAGTTAGATCCCATTAGTAGGCTTAAAACATTTATTTCTGAAAGAACAGATTGTTACAGGTTGCTTAGGGTAATTGATTTCTTTGCTTCTCTTTCTGTTACAGGAGGGGATATCACAGCATTTCCAGTCTCAGAGAAAAATATGGAATGTGTTTTACTGCTGACTGAACACAACCAAACAAACTGTACAGACAATAGTTTGAGAACCAGCAGTTAGCAGTTTACTCAGACTCTAACACTATCCAGCACTTTCCAGAGCAAAATCTCTGTTTACAAGAACTCTACCTTACAAGGTTTTTACAAAACCTCAAGCTTGGTTTATTTCAGTATTTCTACAACAGAAAAACTCCTGCAGTCCACTTGCAAACATGGCTATGGATGATTACTTGTGGATGGTCATTTTGGGCTTTATCATAGCCTTTATTTTGGCATTTTCCGTTGGTGCAAATGATGTAGCCAATTCCTTTGGCACAGCTGTGGGCTCTGGCGTGGTATCTTTGAAGCAAGCTTGCATTTTGGCATCAATATTTGAAACCACGGGCTCAGTGTTGTTAGGAGCAAAAGTGGGAGAGACTATTCGAAAAGGTATCATTGACGTGAACCTATACAATGAGACAGTGGAAACGCTGATGGCTGGGGAAGTTAGCGCCATGGTTGGTAAGTGGATGTATTCTTATAACTGATGGAAAAAGTATCCACTGGCCTAGTTCCTTGTAGCTCTCTTTTGTTATGTATCTATAAAAATGATTTTGCTTTGGGTTTTCCAAAAAAGGGGGGACTTGGCTTTTTAAACTAAAAAACTGATTATTTTTCTTCCTAGGTTTGTACTTTCTAGTAGGGTTTTTGGGGTTTTTTGGTAGTACTTTTATTTCAAGCAGAAATTCATTTCATCAAGTTGTCAACAAGGTTAAGAACACCACTGAAAATAGCTTTTCAGTATTTTTCATAACCAAGAAAAAAGCCTACAGTAATAGAATGACCTTATGGATTATTAATCATTTGAATGCATTAGATCACTAAGAAGTAAAATTTATCTATAATCACCCATTTTGAAGGCTTACTTATGAAGTCCCCTTAACATATATTAACATATTTTAAATTTTTTCCAGTAATCAAGTAACTATTTTAAAAAGCATTAACAGTTTTGAACAATTTGATCTTTATGTCCCCCATTAATTCTGGAGCAGTAAGACAGTGTCTTACTTAATTGCATATGTTTTAACTAAATTCTCCCTTTCCACAATCAACTTAATCCCTGTTGACTTTTGTTTTGACTGTCAACTCTCTACCCAGGGGAGGTCCCTATCATTTGTTTCCTGGCTAGGAGGTGTTTTTGTCACCTATTCACCTATTCATGGTAATAAGCTTTTCTTGGTAGTCTTAGACTTGTCTCAAATAAAGAGAAATGTGTTCCGAGCTAAATGGAATATACTAATGACCTGAAATCCTAGTATTAGAGAGCATTTTTCCAACCCCTAAAATGTAACCACAGCCCTTAGGCAGAAATCTGGATTTTGTGATGCTGCTATGCTCTTAGACTCAGACTGTTAGAACCAGAAGAGACTTTAGAGATCATTTAGTCCAGGGCTTCTTAATCGTTTTTGTGTCACGGACCCCTTAAACAGGCCAGTCAAACCCTTCTCATAAAAATGGTTTTAAATGCATAAAATAAAATACATAGGATTCCCAAGGAAACCAATGATAGTGAAATAGTTGTCCACTTAACAGTTAAACCAATTAAGATTGAAGTAAAGAGTTATTTTCCTCCTGTCCAAGTTTACAAACCTCTTAAAAACCCTGATTCAGTTATTTGCCATACCCAAAAATAAAATTCCTAGACAAATGTGTTGAGTGCATCTGATGCTCTTCTTTCACCTTTACCCAAGTAGAGGTGGCAGCCAACATGTGATCCATGCAGGCAGGGTAAAGGGAGGAGGGAGGAGAGGCCCAGATAGAAACTCTACCCGCTCTTAGTTGACCCCTTTATTGGGGAGGGTACAGTAGCTCTTCTGGAGTGCTGGGGGAGTCACTAATGCACCAGGGTGGGGTAGGGTGCATGTCTGCCAGCCCCAGAATTGTTTCTTTTATCACTAACTTTGCTTAAATACAGGTAGCAGAAGGATCATTATGCCTGATTCAGGGTGGCTTATTTCAGCAAGGATATTTTGAAAGGACTTGCTTGAGGCAACTAATAAACTAACTTTAATCTCTGCTCTAGAAAAGCATAAGGCTTAGAATCATTTTAATTCTAACACTTGTCATGGAATTTGGGCTTCCTCTTCATTGAAATTGCTGATTACAATTTGTTGAACATTATCGAAATTTCTTTTAGGGAAATGAGAGATTTGTAGAATTCACTTTTGTCCTAATAACAGTGATAACATTCATACTTAATCAAACTAGCTATAATTAACATTTTCTGCCAGGTTGATTGGGCAAGATGGGAGAGCAGTGTTTCGGCATCAGTTAGGAGGGAGGGAAAAAAAAGCACAGCTTCCACTGAACGGAATCTCCCTTGCTCTTCCCTCTCCCCATTCCTTTTGGTTGACAGGAAAGCTGATGTTTTAGTAGAAAGGTTTTCCAGAAAGCAAGACTGTGGGCAGTACCAAAAGTAGTGTGGCTTAACTGTTTACATTCCTGTTAACTGGCCATATGCTAGGACTTGTTCAGAGTGTTACCTTCCCGTCGCTGGCTCCATGCCAGGAAAGTGAGAGGCTCTTGGATGCCCATCACCTCAGCCCCCACTTGAGCTGGCCACCTAACATGGAACTTCCCCTTTTTTCTTCCTTGATGGTACCTGTCGGCCTTGTTTGCTTTGGCTTCGTTCTTCTTGGTTTACATTTAGACAGACACCAAGGCCCTTTTCCCACTTTAGAGGGAAGGGTAAGATTTAATGAAATTTTTATCCACTAAAATAACTGGAATCCTTTGGACCTGGGAACTCTATAAACTTAAGGTGTTTTTGGTTTTGTGGTTATTCCTGCCCTGGCCAAAACCAAAGCTCATCTGTCCAGGTGCCTGGATTCTCCCAGTCCTCATCTTCTAAATTCAACCTCCATTTCTTCTTTTTTCCCTTCTCCCCTTGGTTCCCTCTTTTTCCCCCTTCTTGGCTCTTTTACTTTAGAAACTCACTCTGCAAGTTCTGTGTCTCCACGCATCCTCATGATGCTGTGCTGGAGTCAGGTTGATTCACTTGGGCAGGATGAGTTGTGAGTAACAGCTGAATTTCCCGAAGTGGGTTTGGGGTCTTGTTTTGTTTTCCTTTCACTCCAGCACAGCCCCCACCTGGCTTGCTCATTGCCTCTTCTCCTTTGCTTTGCCTTCTTTTGTTGCTGCCTCATCTGAGACTACCAGTGTTTGCAGAAGCCTCCTGGGGACTCCAGCCCCTGGGGGATGCTAAGCATTTTTTCATGGCAGCCCCTACAGCTGCATGAAGAAACCACTGCCTTGCACTTCCCCCAACACTTTCCTTCTCCCAGCAGCCCTTCCAATGACCACTCCCATGCCCTTCAGCTCTGAAAATACCTCTCCCTTCTTTGTAGTATCAACTCACTCTTGCCTTCCGTGTCCATACTGGACCTTGCCTCCACCTTTCTTTTCCTTTTTCCCCAGAAGCCTTTTTATTCCAGGATTTCAATCTTTCCCCTACCCTCCTTTTATTTTATATCCCGAATTCTAACTGTGATTTCATCCATTCATTTGTGTAAGACCCTTCCATCCTGTGTCAAAATACTCCTTTTCATTTCCCACAGTTCTCCTCCTCAGTCCTGTATGTAAATCCTCCTTGCCCAATCCACCCCCCAAATTCTTCCCATTATCCTTGATCAAATCCCATTGTTAATCCAGGGTCTTTTCATTTTTTTTCTCCCAAGTTTCCTCTCTCGCTCTTCCTCTCCTTTCAGATGCCCCATCATTCCCTTCCATCCTCCCTCCCTTCCTTCCTCCTCCAGTCAGTCCCTATATCCCCTGCCTTCCCCCATAAGCTTTCCTGCTCCAGGACATTATTATATGGTCAGCCAGAGAAAGCAGTAGCAACTTTCATGAAGGAAAACTGCAAGGTCTGAATTCAGTTGGGTGAGTTTTTAATGTTCTGTTACCTCATTAGAATATTTTTTTAAATTTTAAATAGAAATTAAAAGATTCTTTTAAAACAAGCTATGATTTTGTATCATGGAGTGCTCTCTTGAATCTTAAGTTTTCCCTAGTGAGCCACTGCCAGATTTGGAAGTCTCAGGGCCCACAGTGTGCAAGCCTGGGTGCTGCCATGGAGCTTGTGTGGCGGCTAGCAGACACACTGGGGGCCACTGGCATCTCCCTCCTTCACACGTTTTGGTGCATGCACATGCCATTCCCTAGCTTTCATTGACTCAAAGGTCAGCATCACAACACTCACTGACTGAAGCAGCTGTCTCTGTTGCTTCACAGATAGGTAGTTAGAATTGCTGGGACTTTACAGACATTTGTTTTCCTGTGACTCATAAGATTTGTTTGAATAAAATGCCAGGAGTCTGCCTAAAAGTACTGCTGCTGCTGCCAAGCAACTAAACTTTTCTCCAGAATTAACATTTGGGATTAATAACCTACTCTGCTTATCAGCCAAAACCTTTGTTCCTTTACAGCTTAGTATGAGTATTTCAACAACTGTTTCTGAAAGTGATCTCTCCCAGCTGGGGCTTTTAATACTCACTGCAAAATTTGATCTGCTTATGGAAATGTATTCTGAAGAGAACTAGAGCTTAGAAAAACATCAAGCCTAGAAAAGACAATGACAAAAAGGTGAAATGACAGTCTGCTAAACTCAGGGATTATTTTAATTCCTGGGCAATAAAAGGAATAAGGGAGAACCACCATGACAGGCTATGCACAAAAGTGAATACCCACAAGACAGTGCTAAAATGTCAGTAGTACCCCAACAACCCAATTTTGGGGGCTAAAGGCCAAAAAGTAATGTTGGTATGTTTTGTTATGGTCTGAACTGGCATATCAACGTAGGATCACTGAATTTGAAAGTGGAAAAGGATTGTAGACATCATATAGTTCTACCACCACCTTATTTTAGAGATGGGGAAACTGAGACCCCAAGAGCTCAGGTGATTTGTCCAAGGTGACACAGCCAATTAATCTATGAGCCAGGTCTGCCTTGAGCCCATTAATACATGAACAAGGAATGATTAAAGAATCACAAAATCTTATAGCACAGAAATTATCTTTATTGCTTTTTTAAAGAGTCTTTAATCCCTTGATTGGTTTTGACCAAACTTCATAATAGAATGTATTCGTCAAAACCACCAACAACTAAATTTGGAGAAGTTAGGAGTTGATGACAAGAGTATTTTCTTTAATGTATAGAATCATCAAAAGCTAACTCTTCTGACTAAACACATTAGAATTTTTTTTAATCTAGATGTAACACTGTGAAAAAGCCTTCCATAGAAAGACTAATCTGAGGCATTATTGTTAAGGCCTTCACTAGATGTTCTTGATCTGATTTTTTCTTTTCATTTTTCAACTTATAGGTTCTGCAGTTTGGCAGCTGATAGCATCATTCTTGAGACTTCCAATCTCTGGAACCCATTGCATTGTGGGTTCTACCATAGGATTCTCTCTTGTTGCAATTGGTACAAAAGGTGTACAGTGGATGGAGCTTGTCAAGATTGGTAATTGTCATTTCCTTTCATATATAGGGATAAGTTGAGAACATCTTTGTTGATGAAAAAAAGTTTTACACAAGGATGTGTCCCCCTTTTCTAAACTCTAAACATTTTTGTCATATTTAGATTATTTAGGAGTCAAGTATGTATGACATTATTTCCTTAAATTGCTTTTTTGTGTTTGAAACATAACTATAATGGAGATTGTGAATTGTTATGTGTTTAAAGTTTTTTTAATAGTCATTCCTTTTATTTTTATTTATTTTTTTTTAGTGAGGCAATTGGGGTTAAGTGACTTGCCCAGGGTCACACAGCTAGTAAGTGTTAAGTGTCTGAGGCCGGATTTGAACTCAGGTACTCCTGACTCCAGGGCCAGTGCTCTATCCACTGTGCCATCTAGCTGCCCCCATTCCTTTTAAATATCCATTAATCATTCAGCCTTGAAAAATCAATTTGTTGTTCCCAGGAGGAACAGAAATACAGTATGACCAAAATGACCAAGATCAGCGATTAAGCCCTTAGAGAGGAAAAATGCAATAAATTAATAGGAAACAGAGTTTGTGGTAATGGGAAAGCCTCATGTTGAGCTAAATGATATTGAGATCATAAAATTCCTAAGATCACCTATTCAATTTGCTATCTGTGCGGCCTGAATTCCACCCAAGGTAAACACACTGGCTCTCCCCATGTTGGCACCCTCATAGCCACCATACATTTTATCTAATGCCATGGCCTTGTGGAGGAACAAGGCAGTGGGGATGTACATGGAAATGCCAGGAAGTCCCAGCATTCCACTAGATGTTTTTAACTATCTGCAATCAGGTAAATAAATCCAACCCTATAAGTACTCTGCCTCTTTCCCCCATCCCGTGTAAAGCACACACCAACCCCAGATCATTCCCAGAGATTTCTGTAGAGACACAGCAGGGTTCTGATCTCTTGCCTTTCTTCCCCCTCTCTCTTAGTCTCCCCATTTGTTCATCATTGTTGATCAAGACCAGAGTAACCCGAGAAGGTCTTGAACAAGCTGGATACCTGGCCTTATAAGCAATGATCTAAACCTCCAGAGGTGTCCCTGACATTTACTTGAAATTAAGAGTCTTCCCTGAGAGTAGTGAAAATATTAGCATAGTCTCATGAATGTCAAAAGGCTAAATAACCATTTGGGAGCAGTCAGTCCATAGTGACCAGTTTGGGGGGTGTTCAACCTAGGAATTGGTATAGCTATTATATTGTACTCTGTCTCCATAAGTGAAATAGGGGGAGGAAAAAGGGAGTCCAGTGAATGTTCTAAAATTATCTTCCTGAGACAGGAAGATCAGAGGAGGAAATGATATGACTATACCCATGATGTCTGTCTTCTTGTGTAACTTTGTGTATGTTTGTATAAGTGTTAGCTGTATATGTGTGAGAAAATTGATGCTGAAGCTTTATGTACAAGATATAGCTTAAGCTTGGTGTGTGGCCCCTGATATTGGCATGACCTTTGTAAATTTTTAGGATCAAAGTTTTTGTGGGCCTGATAATTTTTTGACTATTTGTAAAAACTAAAATAATGTATGTTAGAAAAATTATTTTGTTTTCAAAAAAGAAATTAGGAAGAACAAAAGAAATATTTTATCATCAATTAGGAAAAACATTGTAAATGTCTGTCTTTTGCTAACTAAAACACATCCTTTTAAAATGTTTTGATGGAATTATAAAATAATTCAAGGAATCTGTGTAATGTGTCAGTTATCATTATATTATACAAACTCATCCATAATTTTGTAGAATATTAACATTTATTAGATGTTGTGTTTGTTTTTTTTTAATTATTCAGTTGCTTCTTGGTTTATATCTCCACTGTTGTCTGGTTTCATGTCTGGCGTGCTGTTTGTGCTGATCAGAATTTTCATCCTAAAAAAGGTAAGCAAGGTTGATATCCTCATTATATAGTCTGACTCCTTTGATAGTCTTTTTTTTTGGGTGGGGGGCAATGAGGGTTAAGTGACTTGCTCAAGGTCACATAGCTAGTAAGTGTCAAGTGTCTGAGGCCTGATTTGAACTCAGGTCCTCCTGAATCCAGGGCCTGTGCTTTATCCACTGCACCACCTAGATGCCCCAATAGTCTTTCAATGCAAGGAACATTGGGAGGGAATGAAAATAGAATGATTTTCACATTCTCTGACACAGCCTTCTGGGAGGGAGAACCCCAATTTGTTTTAAAGAGCAAGAAAGGAAATTTCAAGGAAGTAAATTGTTCAAGGACAGGACTCTCTCCCTGCCCCTTTCCTCTCACTTTCCCCCCTACACACACACATCTCCCTAAAGTCAGCAGGAGCACATTCTTTGTCTTGTAAATTAGATAGTGATCATTATCTTTGATGTATTACAAAGACCCCCAAGTGGAAAAAAAATTCTTTCCTGAAATTAAAATTTGTAATGGATGAGACTTTGCCAGGATTTAGAAATTGTATAGCTTTGCACTAGAACACTCCTAGAGTTTCCTTTAAACTCAGGTTATTTTCACATTTCTTATGATTCAGCAGCTTTGATGAACTAATGATTTGAAGTCAGTGATCTTTTTGTTTTGTTTTGTGGGGCAATGAGGGTTAAGTGACTTGTCCAGGGTCACACAGCTAGTAAGTGTCAAGTGTTTGAGGCTAAATTTGAACTCAGGTCCTCCTGAATCCAAGGCCGGTGCTTTATCCACTACACCACCTAGCTGCCCCCTGAACTAATGATTTGAGGGAAAAAACAATGACAGGGTGAGGGGAGAGAACAATATGATGTGGCAGAAAGAGTGCCTAGGTTCAAATTCTGGCTCCATGTGACCAGGGCAAATCATTTAACCTCTCATGGCCCCCATTTTCTCATGTGTAAAAAGAGGTGGTGGGACCAAATGGCTTTCAAGAGCCTTTCTAACTCAGTCTCTGATCTTGAGATGAAGGGAGTATCTATTGAAAAAAAACATCAAAACTAAAAGTGAAAATCTTGAAATTTAAATAAAGACACATTCAGACTAATAATATAGACTATGTTGTGTCCATTAATTTTACTGTCAAAGGATATTCATGATGCCTTTAAAACTAGTCTGGAGCATGTTCTGCAGGTTATCCTTGGTCAGGACCACGAGCTATGTTCTTTCTGGAAAATGGCATTGTTTTCCTTAGCTGCTCATCTAGGAATCCATTATAGTTTCTATTTTATGGTTGCAACTACCAGCCACTTAAAGTTAGCTTGTTAAATTTTTTAGAAGAATTGGAGGTAAGAAGATAAACAAGGAACTGAGGCTTGGTTTCTTACTCTAAGAGCTTTATTAGGAAGCAGTGTGTTTTTTCTTGAATAAATTGCACTTCAATAATTAGTGTTGAAACTGTCATTGTTTTTATAGCACAAATGGCTGGGTGAGCTTTCATACAGAATGTAATTAATCAATAAGAATGTTTTATAAGAAATTCAAGTCTTCATTCAATCTAAGCCAAAAAATCATTTATCAATCAATCACCTCTGTGTTCAAGTTATTGTGCCAGGTGCTGAGACTACAAATACAAAATGGAAAAAAGAGTCCCTGCCTCCAGGGAGCTTATTGTCTTCTGGGGTTAAATTCTTCTTCAGTTGTGTCCTACTCTTTGTGACCCCATTTGGGGTTTTCTTGGGAAAGAGACCAGAGTGGTTTGTCATTTCCTTCTTCAAATTATTGACAGATGAGGAAACTGAGGCCAACAGGATGAAGTGACTTGACCAGGGTCTCACGCAGGTAGCTATTAAGTGTTTGAGGCCAGATTTGAACTCAGATCTTCCTGCCTCCAGGCCTGGCACTCTATCCACTGTACCACCTAGCGGATCCATTTAACTCCTAAAAGGAGTTGAATGGAACTTTTATCTTAGAAGAATCATCAGCATCATCAACAGAAACAAAATTCTCCCTGTACATGTTTTAGAGAAGTTTTCTTTGCCTTTTTAGGGGATCATAGTTTTAAATTTATTTTTCAGAAGTAATCATTAAACACAACAAAATGCAATTAGCCAAAATAATGTGCTCTGTAAATGAACTCTCCTCTCTGGCCTAGATGGACCTGTGCCTATCAGTTCTTTCCCGCTTGTAATTCTGATGCAGGAGCCACTGCTTTGACCCCTCTGCTGGCACAAAATACATGGGCCTTTGAGGGGCCATTTGTTTAGAGAAAACTGCTATAGGTTGGTACCGTGCTGTCAATGTGCTGTGCCACCCCCAGAGCAGAAAAGTGGCCAGCCCTTCCTGTCACAACTGAAATTGGGGAGAGTGTCTTACAGCCTTTTCTTTTGTTTCAGTTTGAGTATGTTGTTTATAGAAGCTGATGAATTTTGACATTCCAACGTTTCATTATTACACAGGAGGACCCAGTCCCCAATGGTCTCCGTGCACTTCCACTATTCTATGCTGCTACCATAGCAATTAATGTATTTTCCATCATGTACACTGGGGCACCAGGTAAGAATTATTTGAACACTCAAGTCCAGTGGGAAAGGATTGTAGTATTTTTAAAAACAACTCTGTTTTTTTATTGTATATCAGTGATGACTTCAGAGAGCAGTGGGATATAATAAATACAAAGACCTGGGGACTTCAGGGTTCCTTCCATTTCCAGATCTGTGATCTTAGAACTTGGAATCAGAAAATGTATGTCTGAATCCTAGCTCTGTGCCCCTGGGCACGACACCTCGTATCTCTGGGGGTTGGCTTCTTTACATATAAAATAAGGGGTGGGGTGAACTAAGTGGGCTTTAGGTTCCCTTCAAGCTCTTAACTTCTACGATTTGGACAGTAAAAACAATACATGTTGTTACCTTGAAATTAAGTAGTAATGCATTTGTCTGATTTTGTACCCATAAGACTTTATGATACTACAATTACAAATGCAAAAAAATATTGTTCGAGCTATCCATCAGGACTGTAAATAACTAACTCAACCCTTCTGTAACAGTTCTCCTTTGGATGTATATAATGTTCACAAGAGCTTGAAGGATTGTTTTGTCATTTTTTTTCCTTTTCCTTTTTGTAAGTAAAAGATTCATGAATGTCGTATTTCTTAAGGACACACATATTAATGTTGGTTAATGATTCACATATTAAGTAAATAATACTCTTTTACATTCAGTTTTGGTAGAATTCTCCCAGTATCCTATATATGATATGCATCTTCAACTCAACCAGAGTTCACAAAAGTTTTAGGAAACTCTAACTCTATCAAACTATGTCATTGAGGTAGTATTATAAATTGTGTTAATAGATGCACTTTCCTTCATTCCTTCAAGGATATGTAATTTCATTGTTGTGGGGACTCACTTCCTTGTGGTGCACAAAAACTGTCACAAAATGCCATTTAAGTATTGTATAGATGTAGATCACAGAAACACTATGACTTAGCCAAAAGAAAAAAAAAATGATCACTTGGCGGTCACCCTCTGGGGCCTGACACTTTTTCTTCTGTGTTCTCTACAAAGGAGAATGCTCTTTGGACAGGAAAGACAGAATTAGACATTTTTAATGGGAAGATGAAATGCAAGAAAAATGAAGAGATAGAAAGCATCAATCCTGATCTCTCATTCTTTCAAGTCCCGGTTAGAATCCCTCCTTCTGCAGGAAGCCTTTCCTGATCACTCTTAATTCTAGTGTCTTCCCTCTGTGGATTACAGTCAGATAATCCTTTATACAGTTTGTTTGTATGTTGTTGTTTGCAGATTGTCTACCCCATTAGACTGTGAGTTCCTTGAGAGCAGGGACAAGCACTTAGCACAGGGCCTAGTACGCATTAGGAGCTGAGTAAATGTCTACTGACTGACTCCTACTCACCACATCTTGCAGCACAATGATATCTTGTCATACTTATTCAATACAATGTATAAGCATATAGTTTCTGAGTGGTCAACAAGCCTTTAGCATCTGAATCGGCAGTCACAGAATCTACTAATAGAGCCAAGGTCAAAATCATTGTCAGGTGAGAAGAAAACATAAGAATGGGGACATTGATTATGATTATACTAACTCCAGCCCAACCTCTTTGTTTAAGCTTTGGACTCCAAAAAATGGGAAATGGTTATAAAAATAATATCACTATTTCTTAGAAACAGCAAGGAAAAATAGTTGTCAAAACGAGGAGACCAAAAGAGCCCAGAAACTGCCTCACCCAGCAAAAACCTGATCTTGCCACATGGAGACCTTTATAGAGAGCAAGCATAATTGCACATGATTACAGAGGAGAATGGAAGACTATAAACATATATTTCCTTGGAAAAACAGTAATAAAGGTTTAAAAGAAAACAAGCCTTAAGAAAGCTAGCAAAACCAGATCCTCCTGAGACCATTTGCAGGTAGATCTGTAAAGATAATAAGTAGGGATGAAATGAAAAAGGTCAGTTCCCATTTCTGTACCAATTTTTTTCAGCAGCAGCAATAGTATAACTGGTACGTGTGTATTCTGTCACCTCTGTACCTGATAGACTTATGAGAAAGTAATAGTAGCATTTAAGAAGGTACAATTGGAAAGAATATCGGGACCTAAACCAAATAAATATATACCAAAAACACGTGTGCTGGAAACAACATAATTTTAGGCTACTCAGGGATTTTTTTTCAAGATAGTTCCAAAAGAATGGAAAAGATCATATACTTTGATTTGAACTATTTATAACTCCATCTCCAGACCAAATTCATATAGTTGCTTTCCTTTCAACTTTTAATACTTAAGTTTGTAGTATCTTTTTACAGTTTTCAAAGTCCTCTTTTTTACCTACCCCTTTTTCTATGCCCTTCAGTCAACCATCTCCCATCTCTATGTATTAGTTCCTTTCCTGTTGGTTCACATCTCCCCCACCCTTTTTTTTTTTTTAGTGAGGCAATTGGGGTTAAGTGACTTGCCCAGGATCACACAGCTAGTAAGTGTTAAGTGTCTGAGGCCGGATTTGAACTCAGGTCCTCCTGACTCCAGGGCTGGTGCTCTATCCACTGCACCACCTAGCCGCCCCCTCCCCCACCCTTTTTTAAAAAATAAAATTTTATTCCCCCCAGTTACATATTAAAACAATTTTTAACATTTGTGGTCTTTTTTTTTCTTTCAAATTTTGAGTTCCATATTCTATCCCTCCCCTCCCCTGGTTCTGCTTACTTTACTTTGCATAAGTTCATATAAGCCTTTCCAGGTTATCCTGAAATCATCCTGCTTATTATTTCTTACATAGCACAGTAAGACTCTATCACAATTATATACCACCACTTGTTCAGCTATTCCCAAGGCACCCCCTTGGTTTCCAATTCTTAGCCACCACAAAAAAGAGCTGCTATAAATATTTTTTGTACAGCTAGGTATTCTTCCCTCCCCCCCCCCCATCTCTTTGGGATTCATACTTAGCAGTGGTATTGCTGGGTCCAAGGGTTACATAGTTTTATAGTCCTCTGGGCATAGTTCCAAATTGCTCTCCAGAGTGGTTGGATCAGTTCACAACTCTCCCAACAGTGCCTTAGTATCCCTGCTTTTATACATCCCTTCCACATGTATCATTTTCCTTTTCTGTCATTTTAGCTAGTCTAATAGGTGTGAGATGGTACCTCAGAGTGATTTAGAGCATTTTTTCACATGACTACAGATAATTTTGATTTCTTTGTTCAAAAACTACCTATTCATATCCTTTAACCATTTAGCAATGTGGGAATGACATATTCTTATAAAGTTGACTCAGTTCTCTATATATTTGAGAAATAAAGCCTTTATTAAAAATACTTGTAAATATTTTCCCCTAATTTTCCTTCTAATCTCAGTTGCATTGGTTTTGTTTGTGCAAAAACTTTTAAATTTTATATAATCAATATTATCTATTTTATATTTCATAATGCTCCCTATCTCTTGTTTTATCCAAAACTCTTCCATTCTCCATAGAATTGACAGGTAAACTATTCCTTGCTCTCCTAATTTGCTTGTAGTATCATCCTTTATATGTAAATCATGTATCCATTTTGACCTTATCTTTGTATACTGTGTGAGATGTTGGTCTAAATCTAGTTTTTGTCACACTGTTTTCCAGTTTTCCCAGCAGTTTTTGTCAAATAATGAGTTTTTGTCCCAAAAGTGTGGCTTTTTGGGTTTGTCATATACTAGATTACTTTTGGTCATTGATTCACTAATCCATGTTCTGTTTCTTAGCCAGCACCAGATTGTTTTGATAATTACCACTTTATAATACAGTTTGAGATCTGGTATAGCTAGACCACCTTCCTTCACTTCTTTATTGATTCCCTTGGTATTCTTGACCTTTTTGTTCTTCCAGATGAATTTTATTATTTTTTTCTGGCTCTATAAAATACTTTTTGATAGTTTAGATCTGACTTATTTGTGTGAAAACTGTTTTGTAATGTGTTCATATTGTTCCCGGGTTTGTCTTCGCAGATAGATTCCCAAGTATTTTATATTGTCAATGTTTGTTTTAAATGGAATTTCTCTTTCCGTCTTTTGTTGCTGGACTTTGTTGGTACAACTTCTCAATCATTAAGAAAAAGACATTCTCTTAAACCTGCCATCCCCTCAAGCTATCATTCTAAACTTCTTGTTCCTTTTTTTTTTTAACTGCCAAACTTCTAGAAAAAGCTATCTACATTCAATATGGTCCCTTTCTTACCTTTCATTCACCTGCATTTTGCCTCCTGATCTCACCATTCTAGTGAAATTACTCTCCCCAGGATAAAAGACTTCAGCAAGGTTACACATAATTGCAAAGAGAAGTTGGCTAATTATATACCACTAATGAGAGGCAGCTTATGATGAGTACACTAGGACCCTCAATATTAAAAAATAAGAAAGACAAATGAACAGCCTTATAGAACAATGAATAGAGCCTCTATGGAAGAGTGATGATCAAGCATGTAGGAGCTGCACAAGATGAAACAAGTATGAAGGGACCACAGTTTGGTTCTATAGAAAGATTTCCCATTCTGAGGAAATCATAGATCTTTCCAATAATCAAAGTATCCTGAAAACAAGATTAGAGATGATAAATTAATTGTGTATTTTATGCTAGTAATGCACCATGGCCACTGATTTTATCTAGTCTTGTTATCATTTTCACTCTGGATCCTGGGTGGCCTTATTGACTGTTTTCGTAAAGATTTTATAGAGATGAAAAAGTAAGTATATAGCTTGTCTTCTTAATTGCCTTTTGAGTATTTATGATGTAGAATTTTTTTCTCCTTTAAAGATCCTTGAAAATCAGTCATTTAATGCCTTCGAGACATGTATGACCTCCAACAAAGACTTTTCTCTATCTACTTGGACAGATCTAGCAACTCTTTCTAAATTAAAGTGTCATTTCCCCTTCCTCATGTAACACTTGATGTAGTGAGGTATTAGAATCCAAATGTTATAATTCCACTGTCATGTAATGATGAAAATACATCACTATAGAATCACTGGTAGAATTATTGTTGTTTTTTCATATTTATTTATGGTCTTCTTTCCACTTTCATCTATAAATGCTCTTGACATGATCCAGGCTTCTGGTCTTATGCCAAGCCTTCTGCAGACTTTTTTTTTCCTTTAATGCTTTTTTTTTTTTTTGCTGTTTTGAAGGATGATTTTACTAGAAATCTTCTGACATCTTCCCTTGTAATGTTTTTCAAATGAGTTTGTATTCTAAAATGGTATTTATACTTGGCTGTCATGTTTCTGCTGGACAAAGAGATTAGCTAAGGCAGTTTCTGGGCTTTTGACTCTACTCATTAGAGAAGCTGTTAAGTAGGTTAAACTTTTCTTTAATTATTTTTTGTTATTCTGAACTCTATAAACACCAAGAAACATGAACATTTCCATATACAAAGAACAGAAAAAGAGGATTATGTATGAAACCATGAATCTATTACATACAGCTTGCTTTTTTAAAAAAAAGTATAATATAAATTCATTAGGTTAGTTTCAAATCTATCCTGCTTGTCTGTGTCTCCATCTGAAGTTCCCTTCTCTTCTGTGCATTTTTAAGAATGCTCATGACCCTCTTTTCTTTCTTCTTTTTTGGAGGGCATCACTATGACTAGTTCCCCTCTTCTCCTACAGTTTTTTAAAAGCCCTTCCTTATAACAAATAAATGAAATCAAACAAAATAAATCCTCACATGGTCATGTTCAAAATGTATGTCTTGTTCTGCTCCTCTGTTCACTTATCTTTCGGAGGTAGGTAGAATGCTTCATGTTAGATATTATTTACCATTTTGAGGAAAGGTTCCATTTAGTGTTTTTAATGGAAATAGAGATTATATTTTTAAAAGCTTTTTTTGACATTTGATGATATATTACTTATATTGTTTTAGCATTAATATATTTGTTTTGTTTATGATCTTCCTAATATTGAACCAGGAATAATCTGGTCATGCTGTATAGTCTTTTTAATATGTTGCAGTAGGTGCTTTGTTAATACAATATTATACTGGCATAACCCAACCATGAATAATTAATGTCTCTCTATTTGTCTTTCTTTGGTTATGTAAAGAGTATTTTATAATTGTATTAATGTAGTCCCTACGTGTGTTTTGGTAGGTAGACTTTCAAATATTTTGAAATTTATAGCTATTTTGAATGAAATTTCTCTTTTTAGTTCTTCTGTTAGGTTTGTTGAGCAAACTTCACTAAGAAATCTATTTAAGTCATCCATTTTCCAGAAACAGTTTGTTGAAATAGGTTGGGTTCAAATTATTATAATTGCACACAATAGTGTCTTTTCATCATTATCCTTTTTACCCTTTTTGTTTAATATTTCATTTTTCTCCAATTACATGTATAAATAATTTTCAACATCCATTTTTAAAACTTTGAGTTCCAAATTCTCTCCCTCCCTCCCTCTCCCCATTGAGAAGATAAGCAATTCGATATAGGTCATACATGTGTAGTCATGCAAAATGTTTCCATATTAGTCATTTTGTGAAAGAAAACATAGTCCAAAAACCCTCAAGAAAAATAAAATATGCTACAGTAAATATTCAGACACCATCAGTTCCTTCTCTGAGAATGGATAACATTTTTCATCATAAGTCCTTCAGAGTTGTCTTGGATCACTGCCTTGCTGAGAATAATTTAGTAATTCACAGCTGATCATCCCACAACATTGCTGTTATTTTGTACACAGTACATTTCACTTTGCATCACTTCATGCAAGTCTTTCCAGGTTTTTCTGAGAGCACCCTGCTTTCTTATAATACAATAGTATTCCATCACAATCACATACCACAGTTTGTTCAGTCATTCCCCACTTAGTGGGCATCACTTCAGTTTCTAATTCTTTGCTACCAAAAAAGAGCTGCTATAAATATTTTTGTACATATAGGTATTTTTCTTTTTTCTTTTTATCTCTTTTTGGATACAGACCTAGTAGTGGTATTGCTAGGTCAAAGAGTGTACATGGTTGTATAGTCCTTTGAGCATAGTTCCAAATTGCTCTACAGAATGATTCAATCAGTCCACAACTCCACCAACAGTGCATTAATGTTTCATTTTCCCCACAATCCCTCCAACATTTGTCATTTTCTTTTTTCTGTCCTATTAGCCAGTCTAATAGGTATGAGGTAGTACCTCAGAATTGTTCAGTTTGAATTTCTTCAGTCAGTAGTGAATTAGAATATTTTCATATGGCTATAGATAGCTTTGATTACTTTATCTGAAAACTGTTCATATCTTTTGATCATTTATCAATTGAGGAATATTTCCTATTTCTATAAATTTGACTCACTTCTCTATACACTTGAGAAATGAGATCTTTATCAGAGAAACTTGCTTCAAATTTTTTTAGTTACTATTACTAACGATTTCCCTCCATCCTGTTTCACACACACATACACACACACACACCCTCTTGTTTATTGTATTCTTTTCACCCTGTCCTTCCTCAGAAGTGTTTTCCTTCTGACTACCCCTCCCCCAACCTGCCCTCCTTCTATCATACACTCCCACCTCCTTCTCTATCACCTTCCCTTTCTACTTTCATGTAAGGTAAGATTGATTTCTATACCCCAGTTGAGTGTATGTTATTCCCTCTTTGAGTCAATTCTGATGAGAGTAAGGTTCATTCACTCCCTCTGGCTTCCCCATCTTCCCCTCTACTGAATAGGCTTTTTCTTGTTTCTTTTATAAGAGATAATTTATCCCATTTCACTTCTCCTTATCTTCTTCTCTCCCTTAATTTTATTTTTTAGATATTATCCCATCATATTCAACTCACATTTTTACCCTCTGTCTATATATACTCCTTCTAACTGCCCTAATAATGAGAAAGTGTTTATGAGTTACAATTATCAACTTCCCATGTAGGAATGTAACAGTTTAGCCTTACATCCCTTATGATTTCCCTTTCCTATTTACCTTTTTATGGTTCTTTTGAGTCTTGTATTTGAAAATTAAATTTTCTATTCAGCTCTGGTCTTTTCAACAAGAATGCTTGAAAGTCCTCTATTTCACTGACTATCCATTTTCCCCCCTGAAAGATTTTACTCTGTTTTGCTGGGTGGGCGATTCTTGGTTGTAATCCCAGTTCCTTTGCCCTCTGGAATATTATATTTCAAGCCCATTGATCCTTTAATGTAGAAGCTGCTAAATCCTCTGTTATCCTGATTGTGGTTCCATGATACTTGAATTGTTTCTTTCTGGCTGCTTGCAGCATTTTCTTCTTGACCGGAGAGCTCTGGAATTTGACTATAATATACCTGGGAGTTTTCATTTCAGGATATCTTTCAGGACTTGATTGGTGGATTCTCTCAATTTCTATTTTATCGTCTGGTTCTAGAATATAAGAGCATTTTTTCCTTTATAATTTCTTGAAAGATGATGTCTACTCTTTTTTTGATCATGACTTTCAGGTAGTCCAATATTTTTTAAATTAGCTCTCCTGGATCTATGTTCCAGGTCAGTTGTTTTTCCAGTGAGATAGTTTACATTGTCTTCTACTTTTTATTCTTTTGGTTTTGTTTTATTGTTTTTTGATTTCTCATAAAGTCATTAGCTTCCATTTGCTCCATTCTGATTTTTCAGGAATTATTTTCTTCAGTAAGCTTTTGTACCTTTTCTTCTATTTGACCAATTCTACATTTTTGTTTTTGTTTTTGTTTTTTGCAGGGCAATTAGGGTTAAGTTATTTGCCCAGGGTCACACAGCTAGTAAGTGTCAAGTATCTGAGGCTGGATTTGAACTCATGTCCTCCTGAATCTAGGGCCAGTGCTTTATCCACTGCGCCATCTAGCTGCCCCCAATTCTACTTTTTAAGGAGTTTTTCTTCACTGAATTTTTGTGCCTCTTTTGCTATCTGGCCAGTTATTTTCAAGCCATTCTTCTTGTTGGCTTTTATACCTCTTTTACTATTTGATCTTTTAAGGTGTTCTTTTCTTCAGTATTTTTTGTGCCTCCTTTACCAAGCTGTTATTCTTTTTTTTAAATCATGTTGCTAGATTTTTGCTATTTCTGGCACCCTTGGAAAACTCTTATTGAAGAAAGTATTCATAATGTGCTAACATGAGGATCCTCCTCAGTAATCTATAAAGTTTTGGATTTTATCTTTCTCAACCCCAGATCAAATTTTGGCACTTTTCGCCATTCTTCACTGAGCCTCACCTTCATAATGATATCACCACATATCACGATACATGTTGACTAGATCTGGAAGATCTAATGTTCTTTGTAAAATTTCTCTAGTGCTTTTTCATCTGTAACAGATATTGGTATGCAAGCTATGACTGTACTCATGTTGATCCCTTTGCCTGTGCTCTCACAAACATTGAGTAAGATGTCCAAATGTCCCATTAAATGATGTTTATTTTTGCCCTTTTCTGTACAGAGTTGGATGTGCCAACTCACTTAATCTGTTTTTTGAAGGCGACCTTGTGAACTATAACTTCTTTATGCCTTCTGGCATCATTTAGGTAGTGATGTCAATATCAGTGTGCTTCAAGTCATACCATAGTACATCCACTTATTTTGGTGTTAGACAAAGATCTCTCATTTTGAGTGAAAATAGATAAATTTATATGTGTAAAAAGTCCAAAAACTTTGTTATTGTTAATATCCTGTACCCCCTTTCCAGCATGGAAGTAAAAAAAATGTGTTATCCAGGATTGAAAGCCATTTTGTAGTTTGTATCTTTTTCATGGAATATTATTGACAAGGAATTCACTACATAGTGGCCTAATGAGCCTCTTCAACTTTATCTGTAGTGTGGACAACCAGTACTCAAAATCATGTTTGAAGTCTTTACAGTGTTTGAGGATCCAAAATCTCCTTCACACCACCATAATGAATCTGAGTAGGACTTTTATAGAAGCTTGTGCACAGAAGAAATCAATACTGGAGGCAATACAATTTTGAGAGTATTGAAAGAATAATTCTCAAGATACCTGAAAAAGATCATAGAATATTACTATTGAACAAAAACGATCAAAAGGATATTAATAACTACCAAACTATTTGCCTTCTTTCTCATTTCTATAAAATGTTTATGAGTGTTACCTAAAAACTGAGAATACTCTTGATGAAAATATCAAAGAAATGGGCAGGCAGTCACAGATAATTCCCTGTAGCAGTCCAAATCTCTAGTCACACATTTGACTATCATGTATAATTCTGTTATTTTATTGTTTGTTGATTCCCCCCCAAAAAGATTTAATAGAGCAAATAAATGTAATAGCCTGGTGTTTGATAAACCCAAAGACACCTGCTCCTAAAGTAGAGACCCATTATTTGACAAACATTTCTAGGAAAATTGGATAGCAATATGGAAGAAATTAGGCTTAGACCTCTTCTTAATAGTCATCCTTCTTGACCTCTCTGCAGCTTCTACCACTGTCTGTCACCTTCTTTTCCTTGATTATCTCTTCTTTAGGTTTTTATGATACCATTTTCTCCTGGTTCTCTCCTAGCTGTCTGACCACTCTTACTCTCCCTCTTTTGCTGGATCTTCATCCATGTCATGCCCACTAACCATTGAGGTCCCCCAAGACTCCATCCTAGTCCCTCTTCTCTTCTCCCTCTATATTGTTTCACTTGGTGATCTTGTCAGCTGCCATGGTTTTGATTAAACTTAGCATGTCCAAAATGGAATTCATTCTTTTCCCCAAAATTCCCTTCTTCCTAACTTTCCTATTACTGTCAAAGGTAACACCATCCTCCCAGGTACCCAGGCTCTCAGCCTAAGTTCCTCAATTCCTCACTCTCTTCAACTCCCCATATTGAGTCTCTTGTTGAGTCTTGTCATATCTACCTTTGTGGTGTCACTTATACATGTCCCCTTCTCCCCTTTGGCATTGCAACCATAATAGTGTAGGCCCTTACCACTGGACTATTACAATAGCCTCCCCACTCCAGTCCACCCTCTGTCAAATTGATCCCCTTAAAATGCAGGTCTGGCTATTTCACCACTTTCTCTCTGGTCTCCCTATCAGTAAACCTCAGTGGCTCCCTGTTACCTGCAGGATCACATACAAAATGCTCTGTTTGACTTTCAAAGCTCTTTATAACCTAACCCCTTCCTACCTTTCCAGTCTTTTTCCACCTTACTCCCCCAAATGTACTCTTTGTTCCAATGATGCTGGCCTCCTTCCTGTTCCTCACATAAAACAATCCATATCTTGACTCCAAGCATTTTCACTGGCTATCTCCATGTCTGGAGTTCTCTCTCCCTTCCTCTCAGCATCCTGGCTTCCTTAGCTTCTTTTAAGTCTCAACTTCTTCAAGAAGCCTTTCCCAGTCCTCCTTAATCTTAATGCCTTTCCTTTGAGACCACCCCCCAATTTATCCTGTATCTTATTTTTCATAATTGTTTGTATGTTGTCTTTCTCATTAGATTGTGAGACTCTTTGAAACTAGGGACTTTTTCCCCTTTCTTTGTATCCTCAGCACTTAGTATAGTGCCTAGAACAGCATTAAATAAATGCATGACTGACACAATCTCAACATAAAAGGTTTCATCATAAAGATGTTAGAGGAACAAAGACAAAATCATCCTTCAGATCTATGGATGGGGAGGAATTCATAGCCAATCAAGGAATAGAGAGGATCACAGAATATAAAATAGCAATTTTGGTCACATAAAATTTAAAAAGATTTTATATAAACATAACAGATAGAACTAATATTAGATGGGAAATAGAAAAGAAATCTTTGCAGCAAGTCTCTTTAATGAAGTTGTCATTTCTGAGACATACAAGGAAATTTAAATTTGTAAGAATAAGAGCCATGCCCCAGTTTATTAGTGGTCAAAGGATATATGAACAGGCAATTCTCAAGGGAAGAAATGCATATTATCTATAGGAACATGAAAAAATGCTCCAAATCACCAATAATTAGAGAAGTGCAAATTAAAGCAGCTCTACCTTACCCCCACCAGATTGACACAGTTGTCAAACAAGGAGAATGACAAGTCTTGTAGGGGCAGTAGGAAAACAAGATCATTGATATACTGCTACAGGACAATGAATTGGTCTGGCTAATCTGGAAAGCAATTTAAAACCCTGCCCCAAAAGTTACTAAACTATGCATACCCTTTGACTCAGTGATTCAATTCCTGGGCATATACTATACCTCAAAGAGATCAAAGAAAGAGGAAAAGGTCTTCTTTGTAAAAAAAACATTTATAGCAGCTCTTTTTGTCGTAACAAAGAACAAAGGAGGTGCCCATCATCTAGGGGATGAAATGATTAAAAAATTATAGTATGTAAATTTAATTGAATATTGTTGTTCTGTGTTATAAAAACTGATGAAAGAGACAGTTTCAGAGAACATGGAAAGACTTGTATGAATTGATGCAGTGAAGGGAGCAGTACCAGGAGAATAGTTTATACTAAAACAAGAGTGTAAAAGTGAACAACTTTTAAAAAGTTACAGAATTTTCACTAATGCAGTGATTGACCATGATTTCTGAGGACCAGTGATGAAGAATGTTACCTACTTCCTGACACAGAGGTGATAGACTAAATATGCAGAATGAAATGTTTTTCAATATGATCAATGCAAGGAATTGTCTTGCTATTGTGAATACTTTCCAGATGAATTTTGTTATTATTTTTTCTAGCTCTATAAAATAATTTTATAAAATAATAATAATATAAAATAATTTTATGGCACTGAATAAGTAAATTAATTTAGGCAGTATTGTCATTTTTACTATATTAGCTCTGCCTATCCATGAGCAATTGATATCTTTCCAATTATTTAGATCTGATTTGATTTGTGAGAAGAGTGTTTGGTAGTTGTGTTCATAGAGTTCCTGGGTTTGTCTTGGCAAATAGACTCCCAAGTATTTTATATTATCTACTGTTACTTTAAATGGAATTTCTCTTTCTATCTCTTGTTGCTGGGCTTTGTTGGTCATGTATAGAAATGCTGATGATTTATGTGGATTTATTTTATATCCTGCTACTTTGCTAAAGTTGTTAATTGTTTCAAGTAATTTTTGAGTTGATTCTCTAGGATTCTTTAAGTATACCATCATATCGTCTGCAAAGAGTGATAGTTTTGTTTCCTCCTTGTCTATTCTAATTCCTTTAATTCCTTTCTCTTCTCTGATTGCTAAAGCTAACATTTCTAGGACAATATTAAATAATAGGGGTGATAATGGACATCCCTGTTTCACCCCTGATCTTATTGGGAAGGCCTCTAATTTATCTCCATTGCATATAATACTTGCTGATGGCTTTAGGTAGATACTGTTTATTATTTTAAGGAAAGCTCCCCCTATTCCTAAACTCTCCAGTGTTTTTTATTAGGAATGGGTGTTGTATTTTGTCAAAAGCTTTCTCTGCATCTATTGAGATAATCATATGATTTTGGTTGGTTTTCTTATTGATGTGGTTGATTATGTTAATAGTTTTCCTAATGTTGAACCAGCCCTGCATTCCTGGTATAAATCCCACCTGGTCATAGTGTATTATCCTGGTGATCACTTGCTGTAATCTCCTTGCTAATGTCTTATTTAAGATTTTAGCATCAATATTCTTTAGGGAAATTGGTCTATAATTTTCTTTCTCTGTTTTTGCTTTGCCTGGTTTTGGTATCACCACCATATTTGTGTCATAAAACGAATTTGGTAGAACTCCTTCTTCACCTATTTTTCCAAATAATTTGTAATATTGGAATTGATTGTTCTTTAAATGTTTGGTAAAATTCACCCGTAAACCCATCTGGCCCTGGGGATCTTTTCTTAGGGAGTTCATTAATGGCTTGTTCGATTTCTTTTTCTAATATGGGTTTATTTAAGGATTTTATTTCCTCTTCAGTTAACCTGAGCAGTTTGTGTTTTTGTAAATATTCATCCATTTCATTTAGATTGTCAAATTGATTGGCATACAGTTGGACAAAATAATTCCTAATTATTGATTTAATTTCCACTTCGTTGGTGGTAACATCCCCTTTTTCATTTTTGATACTGGTAATTTGGTTTTCTTCTTTCTTTTTTTTTAATCAAATTAACCAATATTTTACCTATTTTATTGTTTTTTTTTTTTCATAAAACCCGCTCTTAGTTTTATTGATTAATTCTATAGTTTTTTTGCTTTCAATCTTATTAATTTCTCCTTTGATTTTCAGGATCTCTAATTTAGTATCTAATTGGGGATTTCTAATTTGTTCTTTTTCTAGCTTTTTAAGTTGCATGCCCAATTCATTAATCTCCTCTTTCTCTTTTTATTCACATAAGCATTTAGAGCTATAAATTTTCCCCTAAGCGCTGCTTTGGCTGCATCCCATAGATTTTGGTATGTTGTCTCATTATTGTCATTCTCTTGGATATAGTTATTGATTGTTTCTATGATTTCTTGTTTGGCCCATTCATTCTTTAGAATGAAATTATTTAGTTTCCAATTGATTTTCATTCTACTTTTCCCTGGCTCTTTCTTACATGTAATTTTTATTGCATCATGATCTGAAAAAGATGCATTTACTATTTCTGCCTTTCTACATTTGACTATGATGTTTTTGTGCCCTAATACATGGTCAATTTTTGAAAATGTGCCATGTACTGCTGAGAAAAAGGTATATTCCTTTCTATCCCCATTCAATTTTCTCCAGACATCTATCATGTCTAACTTTTCTAGTAATCTATTCACCTCTTTCACTTCTTTCTTATTTATTTTTCGGCTAGATTTATCTAATTCTGAGAGGGGGAGATTCACTAGTATAGTATAGTATAGTATAGTATAGTATAGTATAGTATAGTATAGTATAGTATAGTATAGTATAGTATAGTATAGTATTAATGTCTAATTCCTCTTGTAACTCATTTAACTTCTCCTCTAAGAACTTGGATGCTATACCACTTGGCGCATACATATTTAATATTGATATTACTTCATCATCTATAGTACCTTTAAGCAAGATGTAATTTCCTTCCTTATCTCTTTTAATGAGATCTATTTTTGCCTGCACTTTGTCTGAGATAAGGATTGCTACCCCTGCTTTTTTTACTTTTATCTTTACTCTGTGTGTATCTCTCTGCTTCAAATGTGTGTCTTGTAAACAGCATATTGTAGGATTCTGGTTTTTAATCCACTCTGCAATTTGCTTCCGTTTTATAGCAGAGTTCATCCCATTCACATTCACAGTTATTATTACTGACTGTCTATTCCCCTCCATTCTATTTACCCCCTTTGTACTTTTCCCCCCCTTCTTTCACCCTATTCCTCCTCACCCCTGCCTCCCCCAATCTACCCTCCCTTTTTATTACCCCCCTCTCTTTTCTTTACCCTTTTCTCCCTTGCTTTTGTCCTCCCTTCTATCAGTCCCTCCCCTTTCCCTTCCCCTTTTGTTTCCCTAAAGAATGAGTTAAGTTTCTTTATCCCAATGAACATATATGTTATTCCCTCTTTGAATCAAATCTAATGAGAATAGGGTTGAAACAATGTTCACCCCTCCTTTCTTTCCCTCTATTGTAATAGGTGTTTTTTTTCCACCTCTTCATATGATATAATTCATCCCATTCCACCTCCCCTTTCCTTTCCTCTTCTCCCCATAGACTCCCTTTTTAACCCCTTAATTCTTTTTTGTATCATCACGTCAAAGACAATTTATATTTAAACCCTCTGTGTAAAGTCCTTCTCTCTGCCCAAATACATTTACAGTTCTTAAGAGTTATGAGTATTATCTTCCTGTGTAGGGATATAAACAGTTTAACCTAATAGGGTAACCTTTTTTTCCCCCCCTCTGTTTACCTTTTTAAACTTCTCTTGAGTCTTGTATGTTGAGATCGAATTTTCTATTCAGTTCCGGTCTTTTAACCAGGAAAGATTGAAAGTCCCCAATGTCATTAAATGTCCATCTTTTCCCCTGAAAGAAAATGCACATTTTTGCTGGGTAATAGATTCTTGGCTGCAATCCAAGCTCCTTTGCCTTCTGGAATATCATATTCCAAGCCTTGCGGTCCTTTAATGTTGAAGCTGCCAGGTCTTGAGCAATCCTGACTGTGGCTCCATGATATTTAAATTGCTTCTTTCTGGCTGCTTGGCGTATTTTCTCCTTCACCTGATAATTCTGGAATTTGGCTACAATATTCCTTGGAGTTTTCCTTTTGGGGTCTCTTTCAGGAGGTGATCGGTGGATTCTTTCAATGATGATTTTATCCTCTGATTCTATGATAGCAGGGCAGTTCTCCTTAATAATTTCCTGGAATATGGTATCTAGATTCTTTTTCTGGTCATGGCTTTCAGGCAGTCTAATGATTCTCAAATTGTCTCTCCTCGATCTGTTTTCCAGATCAGTTGTCTTTCCAATGAGGTATTTCACATTTTCTTCTATTTTTTCATTCTTTTGATTCTGCTTGACTTATTCCCGGTGTCTCATGGATTCCTTATCTTCCAACTGTCCCATTTTAATTTTTAAGGCATTGTTTTCTTCAGTGAGATTATGCACCTTTTTTTCCATTTGGCCAAGTGAATTTTTTAAGGCAGTGTTTTCTTCAATGAGATTATGCACCTTTTTTTCCATTTGGCCAGATGAATTTTTTAAGGTATTGTTTTCTTCAGTGAGATTATGCACCTTTTTTTCCATTTGGCCAAGTGAATTTTTTAAGGCATTGTTTTCTTCAGTGAAATTATGTGCTTCCTTTTCCAAGCTGCTGATTCTTTTTTCATAGTTTTCTTGTTTTGCTTTCATTTCTCTCCCCATTTTTTCTTCTACCTCTCTCAGTTGATTTTTTAAATCCTTTTTGAGCTCTTCCCGGAAGGCTTTTTGTTCTTGAGACCAATTCACCTTCCCTCATGAGGTTTCAGATGTAGGCAATTTGAGGCTATTGTCCTCATCTGAGTTTGTGTTGGCTTCTTCTCTATTGATACAGAAGCTCTCAATGGAGAGGGCTCTTTTTTGCTTCTTACTCATTATTGCAGCTTATTTATTTATTTTTTAAGTTGAGGTCTGCTCTGGGGGCACCAGGGTCCCTGTTTTGGGCTTCTTGTGCAGAGGTATAGGTGCTGTGTGACCAGCTTTTTACTCTGAGGCCTTTATGGTGTGTGGAGATTCCCCCCCCTGCACTTCCTGTCTGAGTGCTCTCGGCCAGCCAGCGTCTGTTCCCGCCTGACCCATTCGTGGCCCTCCCAGCCGGTGCAGGTAGGTTTTTCTACTGTCCTTCTTGGCCACCAGATTTTTGAACCAGGTTCCAGGGGCCTCAGTTGTTCGGCTGTGGCCCGCAGCTCCTGCTGACTTGCCCCGATCCCCTCGGCGCTGGGTTGCTGCCCTGCGCTAGGCCTCCCTTTTGCCTGAGTCAGACCAACCTTCCTGAAGTCTTCTAAATTATCTCTGGTTGGAGGACTGTGTCTCTCTGTCCCTTTGCAGGTTCTGTAGTTTCAGAATCCGTCCAGAGGCTTGATTTAATGTTCTTTTTGAGGGAACAGAAGGAGAGCTCAGGCAGCTTGCTGCTTCCTCTCCGCCATCTTGGTTCCGCCCCGTGAATACTTTCTACAAGGACTTTTTTTTCTTTTTCCATTGGGGGTTATTAGGGGAAAAAAATAAATGTTTAATCATTTGAAAAGATAAAATTTAATTTAAAAATTTTCAAGAGGAAAAAAACTATTGCTATAAATATTTGGAAGTGATCAATTTATTTGATGTTTGCCAAGTTTTGGAAATGGCAAACTACTCCATTATCTCTGCCAAGAAAATCCCAAATGGGATCATGGAGAGTCAGACACAATTGAAAAATTACTTAACAGCAACACAAAAAAACTACTTCTCCTCTAATTTTTTTTTTGATGTGACTTATGTTTATTTCACATGCACACCTAGGTCTCACAGTAGCTAGAGCACTAGGCCTGGAGTCAGGAAGTCCTGAATTTAGATCCAATCTCAGACATTTGCTAGGTATGTGACCTTGGATAAGTCACTTAACCTCTGTTTGCCTCAGTTTCCTCAACTATAAAATGGTTATAAAATAGTAGCACCTTCTTTGCACAGGGTTGTTGTATCAAATAAGATAATATTTGTAAAAGCACTTAGCATACTACATGGCATATATTATTTAGAACTTACAGTGATATACAGTGATATATGGTATAAGATGTTAATCTAAATCTAATTCCATCGAACTGTTTTCCAGTTCTCACCATAGTTCTTATTGAACAGAGCCTGTTCCATTAGCTTTTGTTCTTGGATTTATCACACACTAGAATAATATGTTCAATTGCTTCCAGGTCTTACATACTTAGGATCAACTTTTCTTATTTTCAGTCAATACTAAATAGCTTTGATGATTTTTGCTTCACAATACAGTTACTTTTATAAAGTAACTCTTTGCTTGGTATACAACTAAATCTACATTTAATTTAGGTGCCATGATTCTTATTAAAATGACATAGCCCGGGGGCAGCTAGGTGGTGCAGTAAATAAAGCACAGGCCCTGGATTCAGGAGGACCTGAGTTCAAATCAGGCCTCAGATACTTGATACTAGCTGTGTGACCCTGGGCAAGTCACTTAACCCTCATTGCCCCACCAAAAAAATTTTTTAAAAATGACATACCCCAACCACGAACAATGACTATCACTCCAATTTTTTGTCTTCCATTATTGTAAAGAGTATTTTGTAATTATGTTTATGTAAGTCCTGAATGTGGCTTGGTAGCTTAAATCCCCTGTTTTATGTATTTCATAGTTATTTTGAATGGAATTTATTTTCCCAGCTTTTTCTGCTGGATTTTATTAGTAATATAAATAGTCGAAGATTTTTGTATAATTTACATCTTAATACTTAAAGCTATTAAATTATTTCAATTAATTTTTTACAAGATGAATTACTGATAAATGGGTAGAAAGGAAGAAGAGAAACTATCTTATTATTGCCTAAACTCAGTTAATATATTTCTTTCCCATGGCAGTTTGCCTATTAGGAATGTAATCTTCTCCCAACTTCCTTTCCCCTTTCACTGGAATTCCATCATATACTTTGTAACAGTGTCAAGAATGAGGGGGGAAATGGATTAAACTTTTGTATTAAAAAATAATTAATAATAACTTCTGCCCTACAATTTTAAGAAATTTTGATAAATAGGATTTTCCTGAAGGTAAATTAAATAAGAATGTGTTATATACTAAATGAGTGTTTTGTTCTGATACCCTGTAGTATTCCATTTTTAAATATGAGAAGTTAAACTGTTTACAAAATAGTTATTTTGTTTTTGATATGGTTTTTTGCTAATAAAATATTTGTCCCTTTCCTTCCAATTCTAAGTTAAATATTCAGAAAATTTGGCTTCTATCCTCTGAGCTCAAAGAAGATGTATATTTCCCAAAAATAACATTGGTAAATAATAAGACACATTAGCTTGATAGGCATGAAGTTTAGTATTCATGGAAAAGCCTTTTAAATTCATTGTAGTCTGTTTTTTATCCTTGTCTAAACAAAGAATACTGAAGTTAGTTGCATACTTCTTTGAGTGTCCCTGTCGGGCTGCCAAATTAAGTCTCTGGTAAAGTATATGATTTTCAAGACTTGTTATCTCTTTCATAATATGCTCCATGGTTCTAACTCATTAAGGCTTTCATGTCATATACTTCTTGGGGGGTTTTTTGGGGGGGTTTTTTGTGTGTGTGGCAAGTGGGGTTAAGTGACTTGCCCAGGGTCACACAGCTAGTAAGTGTCAAGTGTCTGAGGTCAGATTTGAACTCAGGTCTTCCTGACTCCAGGGCTGGTGCTCTATCCACTGCGCTACCTAGCTGCCCCCCGTGTCGTATACTTCTTAAGAAATCTGACTGGTAACCACTGTATCCTCAAAAAGTTTTTCAGTAAACTCATCCAGGACTGAAGCCTGTGAGAGCCCTATGTAAGTGCCACCATATTCTTCTCATCATGCTGTTGGTCAAAGCACCAGAACATGGAAGGGGGTGGCTAGGGTTTCTGCTTGTTCCTTCTCCAACCTCCCCCTGCATCCCAACACTTAGCTCCCTCCCTATACCAGTCCTAGTTCAGGCTTATCTCTGCATGGGGAGCTGCATACATTTTGCTTCTTCCACACCCACATCCTTGAAAGTTGGGCTGATACTGGCATTGTCCAGTGACCATAGACTCTCAGAGTCACTGAGAAGCAATAACTTCATAAAGACTTTCCTCCCTCTGTGCCCTATTCCTGGGTCTCTCTTGACGAGGATACTGATCTATCTGTCCTCTCATCTATGTGGCCTTTCTCCATTGATTCACAGGCTTATTCCCCTTTACTCCTTTTAATATCCTTTTAAAGAATGGGCCATGACTTACTGTTGTCCAGATGAAATTCCCATTTGCATCTCTCTTGTTTCCAGCCCCTCTCTGATCCTACCTCACTGAATGGGGCTACAGCTTTCTTGTACTCTGCCTTGTTGGCTCCACCTACTTTCCCTCAGCCCCTTAAAAATGTTAACACACATACATATACACAAACACACATGCTCAAATACAAAAAGAGGATTGATTGTATGTGAAACTCTGAACTTAGGTTATGTACCAGTTTTTAAAATATTATGTATTGATGCAGGACAAATCACTCCACCTTGTTTGCCTCAATTTCCTCATCCATAAAATGAGCTGGAAAAGAAAATGGCAAACCACTCCAGTATCTTTTTTTTTTTTTTAAGTGAGGCAATTGGGGTTAAGTGACTTGCCCAGGGTCACACAGCTAGTAAGTGTTAAGTGTCTGAGGTCAGATTTGAACTCAGGTCCTCCTGACTCCAGGGCCGGTGCTCTATCCACTGCACCATCTAGCTGCCCCACTCCAGTATCTTTTTTTTTGTTTTTTTTTATAAATGTACTTTATTAATAACTGTACCCAAAATGATGCAATTCCATGTTCAGCGAGCTCTCAGGGCAGATCATCTTATGTCCATCTTTCGAGGAACACCTGTCCTGATGCCTCGAGCACTTCCCAGCGGGTGCCCATTTGCCTGTGGTTAAAGAAGGACACCCCGACTGCCTCTAAGGCAGCCAGTTATCTAGTGACATGTGCAGGACATCTAGGGCCTAGCTATAACCCTGAAATCTTGATGAACTTGCTTTAGGATTTTAGCAATGTAGCTGCAGTAGGACCCTTCTTCCCAGGGACTGTCCTTATATATGCATGTTTTTTCTTGGTCCTGATGAAGGCTCAGTTACCCTCGGAATTTTCATTTCTTGTTCTGTTAATAATAATAAAAAAAGGGGGCAGCTAGGTGGAGCAGTGGATAGAGCACTGGCCCTGGAGTCAGGAGTACCTGAATTCAAATCTGGCCTCAGACACTTAACACTTACTAGCTGTGTGACCCTGGGCAAGCCGCTTAACCCCAATTGCCCCGCAATAATAATAATAATAATAATAATTTTTTTAAAACTTCTACTTAAAAGAAAACAAATTAGGAACAGAATTGTCCAGTTGGTTCCCATGTCCCCTTCTGAACCTTTCTTTCTTTCTTTTTTTTTTTTTTAGTGAGGCAATTGGGGTTAAGTGACTTGCCCAGGGTCACATAGCTAGTAAGTGTTAAGTGTCTGAGGCCGGATTTGAACTCAGGTACTCCTGACTCCAAGGCCAGTGCTCTATCTACTGTGCCACCTAGCTGCCCCCTGAACCTTTCTTAAAATGTATTTTTTATGTTCTATTGATGTTCCTTTTTTAAAAAATTAATAAAGTAATTTTTTTCCATTACATATAAAGATAGTTCTTATCTTTTGTTTATACAAGCTTTACAATTTCAGATTTTTCTCCTTCCCTCCCTCCCCTCCCTCCCCCCTCCCCATGACAGCAGGTAATCTGATATAGGTTTTTTTGTTTTGTTTTGTTTTGTTTTTTGGTTTTTTTTGCAGGCAATGGGGGTTAAGTGACTTGCCCAGGGTCACACAGCTAGTAAGTGTCAAGTGTCTGAGGCCGCATTTGAACTCAGGTACTCCTGAATTCAGGGCCAGTGCTTTAACCACTGCGCCATCTAGCTGCCCCTATAGGTTTTATATATATATATGTGTGTGTGTGTGTGTGTGTGTGTGTGTGTGTGTGTGTGTGTGTGTATACATATATATACACATAATAACATTAATCCTATTTCTGCATTAGTCATGTTACAAGAGAAAAAATCAGAGCACTGATGAAAAGCCTCAAAATAGAAAAAAAACAACAGCACCCAAAACAAAAGAAATAGTATGGTTCATTCAGCATCTATACTCTGCAGTTTTGTTTTTTTTCTTGGATTTGGAGATCCTCTTCCATCATGAGTTCCCTGGAACTCTTCTGTACCATTGCATTGGTGAGAAGAATATAGTCCATCACGGTAGATCAACACTCAATGTTGATGATACTATGTACAATGTTCTTCTAGTTCTGCTCATATTGATGTTCCTTTTAAAAAATCTGTCCATTCCCTCAACTCATTTCACTCTTCATTATTACAAATAAGTCCAGTCAAATGAACAAAAAGCTGAACCCTGTGAGAGCCCTACATAAATACCACAACATTCTCCTAAAGCAGTGGCCTCACCAACCTATACTGAGAAAATTAGAATAATCCTTTGTACCCAAGCTAACTTTATTATCAGAATCTCTGTCTCCAGAGGTGATCTAGATATCACTGTATTATGACAGCGCTGCATAGAATTGTGAGAATGCTGCTGAATTCTCAGACTTCATTTTAGTATGTCCTGTGATATCTCCAATTATAACAGAAGAATTCTTTAAACAAAACCAATTTTAAATCATTTTTATGGTTTAAATAAACAAGTGATCTTTTTAAAAAATAAATTCTAATATAAGATTTGAAAATAGAGATTTACAAGACCAGTCAAATGCTTTTCTCCATTCACTTTACAAAAGGATTCTTCACAGGGTTCTTTAAAATGAATTCCTCTTATTCATTTTACACATTCATTTTAGACTGATTTCTATATACTTCCATTTCCTCATCTGTAAAAAAACTAGGAATGATTACCAAACATGACATTACTTCATAAAGAAGTAACTTTTCCCCAGGGCCTAAACAATGTATTGGCTCGCCAATAAAATAACACAGAGCTTACGCTAAGGGCCTCAAAAGCAGGGTCAGAGCTTGTGGCAGGAGGATCCTTGGTCACCCAACAGTCAAGGTTCATTTCTCCTTCAACTATTAGCCACCCTAGACTTATAAGGTAGCCAGGTTGCTGCCTCAAGTAGTGAAAGGGAAAAGGTGAGTAAATTAGAAGGCAAAGCTAGAAAGAGATGATGAAAAGAGATGCAATAAGAGAAATGATGTGATATAATCACGGGCTTAAATTTTGTAGATTTTGTATAAGTGCTATTTATTTTTTATTTAAGTAACACATAGAATCCTAAAGGCCGTAAAAATAGATGTCAAAGGTCAGGCAGCCAAGCTACCACCTACCCCACTCCAGCATACCTCCTCCCAACCAAAATGGCACCAGACCAAATAACAATCACAAAATTCAATGAGAAACTATACCAAGTGACTTTATCTACTCCAAAACTACACAGAAAGTCATCCAGAAACCCAAAGACAATAGGAAAATGAGGTCTACCAGAAAAGCCAGCACAGTGAAGATAAACAAGAAGATAGCCTCCCAGCCTGACCAGACATAGGTCAGAGATATGTCACCCATAAGGCTCTGCATTCAGAGGCAGCAAGGATAGAGAGCTCCCAGGAGAGAATCCCAGGATGTTCAGAAACCTGCAACAAATAGACTGGCAGTGACTATGTCAGATGTGACAGGACTCAAACTGGGTCTTCCAGGCCCAGAATCTCTGAGGTCTCTAGCACGCTCTGTTAAGAAATAGAAGGTTCTAAGATTCAGCACTCTGAACCTCAGAGATCCAAGAGAGTCCCAAACCTCATGCTTTTAGCATAGAAATATCCTGGGAGGTGGAAGTTAGCACAGGAACCCAAATGACCTAGGTGGAGATCAAGCATGACCAATTTATCCTATCCAAAAGCATAGGAGGGGTCTGAGGCTGGCCCTGAACTAAAACCCCAGTTTAGGAATTAAAGCTGGAGAAATGAGTGAACAGAAGAAGATACTGACCACTATTAAAAACTATTATAGATCCAGAGATACCAAAAAAACCAACCTAGAAAAAACCACTGAAAGCAGAGTCTCAAAGGAATATACAGATTTTCCATAAGTATGCTGTAAATACCTAGAAAAGTGAAACAAGAAATAAGATGAAATAAAAGTTCAGGAGGGCAGAATTAGGAGAAAGATCTGTAACTTCAGACTCCTAAAAAATAGAATAGACTGAACAGATATCAATCACTCCATGAAACAATAAGAAATGTTAGGACAAAATCAAAAGATTGAGAAAATAGAAGAAAACATAAGGTAATTGTTATCAAAAACAAGTAACCTGGAAAACAAGTAAAGGAAAGATAATTAAAGAATCATCAGGATCCCTGAAATTAAAGGAGATTAAAAATAGAATCTACTTATTGATCACCTCTGGAAAGAAAACCAAAATATAAAGTCCTAGGAATGTCATAGTCAAAATTCAGAGTTTCCACATCAAATTTAAAATGTGCAGACATCCAGAAAGAAGCATTTCACGTATTAATGAACCACAGTCAGGATCATACAAAACCAGGCAACTTCTACTAAAAATGAAAGGAAATCTCATCATACAGTATTACAGAAGACAAAAGAGGCTTCTGACCAAGAATAATTTGCATTGCAATGCAGAGTATAATTCTTCTAGGGAGAAAATGGATATTTAATGGAATAGAGGACTTTTAATCATTTCTTCTGAAAAGACCGGAGGTGACTGGAAACTGTGAAATGCAGACAGAGTCAGGAGAAACTCAGAAAGTTATTTGAGTAATTTGAAGGGACTACATAGTGATGTAGTGCTAACATTCTAATGGGAGAAGAGACAATTTCTGAGGGGTGGGGGTATGGGCATTATCTAATGATTTGGACTTGATCTCCCATTCTAGTGTGTTCCCCTACTATTAACTACCAGTGATTATCAGACCACTTCCATTTAACCAACTTTTAAAGTATATTTACTGCCAAGATATAGCAAGAACAGAAGCACAAAAGTCATATCCTCTCCCTAACACCTCCCAAACCCTCTCTTCTACCTCTTCAGTCCCTGGGGACAGGGAGCTCGAACTTAATTCTGTTTCTGCATCACATTGGCCTCATCAAGCTGACTTCTAGATACAGACTGGCTGCTGAATGACTTCTTGTCTTAGCTACTGTTGGGTGGGTCTCCAAGTTCATTTATCAGGTCAGCCTCAAATCCCAGAATGGATTCTCCTCTTGTTACCTCCTGATGATTCATTCTCCTGATGCTTCAGAGTTCAAAGATCATAGCCATCTCCTTTATCCTTCACCTGGAAACAGGAAGAATGGACCCAACATAGACAGAAGCAACAGAGGAGCAATTTGTTCTTGACTTCTTGCCAGCTCTGGGTGAGAGAGGTTCCACAGCCTCTACCCCACCTGCCATCTCTCCTCAGATTCTCCTCCTCTGGAGCCCCTGAGTGTAGCAAAAAGAGTCCATATCAAGAGAGACTGACCTTATTTGCCCGGGGCCTTTTTGAATGGGCCCCATTTCTGGTTCCATGCCCAGTCATAGAGGCTCCTCTTCACTAAATGTTTAGCAGCCTGGAGCCAGTAACAGAATTTCTGCACACTCTCCAAATCTCTTCAAGGCATTTCCAGTACACATCATCATGCCTTTCTCAGAAGCAGGCTCCTCAGTCCTTTCCATGTCAGGGATTGCAATCATTAGCCACACACACCCCCACTCCACTTCCCTGTCGTTATTAAATAAAAAATAAACAAATAATATGTAAAGGAATGACTTTATGTAATATAAAGCCCTTGACAGTGTAAAGAACGTAAAAAATTGGGTTCAGTTCCTTTCTTCTACTTGAAAATTCCCCTCAACTTTGAATGATTTGAAATACAAATTGTAAAGATGCTTGAGGTTAGAACTAAACCACTATTGATCATATCTTTGCTATTCAGAAAATTAAAGCTGAACATAAAAGGCGATTCAGTGGCTGAATCTGAACTGAAATCCTCAGAACTGCAATCTCAAGTTCTCAGTTTGTTCCTGACAGTCACTTTTTTGGGGGCTAGTTTATCTCAAGCAATCAAGGTTATACCCTATTTTATTTAGCCATACATTGTGCTAATGCTCTAATAGCTTTTATAGGACTTGTGGCATTTATCGTTTACCTTTCTATAGGTCTACCAGAGTGCTGTGATATAATCACTTAGAAACAACTAGAGATCTTCATGAGAAACACATTCCCATGTATTTTATTAAAGATTTTATTGCATATAAAATGACATTAGCCATTCCCATCTTTTATCATCTAGTAAAGTCTGAGAAACAAGTTTTGTTCTGGATTTATATCATGTTTTTTGTTCACATTTTTCTTCCTAATAATTTTGCATTCACAAAACTTTATTTCAATGGATTTGATGTAATTTAAAGTTCCAAACAAGCAAAGTAGAGGCTTTTTTTTTAATGATAGCATTTATTTAGGGGATTTTGGATATGATTGCTAATTTAGGGTGTAATTGCTCATTACTAAATTACCTGATCTTTATAGAATACTTTTTTCTATTTATTACTATCCTATCTACTTATTCCAGGTACCCACTTGATTACTTGCCCCTGCTTTTCCTTGGGTTTATTTACTATCTCTTTATATTTACCCTCCGGGCCCTTGCCCTGATTGTTTAGTCAGTTACCTGGTTCTTCTTCCTGATTTCTGTAAACAAGATGGAGAAAGGACACCTCCTCCAGTTTGAAAGATCTACACTCTTAGTTTCCTTTTTGGAATCCACTTGTTTGGGCTAAGAACAAAATTTTAACATGAGGGTAGTGGAGCAGTGTGCTTGCTGAGTTTTGCTCATCAAGATTGTTCCATCAGATTCCTATTGCTTTACCCGATCAATTTCCCTTACCCACTTTGGTTTACTTAGTTATTTGTACTAACATTTAGGTCCCCTCTTTACCCCAAGATACTCCAAACTTGACTTTAAACCAGGCTTGCTAACTTCCAGTGTTAGTGATCATAAGTGGTAAAGCCCTCCCACCTCTTTTTAAAATAAGTTTTATTGATGTCTTTTGTTTTTTACATCAACATAGTGTGTCATTTGAAATTATATGGGGGTGCCTATCTATGTCCCAAGTTTTAGGGAACCTAGCTGGGGTTTCTAATTTATTGCTACTTATAAATTAGAAGCTATAGCGCCAGTTTGGGGCATTAAGCATTTATTAAAGCATATTAAATATTAGTAAGCAGAGAACATGTAGCTCTGAAAGTTCAGAAGCCCTACATGCCTAGGATAGAAGAGAGAGAGCGAGAGAGAGCAAGGTGCACATGGCTGCCTCCTCCAAGTCCCAGGCCAAGAGTTTGTGTGAGCTTCCTGCAGGTTCAGAGAAGAGGAGGCCCTTCCACACTGCTCAAAGCTAATTGGCTAGCATCATTCAAATCTATTGGTGGTCCATGAGCAGTATGTGCTGAGGACAGACCCTCTGGGGGGAAAGGCTTTCAGGTAGTTGTGGTTTTTTAACCTCTATTATCTGTATTCACAGTCCAAGGTCTAACTTGACTGACTCTGTGCCCATTTTAAAAGTTCAGGCAAGGCTCTCTGGGTTAGGCCCTCAAGTGGGGGGAGCCTCTGGGTCCCCCAGAACCCCATTATTTTCTCACAATAGTTTTTGCTAGGACTTTTCTTTTTCTCCTCTGCCTCCCAGAAAGCCTTCTTATATAACAAATAATATTTTTTAAACAAAAAACAGGGGGAGAGGTGGTTAATGTAACTGATAAAATACATTTAAAAAGTATGGAAATATGTGCTACATGCAACATTTGTGGATCTCCCACCCCTGCAAAGAAGTTGGGTTGGTGTGCCTTCTCCTGTTTTGAATCAGGCTTGTTATTTATCATTTTGCAACGTTCACTTTTGATTTGTTTTTTGGGAGGTGGTTTGTTTTTTCCATTTACAATGTTTTCGTCATTGTTTATATTGTTTCTTAGCTCTACTTACCCCATTCTGTATCAGTTCATGTATATCTCTCCATATTTTTCTGTATTCATTACATTCATCACTTCTTTCTTATTTTTAATTTATGGGAAAAAACCCAAGCATTTACATAACATAGTACATAGTACATTTACATAACATAACAAAGGTGATCGAACATGATACGGCAAATCTGTAATCAGCAGTAGTATCCCCTCAGAATTTACATTAATATATGCTTGTACTGAAAGACTTCTGTACATGTACTCATGTTTGTTGGTCCTGTCTCATTATTAGACTATTAGCTCCTTGGGGTTTGTAAAGCCTTTTGCAAACTTTTAAGTGCTTTACAAATATTGATTATTGTTGTCGTTAATCTTCTACTGTATTTTGCACAGAGGAGATGATTAATAAATGTTGCTGATTGAAAGGTGAAAAAGGGTAGTTTGTATGTACAAATTTGACTCACGCTATGACACAGTCTACTTAATCGTGCTATCTACTAACTGAATCAAGTTATTTCAAGTGAGATAAACACTATTAAAGAAGAGTGGAGCTCATTCTGTGAATGAGCTTTTAAAATGCTATATAGCTGAATGCTTGAAACATGCATACTTACTCATAATCTAGAACCATGAACGCTGATCATGCACACATTGCGAGGAAATTGTGCAGTTCACAAACTAAATCCATTTCCAACCTCTCCACTGCTTAACATGATTCTGCCTCAATAGTCATTATTGGATTTAGCTAAAAAGAGTTTCTCCATATTCTGAATCCATAAACAGCTAATGTTCCAAAGGCGAGGAAATTATGAAATCCATTGTCCTTAAAAAACCTCTTTCTTTCTGTTTTTTTTGTTGTTTTTTTTTTTTAAGTGAGATTTGTGTATGTGGTCAGAATGTCTGCCATGTACATTTTACCAGTACTACTGAATGCTGAGAAGCCAGAGGAGGCCACAGTAGTTTGGACATTTACAGTGTTCCAGACCTCATCTTTATTGACTTTGGGGGAAGATTGACTGACTCATCTTATAACTACATTTGTCTAATCATAAATTCAGAAATTTACCAGATTCATTTATACCCTTTTTTCTCTGCCTCCAAATATGCTCAGTCCTAAAAAATTCACAACCCTTCCCTTGACCTTGCTTTGTTCAGTTAAGCTAGCATCTCCTTTCCTTTTCTCTGCCAAACTTCTTGAAAGGACAATCTGCATTCATTCACTTTTTTCTTACAATTCCTCAACCCCTAGCAGTCTGGCTCCTGTCCTCAAACTCTACTGAAACTTTTTTTCCCTAAGGTTGCCTGCCAATGATCTCTGAACAAATGGTCAACTCCAGTAGCCTTTTCTTTATCTTTTTTTAAATTGTATTTTATTTTTTCCCCAGTTACACATAAAGACAATTTTTAAAATTCATTATCTTACAAATTCTGTTTCAAGTTTTCTCTCTTCCTCCCTCACTTTCTCCCTCCCTAAGACAGTAAACAATTTGATATATGTTATACATGTTCAATCATGCAAAACACATTACCATATTAGTTACATTGTGAAAGAAGACACAGACCCAAAGGAAAAAAAAATGAAAAAAATACAGAAAGTGAAAAATAGTATGCTTTAATCTGTATTCAGACTCCATCAATTCTTTCTCTGGAGGTGGATAACATTTTTCGTCATGAGTCCTTTGGAATTGTCTTGGATCATTATATTGCTGAGAATAGCTAAGTCATTCACAGTTCTTTATTATACAGTATTTCTGTTACTGTGTATAATGTTCTCCTGGTTCTTCTCACTTCATATTGCATCAATTCATATGTCTTCCTACATTTTTCTGAAAGCATTCTGCTAATTAGTTCTTATAGCATAGTAATATTCCATTACAATCATATACCATAACTTGTTCAGCCATTCCCTAATTCATGGGCATCCCCTCAATTTCCAATTATTTGCTACCCCTAAAAGAGTTTCTATAAATATTTTTGTACAAATAGATCCTTTCTCCTTTTTTTAATCTCTTTGGTATACCTAGCAGTGGTATTGCTGGATCAAAGGGTATACACAGTTTGATTACCCTTTGGGCGTAGTTCTAGATTCTTCTCCAGAACCATTCACAATTCTGCCATCAGTGTCCCAATTTTCCCATGAGCCCTTCAACATTTGCTGTTTTTCTTTTCTGTTATATTAGCCAATCTGATAGATGTGAGGTGGTACCTCAAAGTTGTTTTAATTTTCCTTTCTCTAATCATGAGTGATTTAGAGTACTTTTTCATATGATTTCTTCATCTGAAAATTGCCTGTTCATATCCTTTAGTAATTTATCAAATGGGGAATGACTTGTGTCCTTAGAAATTTGAATCAGTTCTCTATATATTAGAGAAATGAGACGTTTTGGGGAGGGGGGAAGGAAGAGAGGGTAGGAAAAATTTGGAACTCAAAAAATATTTTTACATGCAACTGGAAAATTTTTTTTAATTTAATTTAATTTTAAAAAGAAATGAAAAAAAAGAAATGAGAGGGGCAGCTAGGTGGCACAGTGGATAAAGCACTGGCTCTGGATTCAGGAGGACCTGAGTTCAAATCCGACCTCAGACACTTAACACTTACTAGCTGTGTGACGCTGGGCAAGTCACTTAACCCCAATTGCCCAGCAAAAAAAAAAAAGAAAAAAGAAAGAAAGAAATGAGGCCTTTAGCAGAGACTCTTGCTGTAAAAAAAACTTTCCCAGCTTTCTGCTTTCCTTGTGATATTAGCTGCATTGGTTTTGTTTGTACAACCCCTTTTTAATTTAATATAATCAAAACTGTCCATTTTACATCCTGTAATGCTCTTTATCTTTTGTTTGGTCATAAATTTTTCCCTTCTCCATAGATCTGACAAGTAAACTATTCCTTGCTCTCCTAATTTGTTTATGGTATTACCCTTTATGTTTAAATCATGTGCTTATTTTGATCTTATCTTGCTATGTGGTATAAGATGTTGGACTGTACCTAGTTTCTGCCATACTGTTTTCCAATTTTCCCAGAAGTTTTTGTCCAATAATAAGTTCTTGTCTCAAAATCTGAGGTCTTTGAGTTTATCAACCACTAGATTCCCATGGTCATTTACTACAGTGTATTATGTACCTAATCTATTCCACTGATCTACCACTCTATTTCTTAGCCAGTACCAGATAGTTTTGATGATTACTACTTCATAATACAGTTTGAGACCTGGTACTGCTAGGCCACCTTCCTTCACATTTGTTTTATTAATTCCTTTTCTGTTGCTTTTTTTTTTTTTTTTTTTTGCGGGGCATTGGGGGTTAAGTGACTTGCCTAGGGTCACACAGCTAGTAAGTGTCAAGTGTCTGAGGCCAGATTTGAACTCAGGTCCTCCTGGATCCAGGGCCGGTGCTTTATCCACTGCACCACCTAGCTGCCCCCTCCTTTGCTGTTCTTGACCTTTTGTTCTTCCAGATGAATTTTGTCATGATTTTTTCTAGCTCTATCAAATAGAGTTTAATAGCAGTTTAATTGGTATGGAACTGAATAAGTAAATTAATTTAGGCATAACTGTCATTTTTATTATATTGTCTCAGCCTACCCATGAGCAATTAATATTTTTCCAGTTGTTTAGAGCTGACTTTATTTGTGTTAAAAGTATTTTATAATTGTGTTCTTGTAGTTCTTGGGTTTGTCTTAGCAGGTAGACTCCCAAGTATTTTATATTGTATACGGTTATTTTAAATGGAATTGCTCTATCTCTTGCTGCTCTGCTTTGTTGGTAGTTCCATGGCCTTTTCTACTTATCCTCTAAGTTTAACTCTTGAAGCCACCCTGCGATGGGCTCTCCTCTTTACCTCTCACACCTGCTCCTTTGTTGACTCTCCTGCTTTCAGTCTACTAGAATGCATAGATGTTCCTCAGATTCCCCCTTCTCTTCTTTCTCTATATTCTCCCCCTGGGTTGTGGTACATACGTCTGCATTTGCAACTGTAATTCCATATAGGTGAAAACCAGATTTGTCCCTCCACCTCTGACCTTCTGAGTTTGTTCCATATTTTCAGTTACGTGGTGGACATTTCCATCTATTTGCCAGGTTTGACCATTCTTCCTGGTTCCCAAAGCCAACTGTTACCTTTCCCAGAAAAAAACAACAACTTGTTTCTCCACCCAACTCTTCTGTTAGGGGGATTTATTTAAATAATATCAATAAGTAAAATAATATTTATTATTTATTACTATGTGCCAGGTGCTGGGCTTTACAAATACCATATTTCATTTAAGCCTCACAACCACCCTGGGAGATAGGTGCTGTTATTATTCCCATTTTATAGATGAGGAAACTGAGGCACATAGTAGTTAAGTGACTTGCCCAGGGTCATATAGGTAAGAAGCATCTCAGTCTGCATTTTCATTTACTTAATGCTTTAGCCAAACTGTACAGTTCACTATTTCCCAAACATGGCCTCTGCCTCCTGGTCTGCATGCCCATACTGAGGCTTTCTCCTCTTCCTAGCTTATTCCTCTCCATTATCTCCCCCTCTTGAGCTCCTACCTGCTCTTTAAAGCCCTGTTGAAGTGCCTTTGAAGCCTTTCCTGATGCCCCGACTGGAAGTGCTTATTCTCCCTTCCTGGGCCTCTTGTTCTACATCATACCATTTTTCTTCTTTTATTATATTTTATATATTATATAATATATATTATATATTACTTTATTATAATTATTTTTTGTACATATCTTTTCTACTTTACTACCTTATAACCTCCTTGAAGGCAAGCGTGTTATTTAGATCTGACTCTGTTTCAGGACTTGAGAGTTGGAAGGGACTTTAGAAATCATCAAATCAAACCTCATTTTACAAAACAGTGAACTGAGTCTCAGAAAATTACAGTACTTTGCCTGAGGTCTCATAGGTCATCTCTTAACTTCTAGTCTTGTGCCCTTCATATTATACCATATTCTCCCTCAGTGCCTAACAGAGTGTTTTGCATATAGAAGTTTAATAAATATTTGAGTTGAATCAAATGTATAAATATGTTGTTTATGCTCAATTGAGAAAAATATATTCAATGTTGTATTTTTTTTTTAATTTCACAGTATTAGGTTTGGTTCTTCCAATCTGGGCAATAGCTCTCATTTCATTTGGCGTTGCTATTGTATTTGCTATTTTTGTGTGGTTGGTCGTTTGTCCATGGATGAAGAGGAAAATAGCAGGTAAGGTCCTATGTATTTTGATTGCCAAAATGCTCCTAGTTCCTTAATTTCTAATTATACTTAATTTTCATTTATATAAAGGAGATGATATAAGACATGGGTAATAATGATCAGCAGGTTATCATAAAATTGTTTTCATTTGGCATCATAATACTTTTTGTTAAGTAGTAAGAAAGATACATGCATAAACATATCACATACCCCATCTTTGCCCTGGCTCTTTCTGACTCAGTCTTCCATCTTATTCTCCCCTTCCCAAATCTGATTGTACTTATTGGCTTCGCTACACACACTGTTGTGCTTTTATTATATTCTTTAATTGTTTTACGTGTATATGTAAGTTTTGTCCCCTCAACTAGATTATAAGTATATTGAGAACAGGCATTTTAAACCTTTTATTACTTTTTAAATTATGAAAATTTTTATAAAAATTTAAAAAGAATTTCCCTGTTTGTCTTAAGGAAAAGGATTGACATGTTATCATTGAACTGAAAACAACACACACACACACACACACACGTACACATTAGACTAACAATTTATTGAGCTCCGACTGGATACTTATGGAAACAGACATGCATCAATATGTAGCAGTAAAGAATAATGATTTCAGTGATAATTATCAGATCAGTTCAGTATAACTAGAGAGACAATTTGAATAACAGTTTTTAAAATCCCTTTTTTTCTCCTCAGTTACAGAGTTTTTAGACCTAAGTGATAGATAGATATAGATCTATCAATAGATTTGTATCTATAGATTAGATAGAGATATATAATTGTATTCAATTCTGTACTTTACTTTCCCTGTCTAGATACAACTAACATTTTCTTGGCTTCCAAAGGAGGTACTAAACATATTCTGGTTTAAAACATTTTAAACATATTGTGGCATGTACACACTTCTGAGCTTTTTTAAACATTGCATTTAAATGTTTTGCATGATTGCACATGTATAACCTATGTAAAATTACTGTCTCAGGGAAAGAGGGGCTAAGAAAGGAGGGAGAAAATTGCTAACTCGTAATTTTTTTAAAATGAATGTCAAAAATTGTCTTTAGGGGCAGCTAGGTGGCGCAGTGGATAGAGCACTGGCCCTGGAGTCAGGAGTACCTGAGTTCAAATCCGGCCTCAGACACTTAACACTAGCTGTGTGACCTTGGGCAAGTCACTTAACCCCAATTGCCTCACTAAAAACAAACCAAACCAAAACAAACAAACAAACCAAAAAAAAAATTGTCTTTATAGGTGGTGGCTAGGTGGCGCAGTGGATAAAGCACCAGCCCTGGATTCAGGAGGACCTGAGTTCAAATCCGGCCTCAGACACTTGACACTTACTAGCTGTGTGACCCTGGGCAAGTCACTTAACCCTCATTGCCCCGCCAAAAAACAAAAACAAAAATTGTCTTTACATGTCATTGGGGAAAAATAAAACAAAATTACATTTAAATACTAGTCAGAATAATTCTCTTGGCATAGTGGATGTCCAGCACATTGAACTTGGAGTTTAAAAGAGCTGAATTTTACTCAACTTTTACTCAGTGTGACATGGAATTTTTCTCAGTATGACACTTTACTGTGTGATCCTGGGCAAGTCACTTCATTTCTCTCAGTCTTAGCTTCCTCATCTGTAAAGTGGGGATAACAACTGCATCTGCCTTACAGAGTTGTTGTGAGGCTCAAATGAAATAGGGTATATAAAGAACTTTTCAAACTTTAAAGTCACGTCTATGGATGTTAATTATTTTTATCTATAAAGATCTTTTTTGCTAATGGTTTTAACTGTATTTTCTTTAGGCAAATTAAAGAAAGAGGGTGCCTTGTCAAGAGTATCTAATGAAAGTCTCCATAAAATCCAAGAAACAGAGTCCCCAGTATTTAAGGAACTCCCTGGTGCCAAGGCAAATGACGATAGCACTGTTCCTCTCACTGGTTCAGCCCCTGAAGCCCCCGGAGTGTCAGAAGGCACAGTAAATGGAAGCCACCCCCGAGTGCCGTATGGTAAGGAGAAAAGCCTGTGTTTCATTACGACAGAAACGAGACGTTTCTGACAGTCCTGGTTCATGGATGCCCTTGATGGCCTTCCTAAAATTCAGCATCCTGCCACAATCTAGGGGCCAGCATGCTGAGGGGCAGGACTGTGGTGAGGGGGGTGTGGGCTGGAGGCCGAGGGTTCCCCAACACAGAAAGGACCCGTGTCATGTCAGTTGTGTTCTCAAAAACCGCCATGATGCCGGTGTCTACCCACACACAATCCCCACTTTAGCCACAGGCGCTTTCTTCACTTGCAGGAGTGACTCATTGAGGAGCTGTTTTTGAGGATTAAATATGCGTAGGAAAGGGTGGATAGGCCCAGAAGGGACAGCCCTCCCTGTGAACTCTTCTGTTTTCTCCATAGGCACAAATTAGATCCAGGTAGCCTTTCCCTGGGATAATAAAGCAGGGGGAGAATCAAGGAGAGTCATCTCCCTTTCTACAAATGCCTCTGAGTGCTTCTGTATGAGAGGCAGCTTCATTCTGTATCAGTCAGATCAAACTACAGCCATCAGAATATTGACACAGAAACCACCGATTGTGGGGGCTGTGTCCAGCAGTCCCCATTTTTCCAGGATGAAGGGAAATTCCCTGCCAAGTTGTCTCTGTTGTCATTCTGCATACAGCTAAAGCATTGTGAACCTTCTGCTGGCTTCCCTCCAGCACTCAGAGGTGTGGGGTAGACAAGCAACAGAGCACCTCAGGAAGGGCCAGAACCACCCACTTCCCAACTATCTCTGGAGATAATGGGCAAGGACACAGCCTTGCTGAAGGATGTCCCTAGAGCAGCTTTTCCAGAGTTACTATCTTTGGACCAAGGGAGGCAAGAACTAATTTGACCCAAAGAATGCAAAATGTCTGTATCACATAGACCTGACAAAAAGTATCTCCTTTTGCTGTGGTGAGACTTCTCAGTAACACATAATTGTTGGGCCACAGATTAAAATAAAAGAATGAAGGATCCATGGCCAAATGTAAAGTACACCTAACAAGGGCTAGTGAATCGTGCATTTGCCTGGACAAGATTAGTCAAAAGGCTAGTCTTAAACTGAGAAGAAAGGGGAAGGGAGAAGATTGCCAGCTAAATACCTGAGAGAATTTAGGAAACAGGGGAGCAATAGAGGGACCCAGAAATTCACTGGAGACAAGACCTGGCAATAAAATGCATGTCCTCAGATGTGTGTGCATGAATGCTGAAAATGTGAGTAATGAATGAGGAGAAATTGAGGTCCAAATGAAAGCAGGCAAATTTAGCCTCCCACCCATCCCTGAGACATATTGGGATGAGGCCAAGGACTAGAATCTATCTATAATGGTATGCCTGATATAAGCAAAGCAGCATGGGTAAAATGGGGTGGCAGTGCGAACAGAGCAGCATACTAAAAAGGTACGTTCAAGGAGGAAAGTGCAGGCATCAGAATGGGGAAGCATCTTGACCTATTACCAATGGACACAGAAGCAGAACCAGTATTTCCACTGGATCTTGTAAACCAGTGGCATCTGTACCCATGGATATAAAGTTCCACCAAACCTGCCAGCTTATTCCTGTCCCCTTTAGTCTGTGGACTCACCACATTGGTTCCTAAAGGATCTTTTTTTTTTTAAAGGGAATTTGGCATACTTTTAAAAGCATTATTATTTCTTGCTTTTGTAATTTAAAAGTTTCTGGGGTTTATATTTGGCGCAAAGTGAGAATTCTTCTTTACTCTTTCCAGGAAGGGCACTTTCCATGACCCATGGTTCTGTGAAGTCCCCTGTGTCCAATGGCACTTTTGGCTTTGACAGTCAGATGAGAAGCGACGGACATGTCTATCACACTGTACACAAAGACTCGGGGCTCTATAAAGACTTGCTGCACAAAATCCATCTTGACAGAGGGCCTGATGAAAAGCCCTTGCAAGAAAGTAATTACAAGTTACTTCGTCGAAACAATAGCTACACCTGCTACACGGCAGCCATCTGCGGGATGCCTGTGCACTCAGCCTTTAAGGCTGCCGACTCATCCTCAGCGCCAGAAGACAGCGAGAAGCTTGTGAGCGACGCCGTGACCTATTCCAAGAAGAGGCTCCGCTACGACAGTTACTCCAGCTACTGCAACGCGGTGGCCGAGGCCGAGATAGAGGCCGAAGAAGGCGGCGTGGAGATGAGGCTGGCCTCGGAGCTGGCCGACCCTGGCCAGCCCCTGGAGGATCCTGGGGAAGAGGAGAAGGAGGAGAAGGACACGGCCGAAGTGCACCTTCTCTTCCATTTCCTGCAGGTCCTCACCGCCTGCTTTGGCTCCTTTGCTCACGGAGGCAACGACGTGAGGTGAGGGCCAGAGTGGGCACGCTGACCCATTCCCAGGCTGGAGCAGAGCTTGTCTGCCTGCCGACACAGGGTTCCGTGCTCTTCCTACCAAGCTTCTGCATGTAAGACAGTCAGAACTAAGAACAACAGGGATATCTGGGCTCAGATCCTCTAGTTCACTTCAGCTCAGTAGAGGTGAAGGCCTCTTGAGCCAAGGCTCTGAACTTGACCCAGAGGATAGAAATGAAACAGTCCTCCCCGCCATGAGCTCCCTGAAGGAATGCCATGCTCACACAGAAGAGCAAGAGGTGGTGGGGCTGGGGAGAGGGTCAGGGAGGAGGCACCTGAAATGACCTTTGAAGGAAGCCAGGGAGTCTAAGGGATCCAGGTAAGGGCAGGGGATTGCAGAGAACAAAGAAAGGCTTGGAGGTTCCAGGGGAGGGACTCATATGAGAGAGTAGTGGGAAAGAAGGCTAGTAAGGGATACTGCAACCAGAGGAGAGAGGAGACTGGGTATGAGGGCTAAGGTGTGGGGCTTCTTCGGGTGGGTAGTGGGAAGCGACTGATGGTTTTCAAGCAGAGGAGAGGCATGGCAAAGAACATTCATTTCCCTTACAGTAGTGTGCAGCTTTAGTGGGAGGACCAAGGGACTGGGCACTTGAGAGTCTAGTTAAGAATCCGTGGTAACAGGCGATAAGTGCTAAATTTGGGGGGTGGCAGTGGGAATAGAAAGGGAGAACTGTGAGAGACATTATAACAGAAGAATGGGCAGGGCTTTGTGGCATTTATCCTTTCTTAGTTTCCTTAAAACAAAATGATCTCTTTTATAACTAGTTTGTCTTTTAAAAAGTTGTTTGACCGACCCATAGGACCAGGAAATGTGCTTGGAGAAGTGGGTCTTATGTAACTTGTCTGTATGATGCTTGTGTTTTCCCTTGCTAGTAATGCAATTGGCCCTCTGGTAGCCCTGTGGCTTATTTACCAGCAAGGTGGAGTACTACAGGAAGCAGCAACTCCAGTCTGGCTACTGTTTTATGGAGGAGTTGGAATTTGTGCAGGTCTCTGGGTTTGGGGAAGAAGAGTTATCCAGACAATGGGGAAAGACCTCACTCCAATCACCCCATCTAGGTGAGTGCAAAGTTATCAGTGTGAGGGACTCAGCACATAGTATGGTGACTGTTTAGAAACCGATGAATACCTGAATGAATGAATGAATGAATGGACACACGAATGATTGGATTTTGACCATATGATTGGTTTTCATTTTCCTTTTATTTCTAATTGTAAATTTTTTTTCTCTTGATAATTTTAATAAAGGTCCTGATAGATATCTGGTTTACAGAAACCCCTGTGAGCTGAGAAATCTACTGTTATCCTAATAAGTACAGATCTATAAAGTGGGAAGATAGCAATTCCTGAGCACCAAGACCCATGCAAAAATTGAAAATGTCTCCCCTATTTGTGTTTATCACCCTCCCATGGCTTCTAACAGTTTGCTTCAATGAATGCATGGTTTTAAGAGTAGAAAGACTGGATCGGAAGCTCTGCACACGCTAATGCAGATTTATGAGTGTGCATTGTTTCCATTCAGCAGTCTCTTGTTCTGTGAATGCGATTCTGGGACATTCAGCAGTAAACAATTGAACCAAAGAATATTCTCTTAAGACTCTGGCACCCTGCCCGGTGTCAGTTAGGACTGATACAAAGAATGACTGTGCAGTGTTTTCTTATGCCCCCTGCAGTGGATTCACTATTGAATTGGCTTCGGCGTTCACAGTTGTGATAGCTTCCAATGTTGGACTTCCTGTCAGTACTACACACTGCAAGGTATGCCAATGCCGAGCGACTGCAGTCCAGGTGGTGGGTCCACTGGACTTCGGTCCTTGGGCTGCCAGGGTCAGTTTCGAGTGGCAAAGGGAATGCGGGGAAGGCTGATGTGTCATAGGCAGCTTTGTTGACAATGGCTCCTTCCAGTCAGGAGTCACCCGTGTTTCCTAGAACACTCGGTGGTGGGTGGTTCGGCCTTAGCCAGGCTGCGCCACTCGAGCTTGGCCCCCGCTCTCACTTCCTGTCCGGCAGCTTCTCTGGTGCATGCACGCACGCGCGGCGAGGGCTCCCCCTCCTCAAACCTGTGCTGCAGACTCTCCATTTGTCCTTTTTCTTCTTTTCCTTTCATTGTTTCCACAGTGGATTTTGCATTGAAGTCATGTGTGCGCTAACCGTGCTATCCGCCTCAAATGGGGGCATTCCAATCAGCTCCACTCACTGCAAGGTATTGGGAGTTGATAGTGGAAATCAAGCTAAAATTGACCATCCAAATGAAAGTGAAATAAGCAGTTGCTTCAGTTTGCTTTCCTTAGGTAGCCCTCAAAGGGACTGCTGCGTCTTAAGGTCACTTCCAGGTTACAAGTTAGTCACGAAGTTGACTGCCAGCAACATGGCATAGTGGAAAGACCATTGGTCTTGGAGTCAGCAGTCCTGGGTTCAAAACCTGGTGCCACCACCAACTCTATGACTCTGGGCAAAACACACTCCCTGAACCTCAGTTTCCTCTTCAATAGAAAATGGGGGTGATGATCATTTCTCTCCATGATCTCTACTTGCCTAGAAGTGATTAAACATCTTACTCACAAGAAGGCAAAGAATAATTCCTGTTATAGGAGATAAATTGAGAAGTTACAGAGAAAATTCCAGACACATTGGAATCCATCCAGAAATGCCCACCATCACTATTAAAACTCCACAAATTGGGACAGCTAGGTGGCGCATTGGATAGAGCACTGGCCCTGGAGTCAGGAAGACCTGAGTTCAAATCCAGCCTCAGACACTTGACACATACTAGCTGTGTGACCCTGGACAAGTCACTTAACCCGAATTGCCTCACCCGCCCCCCCCCAAAAAAAAAACTCCACAAATTAAAAGCACTTCCCAATTTTCCTAGATAACTTCTGAATACACCTACAGATGTTATGGGTCCATCTAAAGAGTATGGGCTAGAAGAGATTTTCTTTTTTTCCCCTTTTTTCCATATAAATATTTTATTATTTCCAGTTACATTTAGAGATCATTTTCAACATTTGCTTTTATAAGATTTCTAATTTAAAATTTTTTCCATCCCTCCCCTCCCTCTCCCCAAGACAGTAAATAATCTGATATAGGTTATATATGTACAATTACATTAAACATATTTCTGCATTAGTCATGTAATGAGAGAAGAATCAGAGCAAAAAGGAAAAACCTGGAAGACATTTTCTAATAAAATTACATGGCATTGCTGAAGGAAGGTTCCAGATTGGTCATAATTCATATTTAATACTAACCTAGGACCTGCACAGTATGTATAATTAAGCAGCAGTGAGGAGAGGATTTTTTTTACCATAAAGTATAAAGATTCCTCTCTAGCTAAAAGGGGGGAAGGGGGAAAGTAATTTTTAAAAATACCTTTTAGAGGGAATCATCCTGTCCCTATCATTAGGAGGGAACGTTTTTCAGTCCTCAACACTGTAGGGTCATAGGACTTAGCACCTTTGAGACCTTCTGGTGTTACATACAAATCGTTTTCCGGATTGGAAAGTGAGGCCCAGGGTTGTGACCTGGCCATGTGTACATGGATCATTAAGGAAAGGGCAGCCTTACCAAAACACTCATGGGTCACCAATAACAGCTGGGCTTTTCAAATTGGTATCTGAATATACATCCAGTGCACATTCTAAGTACAGGTTACCAACTCCATTCCTTTCCTACAAAAATATTTTTTTAACTTGGGTTGGAGAGGAGGGAAATATTGTTTGCTTGTGAACAAGCGTGGTTACTACATAAGGAGCCATCCTAATGAAATCAAACTGTTTCAAAGCAACTACTTGAAGAAATACTGCAGATTATTTCTTTAGTTTCTCTAGTTTGCTAACTGCTTTCCTAACTTTTCATTCATCAAAATGTTTATTAACAAACTAACTTGTTATATTGTTTGTAATATAATAATTAAATGCTACAACAGGTTTTAACAATAAGTAATGCCAGTCTTGCTGATACCACCAGTATCCAGAATGTAAACTACTTGGAAACTAAAAAGTACAACTTGCATATGAATAACAGATTCCAGTATTTTTTCTTAAAACATTATTTTCCACATGTCAATCAGTGAACGAATGGTAATGAAATGTAAAGAATGGTAGTGAAAAACGAGTTAGTAGCAATGTATGATAGAATAATATATTAAGGTTTAATATAGATAAAGAATTTGGGGGCAGCTAGATGGCGGGGGCAGCTAGATGGTGCAGTGGATAGAGCACCAGCCCTGGAGTCAGGAGTACCTGAGTTCAAATCTGGCCTTAGACACTTAACACTTACTAGCTGTGTGACCCTGGGCAAGTCACTTAACCCCAATTGCCTCACTAAAAATAAAAAAAAAAAAAAAAAAGAATTTGTCCTGAGATTTGCAACCTTAGCTAGACTGGGGACAATCAGTAACAAGTGTATAAGCTATTTTATCTTCAAGGATCTTTCAAACATCATCAGTCTGTTAGATGTCAATTCCTCATACCTAGATAAACATCTCAGCATTTCCTCAACTGTAAGTATATCAGAAACAAAGGATGTTTTAGAAACTAATAGTTGTCTTGGAACCTTCTGGAGCCTGTGACTTTTTTAAAAAATATATTTTTGATAACTGCATTTTAGTATAATTGGTTTCCTTTGCAACTATATGTGTTTTATTTTATGCATTTAAAAATTTTGTTTTGAGAAGGGGTCCATAGACTTCATCAGACTGACACAAGAAAAGTGAAGAACTCCCAAACTAGAAGAATGTTAATATTAGTACACAAATCATGGGAGAGGGGTGACCAGAAAACCTAATGAAGTGTTCTGGCTTCAATAAAGAAGCAATTGTCTTTACTTCTGAAACTTTACATTATAATTAATTCACTCCGTAGACCACTCCTCTAAACTCCTGTTCTGTTGGAGGTGAGCCTGACCACTTATGCCAAGGTGTCAAAAACTCTGCCAAGTCTACCAAGCTAGAAAAGCTTTCAGGGTGGCCCCAGTGACGGATTATGTGCCTGCCAACCAGGGACCAGTTTAGGGAGAAAGGTCAGCAGAAGATTGGCCAATAGGTCATGAATTTCTTTGGCCAGAGAAATTTTGAAAAACAGTAAGTCATGGAGTACTCAGTCTGATAGAATCATAGATTTTTTTTTAAGTATTCAAATATCATTAGACCCATACCTATGCCCCAGAGAGCTGTTCCTAGAGACCAAATATTTATTTTGCACATTGGCCTTCCACTATTCCTGAAACGCCTACCTTTAATAGTGGGCTTTATAGTCTGGGTTAAGATATTCTACCACTTAGGAGAGATAATCTGATTGATGAATGTAAGCCCTGAGGAAAAAGGATCAGGAAAGGAAAATTTTCATTGAAATTTTATCAGTCAAACATTTACTAAGTACCTACTAAGTGCTCCTCCCTGAGAATTCAAAAAACAGAAAAGAAATAGGAATTCTAATGGAGAGATGACATTCCTAGAGTGATAAAACATGTGTATGTTCAGGTGGTCAAAGTAATCTTTCCCCATCAGGACCAGAATACCTACATGCCTAGCTCCATGGGAGGTGCCCACATCAGGCAAATTGGAGCCCAGGTTGGGGGTGGGGGGTAGATCCCCTATTATCCCCCCACATGGATCTATACAAAACACATACAAAGATGACTTTGGGGTGTAAAATTAACTTAAGAGAGAGTGGCATCCTGCAAAAGTTCACCCATAGGGAATGTCTGGGGAGGGGAGACAGAGGCCAGAGTATAAGACAGCCCCAAGGAGAACAGTGAGATGAAGCATCCTTCAAACAGAAACTAGTGTTTCACAATTCTACCAACCCTGCCTATAATAGCAAAATTTAGAGAGGCATTGTTTGCTTCATGATTTATTGTTTAATTATTACCAGTAATGTGAGTATTCCCAAATTTCTCAAGAATTTCTTAATCCAGCTCAAAGAAGGCCTAAGAGAAAAATTCATCACATGGTTCAGAAGGCTACTGCTAAAGAACAAGCACTCGTGGTGCTGGGCGTGACCCAAGAGCTTTCTTTTTGGGCACTTCCAAGGATGGGGTTGGAAAGAAAGGAGGAGAAGGAGTCAGCTTCTGCTTGGCACCATTTGTGGGCAAGGAAATATGGAAAGCAAATCTACCAACCCTCTTCCAAGAGAAAAAAAAAGGTCAAAAGACATTCCTGGCTGATGAGTGGTAACATCCTTACCTTTGAATAAGAAAGAACTCTGCCTGATACAATATGCCCACAAGTCAGAGCTTCAGGCTTAGAGTCACACTCTCCAGCCCCTCACTAAGTCAGATTGTCATCCACCACATATTTCTTCTGCATGCCTAGATCCCTGAGTGGAAAATGTGGGCTGAAATATGTGAGAGAGTGGGATGGAGAGAAGAATCGGGCCCTATGTAAGGAGAGTCGTGAATCCCAAAGCAGTCAGCTGTTTCTAATGGCACACTACTATAAAATCATAAATTGTAAGGAAACCTTGTTGGGAGTTTTCCTAGTTTGGCCTATATGTTTGTGCATGGATGGCTTATACACATCATTTGAGAAGATGGCAGAAATGATGTAGGGAAGGGAGCATGACAATTGGACATCATGGTGCCTGGGTTCAGATCCTGGCCTAGACACTGGGTACCTGTGTGACTTGTGTTGTCTCACCCTCTCTGAAGCTTCAGCACTGGCATTGGTAAAACAGAAATGAACACACGGGGTGGGCATCTACTGGCACTGGGCAGACCTTAAAACAGGGTAGAAAGGTGGGTTGTATTATCCATATCCCTAGCTAGCTGTCACTAATTCCCTGTCACTTAGGTCGTTGTGCTTAGCTTTACTATTAACTGATACCTTTACATACATTATCTCATTTGAGCAGCACTTCAGAATGTGGTGGACACAAGTGGGACAAGGAGGTGAAACCCAAGGCATCGGTTGTTACTGTTGCTCTTTGCAAAAGATTTGCGGAGAAAAGATTGCATGAAGAGCAAACATGAGCCTTTAGAATTATCAGTGGATTTCATTTAGGCACCCTCTTCTCCCTTCCCACAAATAATCAAGAGCTAGAGAGTCAAAAAAGAACAGAAACCCAGGATGCTAATTCTTCTGAACATCACAGTAGCGTTTATCTACTTGACAGATGATGAAAGTACACAGAAGGAAAATGCTCTTAGGGAAAAAATGACACGGTAAAAAAAATATAATCTAAACTGACTTTTATGTAGCAGTTTAAGGTTTGCAGGCACTTCCACTACATACTATCTCAGTTGTACCTCATGACAGTCCTTGCTTCAAGTCCAGGCCACCAGCTGGGATGCTAAACATGCTCTCTTCTTCAATGTAGCTGTGTCTGTGAGAGCTTCTGGTGGCCACTGGTGGATGCTTCTACCACACAGTCAGCTTAGAGAGATAGATCATCCAGTGCAGACCTCTGGTTTTTACTGGTCAGGAAACCCAGACACAGAGAGAGGGGTGAGGTGACTTGCCCGTTGTTACACTTCTAATTAGTGGCAGAGGCAATCAGATGATCAATAAACATTGATTAATCTTCTTTTGTGTCCCAGGTATTGTACTAAACTCCTTGGTTACAAAAAGTGGCAAAAGATATTTCCTGTCCTCAAGAAATTTACAATCTAACAGGCAGGACTTGAACTCTTGTCTTCTCACAAGTATGTTTACATTTTTAAAGTTATGCATTTTATTACCAAGGAACTAAGCCCATCAGACACATTAGTTTAATAATACCTCTGATCATAATGAAGTAATATCAATATTGAATATGTATGTAACAAGTGGTATAGCATCCAAGTTCTTAGAGGAGAAGTTAAATGAGTTACAAGAGGAATTAGACAGTAATACTATACTAGTGGGGGATCTGAATCTCCCCCTCTCAAAATTAGATAAATCTAGCCGAAAAATAAATAAGAAAGAAGTGAAAGAGGTGAATAGATTACTAGAAAAGTTAGACATGATAGATGTCTGGAGAAAATTGAATGGGGATAGAAAGGAATATACCTTTTTCTCAGCAGTACATGGCACATTTTCAAAAATTGACCATGTATTAGGGCACAAAAACATCATAGTCAAATGTAGAAAGGCAGAAATAGTAAATGCATCTTTTTCAGATCATGATGCAATAAAAATTACATGTAAGAAAGAGCCAGGGAAAAGTAGAATGAAAATCAATTGGAAACTAAATAATTTCATTCTAAAGAATGAATGGGCCAAACAAGAAATCATAGAAACAATCAATAACTATATCCAAGAGAATGACAATAATGAGACAACATACCAAAATCTATGGGATGCAGCCAAAGCAGCGCTTAGGGGAAAATTTATAGCTCTAAATGCTTATGTGAATAAAAAAGAGAAAGAGGAGATTAATGAATTGGGCATGCAACTTAAAAAGCTAGAAAAAGAACAAATTAGAAATCCCCAATTAGATACTAAATTAGAGATCCTGAAAATCAAAGGAGAAATTAATAAGATTGAAAGCAAAAAAACTATAGAATTAATCAATAAAACTAAGAGCAGGTTTTATGAAAAAAAAAACAATAAAATAAGTAAAATATTGGTTAATTTGATTAAAAAAAAAGAAAGAAGAAAACCAAATTATCAGTATCAAAAATGAAAAAGGGGATGTTACCACCAATGAAGTGGAAATTAAATCAATAATTAGGAATTATTTTGCCCAACTGTACGCCAATAAATTTGACAATCTAAATGAAATGGATGAATATTTACAAAAACACAAACTGCTCAGGTTAACTGAAGAGGAAATAAAATCCTTAAATAAACCCATATTAGAAAAAGAAATTGAACAAGCCATTAATGAACTCCCTAAGAAAAGATCCCCAGGGCCAGATGGGTTTATGGGTGAATTTTACCAAACATTTAAAGAACAATTAATTCCAATATTATACAAATTATTTGGAAAAATAGGTGAAGAAGGAGTTCTACCAAATTCGTTTTATGACACAAATATGGTGGTGATACCAAAACCAGGCAAAGCAAAAACAGAGAAAGAAAATTATAGACCAATTTCCCTAAAGAATATTGATGCTAAAATCTTAAATAAGACATTAGCAAGGAGATTACAGCAAGTGATCACCAGGATAATACACTATGACCAGGTGGGATTTATACCAGGAATGCAGGGCTGGTTCAACATTAGGAAAACTATTAACATAATCAACCACATCAATAAGAAAACCAACCAAAATCATATGATTATCTCAATAGATGCAGAGAAAGCTTTTGACAAAGTACAACACCCATTCCTAATAAAAAACACTGGAGAGTTTAGGAATAGGGGGAGCTTTCCTTAAAATAATAAACAGTACCTACCTAAAGCCATCAGCAAGTATTATATGCAATGGAGATAAATTAGAGGCCTTCCCAATAAGATCAGGGGTGAAACAGGGATGTCCATTATCACCCCTATTATTTAATATTGTCCTAGAAATGTTAGCTTTAGCAATCAGAGAAGAGAAAGGAATTAAAGGAATTAGAATAGACAAGGAGGAAACAAAACTATCACTCTTTGCAGACGATATGATGGTATACTTAAAGAATCCTAGAGAATCAACTCAAAAATTACTTGAAACAATTAACAACTTTAGCAATGTAGCAGGTTATAAAATAAATCCACATAAATCATCAGCATTTCTATACATGACCAACAAAGCCCAGCAGCAAGAGATAGAAAGAGAAATTCCATTTAAAGTAACGGTAGATAATATAAAATACTTGGGAGTCTATTTGCCAAGACAAACCCAGGAACTCTATGAACACAACTACCAAACACTCTTCTCACAAATCAAATCAGATCTAAATAATTGGAAAGATATCAATTGCTCATGGATAGGCAGAGCTAATATAGTAAAAATGACAATACTGCCTAAATTAATTTACTTATTCAGTGCCATACCAGACTACCTAAAAATTATTTTATAGAGCTAGAAAAAATAATAACAAAATTCATCTGGAAAAACAAAAAATCAAGAATATCCAGGGAAATAATGAAAAAATAATAATAATAATAATAATACCTCTGATCGGGGCAGCTAGGTGGCACAGTGGATAGAGCACTGGCCCTGGATTCAGGAGGACCTGAGTTCAAATCCGGTCTCAGACACTTTACACACTTACTAGCTGTGTGACCCTGGGCAAGTCACTTTACCCCAATTGCCTCACCGAAAAAATAAATAATACCTCTGACCAAAGCAAAAAAATCTTTAGTTAAACAGGCAGTTAGCCTTGAAAATAGAAATGTTCAGGGGCAGCTAGGTGGCACAGTGGATAAAGCACCGGGCCTAGATTCAGAAGGACCTGAGTTCAAATGTGACCTCAGACACTTGACACTTACTGACTGTGTGACCCTGGGCAAGTCACTTAACCCTCATTGCCCTGCAAAAAAAAGAAAGAAAGAAATGTTCACAAAAGCAAAGTTCACTGATTTACTAATAATCCTTTGCTGCAGTGAACTTTAGACAGCTGACTTATGATATGGTCACAACTATTAGATATAGGCAATATTTGTGAGCTTTGGGGTACAAATTTAGACCCAATTCAATAGTCTTTTTGCTTCCAAATGGTGCAGATTTTGGAATTATCTATTGTTGGTATTTCTCATCTGACAGTTGTATAAAGGAAAGTCTTTTGTAAACCCTAAAGTGCTATGTGAGTTCTTATCACACACACTCTTGTTGTCTCCATGAGTGTGGATCATTTAGACTAGAGGGTAAAGAACAACACAAGCAACCCCTCATTTGGGGTAGTTTTGACTCCAGACAGGAGGTCTGGATGACTGAAACAAAGGGTGTTTGGTAGCAGTTTGGTTGGGTTTTCCATTTTAAATGACCTGCACTGTGACTTAGTAGAGAAATCCTCTCTGACTTGCCTGAGACACATAGAGGTCAAATCTCTTCCCCAGAGTTCCATAAATTTTCTTCATAAAAAATAACAATAATAATAATAAATGTACTAGTATTTCTAGAGCCCTTTATGTTCATGAACCTGTTTCGTCTCAATAATAACCCTGGGAGGCAGGTGCTGTGGTTATACTCATTTTAAAACTGACAGGCGTCTGAGGCAGGACTAAGACTCTGGTCATCCTGATGCCATGTGCAGCACTCTCTCCACCCCCTTCTCCCTTTTCTTTGGCCCTGACCTCTGTTTCCTAGACTGGAAGTTCTGTCTTCCAGGGCAGACCCAGACCTCCCCTGCGTGGGGGTGCACAGCCAGGCCTTCCACCCCTGAGGCTTCCCTTCCCTTCTCTCTCTGCCCCTCAGTGCTGCCTCTTCAAGATTCACCAGGTAGTTCCGGATCATCCCACTTCACATGTAGACGGGAGCTAGCAGAATTAAGTGTTACGGGAAAAGAATTGTTTGTTAGGCATAGCCCCTAGAAGCCAAAACACGACAGACTACAGTGAACTGTAAAAGCCACACTTAGAATTTCCTCAGTTCATTAATTAGCTGAAGTTCTTTTCCCCTCCTGTCCTGGTGGGGTTTGCTGAGAAAGCACATTCAAATTAACCCAGAAACTGGGCAAGCCAAGCAGACAAATAGAAAATAGTTGATCCTACTAAAAAGTTTGATTAAGGGAAGATTGACTGCTGAGAGTCTTCCTCCCAAATAGAGACCTTGTTCTCTTGGCTTATTTCTTTCTAACTTCCCTATTGGGGATAAAGTGTGATTTCTCATTTACTGGAGAGAACAGTCACTATGGAGCACATGCAGGAAACCCTCCTGATTGGAGGGTCCTGCCCCAGGGCTCCTCCCTCTCCCATTCCTGCCTTTCCCTTCTCTGACATCCCCCTCCCCTCCCAGGACCGAGGTCACCCGAGGACGTACCTCCTCTCTGAAGGAGAGGTTCAAAGAAAAGGCTTCAAGATCCTTAACACTTAACTGAGGCATTCTTTACTGTTTGCATCTGAAAAACTGAAAGCATTATGCTGTCAGGGACCTCTTGAACCTATCCTCCACAAACAGGAAATATATCCTATAGAGAAAAAAATTACCACAGTCTCTTCTGTAGTCCAAAAATGGGCAGTGGAGAGATAGAATGCCAGACCTGGAGTCAGGAAGACCCATCTTCATGAGTTCAAATCCAGCCTCAGACTCTTACTGTGTGACCCTGAGCAAATCACTTCACCCTGTTTGCCTCAGTTTCCTCATCTGTAAAATAAGCTGGAGAAGAAAAAGGCAAACCACTCCAGAATCTCTGCCAAGAAAACCCCAGATGGGGTCACAGAGAGTCAGACAGGGCTAAAAAATGACTGACAGTCCAAGAATGGATTGTTGTCTTTCATCAGCATCTCAGTCATCAAAGTCACCATGCATATGGCCATTCATAAGCTCCTGATTTTAAAAGAAACGAAATGAAAAATGCATAATGGAGTACAATGGGAAGGCTGCTGGAGCCGGAGTCAAAGGACTTGGGTTTGAATCCCATCTCTGCTCCACAACATCTATATGACCATGGGCAGGTCACTTAACATCTCTGCACCTCAGTTTCCTCATCTGCCAAATGGGGTGGCTGGTCTAGACGACATCCACTGACCTTCCATCTCTAAGTCTAACCCAATACTGCCCATGGGGGAGCATTTGATGGAGATAACCCTTGAGATTCTGCAGTGTCAGTGTCACCATTATGAACATTGGTTATTTGATGATAGGGGATAAAAGCATTCATTTTTTGTTTTTGAGGGGCAATGGGGTTAAGTGACTTGCCCAGGGTCACACAGCTAGTAAGTGTTAAGTGTCTGAGGCTGGATTTGAACTCAGGTACTCCTGAATCCAGGGCCGGTGCTTTAACCACTGCGCCATCTAGCTGCCCCAAAAGCATTCATTTTAAAATCCTAAACATACTATCTTATTATTTCATCCTCACAACACTCCTATGAGATAGGCAAACCCTAATGCCCATGTTTTACAGATGAGGAAACTGAAGTGAAAGAGATAATAAAGTAAGTTATCAAAAACCCTTAGCCTCTGTCTTCCAAGGCCAGTGGCCTTTGGGTGACACTACGCTGTGGCCAAAGATATGCAGAAGCAGGGGTTAATCATAATTCCAGGAGACAGAACACAGACGCGGCTCTCTTTCATTAGGCCACGTTTGCATCCAGATAAAACCCTAAGTGTTGCCCTTCATTTAGGTACATCTCGTCCTGAGAGGCTGGCAGCTTCACAGTGGCCCTTCCTGTTCTGAGTCTCCTCATGTGGATGTTGCCACTCATTTTGATTTGAGCAGTGAGCAGAAGCCAGGCTCCCCAGGCATCCCAAGGGTGCCGGGTGCCATACAGTTAGCCTGTCATTCGGGACTGTCCTTGAAAGCCGAGAGCCACTTTAAGTCATGGTTTCATTGTGTCCTTCAGTGGCATTCTTTTTTTTTTTTTTTTAGGTGAGGCAATTGGGGTTAAGTGACTTGCCCAGGGTCACACAGCTAGTAAGTGTGTAAAGTGTCTGAGGCTGGATTTGAACTCAAGTCCTCCTGAATCCAGGGCCAGTGCTCTATCCACTGCACCACCTAGCTGCCCCGACATTCCTTTTTACTCATTCCATTTTTCTACTTTCTGAGTGTGACCAGAGACCCTGAAGCAAAGTCTGCCTTTTAAAATTCAACCCCTAAATAGCTAGAAAACCAGGAGCAGGTGTTCAGAAGATAGTCAAGGCATTTGGGGCTTTATCATGCCCATATATCTCTAGTAGGAGACACAGAGATTGGCAGTCGTGCCTCACCTAACGGTAGTGTCTGTGTTAATGAGTCTCTGTTTTATTTCAGAATTGTTACCAACTATATTGAAGGGAGGGCTAGAGAAAGAGTATGTTTGCCTCTGATTGCAGATGTTACCATGGGCACTACCCCGTGGAGGGGGATGGGACACCTGATCAGACCTGTTAGAACTTAAAACAAAGATGTTTTCTTTGGTTTTCACGTTGGGTTTAATTATTTAAACTCCTCTGGGTCTGAACTGTGGCAAGAAGGTGGACAGGACTGTTGACTGATGCCCAGCTCAGAGACACGCGGGCTAGAGGGAGCTGAAGGAATCATTTCACTAGATTTTCTGTGACTCGTCTAGCCCTCAGATCAGCCGTGGTATCAGCAAGCTGGCATTAGTTGATTGTAAAACCCGTTTGTTGCTTTGCCAGGACACGTTTTCACTTGTAAATGCTCAAATCCCTCCAGGTCGGCTCAGTGGTAGCAGTGGGCTGGATCCGTTCACGAAAGGCCGTTGACTGGCATCTCTTCCGGAACATCTTTGTGGCCTGGTTTGTGACTGTCCCAGTGGCTGGTTTATTCAGCGCCGCGGTGATGGCCGTCTTAATGTACGGCATTCTGCCCTACGTGTGATGGCGCTCCAGAGAATAAATACGTACATCAGGAAAAGGATAGTCCAGTGTGTGGATGGGTGTGGCGTGGTGTGATTGGCTCTTCATGGCACACATGTGGCACACACGTCTACAGCACGCACATACATGCTCGCTCCAAGCCACCAGCTTTGCTGTATCCCAGACTACACCATCCACCCGAGCGGCAGGAAACCAGCTTCCATCATCTAACTTAACTACTGTCTATAACAATTGGTGACATAACATGTGATGCCGTTACTTATATATTAAATATATACTGTATACATAGAGTAGGAAGCACTACTGCAAATATATTCAAAGTTGGGGTGGAGAGAATTACCTAGAATTATCCAGTAAATCTGTATATAATTATTTCAGTGGTGGTTTTTTAAAGCCTTTTAAAGGCACTTGTAGATTGGGAAATGCTTTTTTTTTTTCCTGTTTGTAAGATAAATGAGGTACAAGCTATATAACACAAATTTGAAAACACTGTATGTAGGTCTGTAATGGTCTCTGTGTTATGGAAATAATACTGGAACAAAAGTTCACAAGTGCTTTCATGAAATAATTTGTCCATATACTGTATTGATTATTGTGTAATATATTGTAATTGCTTTTGTAAATACTTAAAACTGTAACTTTTTAATGGTGCATTTCCCTTATACATTTTGGATCAGAAAGTTTTAGAAAGTACCAAAGAAGCAGGGGAGTATTTTGCCAGTATTACATTTTCACACTATATTTATCTCCTCCTTCCTTGTTTCCACTATTAAACTGAGATGTGGCAAGACCAATCATGTTTGAACCTGTCCCAGAGTAGTTTGTTATGACTGATGCACCCATTCCCACATAGCATCAATGATCTTACTACCTTCCCTCCCCTCCCTGCCCAAATACCACATATCAGGAAGCTCTCGAATGTCCCAGAATTCTGTGGTTTCTGAGAGACAACATATAGATTTAAGGAAATGTGAGAAAATGGTGCAATATCAGGTCTGCACTGCTCTCCACTTCTCTTCCTTATAGCCTCATCAAAGAAACTCCAGTCACAGCCTTTGAAATAAGTGTTATATATTCTGTGATGGGACAGACATGACAGAACTATTTAGTTATAATTCAAGACATTCTGCTTTTGATATTTAGCCGAAATGGTCACTGATCAGAAAGTTCATCGGCTTATAGTGCACGTACTGGAGGATAAAACTGACGTGCCAGGACCCTAGCCTGCTCCTGCAGCTGTTGGTTTTTTTAAGTGTGAGGGAGGGAGAAAGCTTGACTAATGTTTAGGAACCTGAGACTATTGAAATGCTGCTAAATTTTTTGATATTGACAGACATTTTATTGGTACTTCATTGTGATTTTTTCATTAATCAGCCATATTAAATTTATAATAAAAATGACCCCTGAAATGTACTATTTGGAATTCTTTTTTTAAAAAGACAACCTTAAAAGACTATTATTGGGGTGGCTAGGTGGCGCAGTGGATAGAGCACTGGCCCTGGAGTCAGGAGTACCTGAGTTCAAATCCGGCCTCAGACACTTAACACTTACTAGCTGTGTGACCCTGGGCAAGTCACTTAACCCCAATTGCCTCACTAAAAAAAAAAAAAAAAAGACTATTATCTTTGTGTTGTGCTACTTTTTTGTTTGAGAATGCAGGGCTTGGGGTCAGGATGGGGTATGGATGAGTTTTAATGGGAGTTTTTTATATCTGTGTAATGCTGACACCAGGCGTTATTTTTTTTTTTTGGCGGGGCAATGAGGGTTAAGTGACTTGCCCAAGGTCACACAGCTAGTAAGTGTCTGGGATCAGATTTGAACTCAGGTCTTCCGGACTCTAGCCCTAGTGCACTATCCACTGTACCACCTAGCTGCCCTAATTTATCATATGTCTGTGTGTATATTATATACATACATGAAAATATATGTGTATATAATATATATTATATATGTGCATGTTTTACACATATATAAATAAATGTATATTTGTGTATTCTATATAACATGATATTTGTGTGGCAGCTAGGTGGCGCAGTGGATAAAGCAGGAGGATCTGAGTTCAAATCTAGCCTCAGATACTTGACACTTACTAGCTGTGTGACCCTGGACAAGTCACTTAACCCTCATTGCCCTGCAAAAAAACAAAACAAAACAATACAGGAGTTTATATTTGGTGCAATAGAGTTCTGGGTCTGGAGTCAGGAAGACTCATTTTCCTGAGTTCAGATCTAGTTTTAGACACTTACTAGCTATATAACCCTGGGCAAGTCACTTCACCCTGTATGCCCCCCTGTATTGGTTTTTAAAGCTCCTTACAACCAGGTGTTGACCAGTCCTTTAGCCACATATATTTGTTCCTGCTTGCTACATTCTATGATCCAGCTAAACTGGCCACCTCTCTGTTCTTCACAAACAGTACTCCATCTTACATCTCCACTCCTTTGCCTGGAATGCACTTCACTTCGGCCTCACAGAATTCCTCACTGTCTCCAAGATACATCTCAAGCATCACCTTCCACACAGTTCTTCCTGATAGCTCTGGCTTGGATTTCTTGGGTATTTATTCTGTGCATGTTACTGCATATATGTGTATATACTTGTGAATATGTATATTACAAATACACATTGATGTATCGATGTAATGTACACATGTGTATGTTATAGACATGCATGTGGATATACAGTTTGTGTGTGTATATATATATATATATATATATATATATATATATATATATATATATATATATATATATATATATATATATATATATATATAAATGAAATCTCCCCGGCCAGAACATAATATGTTCCTTGAAGGGAGGGATTGTTTTACTGTTTTTTTCTTTGTATTCCTAGCACCAAGTAGACGGTAGGTGCTTAAAAGAGTTTATTGATTGATTTGCATCTTTGGAGGGGACAGCCAAATCAATGAGATCACAGGTCTCTTTGTATATTTTGTGTAAATGTAAATACTTGGGTTCAAAACCTCAACTGCCTAAGTACAGGATGTGGAAAGAATTGTTAGACAAGGGCTAGCTCCGTAGGACTCAACACCTGGCAGTTGTAAAAACTAATGGAATATTGGGGCAGCCAGATGACACTTCAGTAGATAGAGCACCAGCCCTGGAGTCAGGAGCACCTGAGTTCACATCCATCCTTAGACGCTAGCTGTGTGACCCTGGGCAAGTCACTCAACCCTACCTACCTTAAAAAAAAAAAAAAAGAATGGAATTTTATTTGTACTGCATTACCGCAAGCATGGTATGCAGACCAAGGGAGGGAGGTTATAGCCATATTCTATTCTGACTGGATCATAGCTGGTGGTTATGTTCAGTATACCACTTGATATTTGAGGAACCACTGAACCTTGGAGTCGGAGGTTTTCTCCTGTAGCAGGTGACCCCCTCCCCAAATTCCTCCCACACTACCCAGTAAGTGGTCATCCAGCTTCTGCTCATGGCCACAAGGCCGTCTGTTCCACTTTCCATCCAAGTGTAAGTTCTTAGGAAGTTTTTTTCCCCCCTGACATCAAGCCCATCTGTGCCCCTCTGCAACTTCCTGCTCATTATTCCTGGTTCTTCCCTTTAGAAGCAAGTAAAATAAGGTGAATCCCTCTCAATATGAAAACCTTTCCAATACTTGAATAGTTATTCTTTTCTTCCCAAAGTCTTCCCTTCTCCAAGCTGAACATCCCTAGTTCCTTCGGACGGTCCTCACAGGGCATGAGCTCAAAGCCTTTCACCATCCTAGTTTGTTTCCCTGTTCACATTCTCCAGTTTACCATCAGTTCTACAGCATTGTCTTTCCTAAATTATGATACCAAGAACTGAAACCAATATTCCACCCAGTCTGGCCAGGAATTCCTTGTTCACCTCCTTATTCCTGGAAGAAGGCATCCCAAGATCACACTAGCTTTTTTTCATTTACACATCACCTTGTTGACCTCTTTCGAGGCTTGCAGTCCACTAAGACCTCTAGACTTTTTTTCCAGGCAAACCTTTCTTCTAGGACACAGACAAGCTTGAGTATGCCCATTGAGGAAGGCCAGAATGGTGAAAGAACAGGAAAGCATGGCCTCTGTAGATGGATGGAAGACCTAAAGATGTTTAGCTTGAGGAAGAGAAAATCTAGAAGGAGCTATTTCTGTCATAAAGTAATCAATTATATGAAAGTCTGTCATGTAGAAAAGGAATTTGATTTGTTTTGCTTGGCCTGAGAAAGTAGAGCTGTAAGAGTAAGTGGTTGAATGGATTAAATGAGATAATATATGTAAACACTTTGCAAGCCTTAAAGGGGCTATGTAAATGTCAGCTATTATTATTTCTATTGAGAGGCAGATTTCAGAATGACATAAGGACTGGAACTGCTGCCTTGAGAGGGAGTGAGCTCCTCATCACCTCAGGTCTTCAGGTACAGGCTGGGTGCTTGATGCTTGTTCAGGTGTTGGTCAGACTTCACATCACCTTCCTACTCTCAGATTTTGTATTTCTGTGTAACCCAAGGCTTAAAGTTATTGGCATAAAATTCTGGTAGAGATTGATTCATGAACACAGTGCATCACACCTGCATGAAGAGTAGTAGGGTTGGTGAGAGCAAGAGAGAAAAGAAAGATTCTTTTCAGGTCCCTTAAGGGAGAGAAAGACTCTGGGAAGAAGCCCACATATAGAGGAACTAGTATTTCAACCATCTCTATTCCTAGCTTAGAGACTTGTGGGAATTTCCCCTTGGGAATCTCTCATTTTCTTTCTTTCTTTCTTTCTTTCTCTCTCTCTCTCTCTCTCTCTCTCTTTCTCCCCCTCCCCTCCTCTCCTCTCCATCCCTCCCTCTCACTCCTTCTCTCCTTCTCCCTCCCTCCTTCCTCCCCCACCCCCATCCCCACTAAGCCAAGGAACTCATCCTGTTTGTGGTGTCTGCTATATTCTCATCTGTATACCTTCTCTGATTTCTGTTTGCTATTAGCTTATATAAATGGGTTTATTTCCTATTTACTACATATGTTTTGTGAATCCAGGATGTGGTGGGAAGGAAGTCAGGCTTTAAATATAAAGCTTGGGATGCTCCTTTCCCATTAAGGAGCTCGGTTTGAACCTGAATATTATTTCCCCTAGACTATCAGTATTTAGCTGGGGGTCAGAGGCCTAGAATTCTAACCTAATATCCTTTCTTTGGGAGAACAGAATACCCATCCTCTGGTGCCTGTCTCCTGCCTCTCCTCCCACAGGAATCAAAGTCTCCCTTGGAGAAGGGTGAGAAGAGAAGACTGGAGATATCTATTCAAGCCTCCCTGCAAGCTGTATCTAGACAGACCCATGTAGACATGCATAACCACCATGGGTAACACACAGATCACCTCTTACATCTAGAACAAAGCTTTATAAGAAGGTCAAAGAGCAAGCAGAACAGCTTTGAAAGGTGCCTATTAAATGTATTGTGCACTTTAAAAAAAAAAAAGCACAAGCTGGACATAATAGAAATTCATAGTTTCATATACAATTCTTTTTGTTCTGCTTTGTATATGGAAATGCTCATTTTATTTGATGTTGGTTAAATTCAGAATTAAAAAAAAACATTTTAAAGGTCATCCAGGCCGTGGCATATTTTATAGAATCTGACAGATTGACAGAGAAATTAATCTGGAAGGAGAAGAAAAAATGCCATATATGTTTTGTTTTCTACGTAAAAATGGGCAAAGGCCAAATGTCTCACATGAGAGGAATATCTATATCTAAGCAAAGAAAGTTAGCAAATGCAATTCACTAGAACCCTTAACCTTTTCTGAGCCATGGAATCCCGTGGACCCCTTACATTCATAATTTAAGGGAATGCAGCATTTCAGTTAGAAGACAGTGAAAATAAAGATGCATTTTTCCCCCAAGTAAGTTCCCAGACCCTGTGAAATCTATCCATGGACCCCGGGTTAAGAACTCCTGTTCTAGGGCTATGAAAAAGACAAGAATAGCTCACGTTTAGATGATGCCTTAAAGTTTACAAAATGTTTCCCTCACATACACATCTTGCAAGTAGATAATGTGGTTATTAGCAATGGTATCTTTCAGATTAGGAAACAGAGAAAAGGCTGAAATATCAGAAAAGTTAAGGAACTTACCCATGGTCATACAGCTAGAATCAGAGATAGGATTTGAATCTGGCTCAGAGGAGGGCACATTTTGAGCTAAACCCTACCTTTGAATTCCTATCATCTCACCCCCTTGGGCAGCTAGAGGGTGCAGTGGATAGAGCACCAGGCATGGAGTCAAGAAGACCTGAGTTCAAATCTGCCCTCAGGCACTTACTAGCTGTGTGACTGGGCAAATCATTTGACCCTGTTTGCCTCGGTTTCCTCATCTGTAAAATGAACTAAAGGGAAAAAAAATGGCAAACCACTTCAGTATCTTTGTCAAACAAAAACCCAAATTGGATCACCAAGAGTTGGACATGATCGAAGTGAGTGAACAACAACAAACCTAACTCCCTCTTTTTCCAGATGAGGGCATTGAGATGTGGAGAGGTTAATTGACTTTGCCCAAAGTCATACATGCAGTGAGGTGGCTCAGTGGATTGAACACTGCACCTGGACTCAGGAAGACCTGAGTTCAAATCAAGCCTCATACTATCAAGATAAAGTTAGGAGACCCCCATGTTTTCCAGAGCTAAGGCCAGCAAGCAAGCTGTGCCCTGAGCTTGGGATAACAACAATCCTTTGCACTTACCCTCTGGATGAAAGCCACAGCAAAATCCCAGAATTGTTTCAGATAACCATTGTATTGCTTTGACCAACACCAGATGGTCCCTGCACTCAGACAAGCACCTATGGTACCCATGTTCTGGCCATGAAGCCCTGTGATAAATCGAACTTGTCTCATTGTTGCCATTACCCCCTCCTTGTCAGAGCTACAGCTCAGTGCCTAGCCATGGGTATAAGTATTGAGATTTACCCAAACTAAAGCGGGTCCCCTACTTGGGGAGAAGGAGTATGCCTGGCACATGTAACAGCCATTTCCTTCCCTCTAAAAAATCAACTTCTGTCTTAGTCTCGGCACAGTTGTTCTCACCTGCTCTGTCTGTTCATCTCTGACCTCCACAGGCCAAGAGCTTCAGTCCAATTGACCATACTTCCTAGTTATGTGACCCTGGGTGAGTCACTTGACCATTGTCTGCCTCAGTTTCCTCAACTGTCAAGTGGGGATAATAATAGCACATTCCTTCCAGGATTGTTGTGAGGATAAAATGAAGTAATATTTGTAAAGTGCTTTGTATTTCTTAAAGTGCTATATAAATGTTTGTTTTTGTTGTTGTTGTTAAGTGGCAGATCTGGGATTCAAACCCAGGTCCCCCAAGTACAAACCAAGTGCTTTTCCCACTAACAGCATGCTTTGTTGTTAAATGGGAAAAAAATGCACACACACAGAAAAGCAGAGCACAAAATAACATATACCCATTGATGAAAATCATATAAAAATGTACATAGGTACACTAACAGAAGTTGGAAGAGAAGTGGAATAAAGAAAAATTATTAAGGTTTAATACTCATTAAGTTCATTTCCCCCCATAATATTGCATCATTTTGTTTTAAGTTACATAGTATGTGGGGGCAGCTAGGTGGTGCAGTGGATAGATCACAGCCCTGGAATCAGGAGGACCTGAATTCAAATCCAGCCTCAGGCACTAGACATTACTTGACCCTGAGCAAGTCACTTAACCCCAATTGCCTCACACAAAAAAATTAAAAAAAAAAAGTTACATAGAGTGCAGAAGAGTTTGGGAGAAAGTTATCATGATACTCCTTATCACTGGGCTGTTGGTGGAAACAGCCAAGGAGGAGGTAGTCCCAGGCTTCCTGAAGCTGGGATGGGGAAGGGCTCTTGCTGATTCCCTGAGTGTAAGAGAGGTGCTCCCTAGCTTGTGGCCTTGTTCATGCTCTGCATCCCTGTTCTGAGAGACGGGGGAATGCCGAGTAAGGGTTAGAGGGAGACATTGCCCATGCAGCCCGAAGAAGAGACCAGGCTGGAAAGCACCTACCATACAGGTGATAATCATAGAGTGGGGGCAGCTAGGTGGCACAGTGGAAAAAGCACTGGCCCTGGATTCAGGAGAACCTGAGTTCAAATGTGGCTTCAGACACACTTACTAGCTGTGTGACCCTGGGCAAGTCACTTAACACTCATTGCCCTGAAAAAAAAAAGAGACAGACAGACAGACAGATAGACAGAATCATAGAGCATCAGGGTTGGAAGGATACATGTAGACCGACCCCTTTATTTTACACAGGAAGAAACCACAGCTCCAAGGAAGGGTAATAACTGGACCAAGGTCATGGCTCAGTCTCCTGATCCCCACTCCATTGCTCTTTCTACTCTATCTCAATGGACATTTCATTCCCTACTATATAATCAAACACGATCTTCGATGTTCCCAGGAGCACATTCATACAGTACTCCCTCCCTCCCTCAGTGAGGATTCTTAGCTCCTGGCACATAGGAAGCACTGACCAATGTCCTCCATAGGCAGTCCAATGAAAGTTGAAGTCACTTTCTCCTAGATTGGGGGTTCTGAACTTTCTTCTATCATTGTAGTCTAGTAGAGCCTATAGATGCCTTCTCAGAATGTTTTAAAATAACTGAAGGAAATGCTGGGTTTCTGTTAGAGATTAATGTAAATGAAGTTGTAATTTTTTTCTATCCAAGGTCATAAACCCCCTGAAATCTATGCACAGACCCCAGGTTAAGAACCTCTGGTCTAGATCTTTGATGGGGGAAGTATTTTTGAGTGCATGAAGTGATTTCTCACCAGGATCCACTCTATCCAAGGTAAGGAGAGTTTGAGAGCAAGGCTTGGGCAAGCATCCAAACATCTCCAAAGTGACATCTTCAAGGACACTTGTCACAGACAGAATGTTTTGACTGCACACTGTAGAATATGTTGGGAAGTTTGAAACCAGAATGAAAGTCTCATTTTGGTCAATCAGTGTCATTTCTAGTACATGCATACAATTCCACCAGAAATGGTGCTACAGGCTTCACACAATACTGACTCATGTCTGGATGAAAACCATACCTGCTAATTGTTGTGTTTTGGTACCTCAGGAAGAGACAAAACTTCTCACTCAGTACATCTCTTGGTTGAAAGAGAAGCTGAGAAATATCTACTGACTAACTACAGCTTCAATCAAGCAATAAATGGTCAGTCAATAAATATTTATTAAGGGACTGTCTTTTGCCTCTCTTTGTATCCCCAGTGCTTAGCACAATGCCTGGCACTTAGTAGGCAATTAATAAATGTTTGTTGCGTACTACTGTGTGCCAGGTGCCGGGTATACAAATATGAAAAAAACTCCTCTCCCCTCCCCCAAGGAGCTTACAATCTAATGGGGGAAGACAAAAAGCAGGGAGGGGAGCCAGGGAAGGGACTCAATGTAGGAGCATGATGGGAAGGTCAGAGACATCCCAAAGTAGTGGAGCCAGGTGGGAAATGAGATGTTCTGCCCTGGGTTCCCCCCTTAAATGGAGGTTTTGAAGTTCATGGCCCCACGCTTTATCCTCCCTCCCACCATCAAAGAACAGAAGGTGGTGATGAGGCAGAGGAGCCCAGAAGATCGAGGACAGAAACAAAAGAAACTATGATGCCACAGTATGGGGTGAAGACCTTCCACAAAGAGACAGAGTTTTATTGAGAAAACTTGGCCTTCAAGGCACTCAGAAGTTAGCTGACCAGTGGAAAGCTCACCCATTCAAAGGTATTGAGGGACTGGGCAACTTGCCTGTTACTATTCACTCTAAACACCATAGGAGAGTTAGTCACATTTTTTAAAGAACAGGTTAAGAGAACTGATGGATGATCACCTAGTGACCAGTTGAATTAAAGAGACTGTCCACCAGTTGTACAAAGACTTTGTGACCCCCCCCCCCCAGACATGGGCACTGAAAGTGATTCATCCATGGAAACCATGTGGATTGTTACAGGGCTAGAGAACAGAACCCAGAGGCAACTCTTTATCTGCCCCAAAGGGCTACAGACACTCATAGAGTATAAGACATATGATAGTTAACCTAACCTAGCATGGCTTCTGGCCCAGGTGTAGACACACAAGTCTATAATGATCCTGATGGTCAGCCCGTACCAACTACTAGGTCTGGTATAGGAGCAAAGAGATCAGTCAGTGACAAGAGAACCAGTTATGATATTAAGTATGTGTGTATTGTGATGTGTAAAATTAAATGTGGTTGCCTATTACTGTCCCAAGTATAGGGAAAATTAGCTGGGGTTTATCATATATTTGTTACTTAGAAATCAGAGGCTATTGTACCAATTTGGGGGCATTAAGCATTTATTAAAGTATATTAAATATTAGTAAAGAGGATGCACATGACTGAGAAATAGGAAAGCCTAGCTAAGATCTAAGGGAGAGAGAAGAGAAAAAGAGGCACTTTCACCTATGAGTCTCAGGCCAAAAAGAGAAGTTCCTGTACCTGTGAGAGTGGAAGCTACCTGCAGGTCCGGAAGAGAGGCGGTCCCTACACACTGCTCCAAGCTAATTGGCCAGCATCACCCAAATCCATTGGTTCGCTGGATTTGAGGGTGGTTCATGAGTAAAACGTGCTGAGGTCAGAGTTCAGATCCTCTGTCAGAAACAAGGCTTTCAAGGTAGGTGTGGTTTTGAATGAAGTAACTTCCTGACTCTGGACTGACCTTAAGAAAGTTCAGCCAGGCTGTCTGAGCAGGAGGGCCCCTGGAAGTCCCCAAACCCCCATTATTAATAATTTCCTCACAGTATGTGTGTATGTATATATAAACACATGTGTAAAGCTCAATATATAAAACACATGTAAAGTCTAATGCGTAACACATATATGTACAATGTTATATATACATGTGTGTATAAAGTGTGGTATATAAAACGTGTAAAGTATAATGTATACACACATATATATACATGTGTGTATAAAGTGTGGTATATAAAACATGTGTAAAGTATAATGTATGCATATATATATGTGTGCATAAAGTGTGGTATATAAAACATGTGTAAAGTATAATGTATACATATATACATGTGTGTATAACGTGTGGTATATAAAACACGTGTAAAGTATAATGTATACATATATGTATGTGCATAAAGTGTGGTATATAAAACATGTGTAAAGTATAATGTATACACACATATACATGTGTGTATAAAACATGTGTAAAGTATAATGTATACATATATACATGTGTGTATAAAGTGTGGTATATAAAACACGTAAAGTATAATGTATACATACATATATATGTGTGTATATATATACATGTGTGCATAAAGTGTGGTATATAAAACATGTGTAAAGTATAATGTATACACCTGTAAGGTATATATAAAAAGCATGTGTGGGGGGTATATAATATATAACATACTGTACAGTATAATATATAAAAACATATATGTATAAAGTGTAACTATATAAGTAAGCCTGAATATGTCTCCCAATGATACTAGACATTGCTCATGTGAGATGTACCTTGCATGGAATTACATGTTTACTCCTATACGTGTGAATTTCTGCATATTTGAGTGTGCTTATATTTTACTTAGTTGTTAGAGTCATTTGACTATATTTTGTGTTATGTTCATGCTATAGCAATGTCTGCACATTGTTTTGCATAGATATTGCTGCATATAATTCAGATGTATTTTTATATAGGTTTATTGATAGTGCTATTGTTGCAGCTAGCAGTTTTGTTTTATTATTATCCACACTATGCACTATGGATATGTATGGATGTGTATCTTTATGTACATGTGTTATGTCCAATATGTAGTTAGGCATGTTTTCACTGAAGTATCCTTCCAACTGAAGCTCTATATAATGCCAAGTATAGTGTCTGTTGCATGTACTGTTTTTTTGTTTGTTTTGGTTTTGGGTTTTTTTTTTTCAGGGGGGGCGGGATGAGGCAATGGGAGTTAAGTGACTTGCCCAGGGTCACACAGCTAGTAAGTGTTAAGTGTCTGAGGCCGGATTTGAACTCAGGTCCTCCTGACTCCAGGGCCGGTGCCTTATCCACTGTGCCACCTAGCTACCCCTAGCATGTCCTGTTAATGTACATTTCTTTTATTCTAGTTTCAACAATCCTGAAGGATGGTTGGCCTTAGATGCAGGGGGGGAAAGTCACCCTTATTGTTTAAAAGTGTTTGTGTTCGTGTTCACACTGTACAGTTAGAGGTTTTGGATTTGCCCCAGCTGATCTTTGCAAGGGACTACACAGAGTTTTGGCTCAGGGGAGGAATGTAACCAGAGCCCCCAAAGCATGGGACTCTCTCTTCATTGGTAGGGATCAATGCCATGTGACCACACAAGGGGCAGAGATGTTGAGAACAGAAAGAAGAAAGCTCTAGGCTCTTCACTCTTCTTTGGGCTCTTCAGTGTCACCTGGCTCTTTGGTTTCTCCCTGTACTTCTGGCTTCCAACTTTGAGAGAGAAAATAGATGATGCCAACCTCCCTTTAGGTTGCTAAAGAATTGGAAAGACTCTGGGAAGAAATCAACAGGAGAGGAGCAGGCAGTCTCCATCATGCCCTTATTCTCAGTTTACTACATTAGAGATGCAGAGGAAATTTCACCCTTTGGGTGAAATCTGGGATTCTCTTGGTTGAGCTTCTCAATGGTAAGGCTCCTTCACTCTGTATTGTCTGGTATATTTTCTCATAGTTATACTTTCTCTGATTTCTATTTTGCTATCAATTTGGATAAATGGATTTCTTTGCTATTTGCTGTGTGTGTGTTCACAGTGAAACTGGCATTTTGGAAAGGAAGTCAAGCCTTGGCTATAAAGCTTAAGTCCACTTTTTCCCATTAAGAAAGAACGACCAGGGGCAGCCAGGTGGCACAGTGGATAAAGCACTGGCCCTGGATTCAGGAGGACCTGAGTTCAAATCTAGCCTCAGACACTTGACACTTACTAGCTGTGTGACCCTGGGCAAATCACTTAACCCTCATTGTCCCATGGGGAAAAAAAAGAGCAATCAGAAGTTTAGCTTGAACCTGAAAACTACATCTCCTAGACTAATAATACTTAAGAGCACAGATGGATATAATTCCAACCCAGTACCTCATTCTGAGGAGAGCAGAATGCTGGACTCCAGCCCTAACCTCTTATTTTGCCTCCTGACAGGAAACCAGGAGTTCCCCCTTGGAGGAGGATTGGGAGAGGAAACACCAGAGATATGTCTGTTCTGGCTTCCCTGTGAGCCATACATACATATATACATGATACCCTCATGTATCCCCTGTGTGGGGGACAGCTTCACTACAAATTGTCAATTTATGAGGTGTAACTATTCACACTGAAAATTTAACAACCAGACTTCAAGCCTTGGTAACTGCACACGCCTGTTTCCCCTCATTTAATGTTAGGGTTGCTGGGGACACAAAGGAATATTTAGATGGCCAGTTGTCAAACCAGCTTTCCTTAGAGTGGACAAAAAAGGCCCTTCCTGTTCACCAATTTTGATTCCTCCCACTCCTCCCCCTTTCCCAAAGATAATTTCCCATCATTTGTTGCTAGGCTGAGGAGGAGCTCACCAACGTGTTTGGAATTCAAGGGCAAGGGTCTTTAGGTACGGGGTTGGAGAAACAGCACTGGATGGTGTCTAAAGGGATAATGTTATACAAGTGGGTGCCTCTGCCAGTCTCAAATAAACACCTAAATGTCGTGATTTTCTGGGCACTGAGAAGGATGCCCCTATCCCAAATTACCTTTCCCACCCCCATGTGCCACAACACTTTAAATCCAATCATTAGAGAACTAGAATCCATTGCTTTGAATTCTTCATTGTTTTTCTCTTTAAAAATAATTTCCTACATTATCATCCAGTCCCACATTTGTCCATTTTCTTCACAAGAATAGGAGATACTCTTCCAAAAACCTTCTAAGATCTAGGTTAACGATATTGATAGCATTGCCTGCATCTACCACTTTAGTTAGTGCCTGGAATAAACAAATAAATGCAGCTAGTTGGGCAAGATCTTGAAGACATGCCAACTGTCATCGCGGCTTTCTTTTTTGGTTGTTTTCCATCTGTCTCTTTAATGATGCGTTCTAGAGTCAAGCCTATAGTCGGTAGAGTTTGTTCTCTTCCCTTTTTTGAAAATTGGACCACTTGCCATTCTCTAATTTGCAGGACTTCTCATTTTCCACTGTCTTTTAAATATTACTCATTGTAACTGCCTCTAGGAAACTGAGGTGTAATTAGAGCAGGCCTGCTGGGACTTTGACAGAGAGCACTATATTTAGAGGGTGCTGATAATACTCGTGCGTGCGTGTGTGTGTGTGTGTGTGTGTGTGTGTGTGAGAGAGAGAGAGAGAGAGAAAGAGAGAGACAGACAGACAGACACACACAGAGACAGAGACAAAGAGAGATACAGAGAAAGAGAGAGACTGAGACAGAAACAGAGAGAGAATGAGAATGAGAGAGACCTCATTGCTCACTCTACCCTTGAAGTACTCCCTCCAGACATGGCCTCACCCTGGTATCCTAAGGGACATCTTCCCCCAATTAGGTAGTTTCCCTCATAAAAATTCCTGGTTAGGTCCTTGCTCTGAGTCAGCCAAAGTGCCCATTTAGCAGGTAGTGTTCCCCAGCAGCCCATGGTGTTCTGCCCTGGCAGTCAGCCCTCCCGGGATGGTCTCTCCCTGCACTTCAATCCCTATTTTGGGAGGGCCCCAGTGACTTCAGGTTGAGCTCTTGCCTCCTCCAGTCCCCACCCCCATGGACTCTTGTGTACTTGAACTTTAGTCTCTGCCTTCATTTCTCCCCATGTGTCACAGTGCCATCATATGTGCCCTGTGCCCGGGGCCACCGTGCGCCTCCCAGGCATCCTTTTTAAAAAGAGGAACTCAGAAGCATGACTCAGACATCCCATGTGAGACATACTCTGAGCTTTAACCTTTGCTCGAAGTTCTGCCCGACTCCCATGTGGGTGGCACAGGAGGTGGGGAGGAGTCGCTATTGAGGAGAATTCAGGGCCCATGAGGACCAGGGGCTCCTCAGCCACAGCTTCCCAGTTATCCTGAGATTCACAACCGTCCCACATTTCAGCCAATTTAAAAGTCTTAAAGTGAACTGACGACCTCTCCTTCCCCAAGCTTTATGTGCCGCACAACTGGATCCATTCCCTTTTTCACCACTCCCACCTTTTCCCTACGATCCCTTGTTCTCTAGCCCTGTCCTGCAATTACTGCTCCTCCCCACCCAGGTCATTCTCTACCCCTTTCTTGGACCAATGCCCGCCATGACTACAGCCTGACTCTCTTAAATAAGCCCAGGGAATTGGAAACACCTGACACCTCCCACCCCCTGCAGCTCTACAGCCCAGCTGCCTCTCTGTTCTTCCCTGTCAGCCCAACTTTTAAAGTGCCCTGACTCTATAAGACCATGGCCTCAGTGGGTTTGCTGCTGCTTCAAACATCACCCTCCTTCTGTTTTGTCCCTTTGACAAAGAAACTGAAGTCGGCCTGATCTCCCCACAGGTGGTCCTCTCGACAGTCCAGACTTCCTGCACTTGCCCCAAATCTCAGCTGTATATTTCCATACTTTAATGACCCATGATCATAAATTTATTCCTAGAAGGGTCCATAAAAATCATCTGGCTCAGTCCCCTATTTTATGCCGCTTCTAAGCAAGCCATTACCTGCTGGCCCATCTCCAATATATGAAGCAGGGAATGTAAGATCCTGAGTGAACATTAACCTCTTTGTTATACCTACTGTGTGACTGAGGAGCACAGGTTCCTAACTGGGAATCCACAGACTTGATGGTGTTGAGAGACAGAGAGAGAGACAGGGACAGGGACAGAGAGACACAGAGACAGGGACAGAGAGAGATATAGGAGACAGAGATGGGGACAGAGAGACAGAGAGAGACAGGGACAGAGAGAAAAAGAGAAAAATGGAGACAGACGGACAGAGAGACAGAGACAGAGATGAGAGAGAACTATATTTCACTATCATTGATTTTCTTTGTAATCCTACATGTTTCATTTTATGCATTTAAAAACATTGTTCTGAGAAGGGGTCCACAGGTTTTACCACCAAAAGGGATCCATGACAGATAAAAAGGTGAAGAAACCCTGCTTTACAGGCTGGAGGCTGGCCTAGGAGAACCAAGAGTTAAATCGGAAACTCAGGCCATGAACAAACTTTGGCACCTTTGTCCTTTATGTGAGCTCATGACCTCCTAGGCAGGGGAGAATTCCTCAGAAGCCCAGCCAAGGCTTCAAGAGGCAGGGCACATTCTCTCTAGGAGAACAGTCCCAAAGTCAATCATGGGATGAGTCAGATCCTCTCCTCACTTCTCTTTTCTCCCTCCTTTGTCCCTTCAACCAGTTACAAAATCCCAAAGCATAGAGAGCAAGGAGAGATAAAAGATCACACCTGGATCCCCCACCAGTGGCCACCCCAGGGCTCAACTCACTCCTGGCCTGTTCCATCTCCTCACCAGAAACGCTGCCCACCTAGAAATGCCTCTGCCTGTGGCCTGCTCTCCAGATGCATGAGCCCTAGGCTGGGATCACTATGATAGGCATAGCCATAGCACGCTTCACTCCCAACTCTGCTCCATTTCCTTACCAGTGCCCTCTCTTCCCCCTCTTCTCCAGCTCCTTTCTATGCTTTGTCGTCTCTATTAGAATGTAAGTTCCTTGGGAGTAGGGACCATCTTGTTTTAATTTTTTTTTTTTTTTTTGCATCCCTAGCACTTAGCACAGTGCCTGGCGTGTAGTAAGCACTTGATAATAGAACAAAGAAAAGAAGCATTCTTAACATGTGTCAGAGATGGGATATTTCCTGTGCAAAAGGAAGAGGAGACTGGGAAGGGGTCTTGGGGCTGTCACTCAGCCCCTCTGTCTCCAGTCAGCTGTAAGGAATTTGCTTTGTTTTGTTTTTCTTTTTTTTTCCTCCTCAGTAAAGAGTGGGTGAGTGGGAGAGAGAGAGAGAAAAAATAAATGTTTGTTCATTGGAAAATTTGATTTAAAAATAAAAAGAAAGGGCAGCTAGGTGGCGCAGTGGATAGAGCACCGGCCCTAGAGTCAGGAATACCTGAGTTCAAATCCGGCCTCAGACACTTAACGCTTACTAGCTGTGTGACCCTGGGCAAGTCACTTAACCCCAATTGCCTCACTAAAAAAAAATAAAAAAATAAAAAGAACATCCTTTAATAAATCTCATTTAGATATATAAGTCTTGGACATTAAGTTTTTGGTTTTTTTTCCTTTTGTCCTCCCTAGGATGGACCCACTCATCTGGAGAGATTTTTGCCACCAAATGTAGGAAATGAAATGGGTAGGAAAAATCGATCACCTCTTCACTTTAAAAGGCTTACGACTCACACAAATAGCCCCCATTCAAAAAGCTGCAATGAGTGGCCCTTAATTCAACCCCTTCCCCTCATTTTACAGATAAGGATACTGAGGCCCAGAGAAGTTAAGCAGCTTGCCCAAGGTCACATAGCTTTTAGATACCAGAGCTAGGGCTGATCTCAGGTCCCTTGACTTCAAATCATTCTTTCCTTGACACAATGTTGATTTTCTTGGTATAAGTATTCCCTCCACCCACTGTAGTTCAGAATCCCTCCATGATTAAGGAGGTGGTCTTTGGGGGGCAGCTAGGTGGCGCAGTGGATAGAGCACCGGCCCTGGATTCAGGAAGACCTGAGTTCAAATCCGGCCTCAGACACTTTACACATTTACTAGCTGTGTGACCCTGGGCAAGTCAATTGCCTCACAAAAAAAAAAAAAAAGGAGGTGGTCTTTAAGAGTTAATATGGCTAAAAAATGATCATCCTACAGCCAAGCTGGTGATCGACCATTCAACATTTAGCTGGTCCTTGGGAATGTATGCACCATCTATCATAGGCATGTACTATTGATTATTGAGAGGCCTGGCGCTGAAGATCAAAGAGCTTAGACCTGGAAGGGACCTTAGAGATCATCTAATCCAGGGCTTCTTAAACTTTTTCCACTTGAGACCCCTTTTTGCCTGAGAAATTTGTATGTGACCCCGAGTATATAGGTATATAAAATAGGCATACAAATAAACTATTTACAGCCAAATTTTTGTGACCTCACACATTCAGTTATATGACACCATATGGGGTCTTGACCCCCAGTTTAAACTTCAATCTAGTCAAACTCCTTCATTTTTATTTTATTTTATTGCGGGGCAATGAAGATTAAGTGACTTGCCCAGGGTCACACAGCTAGTGTCAAGTGTCTGAGGCCGGATTTGAACTCAGGTGCCACCTAGCTGCCCTCCAACTCCTTCATTTTACATGTGACCCGTGTTCCCTTCCTACCATGGGTTTAGCTCTGGGCTTAAATAACCCAGATTCATCCTGGAAAGGGTTGGGGCTGATGACCGGGTTGGGGGGAGGGGGGCACGTGGGGCAGAATAGGTCAGACTCTTCTAATTTCTTTCCCTGGCTAACTGTTCCCACCCCAGAGGATCTCCAAGGAAATGTTTTTGGTATGGCTCATTTCTTTTGGAACCCTTCTAAAAAAGGTTTCTAATGTATAATATGGATATCAGATATAGGACGAATGCTTAGCTCCTCCACCACACACAAGTGCTTAAAGCACAAAAGTCTCTTAAGCATTTTTGTTTGTTTGTTTTTGGGGGGGGTTTTGTGAGGCAATTGGGGTTAAGTGACTTGCCCAGGGTCACACAGCCAGTAAGTGTTAAGTGTCTGAGGTCACATTTGAACTCAGGTACTCCTGACTCCAGGGCCAGTGCTCTATCCACTGCACCATCTAGCTGCCCCTCTTAAGCATTTTTTGACAAACGGTTGTTGTTTAGTTAGATCCACTCTTCGTGACCCCATCTGAGAGTTTCTCCAAAGATACTGGAGTGGTTTGCCATTTCCATCTCTGGCTCATTTTATACATGAGGAAACTGAGGCAAACAGGGTTAAGTGACTTGCCTAAGGTCACACAGCTACTAAGCATCTGAGGCCATATTTGAACTCAGGTCTTCCTGATTCCAGGTCCAGTGCTCTATTCACTGTATCACCTAGCTGCCCCTTTACTGACAAAAATAGAAACATAAAACAAATGACCAATTATACTCATGCTCTCCCAGGAGGTAAAAATCAACCAACCAACAAACAACCTTGTGGGACACCTTCAACAGCTGGGACTACTATTTCCTGTTCATCTTGCACCTCCACTGTCTATGGAACCCACAAGGTGCTGATATTCTGGTAAGTTAGGCATGGCTTTCCGACCTTCAGATCTCAGGATGATCTTGTGGTAGACTTCTCTAAAGGATATGCTGTTGCAATTCATTCCCCCACTGGACAGCCTGCACCTCACTCAGAAACTCAACTTTTTAAACTCATGAAAATAACACCAAGACTAGAAATGCCAATTTCTCAGGAAAATTGACAGCTGGGGTATGAGGCAGGATTTGAACTCAGGCCTTCCAAGTCCAGTGTTCTATTTACTTCAACATCTAGATTCCCTACCTGTGGTTATCCCCATGGCTCTGTCCTGGGACCTTTTCTCTTTATCCTCTCACTAGATGATCTCATCAGTCTTCATGTGTTCATGATTAGTTTTAACCATGTGACTCCTGGATCTATATATCCAACCTTAGTCTTTCTCCTTAGTTCCCATCCCACATTGCCAACTACATGCTAGACATTTTGAATTGGTTGTCCAATAGACAACTCAAACTGGACACATCCATTGCCTTTCCCCCCAAAAAACCTTTCTTCTTCTTCCAACCTTCCCTATTTATGATGCCATAATCCTTCCAATGACCCAGGTTCACAAGCTCAGTGTCAGATCTGATTTTACTCTCACCCTGACCTACTCTGAGAAATCTTTTAGTTTCTATAACATCTTGCAGATACACCCTCTTCTCTCATACCTTCACAGCCACCAGGCCAGTTCAAACGCTCACCTTTCCTGGACAGATAGGTCTCCTGGCCTCAAATTTCTCCCTACACCAATCCGTCCTGCATATGGACAACTTGACATGACCAATAAAGTGATTTTCCTAAAGCATAGACCTGGTTGTGTCACCGCTGACCTCAATAAACTATAATGGCTCCTTATTACTTCAAAGATCCAATAAAACAGTCCTCAGTCTGGCATTTAAAGCTTCATATCACCCAGCCCTCCCTGTCTACTTTCCGACCTTCTTACACACTATTCTCGTCCACACACTTTATTGTCCATCTTTGATAGCCTACTTCCTGCTTGTGACACAGCAGATTCCATCTTCACAGAAGATGCCTTTTACTGACTTGTTAGATAGGCTTTCCATTCTACCTCTCCTTTCTCACCTCTACTTCTTGAAATCTCCGTTTTTGGAAGGGACACTCTCAAAGTACTTTTTAGATATTGTCTAGTTTGATCTCTGCAACAACCCTGTGAGGGAGATACTCTTATGATCCCCATTTTACAATTAAGGAAGCTGAGGCAGACAGTGGTCAAGTGACTTGCTAAAGATCACACAGATAGTAAGGGTATGAAACTAAATTTGAACTCAGGTCTTCCTGACTCCAGGCTCAGTGAGAGCACTGCTTGTATTTTTTGTTACCCCAGTGCCTAGTGCCTAGCACAGTATTATTATTGTTGGTTTTTGTCCTTTATTCTCAAAGAGGACCTTGAAATTGGGGTAATGTCAAGATTTGCACTGGATTGGATTTAAGTGAGGGAGGGCTGTGCAAGGTCATTGACCTCACTTTCTCTTCCAGAGCCACTTGGGTCCAGTTTGGCCCAAATGTTTTTTCTCTTTTTTTTTGCGGAGCAGTTGGGGTTAAGTGATTTGCCCAGGATCACACAGCTAGTAAGTGTTAAGTGTCTGAGGCCGGATTTGAACTCAGGTCTTCCTGAATCCAGGGCCAGTGCTCTATCCACTGCACCACCTAGCTTCCCCTGGCCCAAATGTTTTAAGGCAATTGGGATAAAGTGATTTGCCCAGGGTTACACAGCTAGTAAGTGTCTAAGGTAAGATTTGAACTCAGGTCCTCCCAAACTCAGTGCCAGTGCTCTCTCCACTTTGCCACCTAGCTTCTAGCCTGTCTTTGTGTCACATAATAGATACTTAATGAAGTCTGATTTATTGCTGCATCCCAAAATAGATGGGGCTGTTTTTCCTCAATTCATTTTATAGCCCACAAAGTTGGTGACTCTTTCCAGGTGTCATCAGTCACCTTTGAAACAATCCTTCCCCACCCCTAGAAAGTAGCAATTAGTAACTTGCCCAAGGTCACACAAGTAATAAGCAGCAAGGTTTCAGCTTCCTATGTGCAAAGCACTGTGCCAAGCAGATACAGATACAATTGACAAGCAGAAATAAAAAGGTAGCAGAGAAAATCATGACAGGAGTGGAACCTGTGGAAATGGAATGAAGACATGGCTAGCTTGGGCATTATCTTCTTTTTTTTTTTTTTTTTTTTGCTGGGCAATTGAGGTTAAGTGACTTGCCCAGGGTCACACAGCTAGTAAGTGTCAAGTGTCTGAGGTCGGATTTGAACTCAGGTACTCCTGAATCCAGGGCCGGTGTTTTATCCATTGCACCACCTAGCTGCCCCAGGCATTATCTTCAAAATGGAGGCTCTGAGAAGAACCAGCCAATCAGAGGAAGAGTCCATAGGGAAGGGGCATGTTGGAGCCCCTGGAAATTTTCAAGAGTCCCTAAATTTTCAGTGTGATCAAGTAGACCTTAGAAACTTGCAAATGCTACAAATCTGGGCTTGGTTTATTGTTTTCTTAATTGTCTAGACTTAGGAAAATAAGGGAAAAGGTGTTAATGCAAATTCATCTAAAAAGTATAGCATGGGGGCAGCTAGGTGGCACAGTGGATAAAGCACTGGCCTTGGATTCAGGAGGACCTGAGTTCAAACACTTAACTAGCTGTGTGACCCTGGGCAAGTCACTTAACTCTCATTGCCCTGAAAAAACAAAAACAAAAAAACCATTAAAAGTATAGCATGTGGATCTTTCATACATTTCTTTTCTTTTCCTTGCTGTTTGTCTATCATCTCAGTTAATGCAAATAGTCAATTTATTTGGAGACTTAGAGCAAGGTACAAATATTCAAGATTTTTCCAGAAGTAACTCAGGGCAAAAAATAAAACCACATTTTCTAATGGCAAAAAGAAAAAGAAAAAGTATAGCATGCATTTCTCCCCCCACCCCCACCTTCCCCTGGAAAGCTGATTGTTAAACATTTATTGGGACTCTATAGAACGTACTTCCAGTGTAAGAAGTCCAGGGGTAAGTAGAGTGTAAAGAGGCTTCTGGGGCATGGTAGGAAAAGTCTAGATTGGGATCTGGAGAAGAATGAAGACTTACGGCCCATCTGATTCCAAAACCAGAGCTCTTTCCATTAAGCCACACTGCCTGCCATGGCTTCAGGTTCAAAGGGCCTGTGGGCCTGGATGCAGGTCCCACCAGTGGCTAGGGTCCTCCTCCCCCAGCCCCAGCTTCTTGGAACTGGTCAGGGCAGGCCTAATCGTTACACAAACAAGACACTCCATCCCTCTGCTCCTGGCATTTTCTCGGCTGTCCTCCATAGCTGGAAACTCTCCCTTTTCTACTCCAACTATTGACCTCCCTGGCTTCTTTTAAGTCCTAACTAAAACCCCATCTTTTACCTTCCCCAACCCCTCTTAATTCTAGTGCCTTCCCTCTGTTCATTATTTCCTATTTATCATGTATGCAGCTGGCTTGGTAAATATCTGTTTGCATGTTGTCTTCCCCATTGGATCATAAGCTCCTTGAGGGCAGGGACTGTCTTGTGCCTCTTTTCCTATCCCCTGCTCTGAGCACAGTGTCTGATGTGTTGTAAGAGCAATTGAAATGCTTATTAACTGAATGATTGATTGATTGATTGATTGATTGGATTCAACTTTCAGAATTTTGTTCTGCTCAGGGCAGCTCATAAGTCAGACATAAGGATGACTCTGGGTTAAACAGGAACCCTCCTCTTGTCACAGACTGTGGATTTTAAAAACTCCCCAGTCATTTCAGAATGTTCCCTGGCTGTAAAATGTAAAGCTGAAGTCTGTTCATGAAATCACCAAAGGAAGAAGATCCATTTGGTCCATTGGCGCCTACTCTCCTTCCACCGGCCAGGCTTGGGGTGCCCTCTTAAGGCTTCTCCCTGTTCTCACCTCCCCGCCCTGGGCTACGCTCCCAATGCCAGAGAAAGAGGTGCCTTCTCCCTAGAGGCTGAGACTTGGAAACTGTACACAGCCTTTTTCTTTAAACATTGCAGGGGGTTAGAATGACAAAGGGAACATTTATGCCTGCCAAGGCCAGCACAGGTAATCCTGGTTAAATGCCTCAGGAACCAAGCCTTCATTGAGTTTTCTGTCTCTTTCCAGACTGGGCCCCTTTCCTCCAGACCTTGGCATGGAGTCAGAAATGCCCAAAGCTGGTAGTTCTTTCTTATTTCTCCATCTGGGAGAAACTAGGAGCTTCTCCCACCCACCACCCACCTTTGTTCACACTGTTCCCTGATGGCTGAGATACCCTTTCTTCTGTCCTCTCTACTTCCACCTGTTTAAAGCCTCCTGATCTTCAGAACCCACATCACATGCCACCTCCTCCACAGAACCTGCTGGGATCCCCTCAGTCAGAACTCAAGTTCTCACTCAGCACTCTTTTTGATCTTCCTTTTAATAATAATACTAATAGGGGGCAGCTAGGTGGCGCAGTGGATAAGCACCGGCCCTGGATTCAGGAGGACTTGAGTTCAAATCCGGCCTCAGACATTTGACACTAACTAGCTGTGTGACCCTCAGCAAGTCACTTAACCCTCACTGCCCAGCAAACAAAACAAAACAAAAAAAATAATACTAATAGGGCAGCTAGGTGGCTCAGTGGATAAGCACCGGCCCTGGATTCAGGAGGACCTGAGTTCAAATCCAGCCTCAGACATTTGACACTAACTAGCTGTGTGACCCTCAGCAAGTCACTTAATCCTCAATTGCCCCACCTCCACCCCCACAAAATAATAATAATAATAGCTTGCATTTAAAAGGAGCCTTAGGGTTTGCAAAGTGCTCTGCACACAATTTTTTTTATCTTAACAACCCCCTGAGGTGGGGAGGGGGGGTCTTCTATTAACCACATTTTACAAATGAGGTAAACTGAGATTGAGGGAGGCTAAATGGTTTCCCCACAGTCACACAGCTGTTATCTGAAGCTGGCTCTACCCATTCTGCCCCCTCCCTGCCTTCTTGTACACCTACAAGGAGGCTCTCCTAAACACTTTCAAACACTATCTAAATCCTAGCTATTGTTCTAATTACAATTGTGCCCTCCCTGTTTTCCTATTTTGTATTATGGTTATTTGTGTTTCCCCTACAAGGTTCTAGGGGACAGCTAGGTGGCTCAGTGGATAAAGTGCTGGGCCTGGAGTCAGGAAGGTTCATCTTCCTGAGTTCAAATTTGACCTGAGACATTTACTAGCTGTATGAACTTGGACAAGTCACTTCACCCTGTTTGCATCAGTTTCTTCATCTGTAAAATAAGCTAGAGAAGGAAATGGCAAACCATTCAGTATCTTGCCAAGAAAACCCCGGAATGGGGTCATGAAGAGTTGGACACACCTGAACAACTGGATTCTAAGCTCTTTGAGGGAGGGACTGGATCTTCTTTTTCTTTTTATTATTTTATCAAATGAGATAATATTGGTAAAGCTCTTAGTACTGGTGGTGTGTGGTAAATGCTTATTCCCTTCCATTCCCTCTCTGTCTCCCAAGTACCTACACGTTTGTTCTCTTGTGACTGCATGGGAAATCAGTGCTGGCTGATTTGGAAAGCCTGTTCCAGATCCCTGGTCTTCTCAGCTCCCACTTTCAGCCCCACAAGAAATCCCAGGCCCCAAGTGGGGAAAATTGGTGTTGATTAGCCCTCTCCCAAGGCTAGTCCATTCACGCTCAGAGGGACTTTCAGACTGGCAGGCTCCCATCTTCTGCCTCTCCCATCCGGGCTTAGGCACCCAACTCTGTCTTAGGTCATGTCTTCACACCCTTTATAAAAATAATGACTCATTTCTAGCTCTTTGGGGCTTACAAGGCACTTTCTTCCCATCAACCCCATGAGGTATGTAGTGAAAGTATTATATTCTCCCTTTTTTCTTTTTTTACACATGGGGAACTTGAGGCAGAGAGAGAGAAAGAGGGAGAGAGGGGGGAAGAGGCAGGGAGAGAAGGGGAAGAGAGGGAGAGGGAGAGGGGAAGAGAGGGAGAGAGGAGGGAAGGGGGAGGGAGAGAGGGAGAGGGAAGAGAAACACGTGCCAGTGCACAGGCATAGAGGAGCAAGCACATGAGCCAGAGAGCTTGCTGTTTGGTTTCATTGAGTCCTCAGAACAGGCCCTAGGCTCCTGGTTAAACCATTATGACAGACTTCTCTCTCTTGCTAATAATGGTTGGAGGGGCTGTAGAGACTTTCAGTTATTAATCTTCCTCTTTAGAATACAAACTTCTTGGAAGTAGGAAATGCTTGTATTTATACCCTCATTACTAAATCACCCAGGGAGGAAGGCCCCTGTGGGCAAACCGGATCCCCTCCCCCTCCCCTTCCATGAGCCAGCCCCAGGGCCTTGCTCCCTGGTGCCCCCCTAGGCGTTTCTCCCATCTCTCACTTCCCTGACCAGGCTAAGCTCCTGCTACCAGAGAAGGAGGTTCTACATGTTCGTATCCTCTCACAGCTTAGTACAAAGACTGGCATGCAACAGGCACTTCATAAATAACCACCACTGATTCATTGCCAATTGGGTGAAGATTGGTTAAAGGAATGAGGAATGGCTATAGCAGAGTTCGGATGCCAGGAAGGAAGGGAGAGAAGTGATGGATTTCTTCAAATATTTGAAGGTTTTGTTGGGCCTCGGATGGCAGGCTGAGGAGCAGTGGATAGGAGTTGGGGAGAGGGGAAGTAAATGTGGGGCGAATGTCAGGAAGAACTTCCTAACAATTAGAGCTGCTGGACCGTGTCATTAGCTGCTTTTCTGGGGAGAGTGACTTCTCTGTCTCTGGAGAGCTTCTCAAAATCACTACTTGTTAGAGGTGTTATAGAGGAGATTGAATTAGGGGGTCTTCCACCTCTGATTTTCTTATTCAGGAATGAAACAGATATAGGTGGCTAGGTGCCAAAGAAAACTGAGAGCAGGACCTGGAATCCTGAAGACCTGAGTTCAAATCTAACCTAATACTAGTTGTATTACCCTGAGCAAGTCACCTAACCGTTTGCCTCAGTTTCCTCATCTATAAAATGAGCTGCAGAAGGAAATGGCAAACCACCCCAGTATCTTTGCCAAGAAAACCTCAAATGGGGTCAAGCAGAGTCAGGCACAATTGAAAATGACTGAAACAATGCTAATTGTCTGAATAGCAGATAAAAAAATATATGTAAAGTTTTTTCCGAGTTAGCTAATGGGTTATGTACATAACAATACTTTTCCAGGACAAAGGAAAGAAATCTAACCCCTTAATTTTCTGTGGCCCAACACATTTAGCTCTGGGTTTATACAGACAAGGTTCAATCTTGGGAGCAGCCTCAACTCTTTGCCTCATTTTTTTTTTTTTTGCCTCCATCCAGAGTCTTCTTGGGAAAATCTCAGACCCCACCTTGGTAGAGGTTGAATTGACCCATGGAGCCATCTCAGGAATCTTTCATGCACAGATCCCTTGGAAGTTTCCAGGGACCCCGGGAGAGGGGAAGGGACACACACACACACACACACACACACAACACTTTTAGGGATGACAGACAAACTTCATCACTCCTGCGCATATGATGCCTCACAGGGCAAGGCCTTGGCAATCTGGTGCCATGGAGATAACTCCAAGTAGTCCTTGAGCCCTCTCCTGGCCACCCCCTACCTAGGAATAGATAACAGGAAAAAGAACTCTTGAAGAGAGAATTGGAAAGAAAAGAAATAATTTAGAAAAGAAAGTGGTAACTTACCAAAGTAAGAGGCTCCCTATAAACTAGAAAATAGAAGAAAATGTGAGACATCTGATATATGCATATGCTTGTATGTGTATATAAGCATATACACATACATACACATGTATATGTATATACACACATATATCTGACCTGGAAAACAAGAGCAGAGATAATTTTAAAACTCCCAGAAAACCCTATATTTTTTTAAGCCTAGATACTAAATTTTAAGAAACCAACTGTCCAATTCTCACTTTTACCTCAGAGACCAATACAGTTCTCCAGCCTCATAGATCACCATGTGATTTAAGAAAAAGAAAGGAACTTGGTTTGCAAGAGCAGCATCTCCCTTGCCACTGGACCTAAATTACCTGAAGTACCAGAGAGAAAAGGCCAAGTTGTTGTTCTAGTATATCATAGTCCCGTGCTGCTCTCCCAATTCTGCAGCTCTTCATGATCCTCCAGAAGGCTGACTTTCAGAAATTTTTAACACTCCTCCCAAGAACTGGGGTTCACAATTTCTCACCACTTGGGCACATGGAAATTCTCTCCCCTGCTGATACAAGTGATCCCAATATCTTTCCATGGCTGGGGCCAATACGTGGGAGTCAGGCAGTCAACCAGCATTTATTAAGTACTTCCTATGAGTTAGGCACTGTGCTAACTACTGGGGATACAAAGAAGGGCAAAAAGAAAAAACAAAAACAGTGTCTGTTCTCAAGGGGTTCACAGTCTAATGGGAGAGATGACAATGTACAAACAAGATAATACAGGATTAACTGGGGAAGACACTAAGGTTAAGGAGGTCTGAGCAAGTAAGTCATTTTGACTATGGTAAATACCCAAATTAAGTACAAAGGACCTATAAAGGAAGACACTATTTGCACCCAGAGAAAAAATTGTAAAATAGAAGTATGTATAGAATGGTTTTCCATACATACGTACATACATATGGAAAACCATTCTATATCTACTTATATATACACATATTTGTGTCTAATGATAACCATCTCTTTTTTTTTTTTTTTGCTGGGCAATTGGGGTTGAGTGACTTGAATAAAGGGGCAGCTAGATGGTACAGTGGATAGAGCACCGACCCTGGAGTCAGGAGTACCTGAGTTCAAATCCGGCCTCAGACACTTAACACTTACTAGCTGTGTGACCCTGGCTGGGCAAGTCACTTAACCCCAATTGCCTCACTAAAAAAAAAAAAAAAAAAGATAACCATCTCTAAGGCAAGAGGGGAGGGGAAAAAGGGAAAAAAGGAAATTCACATAATATTATTATATATTTACAAGGAATAGCAAGTTGTACATAATAGATTTGCAGTTTCATGTGCAATCATCTTTTTTATTATAGAAATGCTTGTTTTATTCCATAAATTAAAAATAAAATACAATTTTTAAAAAGGTTAACAGAACTGGGGAAGGCTTCCTGTAGAAGGCTGGACTTTGTTTGAGACTTGAAGGAAGTCAAGACAGCCAGAAGGCAGAAATGAGAGGGGAGAGGACTCCAGGCATGGGGGACAGTCAGTGAAAATGCTTAGTCTGGTGATGAAGTAAGTATCTTCTATGAGGGGCAATAAAAAAGGCAGTGTAACTGATAGGATGGGGAATGTGGAGGAGAGGAAGGTGTAAGGGGCCAGATATTAAGAGCTTTAAAAGCCAAACACAATTTTTATTTGATGTTGGAATTAATAGGGAAGATCCAGCAAAGGAGATGAAGAAGGAATGGTCTGACTGGTAGAATGGAGAGAGTAATGTCATGGAGACCTAGAGAGAGAAGGGAGGAGCAGAGGGTCATGGACATTATCAAGGGACTTCTTAAATATTTTAGCCAGAAGAGATATAATAGGAACTTAACTAGAGATGATGGAGTCCTTGGGCAGCTGAAAGGAGATGGGGGAGGGGAGGATCAAAGAAGAGGGAGTAAGGCCACTACTGTGGAGGTAGGTGGATGTATAAATGCTCTAGGCTAAGACCTCCTGACTTGAATACTGCCATCTCTTGGACTAAGGAGATGACCTGACTGTCCTAGAAATGCTATGCCTATATATAGTCATTACCACTTTCTTCCCACCTTGTTGACATGATCAAAATCTACCCTCAGGTCATTGGACTTGGTTTTCTTTTTCTTTTTTCCCTTTCTTTCTTTTTTTTTGTGGGGCAATGGGGGTTAAGTGACTTGCCCAGGGTCACACAGCTGGTAAGTGTCAAATGTCTGAGACCAGATTTGAACTCAGGTCCTCCTGAATCCAGGGCTGGTGCTTTATCCATTGCACCACCTAGCTGCCCCCTGGACTTGGTTTTCTCTGGACCTCTCCAAAATAAAGAGACAGCCACAAATATTTTAGTGACCATCTAAAGTAGGGGTTGTTAACCTGGGCTCCAAAGATCCCTCACTGAGTGTGTGAACTTAGATGGGGGGGGGGGAAATTAAATATTTCAATTGAACTGGTTAAATTTGCAATTCTACATATTTTATATTATGTATTTTAAAATAGCATTCCACAAATGAGCCTCTGGGCTTTTTAATAGACTATCAAAGATGTCTATAACTTTAAGAATCACTGTTCTCTTAGCCTGGTTGCATGGGGGCAGCTATAGACATTAGCCTGAGCTAATCAAAGCATCCCACAACACTGATGCTCAATCACTCACCCTTAATGGGTGTGGCCACACTTTCCAAAGAGAAAGGCTGTTCAAGTCCCAACAAAGACATCTTCCACTTGCTCCTCTGATCAAATTCCTATCTACAGAGTAAGTAAAATGAGGGCCAAAGACTAAGTGACTTCCTCATGATCAGGGAGCCAGTTTCAGGGTCTGGGTCTCCTGATTCCTAGTCTAGTTTTATTTCTTCTCATCACTGGCCCATTTCTGAGTAGTATTTTGTGTCCCCGCAACCAAAAAGGTTATCCCAAGCCCCGAGCTTCGGATGGTTGGGAAAATTGCCACTAAATAATTAAAAACAACAACAAACACCAATTTCTGGGAAAGAAGGTCTGAGAAGAAAGGCTAAGCGTACTGATTACTCAAAAAGGTGGGGAGCAGAGGGATGATTTAATAAGGCTTCAAGTACACAAAGGACTCTCCTGCAAGGGATGAGGATCGGCTGTTCACCGTCTTCACCAAGGACAGAACAAAAGGAAACTCACTCAAACTGAATCAAAAGGGATTTAGGCCAGATATGAGGAGGAATTTCCTGAGAGCTAGCTCTGTTAAACATTAGAATAGGTTACCAAGGGAGGCTGAGGAATCTCCTCCTCTCTCCGGAAGGCTTTAAACATTAGAGGTTCCCATCTGTGTAGGATGGATAAGGGGTGGTCCTGCCAGAAAGTGGGTGTGTGTGTGGTGGGGGAGGTGGGAACGATGGACTTAACCCTACACTGTGAAACCCAGGCTTTCTTGAATGGAACAAAACAACAGTGACATCTAGTGAATACCCAGGCTAATAGCGCAAATCGGCATTTTCATTTTCCTACACTTCAACTTGGGTATTATATATGGGGACCACGCTCATTTTAGACATCTAGGATGATTGAAGGGACTGGAACTAGATTGCTCAGAAGCCTCATTAAGTGGTAGCATTTATAAGTTTTTAGAGGCCCTATGATATATATATATATATGATATAGAGGCCCTTATTTTATAGATGAGGAAACTAAAACCTAGTCCAAAGTTACACAAGTAGTAAGCATCAGCAGAAAGCATTCAAACCTGGGTTCTCTGATTCCAAAGCTAGTGTTTTTTCTGCTATTTCATAGCAGTCGATGTGGCTGGAGGACAGCAAGAAAATTGATAAATCAGCCACAAAAAAGAAATAATCGCTACTCTCTCTCTTTTTTTTTTTTAGTGAGGCAATTGGGGTTAAGTGACTTGCCCAGGGTCACACAGCTACTAAGTGTTAAGTGTCTGAGGCTGGATTTGAACTCAGGTCCTCCTGACTCCAGGGCCTCTGCTCTAGCCACTGCACCACCTAGCTTCCCCTCGCTACTCTCCAGTAGCCTACATTCTAGTAGAGGAAACAAATACATATGTAAGTGTGTAGAGAATAAACACAAATGGAATGGAATGGAGAGGAATTGACCAATGATGACCCAATCTGTATGGTAAATGTGGCGCACTATCTACCTGCTGACAATCCATGTGGATGCTTGGTAAGCTCTTACTGCATCTTGATGAAAAGGCTTCTAATTGGCTGTTGAGCCAGGCATTGTTAAGCACTTTACAAATATCTTATTTTTATAACAACTCTGTGAGGTAGATTCTGCTATTATTTCCATTTTACAGGTGAGAAAACTGAGGCAGGCAGAGGTTGAACTGTCCAGTGCCATACACCTAAGTATCTGAGTCTGAGGACAGTTTTGAACTAAGATCTTCCTGATTCTAGGGCTATCACCCTATCCATGTCTTTCTGTTCGAAGTGTATTTCTTTTTTTTTTGTTGTTTTTTGTTTTTTGCAGGGCAATGGGGGTTAAGTGACTTGCCCAGGGTCACACAGCTAGTAAGTGTCAAGTCTCTGAGACCAATCTTATTAAAAAGGCTTAACCCCCTTACCAAAAAAAAAAAAAAAGAGGTTCAAGTGTTGCCTACCCCACCCCGTTTCCCCTCCATTTTAAAGGCTCTTTCTTGCATTCCTCTTTTTTGGGGGGGGCAGGCCAATGAGGGTTAAGTGACTTGCCCGGGGTCACACAGCTAGTGAGTGTTAAGTGTCTGAGGCCGGATTTGAACTCAGGTCTTCCTGAATCCAGGGCTGGTACTCTATCTACTGCGCCACCTAGCTGCCCCTTGATGTGTTATTTTAAAGTTGTTTGAAGGGGAAAGTTGAGAGTTTGGCTGAGTTACTGCCTCTGCTCTGTCATCTTGGCTCTCCCTTTGTTGGTGATATACAGAAATGCTAATGACTTGGATGGCTTTATTTGTTTCTTCTTTGTGTATGCTTATTCTTTCAATGTCTTTTTCTTGTCTTATTGCTATAGCTAGCATTTCTAACACTATATTGGATTTCTAGCACTATACTGAATGGTGATAATGGATATCCTTGTGTAATTGGAATGACGCCACCTACTGGAAACTTACTATAGGAAAGCTCCACCATGAGGAGAATGCCTCAGAGGGAAAGGCCATGCGACTTTTCCTTGGCGTCAGGAAGTAATGTTTGTGCATTGGTACTGTCTATCAAGGCTACCAGCCAATCAACTTGAGGAGCCTCCCATTTTCTGGGATGGAACAGGAAGGAGGAAGGAGGGCCTGCGAAGAGAGGTCTCTCTCTTTGTGGTTCCTGACTTTATGGTGATGGTGGTGGTGGTAGAGGACTTCATAGGAAAATTAAGGAAAGATAGGATTGCCAGGCTGTTGGAATTCTGTTCTCAATCTTTCTCTTTCTTTCAATAAACCCTTAAAAACCTAAACTCGTTTTATCAGTGATTTTAGTCAGTTTTCCCCAAAACTGGGGGAACAGATTAGAACCCATATTTAGAATCTTAAATTACACACTTGCTTTACCCCAATCTTATTAAAAAGGCTTAACCCCCTTACAATTAATGGTTTTATGTTAGATAGTACTTATCATAGCTTTTGGTTTCAGTAGTAGTAGATACTACTTTAAAAAAATCATTTTCAGGAAAGTTCCTTTTACTCCTACGTTATTTTTAATTGGAATGGGTGTTTTTCTGCATCTATTGATAAAACCATATGATTTTTGTTGTTTTTGTCATTAATATGGCCAATTATGTTTGTAGTTTTCTTAAAAATGGATCAACCCTGCATTCCTGGTATAAGTCTAGCCTGGTCATAGTGTATAATCTTGGTGATGTTACTGTAGTGTTCTTGCTAATATTTTATATAAAATTTGGATATTGGCCTATAGTTTTCTATTTTGACTCCTCTTGGTTTAAGTATCAAGGCTATGTTTGTGTCATGAACGGATGACAGGACTCCTTTTCCTATTTTTTTTAATTTAAAAAAAATTCTACTTTATTTTCAGTTCTAAATTCTCTCCTTCCCCACTACTCCATGTCTCTCCCTTCACTGAGAATACAATAAAAACAAAACCCATTTAAAAATATTTATGTAGGGGCAGCTAGGTAGCATAGTAGATAGAGCACCGACCCTGGAGTCAGGAGGACCTGAGTTCAAATCTAGCCTCAGCCACTTAACACTTACTAGCTGTGTGACCCTGGGCAAGTCACTTAACTCCAGTTGCCCCAACCAAAAAAAAAAAAAAAGGAATAAAAATAGATATGTATATATTCAAGCAAAACACATTCCTGAATTACCTGTCTAAAAGAGAAAGGGAAAAAAAAACAGTAGAAAGGAAAGATACTTTAATCTGCATTCTGAGTCCATCACTTCTCTATCTGATGGTGAATAGTGTTTCATCATTAGTCCTTTGGAATTGTGGTTGGTCATTGTGTTTATCTGAGTTCCCAAGTCTTTCAGTGTTATTTGTCTTTCCAGTATTGTTAGTATTGTATAAATTCTCCTGGTTCTGCTCACTTTCCTTTGCATCATTTCATACAAGTTTACTCAAGTTTTTCTGAAAATATGCCCCCACAAAAAAAAAAAGAAAAAAATATTCCCCGTATCATTTTTATAGCATAATGGTATCTCACCTTCACATAGCATCTTATTCAGCTATTCCCCAATCGATGGTTAGCCACTCAGTTTCCAATTCTTTGCCACCACATAAAGAGCTGGGATATTTTTGTATGTGTATATAGATATAAAAATATCTATTTTATTTGTTTTCTCAAAATATTATGGGTCTGGGCACAGCTAGGTGGTGCAGTGGATAAAGCACTGGCCCTGGATTCTGGAGAACTTGAGTTCAAATCCGGCCTCAGACACTTGACACTTACTAGCTGTGTGACCCTGGGCAAGTCACTTACCCCTCGTTGCCCCCCCCCCCAATATCAGTCCTTCTCCTCTTTAATCTCTATGGGATATAGACCTAGTAGTAGAATTGCTGGGTCAAAGGGTATACATAGTTTAATAGCTTTTTGGGCAGTTCCAAACTGCTTATCAGAATGGTTTATTTTCTTATTTTTTCAAACCTTTTTTATGTATTATCATAATTAATTGCTCTTTAAATGTTTGGTAGAATTTATGGGAATAAAGTCATCTGGTCCTGTTTTTCCCCACTTTGGGAGTTCATTTATTTGTTAAATTTATTTTTCCAAGGTGAAATTTATCTGTGCCTCTCTTGATAATATCTATTTTTACTGCTACCTTATCTAAAATCATTATTGCTATGTCTTCCTTTTTGAGAGATTCTACTGAAGTACAATTTACTTTCAATTTAACCGTGCATGACTATGTTATGTTTTAAGTGTTTTTTATCTGCAGCAATTTGTTGAATTCTATCTCTAGTTTAGTGGGCAGCTAGATGGTGCAGTGGATAGAGTGCCTGGCCCAGCTGGCCTGTTTGCTTCAGTTTTCTCATCTGTAAAATGAGCTGGAGAAGGAAATGGCATACCACTCCAGTATCTTGCCAAGAAAACCCCAAATGAGGTCACGAAGAGTTGGACATAACTGAAACAACTCAACATCTCTATTTTACTCTACAATTTACCATTTTCTAGTTGAGTCCATTAATATCAAGAATTATTTTTTCTTATATCAAATCCTATTATAGACCTTCTTTAAAATTTTCCCCCAAACTGTACCTACAGTTTGTTTTGTTTAAAATAATTATCCCAAGCCTCCTCACATATTCACTTCATATCCAGCCCAAATCTAGATCATTATATCTTGTCTTTAAAAAAATTTTTCCTTTAGTACCTCCAGTTTATTTTATTTAAAGAAATCTGATCCCAAACTTCTCCTTTAAACAGACTCAACCCACCTTCTTTGCCTAGCCTAAATACTGATCCCTTGATTCTACATGAAACAAAATTAAGCCACCAGACAGATATGGGTTAAATAAAGTCAAAATAGATTTCTCTGTGCTGAGGTCATACCTGTGTAGAGGCCAAATTTTAATTGAGGAGTGTTAATTAGGTGGCTTGCCAAAATATTGGGGTAAGAAAGGATCACATTTTTGTACTTCCCTCGCTCAACAACAGGTAAGAGTAGGGTTCATGAGCTTCCTCTCTTCTCTTCATTCTTCTACCTTTGTTTGAATAACTTTCACTTGTAGTGTCCTGATTACAGGGAACACTCACTTTATTCTCCTTTTTCCTTCTAGGATATTTAATTCTGATTACCCAAATACATAGCTCTTCTTTGTTTCCTCAATTACCTAGCAGATGATCAGATGAAGATAGGAGCAGGAGAGGAATCTAAATGCAGGAAGCTGGGGACAGAAGACACAGAAGACAACAGAAATTGTTTACAGAAGACAATACAGAAGTTGATAGGGACTGAGCTGACAGGCAGGCAGTTTCTGCCTGACTTTTTGGAAGCGAAGGCTCTTTTGCTGAGAGTTGATTGGCTAGAGAAAGGCTGAGTCAGCAAACAGAACTGACTGAAGGTAAATAGGCTCTGTAGTTGCTGAAAGCTGATTGGAAGAAAGCAGATCTTATGCTATTTTAAGAGTTATTTAGAGTTATTGCCATCTGAAGCTATCTATTGCCTGAGGGAGGGCAAACCTCTCAAGGGTGCTTCTATTGATCCTTACTGCCCTCTATAGCTTAAGCGAGGGGCAAGAAAAATGTGAAAGTCAGACGCTATGCTAATATATTTAGTTTAAAAACTGTTACTTTTCTATTCATCCTGGCAAGGATGGCTGTGTGCTAAAAGAGCTTGATATTGCTCCAATGGACTGAATGGCAAAAAAACAGCTTTTGCCCTCTGAGGAACAGAAGGAGAGCACATAAGAGAAGTGTTTCAGTTTTTGGTTTTTTCCCCTGCAGATGACGTTCTCTAAAGAGACTACTCTAAAAAGACATACTATTTTCAAAAGAAAACAAAGATATTAAGGTCTGCCATCCAGTCATGAATTGCCCCAGGCACATGGTTTCTCTACTCATGTGCCTTCCTATTAGGTGCCTACTCTGTCCACACTATGTACTGGTGTGCCCCAGATTTATATCAATTTCCCATGGAAATAAATACTTGTCATACTTTTTAACAGACACACCATTTCACATTTATCTCATAAGCCTTTTGTCATAACTTTTAAGCTTTAGGGGCACAATGGGTAGAGTGCCAGGTCTGGAATCAGGACCTGAGTTCAAACCTGTCCTCACTGTGTAGGCCTGAGCAAGTCACTTAACCTGTTTAACTGTTTCCTCTTCTGTTAAATGGGAATAATAGCACCTACTTCCCAGAGTGGTTGTGAGAATCAAATAATATTTATAAAGCACTTAATACACTGCCTGGCTCACAGTAAGTGCTATATGTTAGCTATTATTTTATTTTGGATTTTTAAAAAGAATTTTATAAAGTAATGATATGAAAAATGAGAAACTATTCTCAATTCTCACTCTGCTCTCAAGTTTAAGAAGCTCCTTATTTTATAGCTATGTTAGCTACACAGATTCTTTACCTTTTAGTTTCTTTTGTCCAATTTTTTAGTTCCAAAGAACCTGCTTGGCTCTGATGTTCTCCTTGACCATGAGCTACCAACAGCAGAGTTGGCTGTGTAACAAGTCCTATTTTTTTTTGGGGGGGGGGGGGAGAACAGGGCAGTAAAGGTTAAGTGACTTACCCAGGGTCACACAGCTAGTACGTGTCAAGGGTCTGAGGCCAGATTTGAATTTGGGTCCTCTTGAATCCAAGGCCAGTGCTTTATCCACCATGCTACCTAGCTGCCCCCTCTTCTTTGCTGAAAAAGTACCCCAGCATGATTCAAACTGGCATTTCATTTTAAGGGAATTGTTTTGGAGTCACAATTTCAGAGGACTAACAGTAAAGCATACTTCAGATCTCTCAGTAGAGAGGAAGTGGATTATGAATGTGGAATAAGGCAATATTTTCAGATATGGCCCATGTATGCTGGCAGACATTTCTGGGTCAGTTAAATTTAAAGTCCTATGGATGCTATCAAAATGATATAAATTCTAATTTCAGGAATTGCCTGAAACGTCAAGACTGTTTCATCATGTTTTGGCAGGATGATAGTGACACATAATCTCAGTTATATGGCAAATTTAGACATGGTCAAGTTACACAGTGCAAGCAGGCATAGATGGTCTACAATCTGCATAGTTGAAAAGAACACTGACATTGATGACATCACTGTTCTATTTGAGCACCTGAGTTCTCTCTTTAATTAGATTATTTTTCAACTATTTTGGGCATCCTTGCATTTATTCAATGATCATTGCTGCCTGTTTATTGGTAATATTAGTAATATTTGTATTACCATCACACAGTATTTTACACATAGTAAGCACTTAAAAGCTCATTCATTCACCGGATTGCTTCTCAGCAATCCTTTTATCCATATCATTTTTCAGTGTAGTGCAAGATTATCTGTTTACTCTTTACTTTGGACTCAATTCTGGCTTATCTGGAGGGTTTTCCTTCTCATTTTTTTTTTCTATTTGTGTTGTTACTTTACATTATTAGGTGCATTTCTTGCACTTTTAAGTGATGCTGAACTGAGTTTAGAACAGACCACTCACATTCAGCCATTGTTGGGCCCACAGAGGTGAAGATTCACCAAAGGTGGCACACCTAGTTAGTGGCAAGGGCAGGGTTATAAACCCAAGTTGCCTGTTCAGAAATCAAGTACTCTCCTTTGAACATTCCCCACCCCCCTTCCAAGAATACAGATGCAACAACATGAAAGAAGCTAGTCATCATCACATGTTTCTAGAGGACAGTTTTCAGCATGTGCATGAAGCTCACAGAGTATATTTATTCACCAGAACTCAAACCGATTATTAGAAATGGTATTTGTAGCTCCAGAGTCCAACAGACAGAACTTCTAATACAATACCAGCAAGGAACTGTATTTATATTAGAGGGATTTGGGGAAAAGTGTGAAAGAAGAAAAAACAAGATGGCAGGTCTTTCTCTTCCTCCTGACTACATGTGAGAATGACAATGTGAATTTAGAGGGATGAGGCTAATGGCTACTCTGGCTCCCTTGGAGTGTGAAGGATAAAAGATGACTTTAGATAATCCTACTTTGGGGATCCAATTACCCATCCCCCAACTATTCAAAAAAGAAATCTAGTGAGATGTTTAACATACCTACTGAATGTTAAATTTACATTATAAATTCCTATTTCAGTATTCTTCTCTATGCATAAAGAATGGTTGCTAAGCAGTAAAATATTTTCATTTATACAAATTAAGTACAAGTATACAACTACAAAATTTCATTATTTCCATAGACTAAGGTGTAGAACAGCATTAAGCTCAACTAACTTAGCAATTAAAACTAGATTATCAAGCCCTTTGCCATCTTCTGACCTCCATGGGATGCCAAGAATGGCAATGCAAAATTGAAGAGAACTGCCCTGCTAATATTACTCCAATTATATATGGCATGAATAGTCCTATTTGGATGGATTAATTTAGAGCCAGGCTTCTTAAACTTGCAACCTCTTTTAGCCCAAGAAATTTTTACACAATTCCAGGCATATAGGTAGATAAAATAGGTAACAAATCAAACATTTGCTGCCAAATTTTTCACGACCCCCACATTCAGTTATGCATCAAGACCCAGAGTTTAAGAAGGTGGGGTCTAGAACAGAACCAATGAAATTTTTATGTGCAGAAGACACTATAAAATTTGTTTATTCATTATATGGTAAATAGGAAGGTTCTTGTAGTCAAACTTTGAAAACTGCTCATATGTATACCCACATTATTTGTTCCTAAATTAAATATAGCTTTTTTTCCATCCAACTCTTTCCTTTAATGAGTTTTGTGCAAAAATTTACTAGGAGGATTAGGTTGGGATTTTGGGGGGGGGAGGGTGGTGGTCAAATAATTGTTTGGAATTTCCCCTTCTCTAGAGGAAACTGTATTGAAATTTTGTTATGTATGTGTGCTGTGGTGTGGAAGGTAGTGTTGTTGAGTGCCTATTAGTGGTTACCTGCCTTTTGGTAAATCAAATCATGTAAAATTTATCATACCAACAACATTCAGAAATAAAGCCTCTGTCCCTGAAGATCAGTACTGCCACTTTGTTTTACCTCTTAAAAGTTCTTGCTTATAAAATAGGAAATCAAATTTGAAACTTTTTCATTAAGCTAAGTTATTATTCAGAAGGCAGGAAAAGAGTATACATACTTTTATCATCTGCCTCTTCTATAATTCTCCAGCTATAAGTTCTTTTTTTTTTTTTTTTTAGTGAGGCAATTGGGGTTGTTACTTCCCCAGGGTCACACAGCTAGTAAGTATTAAGTGTCTGAGGCCGGATTTGAACTCAGGTACTCCTGACTCCAGGGCTGGTGCTCTATCCACTGCGCCACCTAGCTGCCCCCTGCTATAAGTTCTATTAACAGGACTATCCTCTGTTAAAAATTAATTCTACTTGTATAAATTAAATCATTACCAGAAAACACAATTACTTGCTCAAAAAAACTTAAAGTCTGTAATAGCTTTCATCTGTACTTTCAATTTAACACTTCTGCCCTCAATCTGTCAATCTTGAATTGAAGTTACAATTTTTTAGAAAAGATGCCAGTACCTCTTTTCTGTGATCTTTTTGATAGTTCTACTCACATCTCATGCATGTCTCTTAAGTCCCCCCCCCCCCACTGTGAATCTGTATCGTTTTGCTTCTATCTCCTCATCCTCTCTATTAAGTTCTTGGCAGCCTTCAACACTTCCTACATAACTCTAACTGTGGAAATCACAATCAAAATGTTTTTCTGAGCAGATCTAAGAAAAGTGGAGCTGAGAGCAGTCTTCTGATTACCTCTCAGGCTGAATATTTTAAGCAATAAAGAAGGTGAGGCAAGTAGCTGGTTGGAAGAAATAAGAAACAACAGTTTAACAATTTTTGGCTAAGTATCTTGAATATATTAAATCTTTATACAAACCCCACCCAAACTACCATTCATACCAAAATATTTGTATCATTCAAGTAAACCATCACTAGCAACACATAGAAGCAATTATGTTCCAAATGTGATGAATTTATTTTACTCTGATGCAAAACCAAAGCTTTCACTATAGCACAGAGACCAATTTGATAAAAGGTCATGAAAAAGTGGTGTAGGACATGCAGGACGTGATGTACAAACTGGAGGATCAGGTTATTTCCTTTATAACATGACACTACACTGTCGTTGAAGAACAAATTTAAAATAACACTGAGAAACTGAACTGAAATGTGGCACAAACGTTACAACTTCCATGCATGCCTTCAAGTATCTCTCTCTTATAATAGACTCAAAAATCTCACTTCAGCGTGGTGGCGCTACAACAATTCTTTGGAAGAATAAAAAGTTCACATTGTTGAAATTTCACAGAAGAATATTAAGGCCAAAACAGAGTGGGTTCATTTCTCTTCATTTCCAGGGATAGATCTGATACTTTACTTAAAAACTATATTAAGCTTCCAATTCAAATCCCAACCCAACCTTATGACCTCCTGCATTGAAGTTTTTCCCATCAATTAAAGCTGAAAGCGTTAATTTTACACCTGCAAAGAAAAAACACAATCACATATTACTTAAAAAAAAATCTAAATTTTAGACAAGTGCATTTCAAATCTAACCTATGATCTACTTAATTCAGTAGTCTGATTAATGGTACAATTAGAAAAAAAGTATGGATTTTTTAGGTTTATGCTTAGAGACACTATCTTTTGTGTGTGAACAAAACTAAAACCAGAATTTTTATAACAATATTTTTGCTTTCTGTTTTAATGACTACTGCAAATTAATATATTCTAGCCTTAAAATGAAAAGTTATTTATCACGCCCTCCCTGCCAATCTTCCTTCCATTAACACCCAGTTTACTTACCTGCTCTGAGTGTCTGAGTATAACCAAGTCCAATAAGGCTGGCATTATTCACTTTACCCTAAAATTAAGAGACAAAAAAGTTTTTTCACATGGAGGTAATCATCACTGGTACTTCTATCTATATTCTCCAGATGTCAGAAGCACTTTAGGAAACAACTTATAACTATTGATATTCAAAGCTTAAGAGATAAAAAGGCAAGGGGCAGCTAGGTGTCGCAGTGGATAAAGCACCAGCCCTGGATTCAGGAGTACCTGAGCTCAAATCTGGCCTCAGATACTTGACACTTACTAGCTGTGTGACCCTGGGCAAGTCACTTAACCCCAATTGCCTCACCAAAAAAAAAAAAAAAAAGATAAAAAGGTTAATTTCTATGATTTCATTTAAATGATACCTATGGTATTACTATAATATTAGTTCCTAGAGTTACCCAGAAACCGGTTCAAAGATCTCAAATTTTTATGATTAAAGGTATTTTCTTGATACTTATGTTTTGACATTACCTTAATTTTGTAGTAGTTATTCACTAAATATGTTGACTTATTACCTACTTATAGTTCCCAATTTATCTTTTGTACAGATTCAAATTTTTTGAACCTGATAAACAATCTCAATTCATACTTAAAAGTAAATGAGAAAATATTACATTATACCAAGTACCTCACTCACTAAAAATGTTAACATTCTAAGTAAGTAGTATAATAAGGTGCTATTTAGAACACTGTTAACATTCATTCAAAAAATACTTAGCATATACCTAATATACAAAGTACTATGCCTGATTTGGTAAATTTATCTAGCATGTACTATGAGCAAAAGGTAATACAATATTGTAAAACTGATGCTAGACTATGAGTCAAGAGAACTAGATTGAAGATCAGGCCCTGTCATTTACTAGCTACATCACCTTGGACAAAATAATTAGCTCCTTTTCTGTAAAGTAACAATAATTCTATCTATCCCACCTACTTTACCAAGACTATTATGAAGACATGTATGTAAAAATGTTTCTATTATTACTAAGCCCCAGAAAAACATAAGCTATTATAATTATTATTGAGAGGTTACCAAGTAACCTAGAACAGTAGTTCTCAAAATGAGAGACCTTTGGGAATCAGTACTTCCTTGAGGTCAAAACAGTTTAGTTTGTTGAAAAAATTTGTTGTTGCTCAGTCATGTCCGACTCTTTGTGACCCCTTTTGGGATGTTCTTGGCCAAGATACTGGAGTGGTTTGCCATTTCCTATTCCAGCTCATTTTACAGATGAGGAACTGAAGCAAAAAAGATTAAGTGACTTGCCCAGGACTGCACAGAAAGCAAGTATCTGAGGCCAGATTTGAACTGAGGAAGGTGAGTCTTCCTGACTTCAGGCCCAACACTCTATCCACTGTACCATCTACCTATCTTATCATAATAATACTAAGATAATATTTGCCTAGTAACTTATTTCTCCCTTTTCCAGGGAGAAATGTGTGATACTGGATTTCTTCATATACTTCTACTAAAATAACATCAACAAATATGAGAGTCCAGCCTATCTTCTATTAAGCCAGACTTTAAAGAGATTTACAAAAATATTTAGAACAATGCCACTTCTCACTGCTCTTAAGTTTGGAAAAGTTACAAATCATGTAATGGGTCTATTTTTAAAAAGAATAAGTATTTTGAAAATTATCACTTTTAATTTCTAATGCTGTAAATATACATAGACATAGCCCACACAAACATAAACAGTTTGGGGTCCTCAATAATTTTTTAAAGTGTAAAGGGTCCTGGGACCCAAAACTTTGAGAACTCCTAACCTAGAAACATGAAGTTTCCAAAATATTAAATTTTATGCAGGGTGTAACTGTAAAACCTGGTTATCCAATCACTCAAATAATAAGCACAAATCAGACTAATTCACATCAAAAGAAATTCTGAACCAGACCTGGGATTTCATTGGCACAGGAAACTCCCTTTTATCAACGCATACTAGTACCACTCTGCAATTTAAAGTCATAGAGAGTTGCCTATGGCACTTAGAGGTTAAGTAATTTGTCCAGGGTAGCACACGTTGTGTGGATCAGAGGCCAAGACTTGAACCAATTTTTCTTGATTCTGTATGGATTTCTACCCATTATGCCATGCTGCTTTCTTACTGAAACAGGAGACTCAATTCTTATAAAATCTGAATTATAGATTTTTTTAATAGAAAGGCAGTTTTATTATTTTCAGACATATATGCATATATAGTGTCCTGAACTAATTACTGACATGAAGCACTGCCAACTGGAGGTGCTACCAGTCTTTCTTTAGTGAATGAAAGATGGGAATAGATGGTAAATCCTTAAAAATATTTTTTTCTAAGATGCCATATAAGGTAAATAGCAGTTCAGAGATTATCAAGTTAGTATGTGAATTAAAATCATTTAATGTTTCACTGTATACGATATACATTGTACATTGTAAAATTTATGATTCACAACTTGGTATTTAAAACAAATTACTTAAATCTGCCTGTGCCTGTTTCCGCATATTTAAAATGGGGAAGATAGCATGTGCCCTATCATAAGACAACAATGTATAAAATAAGATAATAGGCAGCTAAGTAGTGTAGTGAATGAAGTGTTGGTCCTTGAAGTGAGAAAGAACCTGATTCAAATCTGACCTAAGGCACTTACTAGCTATGTGACCTTTAGTAAATCACTTAATCTCTGCCTCTCTTTCATCATCTTTAAAATAGGGATAGCATCAACGCATATTTCTCAGAGTTGTTATGAGGACAAAATTAGATTAAGGTAGCAAAGTGCTTTACAAATATATAAATATATAAAACATATAAGTATGTGTATATATATATGTACTGTATATAATATATAATAATATAAATGCTAACTGCCATAATTACATATGAAATGCTTTATAACCTTGAAATGTAAGCAATTTTTATGCCTATTATTATTACTGAAAACTATTTTGCTACAAAATAGTAGCAACAAAGTAAACAGTGATGTAGTCTCACTCACCACCACCACCTGAGAATTAGAGAATTTTACAATTCAAAAGAGCCTGAGGAATCAGAATTCAAACTCTTATTTTACAAAGAAGTAAACACTAAGGTCCAGAGAGGGAAAGAAATCAAGAGCAGAATGCCATTCAGGCATTCATTCTTACAGATAAAGAAGTTTTTTGATCCAGCTTGTACTTAGCAGCAATGCCAAAACGAGTGTTGTTACTGCCAGCTGTCCAAGCAAGATTTATTGATGTTTCAATCTTCTCATTAACCTTTTGGTAGATTGACCCTCCAAATTCAGTGCCATCATTCCTGTTTTTACAATCCAGAGAAAAGATATATAAAAATCCAGTCTTGCTTAGGTTTTCTTACATGATTGAGAAAAAAATGCTCACACTATAAATTAGGACCCCATTTTGCAACTTCTTATATAAATCAATGACTCCTAAAGTGAACAACCAAATTCAATAAATAAACTTATACCTAACTCAAATGTTAATAAATGAGCTAAAATCATCTAATTGCTCAAGTGAGCAGGTTAATTTAGGCTGACTAAGCTTCGCAGAAAAATTCCATGTGACATTTCCTAGACAATTCAACTGTGTCCAAAGAAAACTGATTCTACCTATCTTTTGCATTTTCCTAGAATCCATGGACTCTAAAAAACCAAGGTTCACAGCAGACAAACTGTCAATGCATAACAAAATCAAAAGGTAAAAGTACAGCTTTAAAAGAAACAGCATTCTCCACAGTCTGGCTCCAATTTAAGCTTCTCCTTATATTCCATTTCCTATACAATGCCCAGAAACTGGTCACTGTTTCCTAAACATGGCCTGGCCTTTACCATATCTGTGCTTTTGCTCATTCTGCTCACTTCTCCCTATCCAATATACCAAGTGACATTAACTTTTAAGTGTCCTGTTCTGTCATATAATAGTGAACTGTCAATACTCACACATGTGTGTGCAACTGGAAATCAACAGCTTTATAACCCAGGGCAAAATTATTCTGAGATAGTTTGGATTTGGCTGTGTCAAAACTCATCTGATAGCCAGCAAGCCATCCTTCATAAGCCAATACAGCCCAGCCATAGATGGTCGGTCCAGAAAAATCAATGTCAACATTTCCACCAAGAGCGAAACAATCCCGTTTATAGGAGGCCTTTAATTTCCCACTCTTCTTCCTGTAAGGAGAAACATTTATTTTTATTCTTCCCAGCTACAATATTTGTTTAGTTGGTAATCCTAATTATAGATCTTTACAGCATCAAACTCCAAACTGAAAGTTTCCTTTACTGATGTGCGTTGTATACATCTTAATATCTTAATATTTATTAGTAGTAAGAACTTGACATTTTTTAACAGCTATTATTGTAGATCCAAATGATGGGCCGCATTATCACCAATTTCACAAATAGAACTGAAGCACAGAAGTTGAGGGACTGAGAAGCTATTCTGGTGAATTCATTTATAAATCATGGTATTTTAGGATACATGACAGGTGCCCAACTTCTTTAAATGTTTCCAAATGCCACAAATGTAACACCTTCTAAGCATTTTGAAGTTACTAACCTATAATGAAGTTATTTCATTCACACAAATATTCATGTCTCTACTCTAATAAGGGCTCTATGAGATTCATCTAACTCCAGGTCATTCCCTTTGAGCATAAAAGGAAGAATACAAAAGAACTTTATCTGTTATTACAGCTGCTATATTTACGTTAGCACCTTTCTCCATGGAATACTGTCTTTGCATATTTACCATCTAGTTGATTTTCTTTTAACTTGAAAAAAAAAACACCTCTAAACTTAAACATCAAAAAAGAAAAGACCACTTCCACATACAACTTAGAAGAGAAAGCCGATTTTATATGCCTGTATTTCTCCAGATTTGCTTATCTTTTATGCATTTTTAAGTGCTACAATAACTTTCATCCCTTTCTCTTTTTTGTAATGCTATCACTAGCCCCCACCCCCATTACCCCCTCTGCTCTCCAAACTGAAATTAAAAAAAAAGACAACTAGAACTCTTACAACAAATACGCATAGCCATACAAAACCAATTTCTATGTTAGAAAATATATTCCTGAAGACAATCCCAAAGGACTATTGATAAAACATACTATCCACCGCCAAAGAACTGATATTGATGGATCACAGACTGAAGCATGCTATTTTCCAATTTCTTTCATTTTTTAAAATTCAAGTTTTCTGATACAAAATGATTAATATGTTCTACATAATCATACATGTATAACCAATATCTGATTGCTTACCACCTCAGGGAGGGGGAAGGAGGAATAGAAATTGGAACCCCAAACTATAAATAAAAATGTTTATTACTTTAAAAAAAATAAAGAAAAACATATGCCTATACCTCAAGTCTATCACCTTTCTGTCAGGAAGTTATCCAATTCATTCTCAAAGCACCCCAGTTAGATATATAGGGAACAATAGTACTCACAAACTACTGATGAGAAAACTGAGACACAGTGAATCTTGCTCAAGAAAGCAAATTAGTGGCATAAATTGGAATCAAATCCTGGTTTCCCAACAGTCTACCTCCTTAATAAAAAACTTTTCAGTTAAAGAACCAAATGGTAATGAATAAATGAAATCACTTAAGTGTCTATGATGTGTAATGCAGTAAGGATATAAACAGAAAAGCAAGACAGACCCTGCTCTTAAGTTTCCATTCTAATAGCAAAAGAAGACACATATAAGGAGATTTCAACTGAAGGTCAACAGGGAAAAAACCCAGGGGTCCTTATTTTGGGGTTATAACAAATGGTAATACATCTTCTTAAACGTTATTTTCATTGATAAAAACATCGAATTCTGATGTTGAACCTTTTGACAGTGCCTGCCAAAGACTTTTGAGGAAAGAACTTTCTTTTCCAAGTCTTCAGTTAATTCACAGATTTGGGGGGGCCCATACTTGTGATTTTATTGGTAAAAAGAACTCTCAGTGAGGAAACATCCTACTAGTACAGATCAGCAACTGTTTTGCAATTAATAATCTTGGAGTATTGCCTGAGAGCACTGAAGTTCAAGTAACTTACTTAGGGTCACATGGCTAGTAGATGTCAGAGGAAGCACTAGAACTTATGTCTTGCTAACCTCAAGGTCAGCACTATCTACTACACTATTCTGTCTAACTTTCAAGAATACAGTTTGGGAAAATAGCTATGTAATGTTAGGTTACCATGTATCATAAACATTTCCTACCAACTACCCCCCACTTTGGCATTTTAATAAATTTGTGATCCACTTTTCAATTTTCATATTCAACGTTCTCAAGTCCTATTATTAGTTTTCATCTTCAACATATCCTCCATAGTATCTCCTCCACCTAGAATATCTCTTTCAGGTTATTTGCCTATTCTCCTATGCCCCCTTGACCACAAAGGATACTCTGTAAAATCATAAATATATAATTACCCTGTGTTTGGTACAAATATGGTGTCAAGAGTCACCTTCAAACCTTCAGCCAACTGAAAAAGATAGAAACATTTAATATTACCAAAACTCTGTACTCAAGAAGTCAATTTTAAGGACCTTCTAACTTTATGTCTAAGGAGAAGGGAATTCACAATACAAAATCTATTGCAACATTATATAACCAAAGCAGCATTTCCCCCCTCAACAAAGTTCTTCACCCATGCCAATAAAAAAAGGTCAAATCCCAATACAACAAATACACTTAGGATAAAAATCTATCTATAACAATTTTTTTTTAAAGTCGGGGGCCCAAGAATTTCAAGAATTTTTAAAGGACTACAGTTCTAGTGCTAAAAATTAATTTGAACATCTTACCCTAACGTTTAAATGTTACAGTAACATTTAAGTCAACATAAGGAAATATTAACAAATTTCAAAAATGCCTTTTTTTAAAGATAGTGAAAAAGTCCCTTACATATATTTGACACTGAATTAAACATCTGATTGACTAAATGACTGAAAGGGTTATATAATCTAATAGAATTTTTCTGAAAGGCTCATTCAGATCTAGAACAGAATGGGTACTAATACTTCACAAAGAAGAAGTAATGAGATAGTTTAACACTGCACAGCAGAGTTCTCAAACCTACCACCTGCATAGCTCCCAAGTTCTGAAACATTAAAATGTAATAAAAATACAGTACAACAAAGAGAATGTTAATTTATGGTTTTCTAAGTGAATATGCTGTCCCATTTCTATTTGAGTTTAATGCCACTAATCTTACAGGGTGTTTCCTTAACATCACTGCACAAGCCTCACTTCCCTCACTTCATGGTAGGATCAATTTGTATGGAAAGTGAAAAAGAAAAGATACTAGACAAGTTATAACATGCAGGAAAGAACACATTTTCTGGTTTGTTCAACACTCAATTTGCAAGATATACTTAAACTTCAAAAATAAACTTCTAATCTCTCCTCTTACTTTATCCTCCATGCTGATTTCTGTCCCCAAGGTATTGTCTGTGTTCCATTTTTGAACGAAGGTAAGCCCATAGTCACAGATCTTGTACTTCGTTTCCAAATTACCCGAAGCTTTACCTGTGTCAGTGTATGAATGACCAGATGTGGAAAATTCCTGGTGAAAATGAGAAATTAGGTAACAATTTCAGAATTAACATAGCAAATTAAATTAATTTTAGAAAGTATTACCACTATATTGTTCAGAAACTATAAAAGTTCACTATTTTAATAGCCCAGTACCTTGAATGATTATTCTATTTCTGTAGCAACTTTAATCTATAAATTTCCTTTCCTTTTTTTTTTTTTGCAAATGTTGAATAATCATTTTTATTTTTTTGTTTGTTTGTTGCGAGGCAATGAGGGTTAAGTGACTTGCCCAGGGTCACACAGCTATTAAGTGTCAAGTGTCTGAGGCTGGATTTGAACTCAGGTCCTCCTGAATCCAAGGGCAATGCTTTACCCACTGCAACACTTAGCTGCCCCTTTTTAATCATTTTTAGATACCCATCAATCATTATGGTTCTCTAACATTCATTTTTTTTGGCCGCCTATATACTAGTACTACATAAAACTACTTAAGTGCAGGAATTGTGTTCAGCACGCTTATATTAGCTTTATGCTTAGTTGTTACTTAATATTTGTTGAATGAAAAGTTACCCCATAAAAAGAAATCAATGTATTTTGAACACTTAAGTTTTTGACATTTGGGTCTTAGAAGAAATTATATTTTTAAAATGTCCAATTCTTTGTTATATTAACTACCTCACTACTTCATAGTGAAATTTGTAGTAATTCACGTCAATATTAAATGAAAACGATTACCTAGTTCTATACTATACTTCTCAAACTACCACTAATGAATGAGTCAGAATTCTAATTTTTTTTCCAGAAATGACAATTTGCAATATTTCTAGTATTTTCAATTAAGTGCAATGAAAAGCATCTGCCCTATTTATCCTAAAATATCAATTAAAGAGTCAAAATTTATCACCATTAATATGTAAACTATCAGGAACAAACTGCTGATAGGCCTTCTCAGGGAAAACAACTCTAAAGTACTGCCAATTAATTCTCCATGGTTCCACTTCAGTGCTTATAGGTTTGCTTCCTCCCATTAGCAAACATCCTGCTATCTAATGCTAGTTAAACAGGCTATGCCTTGAATGCCAGAGAAACATGACTAGACAGTTATGATATACTTATCAACACAGAGCAGAACTCTTTCAGAGGAAAAGTTCATGAAGCACAGTTAGGTCAAACCCTAGTTAAAAATTATCACACTTTAATCTTTTAATGGGACAATTCTATTTTTCCACTGGACACTAGCATAAAGTATTTCATTTTTGTAACTATAAATATGAAATCTTGATAACAAGTGTCAATATAAATTTTAAAATTATTACATTGTCAAGGAAATTTCAGCTATCAAGATAATTTGCTCCTATCTTCCAAAATTCCTTTTTACTTCTGATTATTTCTCATTTAGAAAAATCATAGCTCTAAGAGAGCTGTGGTTCACATAGTACTTGAGTTTTAAACAGGTTGAAATACAGAGATAAAATTGTTTAAGTTTCTGTATAAGTGCCTAATATGTTTTATATCAGTAAAATATTAGTAGCATGCTTTAAAAATATGCTAGACTTTTTTGGTTCTATATTGCATGCTAGTTAGCATCACAATCACAAAAATATTACTGTAACACAGATGGGTTATTTGTATGATGAAAATATCAAAATATCATTTTCTAGCTCTAGAAAAATGAAAGGGATGGCCATCTTGTGGAATTTTGATAGCTATGATGAAAAAAGGCATATTATCAGACAAAAAACATACATAAGGAATAAAAAGTCAAGCACATAAGCACACTCTTTATTCTTACCAGCTGGATGAATAATCCCAAACCACAGCCGCATGAAAAGATAAAATTTTAAAGTTTTGTGATTTTTCTGAACATGAAAGCTACCTCTACAGGTCCCCACCTTTTAAAAACATTATAATTTAATACAAAATCTTATACACCTTAAAAAAAAAGAAAAATCCAAATGGAAAAACAGTAATATTTTCCATATAAATGGCTTACTCTAACGAATCACATATATAAAATGTTCATGAATACATGCTATCCCCATGAAGCAGGTATTTATCCTTATTTAACAGATGGAAATATTAAGACAGAATGTCAGTGCCAATACAAGATCAAAGAGTCACTACTACCAAAGCCATTAATGGAAGAAGCCAAGTCTTTCAACTCTAATCCTCTTTTCTAACCACATCATAATGTCCAATAATGATGGCTGCACTGATTTACAGAGGTCCTGAAGGCCATGCAAGAGAGGCTGACAGTGAAGATAAAGGAAAAAGGTAGGCTGGAAATTTTTTATACTGCCTGGAATTCTCTTGAATGAAATTAACGGCTAAGGTGCCCTTAAAAGTAAACCAACAAAACCTTTCTATGCTCATAATTTCTAATAAAAAGCTTTTATGAGCATCCATTAGGCCCTTGGATAGTCTGGCCTTGTATTTTATTTCTAAGTTTTTGTCAACTAATCACAAAAGGTTAAATGAATCAATTTGTAAAAGTGAAGGACACTAAAACTTTAATGAAGTATGTAAGTAAATTCTAAGTTTTCAGTTAAATTAAAAGTGAATACATTCATATGATTTTGACCCTGCGATAGGATACCTACCATCTGTCTTGTTGACAGATTGAAAAGGCTCTTTTTAAAGATATGATATATATATATATTTTAAAAATTTCTCTCCTTATCCCTATGCTTAATTGTTTAAATAGTATTGTTAGGTTTAGAAGAGATATAGTTAACTTGGGGGAAAAATGTGTTCCAAGTTTCTCTGATAAAGTTTTAATTTCTAATACACACACACATATAAAATTAATTCAAGTTTTAAGGAATAAGAACCATTCTCTAATTGACAAATGGTTAAAGGATATGAAGAGGCAGTTCTTAAAGGATGACATCCAAGTTATCAACTGTTACATATATGAAAATGTGTTCAAAATCACTAATGATTGTAAAATACAAACTAAAGCAACTCTGAAATTTCACCTCATATTCATCATATTGACAAAGATGCACAAGGACACATGTTAAAGAGACTATGGGAAAATAGGCATATTAATGCACTCTTGATGGAGCTATGAATTGGCATAGTCATTCTGTAAAACAATTTGGAACTATGCCCAAAAAGTCAGTAAATTGTGCATATCCTCTGACTTAGTGATACTTATACTAGGCCCAAATCCAATGACAGCAAAGAAAAAGAATCCATTTAAAGTTCTTTTTTGTAGTGGCAAAGAACTAAGAACTGGAAATGAAGGGAATGCCCATAAATTGGGAAAAGAATGAACAAATTATGAATGTAATGGAATGCTATAGTATTCTATGGAAGGGGATGTGGTTTAAAGAATCTTGATAAAACTTGTAGGAATTGATAAGCGTGAAGTAAGCAGAATTAGGAGAATAATTTATAAAACCACAACTTTGTAAAGACAAACAAAACAACTCTGAAAGACTTAGGATCCTTGGATCAATGCAATAACCAACTGTAATTCCAGAAGATATGTAATGAGATTCAAGATGCAGAATGAGGTATGTATTTTTGTAGCAAACATGGGAATTTGTTTTGCTTAATTATGCTTATTTGTACAAAGTTTTCTTTTAAATGAAAGGTGAAGTATGGGAGAGAAAACAAATGCTTATTAGATGAAAAATTAAATAAGTAGGGATGATCATGGAAATCAAGACTGACTAGGCGAAAAGACCAAAGTGCACAAAACACACTTCAACTACCCTTAGCTCAATCTCTGAAGATGAACCAAAGTGCTAAAACAAAGAGACAGTATCCAAAACAAGTGGTACTCACCATTAGAAACAGGACATGCCTTATTTTTAAAATCACACAACTGTTTTAAGGAATTGCAATAAAAGTTTTTTTTAAAAAAAGGGTCAATATGGAAAAGAAACATCTATAAAAATGTGGAAAATGATAAAAAAACATTAAAAGTTCCTTTAGGGAAACTGCTCAAGTACTCACCACTCCACTGCAGGACTTGGTTCTAAGATCTATCTTAACCATACCAAACCCTGAAATTAAAAAAAAACAACAAACCATATTATTAAAAAATGAAAGTTATAATATTTTTTTAAATTAGAAGGCATTTTTAAAAAGCTATATGTGCTACAATCTAATATGGTTAGCTCCATAATAATCTTAATTATAACCCGGTAACTCAAAAGCAACTTTACAAGACTAGGAAGAGAATTAGCCTAGCTATTCATAAAGATGAGAAAATACTTCTGCCACATTATGAGAGAGAACTGAGCATGATGGAAAAACATTTGGCTGACATATACACCTAAACGCAAGCTAAAAATGATGGCTAAGTTTCATAAAAGTTACTGCATAGTCATAATATGTTCATTGGAGGAAAATAACACCAGCACAATTCAATTGAAAAAGATTTTTCAGTCACCGAGATTCCTACATAAATTGTTATCCAGTCATGTTTGACTCTTTGTGATCTCATTTGGGGTTTTCTTGGCATAGATACTGGAGTGGTTTGCCATTTCCTTCTCCAACTCATTTAACAGATGAGGAAACTGAGGCCAACAGGGTTAAGTGACTTGCCTGGGGTCATAAAGCTAGTGTCTGAGGCCAGATTTGAACTCAGGAAGATTAGTCTTCCTGATTCTGGGCCTGGCATTTCTATTCATTGCACCAGATAAATAAATGGTTTTGTGAGTGTCACTTACTCAGGAAAGGCACTGAAAAGCTTGAGGGCAACTAGGAAAGTGATGGACCTTGAACCCATTCTGTATATGGATTGGGTAAAGGAACAGGGATATCTAGCCTGAAGAAGAAAAGACTGAGTAGGGTTAGAATAATGGCTGTTTAAGTATATGAAGAGCTGTCATGTGGAAGAGGTATTAGATTTATTTGATTGGCCCTTGGGAGGAAAAACTACATGCAAGCATAAACTGTAAAGAGGCAATTTAATCTCAATGTCAGGAAAACTGACTAACAATTAGAACTCTTCAAAAATACAACTGGCTACTTGGGGATATAGTGGATTCCCTCTCAATGGAGGTCTTCAAGCAAAGGATGGATGACCATTTGTTAGGGATATCGTAATTTGGATTCTTTTGGGGGTATGGGTTGGACCCAATGACTACTAAGGTCCATTCCAATTCTCAAATTCTGTAATTATGGGTAAATATGATATTTGATTATTTAGTTGTCAGTCTCTTGCACTGTTTAACAAGAATATGGGGGTGGGAGAGTGGGGGATGTACAGCTAGGTGGTGCAGTGGATAAAGCACCGGCCCTGGATTCAGGAGGACCTGAGTTCAAATCTGGCCTCGGACACTTGACACTTACTAGCTATGTGACCCTGGGCAGAGTTTTAACATAAATCTATTATTTATCTCTCTAAATAATATAAAACCAGTTAAACATTAACATCATTTTACAAGCAAAGGAACTAAAATTCAATCACAGCATACATACCATATCCTTTGTTGAAGACATCTTTGGCAGCCTTTCCTAAGTCACAGTAAGTTGGTGTGTCACACATTTCTTCTGAGAAAAACAGAAACAAAAAAATAGAATAATTTAACATAAGTAGAATAGTTCCTTCATTACCTTGTCCAATAAAAGGGGTAGTGCTATCTCATTAAGGCAAGAAAAGCAAAAGTCAAATTGATGACTATCCTTTATATAAAAAAAAAGTTTTTAGTCTAAGAATCTTGAAGTTTGTCTACTGTTTAGGCATACTCCAGATTTCAATGTTTAACCTGACTGAATTAGAACTGAGCAACAAGAAAGATGTTTGCATACAGACCTGCAATAACACAATACTACAGTGAAAAACTTGGTAACATTCCCGAATTTAAATTAAATTTTGTTATCCATTAATTGACACAATTATAAAAAAATCCTAGATTATCATTCTATTGTTTATAAGGGAGTGTCTGTCATCTGTTTTCCAGATGAAGAAAAATAAGAGCATTCTCATAACATTCAGAGGTGCTCTTGATAGAACATAAAAGAACTCTCTTCTTTTAAATACAACCAGAAATAGAACAATAATTCCTAATATTTTTTTAACAATATGCAAAAAAACCCCTCTATAGATAAAAACCTCTCTTAGGACTGATATAAAAGTTGAGGTAAAAACCATTTTAGATGCAGAGCAAAACAAGCAGAAAAAAGTGAATATGCCTAACAACTACATTAAGGTAAATGAAAAAAATTTCCAAAAGGAAGGTGAATCTCAAATAATGAAAAAACCAATGACTGGCCTTGGAAAAGAGATACCGAACATACCTCCATAGCAGAGGTGGACTACTAAGACAGAATATTGTATAAAATATCAGACAGGGTTTCTTATTGAATGCTGTTGCAGAAGTGTTTTTCACTGTCACAAGTCAACCTTGAGGTATAAGAGGTTGGAAATGACTGGGATGTAAAGACAAAAGATAACAATAAAATAAATAAAAAACACAGTAGGGAAATGGTTTTTATAAAACCTTCAAAAGGGGACAAAGTCATCACAACCTTGCAAATTCAGTTCTTAAAAAAGGAATTATCCTATAATTGAATATATCCACTAAAAATGGAGTTCTGGAACCAGGCTTAGGACTTCTTACTACAAAGTAATCTGTGTGGCCAAAAACCTTTCTGATCCAAGATAAAAATGGTGCAAAGTTAGAGACTAAATACTTCAAAAGTACAAAGTGCCCTGAGCTTTCACCTTTACTGTGAAATATGCATCACTTGCCATTAAGATCTTTTGTCAAGTTCTCACAGAAGACATTGCATTTGTGAGACAGACGTTCCTCCACCCTCTTTATAGATAAGAAATCTACTCCTACAGTAGGTTCTGAATTTCCTGACACTCAGATTTAAGAGACTAAATCAATCAAGTGGAGAACTATGTCAAACTGTACACTTAGCCAAACTTGTAATTATCATTAGGAGACATAGTGGTGTTCCAGAAGGCAGTCTAGGTACCTGGACAATTTTTGTACTCAAGGTAAAATAAATTAAGATCCTATTCAATCTCAAACCTAGCCTTTTGCTAGTTATTTAATATTGAAAAAATGATACATTGTTTAAAAAAATGGTCAACCAGTTCAAAAATAGGCAATGAACTATCTCTATCAACACCACTAAATAGCATATACTTCATTGTCCTGAAATATAGAATTTCATATTATACTTCTAGGGCAATTTTATCTTTTAAATAAGACCATACTAGGGTCTTTATAATTTTTTTTTTTAGGAGACAGTCTAACTTACTCCTACAAAGCATTTTAATTTTTCATTTGCTTCAAAACTTCTCCCAAATACTATGGGCAAATTTTACGATTTAGTCTCTAAGTTTTTTTTGATCTTTACTCTGCTTGGTCCAATGTAATTTTCCCCAAATGTTAAGTTATTAATGGCATTTACAATATTTTAACTTAGCCGGAAAAAAAAAGGCCACTTATAAAAGCAGCTCATGTGTATACAGATGTAAAGCGCTTTCCGTACATTAGCTTATTTACGTCAACTCTGAGATACTTAGTCCAAGTGTTCATCAGCCTTATTTTACAGAAGAGGACGCAGGCTCTGAAGGACTCTTGGACTGATTAGTCCAAGGTCCGACAGCAATTAAAATGGAAGAGAAGGGATTTCCCACCTCTCGGGTTACTCTTTTGGAGTTTGTACAGAAAGCATCCTCCTTTGAACTTTAAACAGCTTATCTATGAGGGAGCTTTAGCATTCCAGGGGTAAAACTTCCTTCGAATATTGTCATCATTTCTCTTTATTAAAGGAGCTCGGGAACTAAGACGCGAGGACCCAAGGGCGCCGGCGCGGCCACGGCTCCTCCCACGGGCCCTCAGCGGGGGTCCAGGCGCCAAGTTCCCGGAGCAGGTGACAGACCCCCCCCCCTACCCCCCACCCCCCAAGCACGCTCCCGGGCACGTTCGGAGGCTCGCGATAGGCACTCCAGACATTCAGACCGAGGACGAGAAGAGGCGGATCCCACCCCCACCCCCCGCAGCCGCCCGCCCGCCAGCTTGCTCGCCCGCCCAGTCCTGCCCTGCCCCCTCCGCCTTGACACAAAACCCCTACCTTCGCTCGCTCCCTCCCTCGCACCACTCCCCCATTCCGGCGCTTCCCCGCCCCCAAGGCGCCGCTCTCACAGTTACAAAGCGGTCCCTTCTCCTCCCCCGTCAATTCCTGCCTCCTCGTCGTATTCCACCCCAATCCCCAGGCCCGTACCCCTAGTCTCGGGCCGGCCTGCGTGGCACACGAGCCCGCGGCCTCCTCACCTCTAACCGAGGAGCCACTCTCTTCACCAGGGCAAAGCTGAAGGTCTTCTCCACACCGACCCCGCGTGCGCCTGCGCTGAAATCGCTCCCAGAGCGGGCGCCTGCGCACCGCGGGAAGCTACTTCTCCCGCCCCGCCCGCTCTCCCAACCCCACCCCTGATCGCTCGGTTCTGTGGCGCCTGCGCTGTAGTTTTCTGGCGCCTGCCCGAGGGGAGTGCCGGCGCGGCGAGGCGTGGTGTAGTGTGGGGAAAGGGAGAGCTGAGGTGTCTAGGAGGGCGCAAAGCGAACCCCACAAGTTCCAGACTCTATATCGCTTACCGTGTACACGGAAAGGGCCCTCGACACACAGAGTAGCCGAAGGGCCAGGAAAGCGAGGGAATGGACGCTAGGAAAGTACGACCATCCCTGAATGTGCCTAATCTCGCGAGAACCGTCGTGGGCGGGACCCCGATGTCTGTTACCGAGGCGTAAGAAGGCGGAGCGTGGCTGGGGTGTGTGTAGCCGGCTGGCCTGGTAGTTAGACTTCCTTGAAAGGTTCGGATACCGGGTGACCCTGGGAAAGTCACTGAAGGGCTCTCATCCTCCAGCTCCTCCTCTGCAAAATGGAAATGATTATAATAACCAGCCAACCTCAGGGTTGTTGTGAGGTTCAAATTCGATAATAGAAAAACCTTTCCAAACACTTTGAAGCGCTCTGTGAATGTCGGTTTTTATTTTGTATTATTTAGGAATAGCTGGAGCATTCTACTTCCGTCCTGAGTGCATGCTTTGGACTCCTTAATTTTATGCATCACCCAGAAATGGTTAAAAATTAAATGAGGAATAATAGTATCTGACATTAATACAGGGCCTAACATAGGCTAGGTACCGTGCTAAGCACTTTATAAATATTTCATTTGATCCTCACAACCTTGGGGGTCAAATGGAAAAGGATGGTTTATTTATTGATTAGACGTGCCTTTGGAACTTCTTACAAGGCCTGAAGTTAAAAGAAACATGTCTTAAGAAACCTGTGCTACTACAGCATACGTTTATGCATTTAGATTTGGAAGGTAGCCAAAAGGTCATTTAGTCTCTTCCATCTACTTCACCATTTTACAGATCGGGAAACAAACTGGGAAGTTCAATGTTTTAACCTAGGCTAGTCCCTTGGCTCCAAATTACATTTTCTTTATCCTACATCATATTGACTTGAAGAAAAGATCTTGTGCCCTGGACGGGCCTAAGCCTATTCTTTCTCTTTAGGGTGGGGGTAGTATGAACAGAGATTTGGAAATTGTTCTTTTCAACATCACTTTCTTCAAAGGCCTTGTTCTTTCTTCCCTATGAGAGCAAGCTCAACTCACCCACGTGGGCCTATTCTCCTTTCCTTACATATTGGAAGAATTCTCCCCTAAGATTTATCTCAAAGATCTCAAATTTATCTCAGATAGTAACCTGCTAAAATTACAGCTTCAAAATAATTTATCTTCACCCCCTTTTATGCTTTTCGCCTCTTTCTTAAATATTTTAAGACCTAATCTGAGTGTAGGTGACTGAGTTCTCAGGACCTACCAAATTTGGAAGGCCATAGACTGCATATGCATTGTCCAAAGATCTTCCTAGCTTTCTCTGAGGAAGCTTAGTCACAGATCTCATGGAGAAAACCTATCAAGGTACGAAGAAGTGTTCAGGTACTTCTTTTCAATAGTATTGTTTTCCAATTACATTTGAAGACAATTTTAACATTCATTTTTTTAAAATAAAACTTTGAGTTCTAAACTTTTTCTTTTCCTCCTTACAAGGTAAGCAATTTGATATAGGTTATATGTGTGCAATTATGTAGAACTTATTTCTGTATTAGTCATATTGTGAAAGAAGAAACAGAACAAAAGGAAAAGCTGCCAAAAAATAAATAAAACAAAAATAGTATGCTTTGATCTGCATTAAGACCCCATCAGTTCTTTCTCTGTATGTAGATAATGTTTTCTATTGTGTGTCTTTTGGAATTGTCTTGGATCATTGTATTGCTGAGAAGAACTAAGTCAATCACAGTTGAACATCATACAATATTGTTGTTACTGTGTGTACAGTGTTCTCCTGGTTCTGTTTACTTTGCATCAGTTCAAGTAAGTCTTTCCAGGTTTTTCTGATCAGGTATTTCTTTTCTTTTCTTTTTCTTTTTTTTTTTTTGGTGAGGCAATTGGGGTTAAGTGACTTGCCCAGGGTCACACAGCTAGTAAGTGTCAGTGTTTTGAGGCCAGATTTGAACTCAGGTACTCCTGACTCCAGGGCAGGTGCTCTATCCACTGTGTCACCTAGCTGCCCCAGATCAGGTATTTCTTGATAAGTGCCTTAAAAACCACATTGCTATAATGGTTTGAACTAGCCAAGCTGGTGGAATAGGAAGACAGAGTGCAGCCTAACTCTCCTAATGGCTATATGAACAAAGATCTCAAGTACAAGATTGAATAGTGAACAAAAATCTAGGAAGAGATCAGAGACGGTCATCTTTCCAAAACAGGTTCAACCCACAGGCAAGTGACCAGGACAAGAACTCTGAACAGAGGTGGCCTTGAATCACAGAGCCAGACCCCAGTAACAAAACAGGGAGGTTAAGAACTCAGACTCAGGCCCTGAATCTAGGTCTACTTCTCTAACCCAGGTTGGACTTACTCTCCTACAAAGAACAGGGCCTCAGCACTTTCCAGGCAATCCCTTGAGGTAGTAATATAAGACTTGGAAGATAGCCCCATGCCACAGGGGTCCCGGGTCTATCACTAGACAATCTAAGACTCATTTCCCTAGCACAGGCACATAATGCTTTTGTTCTACCCAAGAGAGGGAATCTCAAAACCATATTCCTGGAGCAGAAAAGGGCCACAACTCTGACTCTGTAACCCAGGAGAGGGGATCTTAGGGGCAGATTTGAGGCAAAGTCAAGGCTGAAGTATGGACCAAAGCATGGTTGCTCTGAACCCTGCAGCAGAACAACAGATAAAAAAGGCCAGAACTATTCAAAACCATGATAGTCTCACCAGAAGTGAGCAGAGCCAAGCCCTAATACAAAATCCTAATCTGGAAAGTAAAGCTGGGAAAATGAGCAAACAAAAAAAGATTAAGCACCATTATGATGCCAGGGATACCCAAGTTACAGTAACAGAAGAGGAAGATAATTCTACAAGTAAAGTCTCAAAAAAAGAAAAAAAAACATGGTTTGATCACAAAATCAATTAGAGTCTCTCTAGAATACATGAAGCAAGACGTTTCTTGTGGTTTTAAACTATTATAAATTAAGTGAGAACGCTGAAGGAAAAAATTGGAAAAGAAATGAGAGGCAAGGAGGAGAGAATTGGAAAGAGAATTTAGCAGCTAAGCATAAGAGGTATAAGACCTTACCCACATATCAGACACCTTGAAAATTAGAATGAACTAAATAGAGTTAAATTAATGACTGTAGGAGAGGAAGAGAACTATTAAGATAAAGTCAAAAGATTGAAAAAATAGGGGCAGCTAGGGGGTGCAATGGATAAAGCACCAGCCCTGAATTCAGGAGGGCCTGAGTTCAACTGTGGCCTCAGACACTTGACACTTGCTAGCTGTGTGACCAAGTCACTTAACCCTCATTGCCCTGAAAAAAAAAAAAGATTGAAAAAATAGAAGAAAATGTAAGATGTCTCACATCAAAAAGCAATTGATCTGGAAAATGGAACAAAGATAATTTTTAAAAGGAGTCTGGGGGGAGGGGCAGCTAGGTGATGCAGTAGATAAAGCATCAGCCCTGGATTCAGGAGGACCCGAGTTCAAATCCAGCCTTAGACACTTGACACTTACTAGCTGTGTGAGCCTGGGCAAGTCACTTGCCCCGCAAAAAAAAAAAAAGGTCTGGATAGCATATTTCAAGATAATAAACAAAGCTGCCCAGATCTGTTAGAACAAGAGGGCAAGGTGAAAATAGAAAAGAATTCATCAGTCACCTCTTTAAAGAAACTCCAAAGTGAAAACTCTCAGGAGCATCATAGTCAAAGTCCAGAGCTTCCAGGTCAAGGAAAAAAAAATCCCATAAGTAGCCAGCAAGAAAATTCTCAAGTACTGAAGAACCATAGTCATGATCACATAAGATTTATCAGCTACCAGTATAAAAGAGTAGAGAGCATGGAATGTAATATTCCAAAAGGCAAAAGACATTGCAAAAATAACATGCCCAGAAAGATCAGTTGTAGACCTACAGGAGGAAAAAATAGACCTTCAATGAAACAGAGGACTTCCAAGGATTCCTGATGAAAAGACCAAAGCTGAATGGAAATTTTGAAATATAAACACAGAAGGCACAAGAAACATAAAAAGTTAAATACAGGGTGGGGCAAAAGTCATGAAGGGATTTCAATATTTAATAATGCCTTTATTTTTTGTTTTTTATTTATAATACCATAGCATCATATACAGTATATATATGAAATGAATTTACCAGTGAAAAAATCAAATCTCGTAAATGGCAAAAAATAAAGAAAAAATAATTTTCAAAAAGTTGTTATGGAGCAGTTAGGTGGTGCAGTGGATGGAGCATTGGCCCTAAATTCAGGAGGACCTGAGTTCAAATCTGGTCTCCAACACTTGACACTTACTAGCTGTGTGACCCTGGACAAGTCACTTAATCCTCATCGCCCCACCAAAAAAAATAAAATAAAATAAAATAGTTATGCATTGTGACTTTTGGCCTACCCTGAGCAATGGGAAAAAACTTTGTAAGAATGAACTGTTTAAGGTTGTCTTCTACCAAAAGAATATAATGTCACAAGTGGTCATTTTGTTGTTTAAATATATCTGACTCTTTGTGGCCCCATGACCTATAACCCTCAGGCATTTATAACCATCCTTTACTTCTTGATGTCTGCCCAAGCTCATGTTCATTGCTTCCATGACACTTCCTATCCATTTCATCCTATGCTGTTCCCCATTTCCATTTGCCTTCAATTTTTCCCAACCCCTCAGTCTTTTCCAATGAGTCCTGTCTTTTTATTATGCGGCCAATGTTGTTTTTTTTTTTTTTTGGTTGTTGTTGTTTTTTTTGTTTGTTTTTAGTGAGGCAATTGGGGTTAAGTGACTTGCCCAGGGTCACACAGCTAGTAAGTGTTAAGTGTCTGAGGCCGGATTTGAACTCAGGTACTCCTGACTCCAGGGCCGGTGCTCTATCCACTGCGCCACCTAGCTGCCCCTGCGGCCAATGTTTTTAAGCTTCAGCTTCAATATTTGACCTTCCAGTGAATTGTCTGAATTAATTCTTTAAGTATTGATTTGATCTCCTTGTTGTCCAAGGAACTACCAAAAGTTTTTTCCAGTACCACAATGTGAAAGCATTGATTCTGTGGCACTCAGCTTTCCTTATAATCTAACTCTCACAGCCCTACACTGCTAATGGAAAAACCATACCTTTGACTAATATGGACCTTTGTTGGCAAAATAATGTCTCTGTTTTTTAGTATGCCATCCATCCAGATTTGCCATAGCTTTCCTTCCCAGGACCAAACATCTTTTAATTTCATGACTGCACTTGCTGTTTGCAGTGATTTTTGAACCCAGGAATATAAAATCTGACCCTGCATCTATTTTTTCTCCCTCTATTTGCCAGGAAGTGATAGGACCAGTTGCCAATAACTTAGGGGTTGTTTGATGTTAAGTTTCAAGTCAGCTTTTACACTCTCTTCTTTCAACACTTCTTTCACACTCATCAGTAAGATTTATTCTTCTTCATGTTCTTCTCTCAATGTAGTATCATCTGCATATCTGAGATTATTGATATTTCTTCTGGCAACCTCAATTATGGCTTTTGATTTCTCCAGCCTGGCATTTTGCATCACGTACTCTGCATATAAGTTAAATAAGTAAGCTGACAATCTATAGCCTTGGCATACTTCTTTTCCAATTTTAAACCAATCAGTTGTTCAATGTTCAGTTCTAACTGTTGCTTATTGGTCTGCATATAGGTTCCTCAAGGAGACAAGTAAGATGATCTAGTATTCCCATCTCTTTGAAGACTTGCCACATTTCGTTGTTATCCATGCAGTCAAAAGCTTTAGTGTAGTCAATGAAACAAAAATAGAAGTTTTTCTAGAACTCCCTTGCTTACTCCATAATCCAGCAAATACTGGCAATTTGGTCTTTGGCTCTTCTGCCTCTTTGAAAACCAACCTGCTCTTCTGGTAATTCTCAGTTCACATATTACTGATATTGCTGAAGCGTAGCATGCAGAATCTTAAGCATAATCTTTCTGGCATGTGAAATGAGTACAGTTGTTCAGTAATTTGAAGATTCTTTGGCATTGCTCTTTCTTGAGACTGGGACATAAATTGATCTTTTCCAATCCAGTGGTTACTGTTGGGTTTTCCAAATTTGCTGGCATAATAAATGCAGTACTTTAACAGCATATTTTAGGATTTTAAGTAGCTCAGCTGGAATTCTATCACCTCCACTAGCCTTATTGTTAGCAGTGTTTCCTAAGGCCCACTCAACTTCATTCTGCAGGATGTCTGGCACTAGATCAATAACCACACAATTGTGGTTATGGGTGATGTTAAGGTGTTTCTTGTATAGTTCTTTTGTATAGTCTTGCCAACTCTTCTTAATCTCTTCTACTTCTGTTAAATCCCTACCATTTTTGGCTTTTATCATGCCTATTTTTTTGCATGAAACTTTTCCTTTGATATCTCTAATTTTCTTGAAGAGATCTCTTATTTTTCCCATTCTGTTGTTTTCTTCTACTTCTCTGCAGTGTTCATTTAAGAAAGCCTTATCTCTCCTTGCTACTCTCTGGAATTCTGCATTCAGTTAGATATAGCTTTTTTTTTTTCTTCTTTACCTTTTGCTTTCCTTTTTCCTCAGCTATTTGTAAAGCTCATCAGATAGCCATTTTGCTTTCTTTCTTGCCTTTTAATCTTTGGAATTTTTTTTGTTGCTGCCTCCTGTACAATATTGCAAACTTCTGTCTGTAATTGTTCAGGCATTCTCTCTAAGATCCAATCCCTTAAATCTATCCATCACTTCTACTTCATGGTTTTCCCTACTTTCTTCAATTAAAGTCTAACTTTGCCATAAGAAACTCAGGATGTGAGCCACAGTTGGCTCCAGGTCTTGTTTTAACTGTCTGTATAGAGTTTCTCCACTTTTTGCTACAAAGTATATAATCAATCTGATTTTGATATTGACTATCTGGTGATATCCATGTGTAGAGTTGCCTTTTAGATTGTTGAAAAAAGAGTCTGGACACCATCCATCTTGCATCCATGCCATCCTTTGGTTCAGCTTTTGACTCTCTTCTCAGCCCATTTCCTGGGCCTCTTGTCTACTCCAATGTTGAAACTAGCCAGAAACCTTGCTCTACAAGTCAATGACACTGTAACCATCAGACCCAATAAGTTCCTAACAAATAGACTTCTTCTTCATAAACAGATGGTTATAAATGTCCTTCATCTTAGAAAAGCCACTGTGCCTAAGACTGAAATTCGAGAAAAACTGGCCAAGATGTACAAGACAACTCCAGATACCATTTTTGTCTTTGGATTCAAAACCCATTTTGGTGGTAGCAAAACAGCAGGCTTTGGCATGGTATGATTCCCTTGACTATGCAAAGAAAAATGAAACACAGCACAGACTTGAAAGACATGGCCTGTTTGAGAAGAAAAAAGATATCAAGAAAGCATTGAAAGGAACACAAGAAGAGAATGAAAAAAGTCAGGGATGCTGCAAAGGCAGATGTCAGTGCTGACAAAAATAAAAGGCATATGGATGATGTTTATCTGTGAAAATAGTATGGATTTTTCATCAGAACAAAAATAAACTATGTAAAAACTTTTTAAAAAGCGTTTACTATGACCATCAAGTTATCTTAACAAGACTGTTGATCTCATGCTTTATTTTGTATTCCAAGGCCAAACTTGCCTATTATTCTAATTATCTTTTGATTTCCTCCTTAAGCATTCTAATCCTCTACGATGAATGTGACATCTTTTTTTTGGTGTTAGTTCTAGAAGATGTAGGGCTTCATGGAACTGATCAATTTTAACCTCTTTAACATCAGTGATTAGACCATAGACTTGTATTCCTGTGATATTAAATGGTTTGCTTTGGATTTGAGATTATACCCAGTACTGCTTTTCTCACCTTTTTATTGACTATGAGGGCTACTTCATTTCTTCTTCACAGAGCATGTGCCCAGAGGATTTGGGCAATCTCATCCATCAACAGTGTCCTTCAGAGACTGACTGAATGATCTGCAAGAGCTGGTCCCTGAATGAGGAAATAGAAAGGAAAAATTTCAATCCTAATTTAATAATTGGTTATTAATATAATAGAAAAATAATCACTTCCCTCACATCCATAAAATAAAACAAGATAGCAGATTTAATTAGAAAAAACCTATTATGTTGTTTGTAACATACTTGAAACAAAGATTCACATAGAGTTAAAATGTGTTTAGAACAATCGTGATTTTAGAAGAGGCAACAGCTAAAATATACTTAATTAAAAGAAAAACAGGATAGGACAATGCATTTTACTGAAAGCTGCCATAGACAATGAATTCATTTCATTGATTAAATATAGGCACTGAATGTCATAGCATCCAAGTACTTAAAGCTAAAAAAGTTACAGGAGAAAAAAAGACAGTAAAAACCATAGTGGAGGGGGCAGCTAGTGGGCGCAGTGGATAGAGCACTGGCCCTGGAGTCAGGAGGACCTGAGTTCAAATCCGGACTCAAAAACTATAGTGGAGGACTTCAATATACCCTTTTTATAATTAGATAAATCTAATCACAAAATAAATAATAAATAAGTTTAAAACCTGAATATGATTTTGAAAATAGATATGATGGATCTCTGGAGATTTTTGAATGGAAATACAAAGGAGTATAAGTACTATCAGCTATGCATGAGACCTTTACAAACAAATTAATTAACCCCATAGAGGAGCAGGGTAGTAAAGTAAAAAGAGAACCAATCTTGGAACCAGTTAGGCCTGAATTTAAGTCACACCTCTACCATAGCTGGCTGTGATGTTATGTGAGTCACTTAATCACTCTGTGCTCTAGGCAACCCTCCAAGACTATAAACTGCAGAGAAGGTTCTGGCCTGAATTGGTAGAGGGAGTTTCCTCATTCAGGAATTCCTACACTAATGAAATTACAATTCAGAAAAAGAAAAGAAAGGAAGGAAGAAATCAGGGAGGGAAGGGAGGAAGAGAACAAGGAAGGAAGGAAAGAAGGGAAAATAATCATGGGCATAAAAACCTTATAAACAAATGCAGAAAAGCAATAATATTAAAAACATCCTGTACTAACCACACTAGAATAAAATTACTTTGAATAAAGGCTGTTGGAGAAAGGATTAAGAATCAAATGGAGACTAAATAACAATCCTAAAGAATTGGTGAATCAGTCATGGATAAAACACTGGCCCTGGATTCAGGAGGACCTGAGTTCAAATCTGACTTCAGACACTTGACACTAGCTGTGTGACCCTGGGCAAGTCACTTAAACCCAATTGCCTCACTAAAAAAAAAAAAAAAGAAGAGGAAAACCAAATTACCAGTATCAAAAATGAAAAAGATTTCATAATAAAGATATTAGAAAAAAATCTTACCTAACTGTATACCAATATACCAATAATTATATACCATGACAAACAACACGGGTGATTATTTTTTAAAATATAAAATATTCAAATTAACATAAAATAGAGTATTAAAATTTTTTTTCAGAAAAATTTCGGCCATAAGTGAATTACCAAAGTAAAAAACTCTGGATTATATGGATTTGTAAACAAATTCTTTCAAATACTCAAAGAACAATTAATTCCAATATTACATAAGTTAATTTATGCCATAATGTCCTTGTTGTAAACAGTGAACAATTCTGAAAGACTTAAGAATGGATTCAACAAAATGAACAAGATTCCAGAGGAACAATGATGACAGATGCTACCCACTTTATAACAGAGGTGATAAACTAATTAATATGTGGAATGAGGCAAAATTTTTTGGATATTGCCAATATGGGAATTTGTTTTGCTTGAGTGTGCTTATATAGTGGTTTTGTTTTCCTTTTCACCCATCTGTGGGGAAAGAGAAGGTGAAAGGGAGAAAAATATGTTTGATAAATGAAAAAGATAAAATTTTATTTTTAAAAAATCACATAGCTATAATGTGGATTTAAAGGAGGTATCCTGTAGATGTGAAATCCTTATTAGCTACAGAAAGGCATGATCCCTTTACACATCTTCATATTCCCCCATAGCACTTAGCAAGGGTTTGCACATAGTCCTTGCACTCAATAAGTGTTGAATGATAGTATGAATGAATTAGAATTTGCAAATATCTCCAAACTCATTTCACTGCATTGTAAAAATAGGATAGTAACAGGCAGCTAGGTGGTGAAGAGGATAAAGCAGTGGCCCTGGATTCAGGAGGACCTGAGTTCAAATCCGGCCTCAGACACTTGACACTTACTAGCTGTGTGACCCTGGGCAAGTCACTTTACCCTCAATACCCCACAAAAAAAAAAAAAAAAGAAATAGGATAGTAACATATGATTGCAGAAACTCTGATAGTAGAAGTGGAAACTTGCTTAAAAATGGAAAGTCGTGCCCATTGGTAAAGTTGAAAAAGTGTTTAGAGTTATCAGAAGAGGTTCTGTGATTACAGAAGTTCTCAATCAGAAATTAATGGAATAATGCCCCAACAAAATCCAACTCTGTTGAGCCCTGGTTCCATTTTAGGCCACAAGGTGGAGCAAGGAAATAAGAAAAGAAAAAGAAAATAGTAGGTGCAAAGCATCAACTCCCACCTCATACCTAGGACAATGCCCTGCCATTGTTTTATCAAAGCACAGGGTTGGTGGATTTTTGTGGGGCGGGGTTTCCCTAGGGCAGAAATGGGAAAGGGTTAAGCGGGGAAATAAGAGGAGTTGGGATCAGACTTGTAATTTCAGTGGTCTAGGGAATTCATGATATAGAAATTCTGTCCACCTATGTGATCCGCCATTTATTCCCTTGTAATTTATAGCGAGAGTTTCCTGGGACATTGAGAGTTTAAGGAACTTATTTACCAACATACAAATAATATGTTAGAGACAGTATTTGAACTGATCCTCTGTCCACTATACTATGATACCTCTCTTACTACCTCATCACTTACATCTTAGAATATACTTAAGAAAAGTTTGAATGGTTGAATTGGTTGCCCAATGGCTTACCTACCAAGTTGAGATATGCTTTGATATTTGAATTAAGAAGCTTATGTTTTCTATTAAGTACATGTAGGTGTTTTTTTTTTTAATTGTGGACTAGAGATAGGTAAAATGTTTCAGTTCCCAAAATGGGAAAAAAAAAAAAGGTGAATTGTCAGATAAATGAAGAACAAAATTAACTTTGGTTTCTGGTAAAATTTTAGGAAGCATTATTAAAGGTATAGTTCGTATACACTCAGAGAGGGAAGCTATCATTTTTGATCACTTTGAGTCGCTGTAGATTCATAAAGAGTAAGGTATGCCAGATCAACCTTACAGATTCTTTACTAGGTTGATTATAGTTCAGGGAAAGGCCATAGATGTCAAATACCTGAGTATAAGTGAGACCAGCAAAGTTTCTTATAATACCCTTGAAAACTGGATATGAGCTGGGTGATAGCACTATTAGGTGGATTTAGAATTGACTGGATGACTGGGCTCAAAAATGGTGATTAAAAAAATCACTATCAGCTATGAGGAATCCCTAGTGGGGATGTTACAGGGCTTTGTCCTTGGCCTGTTAATAACAGTAAATCACATTTATATAGTGTTTTAAGATCAAAGTGTTTTCCTCACAATCCTATGAGGTATTTTAATTTTCTCTGCTCATCATTTTTTTTATGACTTGGAGGAAAGCATAGGTTATCAAATTTTTAGATGACACAAAGCTGGGGAAAATAACTAACACATTGTATGACAAAAACAAAAGCCCAAAAAGCAGAAATAATTGGCCAATCTCCATTACAGAACAATAAAGAAGAACTGAGAAGAACACATAGACATCCTAAGATATTTCTGTAGTTGTCCAGCTCTGTAACCAATCCCTGCAATGGGAGTTCCTCATAGAGGCCTTTACTGAGAAATTAAGCTCAGACCCAAGTCAGTTTGAGCCTCAGGCTTCAAACAGAAAACTGGGAGTGCTAATTAGAGAGGAAGAAAGCAAAACACTGATCTCTTTCCCATCCACAGGGGAGGGGTCTGAAGCTTACAAAATATTTCTTTCCTCTCCTAACTCCTAAGAGAGGGCCAAGCTTGTGCAGAAGCAAAGTAAATTATTAGGATGATTTAAGAGTTATGGAAAAGGTATTCCCATCCTCAAAATTCCTTTGTGATCTGATTGTATGGCTATACCCATAAAATGAAATCTCTTGGGGAAAAAAAGTAGAAAAAATTAAGGTATAAAATGTCTTTTAAAAAGTATATATTCCTGGGGAAGCTAGGTGGCGCAGTGGATAGAGCACCAGCCCTGGATTCAGGAGGACCTGAACTCAAATCCGACCTCAGACACTTAACACTTAATAGCTGCGTGACTCTGGGCAAGTCACTTAACCCCAATTGCCTCACCAAAGGTAAAACAAAACAAACCAACAAAAGTATATATTCCTAAGGCTCTCTAAATCCAGAAAAAAAAGAACTGTGGAATATAGATGCAGATTGAACCATACTATTTCTTTTGTTTTGGGTGCTGTTTTTCTTTTTTGAGGTTTTTCCTTTTTGCTCTGATTCTTCTTTTATAACATGACTAATGCAGAAATATGTTTAATGTTATTGTACATATATAACCTATATCAGATTACTTGCTGTCTTGGGGAGGGGGGAGGGAGGGGAAAAAATGTGAAACTAGAAATCTTATAAAAACAAATGTTGAAAACTATCTCTACATGTAATTGGAAAATAATAAAATACTTTTATAATTTAAAATTTTTTAAAAGTATATATTCCTAAATATATGGTATAAAATATATTTATTGTAAAAGATTCTTCTTCAATATTCCTTTCAAGCTAAAGAAATTTAATTCATTTTTATCAGCACTGCTCTCTTTATCTTAGTCATTTTTACAGTTATTCTAGCTGGCATAGTAGAGAGAGTGTTGGACTTTGAATCAAGGAAACATGAATTCAGAGTCTTAATCTCAGATACTTACTATCTGTGTGACCCTAGGCAAGTCACTTAACCCTGTTTGAGTTCCTCATCTGTAAAATGAGGTCAAAAAGGAAATGGTGGGGGCAGCTAGGTGGCGCAGTGGATAGAACACTGGATAGAGCACTGGACCTGGAGTCAGGAGTACCTGAGTTCAAATCCAGCCTCAGACACTTAACACTTACTAGCTGTGTGACCCTGGGCAAGTCACTTAACCCCAATTGCTTCACTTAAAAAAAAAAAAAAAGGAAATGGCAAACCACTCCAGTATCTTTGCCAAGAAAACCCCAAATTGGGTTATGAAGAATCAGACACAGTAATAACACTTAAAAGTAATCTTTTACTTTTTAGTAACTTTAAGGTAAGAACATTTATTGAATGAATTAACTGGACATCAAGGGCTGAGCTAGAAAGAATTAACAACACAGGGGAAACTAGCAAAAGGAGAAAAAGGTTAGACTCAGCTGTGGCAGAAGACAGATCAAGAAGGGCCATTGGTCCTAAAGCCATCTTACCTCAGAATATTCAAGCTATTATCATCAGCTGTACCTGTCCCCTCAAAGACTGGAGGAAGTTTCAAGAAAATGCCCTAACTTTCCCTCCCAGTGCCATATTAATAGACACTGTAATATCCGTGGCTGATTCTTTTCCTGAAAATCTCAAATAACCTGAATTTTGCTTTAAACCACAAAAAAGGCAGAGGTATATTAAAGCAGACAGCCAAACTTCTGTCTAAATGTTGGGAATTTTCCTAACTGGAGGCTTAGAGCAATTGTGAATGTTCTCCTGTTTATTTAATATGAAATCCTTAAAGCAGCAAAGGGAACCACTTGGACCTGAGAGGCTGATATACGGACTTTAGACTTAATTGTAATAATGCTTTTATAGATAATACTTGGATCCCATTGTTATGTGCAAGTTTATCAGTTTTTCCTTTAGCTAAACAATCCTAATTCATTTCACCTTTGCTCAACCCTTTATTTCTCTATTTCTCCTTTCTGAGTTCCTCCCAAGTTTTTCTATCTACCTGAAATTGTACAATTCCAAATACTCAGAAGTTCAAATACATCTGTGCTCTCCTCAATGTGGATGTTCCTTCCAATGATGCAGATTGAAAACTATCCATGCCGGCCCATGTTATGTGACTCTTAGCCATGTCTTTCCAAAAATTCACCACAGAGGGTCCAACCAATGTGCTACAGACCTTTCTCACCTTTTTCCATCACAAGAATGCCAGTGGAACACACAGGCTGTCCAATGGTTATCACTAGCTCTTCTCATATGAGAAACCCATCTTTTTTGGTCATAAATTTCCTTGGTGACATCCTCTACTTCAGCTCTTTAATATTTCTTCTCTCTTATATGTTGCAACTTGGCCACACCCACCATACTTCTCTATTGACCTATGTATACTAATTTTTAATTCTTCAGAGACTGCAGTATCCTATGAGATATACAGATATACAACACTGGTAGAATATTGGTATTAAAAATGTGAGTTATCTGTATAGAAATAATAACTGAAACCTTGGAAGGAGACAAGAAAGCTTTGTTTCTGGGAAAAGTTTAGAGTCACTATGGAAGCTTCACAATTTCTCAAAGACAATTCAGTACACTCTCCTCTTCCTGTAATCCTTGTTTGTATCTTCTTCCAGGACCTTTCTCTCACAATCACTCTTCATTTCTCATATATTCAGCTGTCCCTCTCCACAACTGTCTTCTGCTAAGACTACAAATATGGCCTGGTATCCCCTATGCAAGAAAACTCTGCTTTCTATCCTTCTACCCCAAGGGTTAGCATTTTGTCTCTATTCCATTTTGCTGACAAACTTCTTGAAAGAGTAGTGTTTGCTGTCTTCATTTCATCATGTCCCACTCTCTCCTTCCAATCTTGCAACCTCTTTTCAATCAGACTTCATTTCCCACCACTATTTGAAGTTGCTCTACCAAAAGATAGCCACTTAACCCAAGTCATTTCATAGTACTCATCCTCCCGGATCTCTATAGCTTCTGCCTTTGCTGACTAGCCCCTTCTTGATTCAATCAGCTTCCTTGGTTTATCTGACATTACTCTATCCTGGCTCTCCTGATGATACTTTCTCTGCCTTCTTTGCCAGTGCCTCTTATACATGAAACAAAGATTCTCTAAGCTTCTTTTCTAGGCCCACTTTCCTCTGTATTCTCTCTTTCTTAGCTTTCTTGTCTTCTTCCAAGGTTTCAGTTATTATTTCTATGCAGATAACTCTCAAATCTTACTTCTGCCCTTGATTTCTCTCCCAGGCTCCAGAGCTTTATCTCCAACTGCCTTTTGGACTCTTCCACCTGGGTGGCTCACTATACTACAAACTCATGTTCCAAGCTGAACTGATCTGCTATTCTTCTGACTACCCTATCACTGTTAATGGCAATATCATTCTTTTAGTCATTTGAGGTTCAAAACCCTGAATTTGTTTTTGAGTCCTCCCATCCTTTCCCTTAATCTTGTTGTTGTTGTTGTTCATTTGTTTCCAACTCTTGATGACCCCATGGACCATACACTCCATGAGGTTTTCTTGGCAAAGATATTGGAGTCCTCTGCCATTTCCTTCTCCAGTGGATTAAGGCAAACAGTTTAAGTGACTTGCCAAGGGTCATCACACAGCTAGTAATTGTCTGAGGATCGGTTTGAACTCAAGAAAATGAATCTTCCTGATTCCAGAACTGGTGTTCTATTTGCCGTACCACCTATCATAGCTTGTTTAGCTATGATAAATATATCAAATGATGGGCATCCTCTCAGTTTCCAATTCTTTGCCACCTCAAAAATAACTACTATAAATACTTTTGTACATGTGGGTCCTTTTCCTCTTTCTTTGATGTCGTAGGGTTATAGACCTGGTACTAATATTTCTGGGTCAAAAGGTATGAACAGTTTTATATATAGCTCTTTGGATTTAATTCCTAATTGCTTTCCAGAATGGTTGGACTAGTACACAGATCCACTAACATTACATTAGTATACCTCTTTTCCCACATCCCCTCTAGCATTTGTCATTTTTCTTTTCGGTCCTGTTAGCTAATTTTGTGGGTATGAGGTGGTACTTAAGACTTATTTAATTTGTAGCTCTCTAATTATTAGTGACTTAGAGTATTTTTTCCATTTGACTATTAGCTTTTATTTCTTCCTCTAAAAACTGCCTATTCATAGCTCTTGAGCATTTAGCAATTGGGGAATGTCCCATTCTTATACATTTGGTTCACTTCCCTATATATTTGAGAAATGAATCCTTTAAAAGAGAAACTGGCTGCCAAGATTTCTACCCATTTCCAGTTTTAATTTTAATATTAGTTGTATTTGTTTTGTTTGTGCAAAAACATTGTAATTTTTTTGTAATCAAAAATATGTTTTATCTTTTGTGAACCTCTCTAATCTCTTGTTTCGTCATGAACTCTTTCCCCTAGCAATAGATCTGACAGGTAATTTTTTCTATGACCCACTAATTTACTTGGGCTTTTACACTTAATGTCTAAATTATATACCCATTTTGAGCTTATCTTGTTATACAGGGTAAGATGTTGGTCTCGCCCCAATTTCTGCCAACTAATTCCCAGTTTCCTTCACATTTTTTGTCAAATAGTAAGTCCTTACTGCAATAAGTAGAATCTTTGGTTTGATCAAAACTAGATTATTGAGCTTATTTGCTTCTATATATTCTGTCCCCAATCTGTTCCATTGATGAACCACTCTATATCTTATTCTGTACCAATTGTTTTGATGATCACATCTTTGAAGTACAGTTTTAGATCTGGTATTGTTGGCTCCCTTTTTTCACATTTTCCCCCATAAATTCCTTTGATATTATTGACCTTTAGTTTCTCCAGGTGAATTTTGTTATTATTTTTTCTAACACTATAAAGTCATTCTTTGATAGTTTGATTGTTGATCCAAGACAATCCCAAAGGACTAATGATGAAGTATATTATCCACCTCCAAAGAAAGAACTGATATTGATGGAACACAGACTGAAGCATGTTATTTTTCACTTTCTTTCTTTCTTTTTTTATTCAACTTTTCTTATACAGAATTACTAATATGGTAATGTTTTACATAATCATACGTGTATAACCTATATCTGATTGCTTATCACCTCAGGGAGGGGGGAGAGGAAGGAGGGAAGGAGGGATAAAAATTAGAACCCCAAACTGTGGTTAAAATTTAAAAAAAAGATAGTTTGATTGTTATAGCACTGTAGTATAGTTTTTATTATATTGGCTTAGCCTAACCATGAGCAATTAATATTTCTCCAATTATTTAGATCTGTCTCTATTTGTGTGAAGAGCATTTTATAATTGTGTTCATATAGTTGTGTGTATGTCTTCACAGGTAGACTCCCAAGTATTTTCTCTTCCTCATCTCTACCTGTTTCTACCCACTTTCAAAACCCAGCTCAAATACCATTCCCCACATATAATTATATAAAGCTTTCTTTGATTCTCCTGGTTGAAAGTGTTGTCATCCCTCTCTGAATTCACATAGTACTTGGGTTTCCCAGTAAGGATTTGGTCTGGTGTGTTTTCTAGATCTGTTTAGAGGAATTATTTGGTTTTTTTGGTGGGGTGGAGCTTGTTTATTTCTTCCAGCTACTTCATCATCTTTTGCTCCATCTCCCCATATAGCATTTGGAACCCTTCTTGTGTATTTGCCACATTCAACTTTGAAGGATAGTTGGTTATGTCTTCTGCCACAGAAGTCCTACTCTTATTTCTCATTGTGGTGCCATGATGATCCTAGGTTTCTTAGGCTATACCAGCTGAGTTCTGCTGAATGATATATAGATAGATAGATGCTAGCAACTGATGTGCAAATTCATTTTCTGCAGAGATGTGAGAGACTGCAGAGCAGGAACTAATAATAGCAAGTCCAGTATGGCTAGAATGTTGTGTGTGAAGAAGAGGGCAATGAAATAATTAGAGAAGCAGCATGTTACCTTGTAAAAAAATATTGGACTTAAAATCAGAAGAGATCTGCATTTGAATCCTGCCTCTGATACTTTATAGCTGCCTGGTTTTTGGCAAGTCAGTTAGCCTCTCTGAGCCTCAGTTTCCCTATCTATAAAAATGGGGATAATAGTATCCTTAGCAATTACTTCACAGGGTTGAGATAATGTTTGTAAAGTGCTTAGAGAAATTTAAAGTGCCATATAAATATCAAGTATTATTAAATAAGGCTAGACCCATAGGTAGGGATTTATTCTGAAATTCTTGTCCACAAGAGGGGTAAGCTAGAAGGCAGCTTGTTTTCTGTGGTTGCTCCTGGTCTAGCTACTAGTGTTGATGCTGGGATGACAACAATAATAGCAGCATTCCTATGATTTGCAAAGTGCTTTACAAACATTATCTCATACAAACCTCTTAACAAGCCTGGGACGCAGGTGTTAATATTATCCCCATTTTATAGATGAGAAAACTGAGTCAGAGACTGAGTGACTGACTCAGGGTCACAGTACATTTCTGAGGCCAGATTTTTGAACTTGGGTCTTTCTGACTCTAAGTTCAATGTTCTATCTACTGTACAACTTAGCTTGAAGGCTATTTGAGAAACCCTCATCAGACAAGGGAGATTTCCTGGGTCTGGACTCCTCCATTTACTCTAAAAATCTGAAACCTTACTTAAGCAGTCTGAAACCTCCTTTCTTTTATGTTTACCCGTCTCTTTCTGCTACTGTCTTCCCTTAAGCTTACGGTGCCCCAACCCCCCTGTCTGGAATCTTCCAGCTTTCCATCCTATTGTCAATACCGCCTGACCTCAGGTAACCAAGCAGCCATGTTCTGTCTACTCCCATAAGATGACATGCTGTCCCATTTCATCTTTTTACCTTAACTCATTAATTCCTGTGAGATTCTGCCAGGGAGTGGCTTTTTCTAGTTTCTTTGATGATTTTTTTTCTTTAGAGAAAAGTAAAGTTTATTGCAAATAAACTGGTTTCGGCACAGGAGCTCTAACAAAATTAAAATCTCTGTTCCTAAGTGAACTATAAATCACCTGTCTTGACATCTTGCTTTTGACTTAAGTGATAGCAGCTGTAATTCTGCAGGCTACAGGTGTACAGCTATCAAAATGAGTCTGGAATTCTCTGTGGGCAGGCTGGCTGACTCCAGGAAATGGAATGAAACCTAAGCCTTTAGAAAAGGGGAGCTGGGAGAGAACTTTTGTTTCCAGGAACTCATCACTGCTTCTAAATGATGATCAAGATTGCTCCGTTTCAGTGTTCCTTTGGCCTTCCTAAATAGATTTGAGGGGATATATTTGAAATACTAACTTGATTTTATAATCCTTGCCAGCAAAGATGCCAGCTCCCTGGAAGGTGATGTGTGTATTGGGTTTCTGCCTTTGTTCTACCAGCTCTGGGTGTCTCTGTGAATGGGAGCTACATTCTAAGGGCAGCCTTGTTGTCCTCTATTGTCTCTAAGGTATTGCTGAAGTGTCGAGTTGTCTGTGGATGTTCTACAGTATTTTACTGTTGGAGTAAGAGCCGTGAACTTTAGTAGCCTGAAACTATCAACTAAGAAAATACTTTCCAAGCAGAAATGAATGTTTTAAAGTCTTTCAGAATTTCCCCTATCCCCACCCCAACCTGGTCCTTTCCTCTTCCCCCTCCACCACCTTAATTCTTTAGTAACTGAAATCCTCGATTAACCCCCATGGTGGGGTTGGGGGGTCTTTAGTTAGTAATGGTGACATACTAGGCAGAGTTCACAAAAGAGCATTCTAGAAGTCTCCTTATTCCAAAAGTTTTCAAGGGAGTACTTTGTGGAATGGGTTCTTTTCAAAATAGTGGGCTTTTTTTTTTTATTAGGAGACAGAAGAGATAGAGGTATTTCTTTTAATGCAATAACTGTTGTTGAGTCGTTTTTCAGTCATGTCTGACTCTTTGTGGCCTCATTTGGGGTTTTCTTAACAAAGTTACTAGAGTGGTTTGCCATTTCCTTCCCCATTTCATTTTACAGATGAAGAAACTGAGGCAAACAGGGTAAAGTGACTTGCCCAGGTTCACACAGCAAATGTTATTGAACAAAAAAGCATGGAAGACTTATGGACTGCTGCATAATAAACATTAAATGTTTATTATGTTCCATGCACTAAACAATAAATACGTAAAAACATGGGCAAAAAATAGTCCCTAATCTATAAGATCCTTGAGAGCTTATCATCCAATGAGGGAGACAACACACAATTATGTGCATCTAAGACATATACAAGGTAAATTGGAGGTGATCTCAGGAGAATGGCAGTGACATTGAATGGGACCATAAAAGGCCTATTGAAGAAGGTGGGATTTGAGCTGGGGTTTGAAGTAAGCCAGGAGGCTGAGCATGAGGGAGAACATTCTAGACATGGAGAAAAGTCAATGAAAAGCAGAGTAGGGAAATGGAGTGGGATGTGCAAGGAACTAAAGTTTTGAAAGGAACTAAGTTTTGAAGGAAAAGAGATTCTTTGAGGCACAAGTGGGAAAGGAATGTATTCTGGGCATGAGGAACATTAAATTCAAAGGCATGGAGATAAGAAGATGAATATTGTGTATGAGGATCAGAGAAAAGACTAATTTGACTGGACTGCAGAAGAAGCAATTGGGAATAATATCCAATGACACTGGACAGATAGGTTGTGAAGGGCTTTAAAAAACTAAACAGAGAAGTTATGAGTACCAGCTGTTAGGGTTGAACAGAGGGAGATAGTGAAGTTGAAGAACAGCAACGACATCGAGAGGACCCACATCAACTGGGAGGGGAGAACAATGATAGCAGCAAGAGGATCCATGGTGCTGCTAGAAATATAAGAACTATAGGGGGCAGTGACCAGAAAATGGTCAATGAAAGAGCAATACAGAGAGAGAATTGACATGGAAGAGCAAACACCCCATTTCGGGGTCCCACCCAGTGGTACTATTTTATATTTAAAAGGTCAGATCGATCTCTTGATTTTAAAAAAATTTAGATATAAGTCCTTTTTTTGTCCTTTACTGTATGAATAAATTCATCCTATATTTTGAGGCCTTGTGAGCCTGAGTACTTGTAAAAGGAACACTGATACTAAAGTTTTCATGTTCTACTTAGGTGGCAATAAGCTAAAGGATCTATCTCTAAATCATACCAAGGCTCTTCATCTCAGAAGGGAGACTCTAATACAATGGTAACATGCAGGGGTGTGTTGGTAAATGTTTAACAATCAGCTTTAAAAAAGTACCCATGACACACTTTTAAGTTTAATCTGTATTATTAATATTTTCTCCATCACTTTATTTTACACAATCAACAAAACAATAAATCAAACCCTGATTTAAGGTATAAATGTTGACACTAAAAATTTAATAATTGGCTCCTGCAAGTTTAAGCTGGCTCCAGCACATCCCTGGTAATGATACCATACTACTAATCATCTAAGTTTCAAAAATGTCATTTTAAGAAAATTTCTCCCTAGTCCACTGTTAACCACATATCCTCAACCTGTCTAATTATTTAAAATATACTTTATTTCATTATTTTCCAATTACATGTAAAAACATTTTAAGATTCATTTAAAAATTTTGAGTTCTAAATTCTCTCCCTCCCTTCATAAGAAGGCAAGCAATATGCTATTAATTATACATACATATGCAGTCATGCAAAACATTTCCATATTAACCGTGTTGCAAAAGAAAATGCACAGAGAAAACAAGAAAAATAGTTTTTAAAAGTATGCTTCAATCTGCAATAAGAGTTCATCAGTTCTCTTTCAGGATGTGGATAGTATTTTTCATCATGGATCTTTTGGAATTGGCTTGGATCATTGTCTTTATCAGAGAAGTTGTCTTTTACAATTCTTTTTTTTTTCTTTTTGGTGAGGCAATTGGGGTTGTGACTTGCCCAAGGTCACACAGCCAGTAGTGTCAAGTGTCTGAGGCCGCATTTGAACTCAGGTCCTCCTGACTCCAGGGCCGGTGCTCTATCCACTGTACCACCTAGCTGCCCCTACAGTTGATCATTCTTACAATATTGCTGTTATTGTGTACAATGTTCTTCTGGTTCTGCTTGCTTTACTTTGCATCAGTCCATATAAGTCTTCCCAGGTTTTAGAGATTATGTAGTCCAAACTGATTTTCTACTTGGGAAATTGAAGCCTAGAGAGCAATCTTCTATTTCTATTCATTGCTACTAACCAGATGTGACTTTGAACAAGCCACTTAACTCTTCTAGACTGAAGTTTCTTCATCCATAAAAAGGAGAACATTGGATTAGATAATTTTTAAGGTCCCTTTGATCCCACCTGTGATTCTTTTTTTTTTTTTAATTTTTTTTATTTTAGTGAGGCAATTGGGGTTAAGTGACTTGCCCAGGGTCACACAGCTAGTAAGTGTTAAGTGTCTGAGGCCAGATTTGAACTCAGGTCCTCCTGACTCCAGGGCCAGTGCTTTATCCACTGCGCCACCTAGCTGCCCCCGTGTGATTCTTTAATATATAGCTTCTTAGTGACAGACATGTGACTAGAACCCATCTGACTCCATAGACCTTGATGTCTCCTTGTTTCCTCCTTTCAATTATTATTGCTACCATGTTAGACCAATCCCTCATTACTTCTGGGTGTGGGTTATTGCAATAAACCTAATTAGTTTCACTACTTCTAGTCCCTCCCACAACCAATTCATCCTTTACTCTATGGCCTGTGATCACCATACTTTTCTGCTCAAAAACCTTCAATGACTCCCTTATTAATAATGACTGAATCTAGATACTAACTCTGTGAATTACTACCTATACAATTTTAAGCAAATCAAAAACATCTTTGGGCCTTTGTTCCTAGCACTAAATCTATGATTCTGTTTAAAATCTTTATTTTGGTTTTCAAGGCTCTTCACAATCTGGGTCTAACCTACCTTATCTTACTACTCATATCCTCTACACTCCGATTAATCTGGACTACTCACTGTTTTCTACTAGTCTGTGCTTCCTTTCCTCCTTGCCTTAGCAATATTTTATATATTTTGATTATCTCTTCCCAACTATGCCTCTTGAATTTATATTCATCCTTCAAGATTTTTCTCAAATGCCTCTGCTTGGGGCAGCTAGGTGGCACAGTGGCTAAAGCACCGGCCCTGGATTCAGGAGGACCTGAGTTCAAATCTGGACTCAGACACTTGACACTTACTAGCTGTGTGACCCTGAGCAAGTCACTTAACTCTCATTGCCCTGCAAAAAAAAGAAAAAAAAGAAAAAGAATCCATTCATCAAATGCCTTTGCTTCCATGAAGCCTTCCCTTTTTCCCTAACCAGAATTCAGAGAGCACTTATACTTTTCTTGGGCACTTTTTACACTCACCTCATCTCCTCTTTTAGCATCAACTTTTTGAGGGAAAGTCATCTTTAAAGTTATTTCAGCACTTAACACAAGGACTTAGACATAGTAGGTAATTAGTAAATGTTAAATAAATGAATGGAAGAGGAGAGACATTGGTGACCTTCCCCATTATTATCTGCAATGATTGGCTAGCATCAAAATAACCATAAAGGACACTCCAGCCACATCCTTACTATCCCATCAAAGTGCATTTTCTCCAATTGGGGGAAGGGTGTTAGCTACAATAAATAACTACCATCATACTGTATAAGCAGTACATAATCTAGTAAGGCTGCGAAAGGAAAGAAATAAAGTCATACAGTTAAGAACTGGTTTATATGCAACCTGTGTAATCCATAATGGACTTCAAAATGGAGAGACATCATATTTGTAAAGGAATAGATAAATTCCAATGGATTGCTATATTCTGAAAACAATCTGGAAATACTTTAAATCATAATAAGCCATAAATGAAAATGTGATAAAGGCTGAATTCAGTTAGAAACACTTCACATCTGAAATACTGGAATGAATTTAAACTGGAAAAAAAAAAAAGGAAAATGAAGAGGAAAAATAGAGAAGTTACTCTGACATCTCTTCAGACTCTAACCTTAAAGTACTTAAGACATATGACCTGACTTCTCAATTGTGCTGACTGAAAAACAATCTGATAGGAAGGAGTTGGAGCTTGAGAAAAGCAATTTCTAATTAGGAAGTTTGGAAAAAGGTCAAGATAATACTTAAGAAATCAGCTAGTATAAGGAGTCTTCCATTTAATTCAATTTGAGAGAATGTGATATAAATTGCATCACGTATAAAATGAACCAATAGCTTTCTGCTAGTTCTTTCAAAAGTGGTAACTCAGTAAAAACGGACTTTTTGCTAACAGCTGTAACATAAAAAAAGATTTATGAATCTCATCATTTTCTGATTTAATTAACCCTAACTTCAAACATTTTTTTTTTCATTTTAAGGAACATTGTACCTTTTTTCCAAATTGATATTTAGTTGGAACAGGTGTTATTTTGGCAGCTGCTTTTAAGCTGGTAGGATTTTTTACATCTGGATGCTAGAGCTAATCAGATGGTTTTCTCTGCCTTTTTCACTATCTGAAGCACAGTTTAAAGGTTCTCAGTATATTTTGTAACTCGTTAATTTTTGGCATCTTCTCTCAAATGCAGGCCAATATGATTCATTCTTTCTTTGAGCACAATTAGCTGTGAAAACAGATCTTAGACTTCTTTTTTTTTTGCAAAGGATTATTGAAGGTAGGAAATGCAGGTGATTATCAGAGTTTGCCTTTGATACAGACATCCTGCTCCTCTCCAAGCCCTTTGAACTCACTTTGATATGCAATAATTAGGAGGGATTCAGCCCCAGGAGAAGAGGCTGCTGCAGCCCTGCCTCCTCTCTCACTCTACTGAGTCCTTGTTTTGAACTATTGATCAAACAGATTTGAAGGGATTTGTTGAAGCCTGTGTGGGCTGAAGAGGAAGGAAATGTTGGGGAGGGGGGGAGGATGAGAGAAATGGGCACATCTGGCTATAAATACTCCAGGAAGGAACCTACTGATCATGTTTCATTCATCACATTTTACACACATTACTTAGCCTTGAAATTCTCTTCTATTGCAGAAGCTTTGCAAGACTTTATATTTTTGTCTTGGCAAAACAAATTACTAGTTTGTAGGAGCACACGTGCAGAGGGTCAGATAAGAGAGAAATCTGCTGGCAAGTCTGTTAAGAATAGCAAACACTGGCATCTGGATACCTGAAGAATGGTGGTAGTTTTCTTGCTGGGACTAAGCTATTTGTGCTGTCCCCTGGGAGCCTTGGTTCTGGATTCTAACACCATCAAGAGTTCTGCTGAAGTACAAGACCCTCGGAAGGTAAAATATGTGCTGGGAGTGAATGTGTATAATGGGATATGCTGTTTCAGTCTCATTGGTAAATTTCCAGGTTTTCTAATGAAACCATTAAAATCTGTAGTTAACCAGAAAGGGAGGGGGCTTTGGCACAGGCAATAGAAACAGTAATAAAATATGTTGCCTTCACTCTAGCATCAATTTGTTGGTTATGTATACACAGTGCAACCTGTTTTTCCATACATAAAGTGAAGCTAATAATCTATGCCACTGAACGAGATGCTGAGACTCACTCCAATAATAAACCTAAAGTATATTAAAGCTCTTGGAAAGAAAACTGAATATGGGGTACTCTATAATGCTATTTTACGGATAAAGATCATAACAAATTCATTTGTTCCTTAGCATCCTTTACCATATGTGAAGGCACTGCCATAAAACCAAAGCATTAAATTTTCAGGAAGGTTGACAAAGGGCAAATGGCAATTCCATGAGTGGTAGAAGTTGCTGCAGTAAAGATAAACATCATAATGGCATGAAGCTTGATGACTTTAAGAAACCAGTGGTGGACTCTTGGAATGAAGTTGGCATATAGTAAATACATACTTAATAATGCTTGTTAGAGTGAATTTTTAAATGTAGGCATTTTAACTTTTATCCTGGCTTCACTTCTCAAGGTAAGGAGGGCTAGATTAGATAATCTCTAAGGTCTCTTCTGCTCCAAGTCCTTTAAGATATTTGAAATACTGGTGAGTTTTCTTGCTCTATATTTTGTATTAGATGGAAGTATTTTTACTCCACAGGGTTCTTCACAGTGTTTGAATGACAAGGATTGTGGTGCCAAAAAATTCTGCCTCAAATCCAGGGATGAAAAGCCATTCTGTGCAATGTGCCGGGGGTTACGGAGACGATGCCAACGTAATGGCATGTGTTGCCCAGGGACTTTCTGTATCAATGGTGAGTTGTCATGAACCCATGCAGAGACATGCATTAAATTGTATATAGCCCTTAAAAGACATTGTACATTTATGCTATATATACTAGAACACTTCAAGCCCTCCTCTAAAAATTTTAGATTTCTTATAGTTCTCACTTTAACTTATGCTTCCTTAATTTAAACATTCTTACTGAGTTCTTCCTGGTTCTATCTGTCAACAATTTGTCATTTAAAAGTAATAATCAAAAGTTGAATACTGTATCTTATAATTATTGCTTTTCTCCATCAAACATACTTCATGTTTCCCTCTTAATTACAAGACTGACTTTAGTTTTCTGGGACATGTAAAAAATCTTCCACTAAAATCAACCTCTAGACTTTACCATAGCATGGAAGTGAACCTGGGTTCTTGCAGCTTATGCCAAACTGGAAAGGCTTAAAAAGCATGGACTAGATAGACTGGTGTGAGTGAATTCAATAGGCATTTATTAAAACACCTACCATGTACTGGGGGAACAAAGATAAAAAAAAATTGGTCTTGGGTCTCAAGGACATTACATACCTCCTAGGGAATACAAAATATGTAACAAACCACCAGGCAATCCATTGTTTGGCCAAAGCAGTTCAATACTATCTGGGTTATGTTCTGCATCACTAGAAGGAGTACTAACAATGATGAAATCATGTGGTTTTTTAAAGTACTGAACCATGCAACAAGTATTTAAAATAACAGAAATACAAAACTCAGGTGTTGCCAAAAAGTATTTTATGATGATGCGCTTGTGTGCCTGCCCCTAAAATGTAATAACCCTAGCCTTGAATGACTTGCTTTCAGATGTCTGTACACTCATTGAAGAGACAACCCCAATCCTGGAGAGAAATGATGACCAGGAAGGGTTGGATTCTAAGGAGACAACTCGCCATCCAATTCAAGAAAGCAAACTCAGAAAGAAGCCTGACGCTAACAAATCACAAGGCAGTAAAGGTAAGGGCAACACTACTAACACGGTATCTAGTACAATGATGCTTTTTTCTTCTAGACTTCTGGGATTAGGGTACTAGTTGGGGAGAAAAAACAAACCCACCCGTCTTCTTCAATACAGTACTACTAGAAACGTTTTTTTTCTGCCTTGTCTCTAATCTAGTTCTGCTGAAAAGCAGCAGGCTCAACTTTATGAGAGAGAGCAGTTAAAGAACAAGTTTGGGCTAAAAGGATAAAGAACATGAAATAAGAAATCAGTGCACTACAACATGAATATACTAATCACAAATTATTCATTGAGAGAACCTACCAGTTTACATCCTTTGATCCTTAGATTGCATTATTAAAAGAATTGTACTCTTTTTATTTGTAGAAAAAGAAACCTTACCAAGTGAAGTAAATTTTTCTAGATGTTTCATTCTGCTTTAATTTACAATATAAATTACTAGGATAGAAGTTCCTAAACTGTCCCACAGAATTCTGAGATAACTCTTGTGATCAGAATACAGACTTTGTGAGAAAACCGACAGCAATGTTTTCCCCTCTAAAAAAGTAAACGTAAAACCACATTATTACAGCTACTTTTATGGCAATTTTTAGGTATGAAATCTTAATTCTAATTTCTATATAAAGTCAACCCCCAATTCCATGGAAACTTAAAGCATCATATAATTTGAGAGGTGGAAGGGACCTTACCAGCTATCTAAAATCAATCAATCAATCAATCAATCAATCAATCAATCAATCAATCTCTCTCTCTCTCTCTCTCTCTCTCTCTCTCTCTCTCTCTCTCTCTCTCTCTCTCCCTCTCCCTTCTCTATAGCAGCATTGTCAAAATTATTGCCTGCAAAACTTGCAAGGGAAATCAGATTAAAATGTAACTGGGAAATGTTTAACAAAATAAAAAAAAATATAATAAAACAGAAAATATTAATTTCAGGGCAGCCAGGTGGCACAGTGGATAGAGGTGTGATGTCAGGAAGACATCTTCCTGAGTTCAAAATCCAGCCTCAGAATACTTACTTAGCTGTGTGACCTTGGGGAAGTCACTTAACCCTGTTTGCCTCAGTTTCCACATCTATCAAATGAGCTGGAGAAGGAAATGACAAAGCACTCCAGTATCTTTGCCAAGAAAACCCCAAATAGGGTTATGAAGGGTTGGATGCAACTGAAAAAAAGACTAAACAACAACCACCATCCATTGATACAAGTGTAGTGTTACTAAAAACCTGTCTTAATTTTCCTACAGGGCAAGAAGGAGAAAGTTGTCTACGAACTTTTGACTGCAATCCTGGACTTTGCTGTGCTCGTCATTTTTGGACAAAAATCTGTAAGCCAGTTCTCCTGGAGGGGCAAGTTTGTTCTAGGCGTGGCCATAAGGATGGTGCTCAAGCTCCAGAAATTTTCCAGCGTTGTGACTGTGGTCCTGGACTGTTTTGCCGAAGTCAAAATACTGGGCCTCGAAAACATTCACGTTTAAGAGTCTGTCAAAAAATCTAGTCCCAAATACTATGGAATTTCGTGGGAACACAAAACTCAAACTGATTCTTAAAGCCTTTCACATAGACATTTCTTGTTCTAGGATCATGCAACACTTGAAGTAAGTTAAAACTAGACTAATTGATACTTTGGAATTACTACTGTAAACAATGGTGGAAAAGGAGCTCGTTCTTTGTCTGTGTTCTTCAATGGGCATGAAAACTGAGGTCCCTGAAAACAAAAAAATGTAGTTTTAACCCAGTGACTCAATTAATAACAAACCATTAAGTGGTTTCTTGACAGATATGGAAGAAAAGTGAAGGGGTCTGAAGGCAAAAGTAAATTCAGACTTACAGTGAAAATCCCTGCAAATGTTGGTAAACCAAACACCTGCTGTTTTGATACCGATTTCTCATCCACTAAGGCACAAATGCTATATCATCATGCATGGGTGAAAATATATGATAGTTTAAATTAAATACAGTATTAGAAAAAGTGTTACTAAGCAGATGACTTATTTTTATGTGTTATGGAATTATAACTCCCAAGGAATTCTAGAACTGAAAAATACACATTTCACTTAAAAAAACCCTGGCCTTCCTACTTGTGATTTTTATTCATAACACTTGAATGATAATGCCAAAAAAAGTGAAGAGGGCATAATTTAATTCTTGTAAACACAGAAAGATGAACTAGTTTGACTTAGCCAATTTGCTGGTGCTAGTTTCTTTTCAAGGGACATTATAGCTGTTTAGGTTACAAGTATTAGTTGTGAGATCAACAGAAGAATGAAATAGACTTAAAAAACCCCTAATAAGCCATTGTTTCCTGAAGCCCAAGCATAAGGTATCTGGTTGAAGTACAGTTAGGGCCTAGGAAACAGCACTGAGAAATCCTTCTTAAGTAGGGCACAAAGTGACAGAGTAAAATCTCTAGCAGAGATCAACCAGTTTTCCTTCTCTCTCTTCATGGTATTTATCTTAAACCCTTCAAAAAGAATAAACATGAATAAAATATGTATATTTAAACTGATCTATTTGCTAATAAAATAAGAATAATACAACTTGATTGTGCTGGATAGTTTAATGATTACAAGGCTAAAAAGTGAAAAGGAAGTTATCACTTATAAACAGTAAGGACCCTTACACAGTAAAGTTCAAGAAATAAAGACTGCTGTGTGGTGATTCTTGGCATCAATAAAGGCATCACTCGCTTCTGTCCTTGGGTTCTCGGTATTTCCACTGGATATAGTCAAAGATGTCTTTCTCACTGTCCACTGGGAGGGGTTCTCCAGCAACTCCTGTAAAATGGAAAAGAAGGAAAAAAGATTTCTAGAGTTTAGATTCATCCTTCATATCTAATCAGTTGCCAAGTATTGTTAAGTCTACCTTCATGACACATTAGAATGCAAGTTCCTTGAGAGTAGAAATTGTTTCATTCTTTGTATTTGTATGCCAGTGCTGGACACAAATAAACAAATGCCTTTTGACTGATTTCTCTCATATGCCCCACTATCCTTGGTGAGTCCTTCCCTTATCACCTCTAATCTGGGAAACTGTAATAGCTTCTTGTCTTAGGTCATCATACATAGCTGCCAAATTCCTAAGAAAGGTCTGACACTGTCACTCCCTTATTCATTCTTCAGTGGCTTTCTGTTTGCCTTGGGGCTAAAATAAAAACTGAGGCCTTGAAAAACCTTCAAAATATGGCTCTAGCCTAAAGTTTCAGACTTATTTCACAGAATATCTTTTCACACATTCTCTATTTAAGTTAAACTGACCTACTTGCTGTTCCCCAAACTCAGCATTTCTCTCTTGCCTCTGTGACTTTTTACAGGTTGACCCCCTTTCTTGGAATGTATTCTCTCCTTACAACCCCTCAGAAAATTTTGAGTTTCTTTTAAGATTCAGCTAGGTGTAGCTTCCTACAGTAAACATTTTCTGATTTCCTGGTTCTAAGTGTTTTTTCTTTCTTCAGATTTTCTTGTATTTACTTATCTGTGTCTAGTCACATACCCTAATAGAATACAGGCTCTTGGAAGACTCCTGAAAAACTGGACTATTTTCATTTTTGTGTTTGTAACTCTATATCCATAGTGCCTTGCGGATTAGGGTTTTTTTTTGGGGGGGGGCACTTTTTTCCCTATCAGTTTAATAAGCATTTATTAAGAATCTAATCTGCTGGGGGCAGCTAGGTAACGCAGTAGATAGAGCACCAGTCCTGGATTCAGGAGGACCTGAGTTCAAATCGGGCCTCAGACACTTAACAATTACTAGCTGTGGGTGACCCTGGGCAAGTCACTTAATCCCAATTGCCTCACCAAAAAAAAAAAAAAAAAGAGGGAAAGGCCCTATTTGTACAAGCTCTTTTTGTGATGGCAAAGAATTGGAGACTGAAAGGATGCCCATCAACTGAGGAATGGCTGAATAAGTTGTGGTATATTGTTGTGATGGAATACTATTGTGCTATAAGAAAAGATGAGCAGAATGATTTTAGAAAAACCTGGAGAGACATAAACTGATGCAAAGTGAAGTGAGCAGAATGTGTACAAAGCAATAGCAATACCGTATGATTGTCAATTGTGATAGCTATTCTCAGCAATATAATGATCCAAGACAACTGCAAGGGATTTGGATGATGACAAATGCTACCCACAACCAAAGAGTCTGAATGCAGATCAAAGCATGCTATTTTTCACTTTATTTTTTTTCATGTTTTTTGGGGGTGAAGGAGTTGGGTGAGGAAGGATTTGTGTCTTCTTTTGCAATATAACTAATAAGGAAATATTTTACATAATTACACATGTAAAAGCTATATCAAACTGCTCACTTGTCTCAGGGAAGGGATGAGAGAGAATATGGAACTCAAAATTTTTAAAATGTGAAAAATTCTTTATATGTAATTGTGAAAAAAATATGTATGTACACATACATATGCATGCGTGTGTGTGTGTGTGTATAAAGACACCGATAATCTTTATAATTAGCCACACCATTCATTGTAAGGCTAACAGATCAAACTTGCTAAGAACAAAATTTTTCTGTAAATGATTTTCTTTGCTCAAAATGCCCATTCATCATTTCCAATAAAAGAACAATACTCACCAGTGACTCCCAAGGGCCGGATTGTATACTCATTGATTGTGAAACCCTTTTCTAGGGCATGGGCCCTCATATTCTTATTGAAAATATCACTGCCAGTAAAGTAAAGAACACCACAGTAATACTGGTCCTTGGGAATCAACCTAAAATATGGGAAAAAATGGATAAATTTTTTCTTATCTAATGTGGTATATATGAGGATTTAAAAAGTACCATTGAGGGGAAAAACACCTTTAAAAAGCTGCTAATAATCAAAATATCAAATTATGTAGTGCTTTTGACAGTGTTCCTCAGTAGCCCTCTGAGGGACCTAAGTAGGTAGAATTGGCATTCCTATTATGCCCATGTTAGAGGGGAGGAAATGGAGGTTTCCTGAGGTAAAATAACATGCCCACAGTGGCACAGGCTCTGCCTCAATCTCCTAACGCCAAGGCCACAAAATGTTCTCCTTTGATCAGGTGGCCAGACAAACTGAAGAAAACAGTGCCATGAAATTGAAATTGGCAAAAAAAAAAAAAAAGCTTCTGTGGATCTGAACTTTAAATATACCCACAATGGGGCAAGTGGAGTCAATGAAGGATGCCAGGAGGCAATGTTCTGTTGAGAGGAAACGAAGAGTGAAATGGCAACATCCTTGAATGTTTCACCCCAGCAGTCTCTGACCTTCAGAAGTGAATCTTTTAGGTACTAAGAAAAGAGGTAAGATATAGCCCATCATGATATATAGCTTCTCTGCAAAGAACAGAATAAATATTTGTTTCATGGCCAAAGTCAGAGTTTAGAATCAGACTTCTTTACATACTTCAAACTGAACAACATCTGCAGAAGGAATATATAGTCTTTTGAAAATTGTTATTTTATTAAAAATTAGCACACTATAAACATGGAAATAAAGCCCAGGGTTTGCCTATTTAATGGAAGAGAAATAGAGGAGAAACAAAGAGGAAAAATTGCTCAAGTAGGTTTGAGACAGATTGTGAACAGTACCTGATATCAATTCTTCTATATGGATATGCAACATCGTCAACTTCACTTGATAGCTGACACACACCCTAAAAGCAAACAAATGTTAATGAACAAAAAAAGATAATTTTTATAATTTGATGTTTAATTTTAATCATTTATTTTTTAAAATGCAGATGTTTAAATTTACACTTTTGAAAGCTCAAATTTTAAATCAGAACCATTTATCTTATCAGCTTTTCTGTTTTTATATTACTACCTTCTGAATGAGTTCCTTAATATATAGGCCAAGGTCACTAACCACTGAAAAATCTTCAGTGGCTTGCAATTACTTCATTAATAAAATATAACTCCCTTAAGTTTGTATTTGACTTCCCATAATGTGGCTTCAACCTTCCTTTTCAATCTTATTCCATATTGTTCCTCTTTACATATTCTCTATTCCAGCTAAGATGGAACAGGTAGCTGGGTGGCTCAATGGATAGACGCCTGGGCCTGGAGTCAGGAAGCGCCCTGACTGGATTCAAACTGGCTGTTCGACTTTGGGCAAGTCACAAGTCTGCTTCAGTTACCTCAGCTGTTAAATGGGGGTAACAGTACTACCTACCTCTTTCAATTAGATAATATTTGTAAAGTCCTTATCAACACAGTGCCTGGCATGGTAGGCACTATATAAATACTGCTATTGCTATTAACATTCCTTGGGCCCAGATCTCATTCTGGCTTTTTCCATGGTTTTTTATATAACACTTTAAATTGTGTAAAGTGCTTTCTTTACACACATTATCTCATTTGAACCTCACAACCCCTAGACTTAGGAGCTACAGGTATTATTATCTCCATTTTACAGATGAGGAAGTTGAGGCTCAAAGAGTATCCCCTATTTACACAACTATTCAATTTCAGATAGAGGATTCGAGCCCAAGACTTCCTGACTCCAAGCCTAGCACTCTGTCTCCCTGTGATTTCAACCCCACTGGTGCTCTGGAGCACCCTTTCATGTGACTGTCCTTCATGAAATTAAAGACAGCTATCATGTGACCTTAAATATTCTCTCATCCAGGCTAAATATTCCTAATTTCTTAAATTAATGCTCATATGGCCTTTATTTTCCTGGTTATCCTCTTCTGGCCACTCTCCAATTTATCAAATTCCACCCTAAAACATGTCATCCAGAACTGAGCACAATACTCCAGACAATGTCTGACCAGGGCAGAGAACAGTGGGACTACTACATTCCTTATCCTGGAAAGAATCCAGAACTCTATGCCACAAATTTAAAAAATCCATTCTACCCCAAAGAAAACATGGGGAAAATGACATCAGTGTCATATAGACAGTGAAAAATTAGTTTCTTTGAAGTAGAAAGTATAATAAGTAGACTTTCAACATGCTGAAACAATATGAATGTGTACATATAGATTAATGCTGAGGGTAGTACTAATTTCAATTCTAATTCTACAGAGGGCTTTTCAGGTGACACTACTATATCTTATTACTTTATAGGTATGTGCTCACAATGTGTTTCTAGTCACCAAACAAATTTATTCAATACGATGCATTCTTTGTCATTTCCAGAAATCTGAGTAGAAAGGCCTTTAAAGGCATTGATCTATACTTTCTATTTTTGTTTTTGTTTTGTTTTTTGGTGAGGCAATTGGGGTTAAGTGACTTGCCCAGGGTCACACAGCTAGTAAGTGTCAAGTGTAAGAGGCTGGATTTGAACTCAGGTCCTCCTGAGTCCAGGGCCAGTGCTCTATCCAATGCGCCACCTAGCTGCCCCTGATCTATACTTCCTAACAGTTTCATATTAATGTTTAAAAAAGGCAAAGCTTCGCCAAACTACAAAGCAGGGGGTCTCAAAACAATGTTTCCTTACAGAGCTTCACAGAGATATTAATAGGCATCTAAAAAGCACTTAGCATACATCAATACATACATCAGATTCCTTCATTTATCACTTATATGAAAGATCAAGGTACCCTATGGGAGAGACAGGAGATAGCTTGTACCAGGTAAGTCAATCCACCATAAATATCAAATCAACTATTACTTCTAGTGAGACTTGGTTGGAGATAGCCTAGGACCCAGACCACAAGAGCTTTGGGACAGTGCCCCCCAGACACCCAGTCCTGCTTCTAGCACAATCTCTGAGGGGGCAAATCCTATAAAGAAGGGACTAGCTATTGCCACCAAACTGAATGCAAGGCAGCCTAGCTGAAGCACCAAGGCAGCCTAGGGGAGAGACTAGGGACAGTTTATGACAAGAGTCAAATCATCATCACCACTTCCTGAGACCTAGATAGATATAGCCCAGGGCCCTGAACCCCAAAGTCCTGGAAATAGCAGTGCCCTCCAGACCACTAGTCCTATTTCCAGCTTATGCTCCACAGCCATCACTGAGAGGACAAACTTCTGTAGAGAAGGGATCCACCTTCCTTGCCAACAATACCAACAGATGACCAACTACTAACTGAGAGGTAAATCCAAGAACCCTGGGAATGGCAGGGGCATTCCTTTTACCATAGCCCACTGGGTAGCAATCCCCATGAAAATGTGGCCTGGTAACTACTTCTTCAGGAATTTCAGCCACAACTATTAAAGATCTTCAAAAGAAAGTTCTTGCCACCAAAGTCCTTGGGCACTGTCAAATGATTTAACTGATGGGATTTTATTGCTGGAACTGACATTAAAGACAATCAATGCATTATCATCTGTTTTGCTGTTGTACCCTATGCACCATGGGATCTTTCCATTTTACTTTAATGCTGAAAAGTGCTATATGTGTTGTCTCCCTGCATTAGTATGTGAGCCCCTTTCTGTTTATATCCCAAGCACTTATAGCACAGTGCTTTCTACATAATAATAAATTAATAAATACTTTTCCTTTCATTCATCCAGTCTTTATAATAAAAGAGAAAATAAAAATAAATTTTAAAAAACAACTAAAATCAGGGATAGAATGCAATCTAAACTGCTGTGATTTAATGAATCTCCAAAGATTAGATTTTCTTCATTTGGAAGGCTTTCCCATACAGAAAGGGGCTAGTGGCTAGAAGATTAATAAAACTTTAGGTTAGCTTCAACACACAAAGCTCATCTTCCTGAGGCATTAACAAGTTTCAACTCAACTGGATAAGAAATTATTTCCATCTGGAATTACCATATAGTAATACCTCATGGATACGGTTGTTTTTGTTCTTGAGGCAATGATTTTGCAGTTTGTCAAGTTAGTAAAAGGATTTTATCTAATGGTTTTGTTCTTTCCTCAAGGCGAATTTGATTTCCTGCACTTTTGCTAGAGAGCTAGTGTTAAAGAATTTCTGTGTGTTATTGTAAATTCCTGGCTGGATTGAATGGATTAGCTGTTTGGCATTTCAACTGAATGGATACATGTTGAGTATTTGAAATAAAACCTCTTTCATTTCCTCAGGGGATTCTAGGTACCTTCTATTATCCTTGAAATTCTTACCACCCTATTCTATAGAAATTATTTGAGGCCAAGCTCAAACTCAATACTATACTTTAACTGATTCCTGTTATAGTCAGTAATAGGCATCTAAAAGGAGAAAAGCTCATTTTTTCCTTCTAAATGATATAGCCATAGAATAAGCAGCACATTTATCTACATTGTGATTAAACAAACAAATAAAAAAAGATTTGGAATAGCCCCTGGTTTTGAAGACTGGATTACTGATGCTTGCAGGAATTAAAAAAAATACTACATCACATCCTGAGGATAATTCTAACATTTAGGAACAATGTCAACTTACTTCTTTGTAGTTGGTCAGAAAATATTGATGACAGCTAGCCTACAGGTTATATCATCAAGAGGTCAGGGAATAGGTCTTTGTAAACTTTGATAGTTTAATTCTACCTATTAAATTTGAATTTACTTAAAAGTCAGGTCGTCTAGGGACCCTAGGACATGTCTTCTATTGTTTTACCACCTGTTCTCCTTGGTAGTCATTCTCTCCAGGAGTCAGGTTGCTAAGAGCTTTAAAAATGCCCAATAGAGGCCTTTATATTTGACCCTGGAAGTAATAGGGAGACACATGGGCAGACCTACACATTAGGAAAACCACATTAGCTGGAAGGATTAGAATGGGGAGAGACTTAAGGTTGGGAGAACAATTAGAAATCAACTGCAACAGTCCATATTGAGGTGATGAGGGCATGAACTAAGGTAGTGCAAAATGATTAAAATAGTAATGTTTACATAATTGTACATGTATGACAGACATCTGATTATTTACCACCTCATGGAGGTAGAGGAAGGGAAGGCAGGACAGAATCTGGAACTCAACTTTAAATAAAAATGTTTATTATAAAAATAAATGAATAAATAAATGTGTGTGGGTTTTTTTGGTTTTTTTAATTTTTTTTATAGTGAGGCAATTGGGGTTAAGTGACTTGCCCAGGGTCACACAGCTAGTAAGTGTTAAGTGTCTGAGGCCGGATTTGAACTCAGGTACTCCTGACTCCAGGGCCGGTGCTCTATCCACTGCGCCACCTAGCTGCCCCGTGTGTTTTTTTTTTAAAGTGGCTGAGTGAGCAGTAAAAAGGGGACATATATAGATGTTATATAGATAGACACAGTAATATTTGGCAAGAGGATTGGATATGGGGTGAGTGAGAATGAAGAGTTGAGGGTAGAAGCATGGGTTATTGGGAGATGGTAGTGCCCTCAACAGTACTTGGGAAGAGCAGATTGCCTGGGAGAAAAGATCATGAACTCTGTCTATGTAATATCCAGATTGAGATGTTCAAAAGGCAGTTGATGATGTAGGAATGGAGTTCAGGAAAGAGATCTAGATATGGGAATCATATGTATAGAGATAATTGAGCCCATGGGAATTGATGAAAACACCAACTCAGATACTGTGGAGGGAAGAGAGAAGGTCTAGGAAAAAGATTTGAGGAACACCCAGTTAGTAGGTATGACATGGATGAAGAGTCAGCAAAGGAGAGAGAAGAGAAATCAGACAGATAGGAGAATCAAAAAAGACACTCACAAAAATCTGGAGAGAAAGTATGCAGGAGGAGGAGGAGATGAGCAATAGTGTTAAGTACTGCAGAAAGATCAAGGAGGAGGAAAACTAAGAAAACGACAACAGATTTGGCAAATAAGAGATTACTGGCATAGTATAATGAAAATAATACATAAAATATGTATGTGTACTTTGTACTTTTTTTAGTGGTTTCATAGGTATCATCAACTCATTTGAATCTTATGACAACTTTATCTGCAGTAAGCAGAACAGATATGACCCTAATTTTACAGATGAGAAAACTAATGCCTAGAAAGGGGAAGATAGACAGACACATACATGCATACATACATAGTTAGAATTACAGTCTACTTCTCCTTTCCTACTCTATTGCTTTTTCCTCTATCCTGAAACATACAGCTACTTTCCCTCTTCAAACATGAAGTTAAGCCTTCCTCATCTTTACAAATAAACACTGGCTTTGGTCCTCTAAACAACAGTAACAAACTAGGGTTCCTATGGGTTCCAGGAATGAGAGTTAATAACTATCTACAAAACCCAAGTGCTGGGGCAGCTAGATGGTGCAGTGGATAAAGCACTGGCCCTGGATTCAGGAGTACCTGAGTTCAAATCCGGCCTCAGACACTTAACACTTACTAGCTGTGTGACCCTGGGCAAGTCACTTAACCCCAATTGCCTCACCAAAAAAAAAAAAAAGAACCCCAAGTGCTTCCTATCTTGTGTATCATACAAAGCCTTACAATTTCCTCACATTATACCTGGTCGGAATTACTCTATTTAAAAGTAGCCACTTTCGGGGCGGCTAGGTGGCGCAGTGGATAAAGCACCGGCCCTGGATTCAGGAGGACCTGAGTTCAAAGCCGGCCTCAGACACCTGACACGTACTAGCTGTGTGATCCTGGGCAAGTCACTTAACCCCCATTGCCCCGTAAAAAAAAAAAAATTTAAAAAAAAAGTAGCCACTTTCTCCTTTTTTAAACTGTTTCCTTCTGGAAAACAATTTTGTATGATCAAATGGGATAAAATATATTAAAGCACCTTTAAAATAAGGTACTATATAAACAACAACCATTATTATTATTATATTATTCAGTCAACTGCTACAACCCTAAATACATTTTCTGTGCTGCTGGGCTGTCGTTATGCCATTCAGAGTAAAGTCTATGAAAGTTTAATTGTATAGCACAGCTAACTCATTATTCCTTGAAGGGTTTTTACAAAGGGAGGGATGGTTGTATGTGTGTGATTTCACCCCAAGATGATAAAGTTCTTGCTCTATTTGTTACTGGGCAAATTAATTTAAGAAACAGATGGAATTTAGACCAGAAGCTTTACACTTCCAAATAGAGGCTAGAAGGATATGATTACAAACATTAACAAGTCAAAAAGGAAAAGGATTTTCTAGATTTATGAAGAAGCCTTTCCGTTGGTATTTATGAAGTATCATTTGATAATCTATCTTTAATCCATATGCAGTTTTTTCTTCTTGCATCTTTATCCCCTAAGCCTCTAGGAAGACTGAAGGATTATGAAGATTGATTAGACTTGGTTTCATTGTAAAAGACTCCCATAACAATGTTCTTCCATTTCATGCTTTGTATGTATTCCCTGACTCTTCCCTCACACATCTTCCTGTATGCTTCCTACTCCTTTTTTCCTCATGTTGCTCTAATAAACTAATATTTTTCAGATTAATCTTGATGATGGAAGAGGTCTGCCAGAAATTTCAAATTAAAGATGAATTTTAGGAATGCTACAATTTCACTAGAGTAGGTATTTCTGATGACACAGAAGTTTAACCAACTGTAACTCAGTAGATGGATGTTGAAAGCTGTTGTAGCTAAAAAATTTAATCAACTTGTAGTCAACTCTAGATGAACCTTTGTGAACTTGGCTAGATTTGTTCTTGGACACAAGACATGCAGTCTATTATTAGGTGCACACTGAAAGCTTTTCCAGCTTCATAGAACCTGCCAGAGCCTATGCATCTGCTAATGTAGCTGTCAATAACTTAGGGTCATCTCCACATTATGATGAAGCATGAGAATAAGACTTTAGTAGAAAGTAATGAATTTACTTTAATGGTAAAAATTCTATAGCTAAGTCATCTTAGTAATTTTAAAAACAGCAGTTGCATTAAGAAGCACTGCAGAGGGGCAGCTAGGTGGCACAGTGTATAGAGCACCAGCCCTGGATTCAGGAGGACCTGAGTTAAAATCTGACCTTAGACACTTGACACTTACTAGCTGTGTGACCCTGGGCAAGTCACTTAACCCCAATTGCCTCACCAAAAAAAAAAAAAAAAAAAAAAAAAGAAGCACTGCAGAGTTGCCCTGATTATTTGGTTGTTGTTCAGTCATTTCAGTCACGTCTAGCTCTTTGTGACTCCATTTGGGGTTTTCTTTTCAAGGACACTGGAGTGGTTTGCCATCTCCTCCAGCTCATTTTACATATGAGGAAACTGTGGCAAACAGAGTTAAATGACTTGCCCAGGGTCACACAGCTCATGAGTGTCTGAGGCTGGATTTGAACTGATGAAGATAATCGTCTTTCTGACTCCATTCTGACTCTATCCATTGAGCCACCTAGCTACTCCCCCTTGATTATCCATTTTAACAGTAAAGATCGATCATAAGTGGGACATTTCAAACACATTTCTAAATAAATTTATCTATAATGAACTATAAGCACCAATTTTGTTTTCTTTAATAATAGACTTCAGAAACAACAGGATTGCAACCAATCAGGCTGGTTATTGGGAAAGTTACTGAGAAGTCTCCAAGGCTTTGAAAAAATCTGTTACTCAAAAAAAACCACCAAAACCTCACCATAAACTTTGTGTCCCCCTTTGACAGAGTATCTGTGATGAAGTGTACTTTCTGTAGTTGTTCTACAACTTGATGCAACAGCTTGGGCTATAGGATCAAAATGAGTGAAATAAACAGAAGGAAAAGAAAAGGTTACAAGTTAATGAAGAGGGATTAAAAATCATCTTTCTGAGGATCTACAAAAGAACATCTGGCATTCTTATTTTCTTCATTAAATACCTTTTTCTCCAGCAAAAACTGATATGAATAAATGAAGTATATATTTCTAGAAAAGACAGATGCTCATTAAAAAAATCAAACCAGGAAATATATATAATTCAATAATATTTCTATTTGAATAAATCATAATAAACTAGGTGATGTTTAAAGTGCACATTTCCCAAAACGAATTTAATATATTTGAATTTCTTGTGGAAGTTAATGGCATTTTTCATAGAATCACGTAATTCAGAGTTGGAAGGGATCTCAATACTAGAATCCACTAAAACACCCAGATCTTTTTTTAAATTGCTGTCTAACCAGGTCTTCCTTATCTTGTGAAGTTGATTTACTGAATTCAAAATAAAACTTTACATAAATCCCTTCAATTTAGACCAATGTTCCAGGCTGTCAAGATCATCATGGATCCTATAATTCCAGTGTGTCAGTTATACCCTTCCCCAGGGTTCTGTCACCTGCATTTTCATTAACATCCACTTTGTTTTATTTGTTTTTGTTTTTCGCAGGGCAATGGGGGTTAAGTGACTTGCCCAGGGTCACACAGCTAGTAAGTGTCAAGTGTCTGAGGCCAGATTTGAACTCAGGTCCTCCTGAATCCAGGGCCGGTGCTTTATCCACTGCGCCACCTAGCTGTCCCCATCCACTTTGTTTTAAATGAAAAATCCTCCTTTTTTGAAAAACTAACTATAATATTCAGCACTGAGTGCTGATATAGGAAATCAGTCATAGAAATACTTTTTTTTTAACCAAAACTTACTCCTCTCAAAGTTCAATTGTCCTTTTCATAGCTTGTTGGGGGATAAGATATTATATTTAATTTCCTTAACCTGTCTTCCTTGTCATAGAACTCAGCACAAAAAACTTTTCCCAAATGAGCATCTTGTCATGAATAAGACTAACTCTAACTACTCAAACGCAAACAAACAAAAACAAGCATAAGCACTGTTATGACTAACTAAACTTGATGGATTTATATACCTGTTTAGCTGACTCAGAAGTGAAGCTAGGATGGGTGAGGAGAATATCCATATCTCCACTTGACTCTGCACCTGTGAATATAAATACCAATAAAGCAAATTCTTAATGCAAAGTTATGGAATAAGGTATACATGGAGCCTAGCTGATGACATAGGAAGATCCTATTTTTTTGCTTAGCTTTCCATTTCACTGTTCTTCATATTTGGAGCAATTTAAAAGATTTTAACTGTCTTAACTATTCAGGTAAATACTGATGCTGTCAGCAGAATCTGGGATAAAAACAGTAACTAGTACTAGTTTTATACAAACGTTATTTCAATGTATTATAAAATGCATCTATCATTTAAGCTTCAAAATATAAAATCTTTTTTTTTTTTCATTTTTGTGGGGCAATGAGGGTTGTGACTTGCCCAAGGTCACACAGCTAGTGTCAAGTGTCTGAGGCTGGATTTGAACTCAGGTCCTCCTGAATCCAAGGCCAGTGCTTTATCCACTGAGCCACTTAGCTGCCCCCCAAAATATAAAATCTTAATTGACCGAAACATTCATGTATTTTGGATAAATTAATGTTAACCAAAAACCTTTGTTCAAACCTTATGGTTGGAAAATTTTCATAAATATATGGGTACACTTTCCTGTCCTGGTAAGTAGAGCACTGTGAACATAAGCTTTTTTGGTGACTGAGGATCTTCATCCTAAACATCAATGAATGATCTTTGTCCAGTACTGTAAACAAGGAAGAGATTACATTGAATATGTACTGATTCTAGGACACGTCCTAGATATTGCTTTTTACAATAATTTCTTCCTATCAGTTTGTTTTCTAAGCACTTGATCCTTTTCCTAAAAACACCAAATTGCCTTCATGCCCACCAAATTTAAAACCACTGAGGATTCTGGTCAATGGCTTGCTATAGTATTTTATTTTAAAGTCCACAACTCCAGGGAAAAAGAAAAAGAAGACAGAATTCTTTCCTGACTAATGGGCACCTGACCATATGTCCAGGGTGAGTGCCTAACTGGAAATAGTAAGTAGGTGTATTCACCCAATTCCCCCTACCCCCCAAGTTGTGTACCATGGGAAGAATGGAGATGATTTCTTCTCTCTAATTTTAGTATTTCTAGCCCCTTCTCTCAATTGTTGCTTCTAAGTTTAACTCTAAGAAAAGGAAGCCATGGTATTACTCTTTCTGGTTTCTCTTATACCAGATTCTCATTGCAATTGCTAATAACTCTTCTGATTACCTAACTTCTACTTCTTAGGTAAAAGTGGCTGAATATGGTTAGGTCAGTTTTCTAAGATTATTTTCACAGATTTTATGAAAGCTATTACAGTATCATACTATAACAACAACAAGTTAACTATTCCTTGATTCTAATCAACCAGAAACAACCACACATTTCTTCAAGCCAATAAAACTGGGTTTTAATTACTTTTTTGGGATTTACAATCTTAGCCCTGACAAGGGAAATTCAATTATCATTATATGATAGTACTGGGAATCACTCACCTCGGCGGAAACTTCCACAGACTGTAGCAATGTATTTTGGATCAACTTTCTTAATTTCATTCAATACAATATCCTAAGGAAGAGGGGGAAAAAAGGCAAATCAAAATTCTAAAAATGCTGTTTTACTTTAGTCACTTTTCAATCACACCACCAGAATACACCAAAAGGAATTTCTTACTTGCATTTGTAACATCTCTTCCCTGGGAATTCTCTTCTCAAAGTCTTCAAAATATCTACAACGACAACAAAAAAATTAAAAACAATGAGTTTCAATTGTCCTTAAAATTAAACACTGAAAGTAACTGGCCTTCCATTAAACTTTTCAGAAACCAAATCTTGCATAAAAATTAAGCTTCATTATTAACTAGCTAAGTAATAGCAACTTGTTTCTTACCTTCGATGCCTAAAGATGGAGCCAAAACCTTAAGTGCTATAACAATTCAGAAAAGTTTACCTACACTTAGTGATAAGTAAATATGTTTTGACTCACTTTCTAAGAATGAAAAAAAGAATGAATTCATGTCAGTGAGTTTGTTTACAAATTAAGTTGCTCTCTGCTGGTAATCCACAGTTACAGCTTTTATTTTCCTGAATCTACATACATTTTCCCCTGTATCTACAAGTTTGTTATGTCAACTGGCTTCACAAATACACCAATTAATTAATATCTTTCCTTAGGACAAAAAGGTTCTTTAGAATATTTCAGATTGATTGGATAAAAGCTTGGAAAGTAATGACCTAACAACATTGGTCTCTTCCCAGAAGAAAATCTAGGAAAGGTTAGGTTTAGTTAGAAGGACATCTATCAAAATCATAGATCTATTTAGATATAGAAATGATAGAATATTCTAAAAGTAAGTATTTTATGGTTAGAAAGATTACTCTACAATATGAAGTATTCTTATCCCATAAATGGATAATTTGGGAAAGCTGTTATCACTTTCTAAAAACAGTTCCCACTTTTTATAAAGAGTATAAACCTAAAATTAAGCCTTTCTAAAAGCATATAGAATTTTAAAAAGTAACTAATGCTGATGATAAGTTAATATTTATGCAGTTATTTAACTTTTTGCTTTCTTTACAACGATCTTATAAAGTAGGTAGTATAAAAATTACTTTCCCCATTTTACAGATGAAGAAACTAAGCTTCAGATAGGTGAAATGACTTGATCACATAAATACTGAGTGTCAGGGAGCACAGACTCAAATACAGTTCTCAAAAACCAGTTCCTGGGGCAGCAGTGGCACAGTGGATAGAGCACCGGCCCTGGATTCAGGAGGACCTGAGTTCAAATCCAGCCTCAGACACTTAATAATTACTAGCTGTGTGACCCTGGGCAAGTCACTTAACCCCAACTACCTCACAAAAAACCCCCAAAAAACAAAAAACCAGTTCCCCTTCCACTACATTAGTCTGTTTCACCTACAATGTGATATAGTAGAAATTTATTTCAAATCACAAAACACTTATTAAATGCTGGCCCTATGCAAGGCACTGGAAATACAAAAGCAAAAATAAAACAATCTCTGCCCTCATAGTAGTTACATTTTACTGAAGAGTTAGGAGATCTATATAAACACAAGTACGTTAAAATACTAAGGAGAAGCAGAACACAGACACTGAGAGCAGGGATGCCTTCGTGGAGGGAACAACTGAGACAAAAATTAAAGGGAAAATATGGATTCAGAAGCAGAGCTGATGATTATATTGTGGGAATGAGGAGACTGCTTGAGTAAATGCATGGAGACAAGAGACAGGAATGTCATGTATATGGTACAAACAGCTTGTAGTCAGATTTGAGTGGAATACAGAGTATGTGAAGGAGAGTAATATGGAATTAGTCTGGAAAGGTGTAGGATGGTCTTACAGTCAGGCTAGGGAGTTTGTAATTTACTCTAGAGAACTATGCCTTAGGAAAATTATTTTGGCAAATGTGCAGAGATCAGACTAGAACAAAGGGATCCTGGAAGCAGAATTCAATGAAAAGGCTATCAAAACAGTTCAGATGAGAGGTGCTGGCATCCTGAAGCAGGGTAGTGGCTGTGTAAGTGATGTCTACGAGACAAATACAACAGATATTGCAGAGACAAACCCAGAAGGTCTTGGTAACTGATTATTGGTTAGGAAGAAAAGTAAAAAACTGTGTAAAAAGAGCCAATTGAGGAACAAATGTCTAAGAGACTAGGGTGGTCAAATTTCAAAAGATGAAGAAAGACCAAGGAGAATAAGGACTGAGACAAGGTTATTGGACTTAGGAGAGAAAAAATTATTAGTAACTTTCCAAGACAATAATGGAAAGAGCACTGAAAGGCTTTTAACCTCTCAAAGCCTCTAGAGATGATAAGACTTGCATTATGCACCTCTTAAAGACTGCTTTAAGGAAAGTCTTCTATGTAGTGTGAAAACCTGTATAAATGTGAGCTATAATTTTTTAACACACTTAACTAATTGAGTAACTAGAACTTATTTCCTTCCCATATTGCTATAAAACTTTTCATCTTCATGCCCTGTCACCCAACCAGTATGTGTGTATATATACATAAATACCACACTACAACACATAACATAATACTTTTTAAGGTTTGTTATTTGATTCCCCAAAAGAGAAAAAGACCTATTTGTACAAAAATATTTATAGCAGCTCTTTTTGTGTTGGCTAAGAATTGGAAATCAAAGGAATGCTCATCAATTGGGGAATGGCTAAACAAACGGAGGTATATGATGGTGATGGATTATTGTGCTATAAGAAATGACGAGCTGGATGATTTCAGAAAGGCCTAAAAAGACTTGTATGAACTGATGTATAGTGAAGCAGAACCAAGAGAACGTTGTGTATAAAGACAGCAATATTGTTTGATGAAGAACTGTGGAAGACTTAACTATTCTCAACAATACAATGATCCAAGACAACCCCAAAAAGACTACTGATGAAACATACTATCCACCACCAAAGAAGGAACTGATATTGATGGAACATAGACTGAAGCATGCTATCTTTTACTTTCTTTCATTCAAGTTTTCTTATACAAAATGATTAATATGGTAATATTTTATGTAAGTGTACATGTATAACCTATATCTGATTGCTTACCGCCTCAAGGGAGGAAAAGGGAGAGAATGAGGGATAAAAATTGGAACCCAAAACTATTAATAAAAATGTTTATCACTTAAAAAAAAAAGATTTGTTATTTGTCTGTGGGGGTGGGTACTCCACTGATCTAGACTGCAGCCCCTCCACATTTTTGTAGATGTTTTTATCCAGAATTAATATCCCTGAATAATTCATCATTATGCAGTCAGGTTAATGATAAACCTCTCTAAACCCAGGCTGGTTCTTGGATAACAAACTTATAATCACTGAGACCAAAAGTAAATGTCTTTTCAGTTTGGTAGCACCTATCAAAGAACAGCAGTTGAGAACCAAGGTAATATCAATGCCATGATAAGATATCAGAGAAAGATTCTAGTGAAGAATATTTATTTGAGAGAATATGTATGTATATCTGTATATGTATACATGCATGCACATATGTATATATACATTATATATATCCTAATAAAGTCTTTCTCTAATGAATCAACAAGGCATGGAAGTGACTGTGGGTTCCTGAAGGTTACACAAATGGATTGTAAGCTTTGGCAGATAACTATAGAGCTGGAAAGGCTTCAAGCGTCAATGTGGCAAGAGACTGTCACTCTAGGACCAGTCTAAATTCAGGGAGATTCATCACCAAAAGGTATGAAAAGGTTATAATTTGTGTGGGTAGAAGGAATACTTATACTGGTTTAAATATGAGTCTTTTGAAGTGTATAAGTATATGTTTGAATCCGTTTGTATACGTAGCTAAATCTGTGAAAATACTGGATTGTATCCAACAGGACATAGTAACAATACTGGGCATTTCTGCAATGAAAAATTGTTAAGTTCTACTAACTCTGAAGAGATTTTACTGAAATCACAAAGAGCAACTTTGAAATTAGCCTTCAAATTTCAAGTGTCAAAAAAGATGATGTCTTACCTCAGTCCAATTCGCTGATGATGGTTCAATTTGTTTTCATTTTTCCTAAGATCTATGTAGGAAATAGGAAAAAATTTTAAGAAGTAAAATTTAATACTTTGGAAGAAATTACTCCATTTTAAATAAGAACAACCAAAATATTAGTTCATTGAAATTATCTTTCAAAAGCTTTAAAAAAATTAAATACTTTGATGGGATTAAGAGTCAGACATTTCAAAACCATACTACTTCAAGCTGCTACTCTTATGATTGATTTGAATTAACTACATTCAAGCTTTGTAACAATGTCATAAAATTAGCAAAGTGTTAGGCTAATTCTTCAGGGTAGAATACAGAACAGCATTACATGGAACCTATACTGGAAATTACTTATCTCCTGGTATAAACATCCTGAATGGTCAATTATATATCTTGACAGAACAGATACAGGTTCAATATAACATTCCTTAATTTGGTACCACTGGCTCTGAATTAAATCTGAATAACGATGTAGCAATATTAATATGATCCAAAAGCTACTTGGTAAACCCTTAATCTGAAGGATAAAAGGATGCAAAGAACAATATAACGGAGAAAATTAAGCACCTTCAGATCACCTAAAGCAAATCAATATAACTAACAATCACAGATTCAAGGTAATCACATCATATAGGTGAGTCTTCATAGGTACTATGGTAAAAGAAACTTCTGTATGCACAAAAACTACAAAATAATGACTATATGCAGCAATGAATGACAATAATAACTCAAAAAGGATTTCAGGATTTTCAAAAGTAGTGGAAGGTATGAAGAAAAGGAACAGCCACTGCAGTTTTACTTGGAAAATCCACCCTTCTACACTGGCTTATTGCCTCCTGGCTTCAAACATGCTCAGAGTTCCCCATCTTTAAAAAAAAAAAAGGAAAAGAAAAAAATAAACCTTGCTTGAGTCTTACATGTTGCAATCTCTCTCCTTCCCTCACTGTGAAACTCCATAAATAGATGGTTTATACCCATTTACTTCTTAATTATCTACACCTCCAACCCTGTTTCCTTACCACTCTAGTAAAACTACTCTCTGAAGAATCAATCTGGCTAAAGCAAAACCTTCTTCCCCACTGTTTCTTATTCTCACCTTCTCAGGAATTTGGCAATGTTGACCACATTTCTTTCCAAAATCTCCTCCAACTTTACCTTACATTATTGCCTCTTCCTCTCCCCCCTCTGACCTGCTTTCTTTTTCCTTTTCTGGATCCTTATGAAAACATCTAACTGCAGGTTTCTTTCAAGGTTCTCTGCTCTTTTCTTTATGTTCCCTTCTTCAGGGAGTTCATTCATTCTGACTTTACCTATCACCACAGTACACAACTATGTAACCCTTTGAAGTTTACGAATCACTTTCTTCAGAAAGGACAAGTGATAGTATTCTCATTTTACAGATGAGGAAATAGAGACTTAAAAAGTTAAGTGATTTTCTTATAGCCACAAGTAACAGAATGAATCCCTAGGTCTTCTGAGTCAAAGTCCAGTTATTCTTTCTACTAAACTGTACTAATTTCACCTGTATGTTGGCGATTCCCAAAATTACATTTCCCATCCTGACCTCATCTGTACATGAAATCTAGTATTTTTAAATGACCATAATGGTCATCTCTACTTGGATATCCTCAGGCACCTCATTTAAGAGGTTTCATACAAAGTTTGTTACCTTTCTCTTTCAAAACTATTCCCCTTTTCAACTTTCTTATTTCTGTCCATGAGTTATACATTCTTCTATTCACTCAAGCCAAATGCCTTGGTGCCAACTTTGACTCTTTCTTTCCTTGGCCAACTACATTCAATCTTTCACTAAATCATGTCATTGCTTTCATTAAAATGCCTCTTGGAATAGTTTTTCCTCTCCTATTCCCATCAGTTCTTCCTTAAACTTCACAACATTTATTTTCTCCCTCAACAAAAAGAAAAAGAAATACCAAATTCTTATAATATAAAAAGAACAAAATAAATTCCCACATTGACTATGTCTAACAATGTCTGTTATTTTGCATATTGAATCCTTTACCTTTTTATAAGAAAGTGGGTAGCATACTTCCTTATGAGTCCACTACATTTGTGGTTGGTTATGGTCAGCTTTGCCAATCTAATTAAGGTGAGGTAGAATCTCTGGACTTGCTTTACTCTGCATTTCTAATTACTCTTTTGGCTACAGATAGCTTTCATTTCTTCTCTTGAAAACTGCCTGTTCATATTCTTTGACTATTTATTAACTGGGGATCCATTACCACTACTATCTCCCTTGCCCAAGTTTCTCTCATTTTCCTCTAGATTATGATAACCTTAAGTATAGTTCTCTGTCTTGTCTTTTCCCTCTCCAAAACACCAATTGTATCTCTGGTCAGATTAATATTCCTAAAATACCACTTTCATCATGCTACTTTACTGCTCTAGAATCTATGTTGTTCAGTCATGTCCCCAATTTTCTTGGGGATTTTCTTGACAAAGATACTGGAGTGGTTTTGCTGGAGAAGGAAACTTCTCTATTGTATTAAGACAAATAGAGGTTAAGTGACTCGCCCAGGGTCACACAGCTCTTCTTGACTCTAGCACTCTATCCACTGAAATGCCTAGCTGCCTCCAAGGCAAACAGAGGTCAAGTGATTTGCCTAGGGTCATAGAGGTAGTGTCTGAGGCCAGGTTTGAACTCAGGTCCTGCTAACTGCAGGCCCAGCATTCTATCCACTGAGTTATCTAGCTGCCTCTCTAAAACGTATAATGGTTTCTAAATCATCAAATCCAAAGCTAGTATTCAGAGTTCTCAGTAATCTGGCCTTACCCTTTCTAATCTTAATTCATAAAATTCCCCAATACAAACTGTAGTCTTACCTTCATACCTTTGTTCGTGCTGTTCCCATATTAAAACACCCTCTCTACACTTCTATATATCTAAATTTTATTATTTTTTTAAAAAAGACTTATCCCAAAAAAAAAAAAAAAAAAAAAGACTTATCCCTTTTCCTGGAAAACTAGCCGAAAAGCTTTGCTCTCCTCTTCTAAGTGTTTATAGCACTGAATTTCTATAATCAGTTCTATATAGTTTAGCTATTAACTATAATATTGTTTTCTAAATCTTTCACGTGTTTTAATCTTTCTTCTTCAGTACGATACTTTTTAGGGCTTTGATAAATTTTCATACCTATTTTATTTTTTTAATGTCTCCTATTATTTCCTTTTCTTTTTTGGCAAATATCTTCTTTTTTTCCAATTACATCTATTTTCTTTTTTATATCCCCTAGTGGGCACTCAATCAGTATTTGAATAGTTAAAAATGAAAACATGGACATAAACAGTTGTTACATTCCAGATCAGTGAATTGAAAGGTGTTCTAGAATATAATTGTGCATCCTTGTCCAAGGCAAATCATACCCTTGAAAAGTATGAATAGATGCATTTGTTGGGTTTCTACATGAGATGTTAAAAAAAAAAACTTTACAAATTACTTGATTTAGGGTCTGGTTTCTAAATTAATTCTTCTGCTATAAACAAACCTGGCATTGCTCCTAAAGAAACAGCAAGTTCACCATAACTATACCTTTAATAGAACCTTTTTCCACATACAAATCTTTTTTTTTTTTTTGGCAGGGCAACGAGGGTTAAGTGACTTGCCCAGGGTCACACAGCTAGTGTCAAGTGTCCGGGACTGGATTTGAACTCAGGTCCTCCTGAATCCAAGGCCAGTGCTTTATCCACTGTGCCACCTAGTTGCCCTCCACATACAAATCTTAACTCTATAATAACTTGCAAAGGCCTAGTAATCCTGAAAATATTATACAAAGAAAAAGGGCAACTTAGAGCCTTAAAAACTAATAAAAAAATACTATAAAATTTCCCATTTTCTTTATTAAAGGAAAAAGAAGCAATTTTTTTCCAGTCTTAAACTTAGGAAATATATGAATAGAACTATAATGGCTAGTAAGTTTTACTGCCAAATTAGTTTCTTTCCTGTGAGTTATAAGCTTACATATATCTAAGTACGTATGAATACTACACCTTAGGTCTTGGTAGAGCTATAGCTATAGTCTATCATCTGTGCATACAAGTGATAATTTTTTCAGGTTCCATGGAATACCAATGGCCTTTCCTAAGACTAAATTTAGCTTATTGCTCTGATCAAGACAATGATCCAGGGCAATTCCAGAGGACCCATGACAAAAAAAGCTATCTACTTCCAGAGAGAACTTATGAACTCCGAATGCAGACTAAAGCATATTTTTCTAACTTTACTTTGTTTTATTTTGTTTTTTCTTTTGCAACATGGCTAATGTGAAAATATGGTTTACATGACTTCACATACATAACTGTTATCAAAATGTTTGTATTCTCAAGGAAGAGAGAGGGAAAGGGAGGGAGAATATCTGGAACCCAAAATTTTTTAAAAGATTGTTACAATTTTCTTACATGTAATTGGGAAATATTTAATGAAATAAAAATAATTTTTAAAACTTTAGCTTACAAATGATGACTAAAAGTTTACGCTTACCATCCAATGTTTTAATTCCTTCATCTACAAGTTTCCTTGCAGCAGATGGACTGTGAAGAAAGGAAACCATCAACTACATATGAAAAGCGAAAACTTTATTACCTTAAAATAGGATGCGATATGGCTATGTGTCCTCACAAACAACCTAAGAGTTGATATTTAAGCTAAAGAGTGTTACTACAATAATTTATCATTTACTCTACTAACTTTGATCATATTTAACACAGTCATGAACCTGAAATTGAAAAAGGTGTATGTTGGACCAGTTTTCACAAAGTCTATGCTCCTTACTCCAAAGGATAATTATGGAGGTGCCAGCAGGCCCCTATCCTGTATCAGAACAAGAGAGCATAAACAGCTCATCTAAAGAAGTGACAGCTGATAGCAAGAGTAAGAAATTCAGTTCAATTCAACAAGTATGCATTAAGCATCTTCTATGTGCAGGGCATACTACCAGGAATTGGGGATATGAAAATGAAACAGTCCCTGCCCTTATGGAGCTCATCCCTGGGGGGGGGGATACAATATCTATGCAGGTAAATATAATACAAAGTAAGGAGAGAAGGGGCAAGGAAATTCTAGAGAGAAATTTGGGGAAGGAGAGCTCACTAAATGTCAGGGGGTTGGAAGAGGATCAGGGAAGGCTTAACAGGAGTGCCACCCACGTGAAGCTTTGACGGAAGATAAGTACTCTGAAAGGCACAAATAAAAAGGGAGTATATTTCAGGTATATGGAATATTGGTGTGAATAAAGCCAGAAGATGGAATTCTGAATTGAGGGAATAGCTAGTAGTCCAGTTTGGTTGGAATAGAGAGTGAGTAAAGAGGAATAATGGGAAATAATAAAGTAGACACAAGAATTATAAATGTATAATAATCTGGGGTCATTTACTGAGGAGAAAGACAGCATTTTACACTTTAATAGTCCTTAAGGGCGCCATCACTATATTCTACAATAACTCAAATTCACAATGGCAAGGCAATGGTAATTACAAAAAGCACTAAAATAGATTCTAATTCCAGTTCACTAATTATGTAACCATGTGCTGTATCTTTATGATTTTTTTCCCCTCATCTATAAATTGACAGGATTGAACTAGCTAAGTTTTAACTTTTTTTTTCATCATGGACTCCTTTGGCAATCTAGTGAAGCCTACAGACCTCTTCTCAGAAAAAAAATTTTAAATGCATAAAAGAAAATGGGAAAACATATGATAAATGATAAAACAAAGGGAACCAATGATACTGAAAACAGTTATCAAAACACCAGAAAAATCCCAAAACAAAACAAAAAAACCAAGTTCACAGACTCCAAATTAAGACCCCTTGATGTAGATGGTCATAAAATCCTAGATTTAGAACTGGAAGGGAATGTAGAAGCCATCCAGTTCTGTTCATTATAAACTCATTTAAAATATGAGGAAATTGAGGATCAGAGAAATTAAGTGACTTTCCCAAGGTCACACAACTAGTAAAAAGCAAAGCTGGGTTTGAACCCAGGCCTCATAATTCTTCCATCCAGTGTTTTTTCCAATCTCCTACAGTGCCACTTTCTAGAACATGATGTAGCTCTAAGCACAATGTCATCATCAAGACAAGGTTAATATACTCAGTTTATGTACAGCAAGTGTACACTAGTGAAGACTGGTGAGCACATATTTTAGTAAGATGTCTATTAGTTAAGTTTTGTCTTTTGAAATCTCAAAGAATATTTCATTCTGTAAAGATAAAAAGGGCATTCCTATATTAATATTTCATTGCTACATTAATATTTCATTGCTACATTTTACTTTGCTCAGTGCCAAAAAGGCCTACTTCGATACAAAATTAAAAGACTCTGTAAAGTTACATATACTAAGCAAAACAAACTATCATAGTATAATTTTAAATGTATTTCTTACCCAATACCACTAACTCGTGTCAGGAAATTGATGGATGAACTTGTATCATCCTGCCTAATCTTCAAAAAAAGAAAAACAAAGGCACATGTGAATCTACATTGCCTTTATAACTAATATGATTTCAATTAAGTCATCATTCAGTCAACAGATATGCATGGTCATTTCAGGTGATATTTTCAGAACTGTAGAAAGTATAATGAGCAACAGGGAACTCCTGAAGATTTCCCATCTCCAATTTATCCCACTCTATACATAAAGAATCAGAAGAGACAAAGCTACTGATTATTGTAAGGATAAAATAAAGTTGCAAAGCTATTTGAGATAAATACAGTTCTTCACTTAGCTAGTTCTTATATTCTCTCCTCTGGAATAGCAATGAGAATATGGAACCCATTTGTTCATAGCAGCTGAAGCCATCTCTTAAAATGGTGAGTAAAAAATTAATGTTTTATTAGAATCATAAACATTTTTTAAAGTATAACATTCTTAATGGATTCCATTATCAGTAATATCTCTTTCCTTTAGTAATCTTATTAATATTTTATGAGACATTACTAATTCTGAATACATCATAAAAGTGTAAAAAAAAGTATAATAAAGTAAGCAAAAAAAAAAAATGAGGATTTACCTTTTCCAGTTTACGTAATTTTCCAGTAGTTAAAAACTCATCAATCTTCTCAGCAATTTTTGCTCCTACTCCATCCTAAATTCGAAATAAAGATTAATTAACAAGCATTTATCAAGCACTTACTACATGCTAAGCAGTGCACATATAAATAAAAAATGAAACCTTTGGAGTCTATTACATTAATTAAAAGTAAAAATAAAAAGCAAAAAAATAAGCCGCCACCTGGAAAGTCTTGAAATAAGGGATAGGTATAACTCTACCCCGATTAAAAACATCTCCTCCAAGGGTTAGAATATCTAAATATGCATCAAAACACATAACTGTGAAAATGAAGTAAATCACCCTCTTGAACTAAATTTTTTGGGGGGTGAGGGGGGAGGAATAAGGGTTAAATAACTTGCCCAGGGTCACACAGCTAAGAAGGTGTCAAGTGTCTGAGGCTGGATTTGAACTCAGGTCCTCCTGAATCCAGGGCCAGTGCTTTATCCACTGCGCCACCTAGCTGCCCCTCTTGAATTAAATATTAAATCAATTTCTCAAGCTCATTGTAGGTAAGTCCAAGTTCCTATTAAAAAATAAATAAATAAAGGCTGAAAGTAAAAAGGTATTAGGGAAAAGTTCAAGGCCTCTGACTTTCTGTAGCAGGGTACAGATTCCTTCCCCTCTTAAAACTAAAAATATACTCATCTCATGTTTGACATCAGCCATTCCACAGATGACAAGTGGAAGAAGGACATGAATAGTCAATTTTCGAAAGAAATGACAAGTGTCAACACAAAAAAACATCCCAAATCTCTAAGAGCAAGAGGAAAGCAAACTTTCTAGATTCTGAGATTTTGTCCCTCAGCTATTACATTGGCAAAGGTAACAAAGATGAAAATGATGAATACTGAAGGGGCTTTAAGAAAAAAAGCACACCAATGCACTGCTGGCGATGTGAATTGGTCCACCATTATGGAAAACAATTTGGAACTGTAACGATTGGAATGACGCCACCTGCTGGAGACTTACTGTAGAAGAGTTCCGCCTATGAAGCGAAGGTCTTTGAGGGCAAGACCAGGAGTCTTTTCTTTGGCGTCAGGAAGTGACACGGGCTATGGGAGGAGGAAGGAAGAGACTGGCGCTCACTCTCACTCTCTTTCCTGGGGATGCTGGTAGAGAAGGGAGCTAGAAATGCACTCTCCCTTTAATAGATAGATGAATGTAGGCCTTTCTCTCTCTTTACCAAATTCTTATTCTCCTTAATAAATGCTTAAAAATCTAACTCTTGCTAAAGCTTATAATTTATTGGCGACCACTCATTAGATATTTCAGACAGTTTAGCTAGAATTTTAGCCCTTAACAGAACTAAACCATATATACTCCTCTGACCCAGTGAAACCACTATGGGAATTAAACCACAAGGAGGTCAAAGACAGAGAAAAGTTCCATGAACACAGTATTGATGGAGTATCAAATTACTAGAAACAAAAGTGTTATAAAAATTAAATGTAATAACAGTGTGTTTTGCAAAATGATGTGAGGAATTCAGAGGAACTAGGAAGATTTGTATAAACTGATATAGAGTGAAATAATACATTGAAGGCCATCAGAATTCTTTGACATCAGAGGATTAGATGGTAAAACATACTTCCCTCTTCTTGACAATGATGGACTACATGTGTAAAATGAGGCATACTTTGTTAGGCATGCCAATGTACTAAAATGATTATTGAATTAGAGCTGGAAAGGACCTCAGAGGCTACCTAGTTGAAAACCCTCATTACTGATGAAGAAACTGAGACCTCCAGTGGTTAAGTGACTTGTTCAAGGTAATAAGTGTAAGAGCCAGGTTTCTGAGGTCTTCTGACACCAAAATCTGTAACCCTTCCTACTGTGCCATGCTGCTTATTCTGACTAGGGAAAAGGATATTGGGGACAACCCATTTTTATACTTAGAAGTTTAAAATCTTCACTAAGGAGAGAATAAAGTGATTTGCTTTGCTTAATTCTACTTTGTGAGGATGAAGTATCCTATGCTGGGAGGGGGTCACTGGGAAGTGAATGATATAAAAGAAGCATGAATAAAACATCAATTAAATAAATAGAGCAATGTTCAAAGGCAAAATGTTTTCCATTCTAACATTAGGAGCTATGAATGAAAATCAGTCATGCTTTAAAAAAAATATAAAGTTTTCTAAACATGTGAGTGCTCTCAATACACTTATATAACAGTAAACTGCTCACAGACTCTCAAAACAATAACGAAAGGGAAACTGGTTTGTAGTTGAGATTGGATGTTTAAACTGTGGATCAACAGGTATGTGAAGGTAGTGCAAACAGTAGTGATAAGTTTAGCTGACATTTACATAGCACTTTAAGGTTTGCAAAATGCTTTACATTAAATTATCTCCTTTGAGCCTCACAACAACTATGTATCATAGGCACTACAAGTATTATTATTTTCATTTTAGTAACATGAACAAAGACTCAGGAACTTAAGTTCCTTTTCTCATGGTGGCATAGCTGGTAAATGTCAGAAGTAGGATTTGAAACAGTCTTTTTTACTTGATGCCCAGTATTCTATGCACTATGCTAGAGGGCCACTATTTATATGATCCGGGAGCTAAGAATGTTTTTTACAATAAAAAAAAAATTACTGTTTTAAAAAATGTTAAAACCATTCTTAACTCTTTGGCCATACAAAAACAGGTGCCTGCTGGGTTGCTGACCCCTGTACTATACTACTTATCTATTCCATAGGAGATTTTTGGAAAGCATTTTAGCATTTTTAGTTTAAAAAGAAAAAGACTTTTAAAATTAATCTTTAAGACCTGGATATGATGTGAATCAGGATGCTTCTTTATTTTAATTGGTTATAAGTCTTACCAGTTTCTTTGCTTCTGCTCCACTCTTTATTTTGCTTGGGTACTTGGCTATCACAGAGGCTGCTTTTCTTTAAAAAAAAAACAAAAAACACAAACACAAAGTCAAATTTCAAGATTTTCTATTAGGGACCTAAGATAACATCCACACCCCAATTTCTACCCAAATAACATCATTTCTTTCTTGAACTTTTACGACTCTCAGATGTAATGCACCAACCCATTTACTGAACCTCCACTGCTATGTCTATCTGTGTAAGTACCATGTGCACCTTCATATTTGGAGATGACACTGCTATAAGCCTTACTCTATGAATTTGGTTATAAAGATTAACATAGGGGCAGCTAGGTGGCGCAGTGGATAGAGCACCGGCCCTGGAGTCAGGAGTACCTGAGTTCAAATCTGGCCTCAGACACTTAACACTTACTAGCTGTGTGACCCTGGGCAAGTCACTTAACCCCAATTGCCTCACTTAAAAAAAAAAAAGATTAACATAACACAAGCAGTGTTTTTTAAAAATGTATTCTAAGTTTAGTTACCATTAATGAAAACATTCACCAAAAAATAAAAACACCATTTACAATTTTTAAAAACTACATATTAATTTTAAAGAGTACCAAAAAGTGTGGTCTATTTTCTATTGACTTTTAAACTCTATGTATAGTTTTATTTTCTCTTTTTTTAACCTAATTGTAGACAATCTAGATATTACTCTGATTTAATTTTTTCCATTTTATATTACTTCAAATAAGTTGTCCCTTTATTTCTTTATATTTGTCATTTCCATTTTTGTTTTTTGGTCTGGACCTATAATTTCATTGGTATAGGGAACTCCTATAAGGAAACTCCCTCCATCTCAGCACCTGTTTGGAAACTAGCTTAGTGAACTGTCTGCTCATTGGGAGGTTAAATGACTTGCATGGTCGCAGAGTATATGCCAGAGGCAGTACTTCTGACCCCAGGTTCTCTTACCTCTAAGACCAGCTCTCTATCCATTAATTCCTTGTCATTTCTTATAGTACAATAATATCCTATTACATTCACAGACCCAAATTTGTTTAACCATTCCTCACCTTTGGGGCACGTGGATTCTTTCAAGTGGTTTTTTCAGCAGCAGTTTCTTTTCCTCAGGCTGAGGAAGGTATGAACTTCACATGATGTCTTTTCCATCTTTCTCATTCTTATAGCCACCAACTTTGTTCAGGTCCTTACCATATTTTTGTCTAGGCTAATGCAACACTTGGTTACCCCACTAGTCTCTCTTCCCCCTTCCAATCCTATATACAGCTGTAATCTTCCTAATGCACAGATCAGATCATATTACGTCACTGCTCAAAACCTTTGAATGACTTTCCACTGTTGGGTTTTATGAGATTTGCTCTATGATGCCTCTCAGTATTAAATCAATGGTCCTATTCATATTAAATACTTAGCCTAGTATTCCAAGCCCTCAACTATCCGGCACCAACCTACTATTTCAGCCTTACCTCACACCCTTCCTCATTACAGATGGAATATTCCAGCCAAATTCACTATCATCTAAAAAACCCTCCAAAACCAAAACACCCAGGTTTTCCTACCCTGGAGTCTTTGTATGCATTGTTCACTACCCCTGGCCACTCCCTTTTGGTGATAACCTACTCATCTTTCTAGAACCAGATGAAATGTTACCTGCTTCAAGAAGCCTTCCCTAATTCCCTAACCTCCTAAGATGAAAGTAGTTTCTCATGTACTCTTACAATATTTTAACTTCCCATAGTCTATAAGGGAGGTCCATGTTGGAGGTAGGTGTAAAATATCTATGGTCTCCAATGGAACCTACACAATGTCAAGGGATCTAAAGAAAGCACATTAGGTGATCCCTCTGTGGAAGATTTGCAGAACATGCACAAGATACTTTCAATCTGCATAAATATTGCGATCTGCACTGCTTATGGAAGTATCTATACATCAATGAGATCGAAGATCCACTATATCAAGATCATTTTATATTTATCATTGTACATGAATTCCTATCCTAACTAAACGCTAAGCTCTCAAGGGCCAGGAAAAAGACCACATATATCTTTTTTCTCTCTCCTAAGTCTTAGCATGGTACAATGCATATTATAAATACTTAATGTATATTTAACAAATTGTTTGTGAAATAGCCAATCTATAGGACTTTATTTACAGGTCTATCTTTTCAAATGAAATTTCTCTCCCACATTTTGACTACTCCATTACAAGATAATCTATCAACTATGGCTTCCTCAATAGTTTAACAACTATTTACCATTTATTTTGAACTTACACTTCAAAATACTTTTATACTATTTCTTCACTTCGGCTTACTTATTTGCCTCATTTTAGTTCATCTCAAAGTAGTCGCTTGTGGTTCTTTGCTGCCCCCCACATTATGTACTTGGGTCAGCAAACTATGGGGGCCCAAGCTAAGAATGGTTTTTACATTTTAAAATAAAGTTTTATTGTATTTTAAAATGTAAAAACCATTCTCAGCTAGCTGGTCAGACAATTTCAGCCATATAGTTGTGGTTCCTAATATGTATAGGTCATGGACACTGGAGGGTTTTGGAATTTTTGCAAGGAGTTCAAGACACCATAAATAAGCAAATATATCTTCTGCAGACTGAATAATTAATAAGTCTTAAAAGTAGAGATTTCAAATTTTCAAATATATTTAGACATTATTGTGACTAATAAAATGCAAAATCATTTTAAAGTATTACTGAATTTATAGCAGCATTTTGTCATTTTGTATTTTCTCGATCCATGGATATACCAGTAGTACAACTACTACCATGAAGAGAGTCCTCTGAATTTGACAAGAAAAAGGGGTCCTTATACTCCAAAATTTGAGAACTATTCTATACTCATCCAGTTCAGTGAACACATTGGGTAGCAGACTAGACACACTCTAAAATTTCACTGCTGGTAATGTAATCTTGTCATTTAATAGTAGTAACTCTGAATTTTAAGTGATGACAAAATTGCTCAAAAACTATATGCACTGTCAACCGTAAGACTCAGTGCTTTTAACAGAGCCTTACTGTTATTCTGCCATACAAAACCCCCTTAGACTTCTTGATTGTACTTTAATTTCTCTAACAGGACATCACTGATAATGTTCTGCTATGTGTGAAAATTCAGTGATATTTTTTCATTCTGTATTGCTAATGAAAAGTTTTGGCTGCATACGTGATTTTAGCGGCAGAGGCTGTAGTATATCAACACTGCCCTTAGATGTTGGGCAGCTGGATGGTGCAGAGGATAGAGCACTGGCCCTGAAGTTGGGAGGACCTGAGTTCAAATCTCACCTCAGACACTTACTAGCTGTGTAACCCTGGGCAAGTCACTTAACCCAATTGCTGTAAACATCTGGGGTCATCTCCAGTCCTCTTGGTATACATAACTTGCCAATGGACTCAGATGGCTCTGAAGGACAGAGTAAGGTTGGTGACCTTGCACAGCACTCCCTCACTTAAATCCAATTCACTACAAGTCATGACATTACCCCTATGTCGTGGTCCTCTTTGAGAATGAAGGAACAAAAAACCCAATCAAGTCCTTAGATGTATAATTAAGACATAAATAAGCCAGGCAGCTGGGTGGTGCAGTGGAGAATGCTGGGCCCACAGAGTCAGAAGACTCATCTTCCTGACACTAGCTGTGTGACCCTGGACAAGTCACTTAATCCTGTCTCCCTCAGTTTCCTCACCTATAAAATGAGCTGGAGAAAGAAGTAGCAAACCACTCTAGTATCTTTGCCAAGAAAATCCCAAATGGGGTCACAAATTGTAGCACAGAAACGAAACAACTGAATAACAGGAAGCTCTAGGAGTAATTCTTGAAAAGTTTAAGTGATTCTTACATAGTTCTGAATTTCCCACATTATCTGAAAACAGTCTTATGTCAGCTTCTAGGCCCTTTGTTGTATCCTTTAGTATCATTATATCATGTTAGAACTGGCTGACTACAACTGTGTTGGGCACACAGGCATTCAACTTAGTAAGCACTTGTAAAATACTCCATTAGTAATGGGGAATGAGTCTGACAGAGTGCCATCATCTCTGACATGATTAGTCATATTCGCATAAAAGTGAGTTTCTCTCAGCTGCTATATCTCTGGACAAGTCAGTGAAAATTACAAAGACTCAAAGAAGTGGAATAAAAGAATTTTAGAACTAGGAGCTTTTGATCTTGTCTTCATCTCTACATGCATCTTTCCTACCCAATATCACATTTCCTACATTGAATTATGGACTAAAAAACGCACTGATAGCTAATCCTAAAAGGCTCTGGCCAAGTTTTATTCAGGAACAGTCGACCAGGAATAATCTGACCACAACAGACTCAGCTTCCTTGAAGACAATCCAATAATATTCAACTTGGCTCACTTAAATTGATACTAATTTACATGACAAAATTGTTTCTGTGCATTTTGTGAGACCATGTGTGACCAGAAACCACAGTGCCATCCTACCTGTAAGCATTGTACTTGTGGATTGCTCGGTTCACATTCTTCTCGTAGTTTGCAAGTTCTGGAAAAGCAACAAAGAAGTGTATGGTGAAATAGAATGCCTAATAGGCATCTCTTTCGGCAACTGGGCTTCCTGCATTGAGATTGAGCAAAAATACCTGTACTGTACCTATGGACTCATATCCAAAGCTTTTTGTGGCAGGACAGAACCAGGCCAAGCAGATGGCCTGGGTAGGAGGGCATCAGTCAAGTCACCTTTGAACAGCAAATAATAATAACATTTCTATAGTGCTTTTATATTTGCAAAGCATTTATCACACCACATCGAGGTAAACAAGTATCATCCCATATTATACATGTGAAGGAGGTTGAGGCTTAGTAAGGTAAGCAGCTATATAATACAGCGAGTAAGAGTGCTAGACCTGGAGTCAGGATTATTTGAGTTCAATTCCAACCTCTGATCTAGTTAGGTCACTAAACCTCTACTTTGGTTTCCCAATCTTTAAAATAGGGATAATAAAGAGCTCCTACTTCCCAAGGTTGCTGCGAGGATAAAATTAGATATTTGTAATGCACTTTGCGAATCTTAAAGAGCCATATAATTGCTAACTATTATTATTGCTGTTCTTCAAACGACCCGTCCATGGGTCACATAGGAGGGCTTGAACTCAGGTCTTCTGAGTTTCTAATAACACTTTATAAGTCAACAAGGCACTTTCTTCACAGCAACCCTGCTGAGGTCAGCAGCTCCAGGATCATCCTTCCTGTTTGACAGACGAGGAAACCGGGGCTCAGGTAGGGGCAGGCTGCCCAGCACCTTGCTCAGTCCTCCTCGTGAGTGACCCCCTCCTCCCACGCCAGTGCTCTCGGTCACTGCCCCCTCCCTCGATGCCCAGCTTCCTCCCAAACGTAACGAGATTAATTAACATCATTAAGTTAATGGCGATAACAAAACAATTCGCTTTTCGGGAAAGCCCATCAGGGTCTGCTTGGCCCTTGCAAGGGCCCCTCTCCGGGTAGGAGGGAGCAGGTTGTGCCTGGGGAGGGGAAGGGGGGCAGGACCGCTCGCCGCGTCCTCTGACCCGTCAGGAAGTCGGTGATCCCCGCGTTGAGGGTCTCCTGCGGCGCCTTCCTTTTGCTCATAGCGGAACGGGCTGGAATCGGAGCTCGGGGCCTCCGCCACTTCTGTGTACGGACGCCGGGAGGGGTGGCGGAGACCTCGCTAAGGGTGAGGTAGGGCTGTCCCCGGGCAAGGAGCCGGGCATCAGCTCCAAGTACCCAAGTCAGAAGCGGTAACAATGGCGACCCGACGCTCTGACAGACTGAGGAGAAAGCGCCTGCGCCGGAGCTACGTCAGCACGTAGACGTGAACCTCTTTGCAGGAGGAGTCGCCATTCCTCCCTACCCATATTTTTTTTTTAAAGAGGGAGAGGAACGTGAGATGTTTGCACCTGCGCAGTGAGTGTCCTTAAGGCGATCCTGTGTGTGGGGAGGTTTAAGGAGGTTAGAATGGGAGGAGGAGAAAAAATAGCGGAGAGAAGCCAGGAGAGGGCTCTCGGTGACTTGGAATTCCTTCCCGGAGGAAGGGGGCGGGGCGAAAATAGGTCCCACCCCACAGGCTCCTTCACCTTTTCGCACAATTCATATAAATTCCCTCCACTGTTGTTCCTTGGAACCTTAGTCTTGGATTAAAAATTAAAAATCATTAGAGGGGCAGCTAGGTGGCGCAGTGGATAAAGCACCGGCCCTGGATTCAGGAGGACCTGAGTTCAAATGCAGCCTCAGACACTTGACACTTATTAGCTGTGTGACCCTGGGCAAGTCACTTAACCCTCACTGCCCCGCAAAAAATAAACGAATGAACATATATATTTGAGTGTTTTGGAAATACCCAGAAGTCTGCAACCCAGACAAAAGGAGGGAGGGGCTTTATTAAAAAAATACATAGGGAGGATAGGTTTGGCATTCAGACCCCTGCTATGGCTGTGGCTCCCTACTGTTTCTGGGGTGAAATATCAACTATTTAGTTTGGGATGAGACTCTCCTTAATCTCGTTCCCACCAAAAAGGATCAGCAAACTGTTCCTCAAAATGGAATCTGCTTTTATGGTCTAGTGTCTTCTTCAGGGGAATTCCTGCATACCATCTCCCATTTTTGGAATCCATTCCTTGCTCATTTCTCTCTCTCCCTGCCTATTGAAATCCTTCTCTTTCTTCAGGGTTCATTTCATGTACCTTCTCGTCCACGAGGCCTTCTTTAATCCCTCCACCCTCTGCTGAAAGCGTTTTCTCTCTCTTCAAATATTTCTTTTTTTCTTTTCTTTTTTCTTTTTCTTTTTGGCTGGGCAATGAAGGTTAAGTGACTTGCCCAGGGTCACACAGCTAGTAAGTGTCAAGTAAGTGTCTGAGGTCGGATTTGAACTCAGTTCCTCCTGAATTCAGGACCGGTGCTTTATCCACTGTGCCACCTAGCTGCCCCTCTTCAAATATTTCCAGGGCATTTGGTTTATATCTCTCCTTTGCCTCTGTCACTGCTGTACTGTGTAAAGGTACCCCCTTATCTTCCTGGTAAATGTAAGCATCCTGACAGTCAGGCCTGTGCTGTTTTAAAATATTTCTAACCTCCAAACTTGGTACAGTGCCTTTTACATTATCTCTACACACATATATCTAGCCCTGAACTCTCTCTCCTGAGCCACAACTCTCAAGTTCTGCCCCATTCAAGCCTTCTGTATATCTCTACCCCGATGTCCTGTTGTCATCTGAAGCTTAACATGCCCCACGAAGAACTCACCTTTGCCACTCCTCTCCTGATTCCTTGTCACGAAGGTTTAAAACCTTGGAGTCAGGCTTGACTCTTTATCCAATCAGCTGCCAAACCTTGTGGAAGTTATGTACCCAAGATTTCTCACAAGCATTTTTTTTTTCATTTTTAGAGCCATTCTCCTAAATAAGATAGGTCTATGTGAATATAGTAACCCTGGTCATTGCATCCATCCCTGCTGGTAATATGTCATGGATAGCAAAATAGTTATTCAAAGGCATAGGTCTAAATATGCCAAACTCCCCCAATTTATATATATACATGCATATTTATGTACACATATGTGTGTACATATATACATACATACATATATATATACACACACATATACATATTTGGGGTCCATTAGTCCCATCCAAATCTTCATGCCCCCCTTTGGAATTTTCTTGGCAAAGATACTGAAGTGGTTTGCCATTTCCTTCTCTAGGTCATTTTATAGATGAGGAAACTGAAGCAAACAGGGTTATGTGACTTGTCTAGGATCAGACAGATAGTGTCTGAGGTCATATTTGAACTCAGGTCTTCCTAACTCCAGGACAGACACTCTATCCACTGTGCCACCTAGCTACCCCCCCCCACAAATATTTAAGAGCTCCCTCTGAAGGTCAGCTAGGTGGTTCAGTGGATAGAGTACTAGGTTCGGAGTCACAAAGGCTCATTTTCCTGAGTTCAAATGTGGACTCAGACACTAATTGTGTGACCTTGGACAAGTCACTTTAGCATGTTTGCCTCAGTTTTCTCATCTGCAAAATGAGCTAGAGAAAGAAATTGCAAAATATTCCAGCATCTGCCAAGAGAACCCTAAATTAGTTTATGAAGAATTGGACACAACTGAATAACAAGGGTGTGTGTGTGTGTGTGTGTGTGTGTGTGTGTGTGTGTGAGAAATATGGCTGTTTTTTAACTTACCCACCAGAGTGGAAATAAAAGTTCGTAAAAGACCCAATATTTGTTATCTATTATATCACAATTAAAATTTAAATATATATATATATTAAAATCAACTCAGTCAAACCCCACTACTACTGAATCAATAGCTTCTTTGAAGCCACAGTAACATTTCAATACTGCTAAAACTTCCAGGCCGAAATGTGGTTGGTTGGGGAGCTTAGTGAGCTTCCAAATGAATCAAAATAGAATGACAAAAATGTTAAATTTGTGTTTTTCACACAAATACATTCCACTGGAAATTACTGACACTGGACAGTTATTCAAGTACTAAGATAACATGGAATCCAGGCATCTGTTAAATAGTCTTCTGTTGACTAGCTTAAACTGTGTGGTTGTGTAACTGAATACGGGGTCTTGAAAAATTTGGCAACAGTAAAAGGTTATATGCACTTATTTTATATACCTGTGTATACAGAGTTGCATAAAAATTTCTTGGGTGAAAATGGGTTGTGAGTGGAAATAGTTTAAGAAGCCCTATTCTATTGTCCTTTCCAATCAGAGATTTATGGATGGGTGGAAGCACAGCATCACTGGCAATTGTTATTGCCTTTATTTCGTTGTTTTTTGTTTTTTTGCAGGGCAATGAGGGTTAAGTGACTTGCGCAGGGTCACACAGCTAGTTAAGTGTCAAGTGTCTGAGGCTGGATTTGAACTCAGGTCCTCCTGAATCCAAGGCTGGTGCTTTATCCACTGCACCACATAGCTGCCCCGTGTTATTGCCTTTCTTAACAGGAGAGTCTAATTCATCATCACCACACAGAGGAAGGTGCAAGTAGCAAGGAGAAAGCTTCACCAGTATGCTTTCTGATGTATTTCCTGCTAGCGTAAGAACTTCTTTACTTTTATATTCCAGGATGAATGTACTGTATAAAAAAACAGTTGCTCCCATATATTTGTGGTTCCCGGTACTGGATTTCAGATGTCAATAAATATGGTGGACTGGGTAGGGACAAGAAGCCAGCTGTCGTGGAAGGAGGAAGCCATTTTTGTCTAACTTTCCCCAGCAGTCTATTCTAGCCATTTTGCATTATGCACAAAGTTCTCTCATACACACACTCAGGTTGGAGAATGGTCTAAGTCATCTGGAAAGAGCCAATTGTTAAATTTTCAATGTGACCATTTACACCTTGGAAATCCCCAAGTGTTACAAATAAGGGCTTGATTTATTTGTTGCTTGTCTAGACTTAAGAAAGTGATAGAGAAAATGTTAATTCAGATTAAATTTAAAAGTGTTTTGGGGTACTTCCATGCCCCACTTTCCCTCCCCCCCCAAAGTTGGATGTTAAACATTTATCAGAATATCACCAGACTTTAAAGCACTGGCCCTGGATTCAGGAAGACCTGAGTTCAAATCCAGCCTCAGACACTTGACACTTACTAGCTGTGTGACCCTGGGCAAGTCACTTAACCCTCATTGCACCCCCCCCAAAAAAAGAATATCACCAGACTAGGCAAACACTAGAACAAGATCCCCTAGTTTTCCACAGTTGCATGTGGCCTACTCTTCTAAATTCAAGAGATAGAAAGGTTGGGTTTTTCAAAAATAGTTTCACTAGGTAACTAAGGGAAAAGCAAAATAAAACAATATACTAAAACAGAGATTTGACTTTTGCAAAGCACAAAACTTTTATCTAATTCCTTATCTTCTGCTTACTTCCCCAAATTCCTCCCTGGGTTATTTAAACTATTCTATTCTTGACTTTGCACATTCCTTCCTGGCCTTCACCTGTGTCTAGAGAATCTACCTAACCCTTGAAGGCCTTTCTTCAGGTCTTTTAACATTTCCTGAGGATCAGTGCTGCCCACACTCTGACCCATTCTTTCTTCAAGTCTCTTGCCTTAAATTAAGCGTTTTCTCTTTTTGTTTTGTTTTGTTTTGTTTTGTTGTTGCAGTGGCTTCTAATGGGAGGGAAGGTAAAGGCAGATGGGTGGTGTGGTGAATGGAGGTTTGGTGAACTTGAGTGTGAATCCTACCTCAGATAGTGTGACCCCGGGCAAGTCATGAATTCTCCTCATGCTTCCCTTAGCTCTAATTCTATGATCTTAGAAGTTGAAGTTCTTCCATGGTGTAGTGGAAAAATCTCAGGATTTAAGAATTGCAGGACCTAGATTCCAATTCCAGTTCTTTTATATACTAGCTGGATGACCTTGGGCAAATCATGAAACTTTTCTGGGCCTCAGTTTCCTCATTTGTAGAATGGAAATTAGGGGAGATGATCTCTAGGGTCCATTCAAGCTTTAAACCCAGTGATCAATGGTAAGAGCTCACATTTCTATAGGAGGGGTAATAAGCATTTATTTAGCTGCCACAGTGGGTCAGGTGCTGTGCTAAGTGCTTTCTATAGCTATCTCATTCAATCCTCACAATAACCCTTAGAAGTAGGTGATATTAACATCCCCATTTTACAGTTGAGGAAACTGAAGCAAACAGAGTAAGTGACTTGCCTAGGATCACACAATTAGTGTCTGAGGCTAGATTTGATCTCGGATCTTCCTAACTCCAGGCCCAGAGTTCTTTCCACTGTGCTACCTCTAAAATAAAATAAAGTATAATCCTTTAAGATTTGCAAAGCCCTTTCCATACATCATAATGGCATTTACATGGGGATTCATGGTATGCTAATCACTTTGCAAATATTATCACATTTGTTCCTCATAACAACCCTGGGAGGTAGGTACTATTAATTATCCCCATTTTAGAGATAAGAAAACGGAGGCAGACAGAGATTAAGTGACTTATCTGGGGTCACACAGCTAGTAAAGTGACTGAATCTGGGAACTTACCTGATCCTTACAATTCTGTGAAGCAGGTGCTTTTTATTATTATCTCCATTTTACAGATGAGAAAACTTAGGTTCAGCAGAGACAAATGACATCCTGTCTATGGTCATCCGGCTAGTATGAATTATGGGCATGACTTATCTTTCCAGCTTCATTGTTCTCCCTCCCCCAGTTCCTGTAATATGGACCAATTGGCCTCACAACATGACTCACCCACCTCCTGTTCTAATCATCCATTTCCCAGATGAGAGGTTTTCCGTCATTTCTTACACACACACACACACACACACACACTTCTTTATTGGCAATATGCTGCAACCTCTTCATTGATGGCCTTTTAGGTTACCTGCAATTCTGGTTCTTCTTCTGATATCCTGTTATTGCGTATTCATAGCCAGCAAATGGAAGAATACTGGTATGAAAAGATAAGTTCCGTGGTAGCTAGGTGGCGCAGTGGATAGAGCACCAGCCCTGGATTCAGGAGGACCTGAGTTCAAATCCGACCTCAGACACTTGACACTTACCAGCTGTGTGACCTGGGCAAGTCACTTAACCCTCATTGCTCTGCCCCCCCCCCAAAAAAAATGAGTCCCAGGGTCAGAGCACAAATTATTATCATAATCATCATTATTTCCCACTTATTCACAAAGCTGAGATGACAGACACAATTTAAGACTGTGAAAAGTTGTATATTTCCAATGAGGATTATCTGGAGCATCCACTTCTGTGTTCAGAACCTGACCCTGAACAAGTTATGGAAACTCTCCAAGCCTTAATGTCTTCATTTGTAAAAGGAGGATAGCAACCACTGTAGCACCTACTTCATAGTCTTGTTGAAGTAAAGTGTGTGAAGCTCTCTGTATTATTGTTAATTATTTGATAAAATATTATATGGGTAGAGTGCTGGGCCTAGAGTCAGGAAGACATCTTCCTGAGTTCAAATTTGGCCTCAGACACTAGCTGTGAGACTCTGGACAAGTCATTTTAGCCTCAGTTTCCTCATCTGTAAAATGAGTTGGAAAAGGAAATGGCAACCACTTTGGCATCATTGCCAAGAAAACCCCAAATGGAGTCATGAAGAGTCATACACAACTGAGAACGACTGAACAACAAGAATCCTCAGATGTCTCCAGGGAAGTGGTCTTCCAAAATCCTCTATGATGATTTTATAATATCACAAATTCTTCCCATTTCTGGTGATTGTCGATAATAACTATTCAAAGTAAAAGGACCTCACAGTCGAACTGTGTTTGTACCTTTTCATAATAATCTCAGAAACAGGTATGAAGAGGAAGAAGTTGATCATTGTGGCCACTGAAAAATCTCAGTCATAATTAAAGACTGAAATTCACTTCATTTGATATTTCAGGCCATGCCACGACTAAGGTGGAAGCTTTTGGGGCTTTCCCCCAGAGCCTGGAAATGTAGAAGGTGTAAAAATTTAACTTCTTTCAACAGCCTAGAAACAATTGACTTTAGCACCGAGTTAACAAGGATAATTAGTTTAAAACAGGAAGCTATTAGATGGAGTGACTGTTAATAATATCCATCTGTGAGTCAGTATATTAACTAATTAATTCACCCTCCAGCTTCTAGGAATTTATCTTAATTACTTGAATCATTAGTGGGACATGCATTAGACAGTGGTTTGAGGGCCCTATTCCTCTGGTTTTCCCAGGGTATACGCTTGCACCTATGCCCAAGTCTTAAGGCTCTGCTGTATAGGTCTTAGAGATGCCTTGTTATCTTGCTTTTTCTCCTACTTCTTTACCTGTCACTCCTCTGCTTCTTTGGCCAGTTCTTCCTATTACCATCCTTAAATGTAAATATCATGCATTGTTTCTTTCTACACTTACCTCTATACAAATAACTTCAAAATCTTTCTGTCCTCTCCTAAATTTGGAACCACTCTGCCAGTTGCCTGGAGGCCATCCATCCAGGAATGTCTCTTGAATACTTCAAATTCAACATTCTCTAAACCAAGTTTATTGTCTTTTCCCAAAATTCTTCTGACTTTTCAGTGCCATCAATGTTCATCTAGATTCCTGTATTTGAAACATTTTATTCCCTGACACTAATCTTTCATGTCCAGTCAGTTTACCAAGTCCTATCAATTCTACATCTATAACACTTTTAAAAATAATTAACATTTTTATTTATAGTTTTGGGTTCCAATTTTATCCTTCTTTCCCTCCCTCCTCTCCCCCCTCCCTGAGGCAGTGAACAATCAGATCTAGGTTATACGTGTATGATTATGTAAAACATTACCATATTTGTCATTTTTGTACAAGGAAACTTGATTAAAAGAAAAAAAGAAAGTGAAAAACAGCATGCTTCAGTCTGTTTCATCAATAGTCCTTTGGGATTGTCTCGGATCGTTGTATTGTTGTGAATAGTCAAGTCATTCACAGTTCTTCATCAAACAATATTGCTGTCTCTGTGTACAAACACCTAAAAAAAAAAAGACTGGGTCTACCCTTCTTGCCCAGGCTGCAAGTGGACTGGCTACACCTGGGCTTGATCCCACTACTGCTTGACATGGCACAGGAGCCAACCCCCCAAGCTCTTGGGGTTCACCACAGTGCAGACATCCTCTCTGCATAACCCACCAAAGTTCAGAACTCCCACGTTCAAGAGATATGCCACCTTCAGACTCCCAGGGAGGTGGGACGACAGCTTTGTGCAGCTGGCTCATTTTCACAAGCATCTTTTCCCTTTCCATACACACCCTGCCCCAACTTCCCACAACCACCACCCTATTAAAGGTTGCCACTAACACCCACTGTCAACAGGCAATTGCATCGGCACAAGGCTTACATGAAAACCAGGTTTATTACAAGAGAAATGAGCGTGCATGTAGAACCCAATGGGTTCCCAGTCTTTGCAGAAATTTACATTTTTATAATAGCAAGAGAAAGGGAGGAGGGCATAGAGAAGAGCACTCCCCACAGGGAAGAGCAAAGTGATTGCAAAAGCCTCATTATTTGTGAGTTCAAATCTGGCCTCAGACACTTGCTAGCTGTCACTTAACTCAGCTTGCCTCAGTTTCCTCATCTGTAAGATGACCTGGAGAAGGAAATGGCAAACCCCGAAAGGAGTCAGAAAGAGTCGGACGCAACTGAACAACTTTTATTTGTAACCCTTTAGTATAAGACCTAACACTACGAGGTCCTTAATTGAATTGAATTCAACAAGTACCTGTGGAATTGTATTTAAATTCCATTAGAGGAAGGACTCTGTCTTATTTGTACATTTTAAAATATTATCCTCCTGTCTTTTTGTCAGTGGTTTGGTTTTTTTTTTCCCAAGCCATGTTCATGTAGTGTAACAAAGGATGTCTTCTTGTTTTTATCCTATTTGGGAGAGGCTGAATATTTCAGAAAATTGTTTGGCCAGGAAGGATTGGACTTTGGGAATAGAATTTATAAATTACAAAAAAAAATTTCTACTCTCTTCTCTAATGTTGTTAGGTCAAATACATCCTTCTCTTGTTCCAGCTCCCTTGGAATGACTTTCCCCTCCTACACTTCCCTAAATCCTTCTAATCCTTTAAGGTCCAACCCAAATTCTACCTTAGTTTAGGGGTCTTCTCTCTCCTATGATATTCCATTAACCTGAAATTCTTTTTTCCCCCAATTTTTTTTTCAGGGCAATGAGGTTTAAGTGACTTGCCCAGGGTCACACAGCTGGTAAGTGTCAAGTGTCTGAGGTCAGATTTGAACTCAGGTCCTCCTGACTCCAGAGCTGGTGCTTTATCCACTGGCTGCCCCACCCCCAATTTTAACAGTATTTTTTTCTAGTTACATGTAAAGATCGTTTTCAATATTTGTTTTTATAAGATTTTGAGTTTCAACTTTTTCTCCCTCCCTCCCTTCCCTCTCCCTTCCCCAAGATGGCAAGCAATCTGATACATTAACCAGAAATTCTTAAGGCACAGTCATTTGTCTCACTCATTTTGGAACTTAATCATGTTCTGCTTTATATTATTATTGAAATGTGTCCTGAACAATGAGGGGTGGTGTGACGATTAAAAATATGAGAGATTGGGGCAGCTAGGTGGCTCAGTGGATAGAGCACTGGCCCTGCAGTCTGGAGGACCTGACTGTGTGACCCCAGGCAAGTCACTTAACCCCAATTGCCTCACCAAAAAAAAGAGAGAGAGAGAGAGAGAGAGAGAGAGAGAGAGAGAGAGAGAGAGAGATAGTTTCTGGTTAATGTAATCATTTTACTAACAGGCTGGCAGATTATTAATAAAAGGACGGTCTGTTGACCATGTCTCTCAGACCAAAGACCCCTAATGGTGGTGGGGTCACAGTTTATATACCCTTCTAACTGTAGGAGATCCATCACATAGCAATCAAATCTAATTGGTTGACATGATTTGGAGGTGTATTATATTAAAACGAAGTCTGAGATATATGATTCAAATCCTGGTAAGCACGGCATCAGAGAAAGAATGTCAGACCCCCACCAAGCTGATCAGAGCAAAATAGTTTCCACCCAGGTGTGGTTATATAGCCCAAATCTCATCAGTAAAGGCCTTTTTAGCCTTTCTTCCTTCCTTTCTTTCTTTCTTTCTTTCTTTCTTTCTTTCTTTCTTTCTTTCTTTCTTTCTTTCTTTCTTTCTTTCTTTCTTTCTTTCTTTCTTTCTTTCTTTCTTTCTGCAGGGCAATGAGGGTTAAGTGATTTGCCCAAGGTCACACAGCTAGTAAGTATGTCAAGTGTCTGAGGTTGGATTTGAACTCAGGTCCTCCTGAATCCAGTGCTGGTGCTTTATTCACTGCACCACCTAGCTGCCCCCTTTAAAAAAAACCTAGACAGAAGAATCTGTCTCTGCCCAAGACTTCTTTGTAAGCTTTGCTTGGATTTGACCCAGATGAATCTTACTTTCTAGGAGAACTTACCTTTGGAGTGGGTTGGGGGATGGGGTGGGGTGGAGGAGAAAGGATTAGAAAAGAAGGGGAAAACACTGGGTTCCCCAAGATACTGGATATTAATTATTTTTCACAGGTGGTTCAAATCTTAAGCTGGGAGTTGGGACGATTTGGCTATAAATTCTACCTCTAGCTGCCTGCCCCTAATAATAATAATAGCTAACATTTATATAGTGCTTTAAGATTTGCAAAGCACTGTATATATGTTCTCATCTGATCCTTCTAACAACCCTGTTAAGTAGGTGCTATTATTATCCCCCTAGGGCTGCTAGGTGGTACAGTGGATAGAGCGCTGGGCTTGGAATCAGGAAGATTTATCTTCCTGAGTTCAAATCTGGCCTCAGACATGAGCTGTGTGACCTGGGCAAGTCATTTACCCCTGTTTGCCTCAATTTCCACATCTGTAAAATGAGCTGAAGAAGGAAATGGCAAACCACTCCAGGATCTTTGCCAAGAAAACCCTAGATGGAGTCACGAAGAGTCGGACATGACTGAAAAATGACAGAACAACATTATTATCCCCATTTTATAGATGGGAGCAACAGAAACAGAGAAAGGCTAGTCAGTGTCTGAGGCATGTTTTGAACTCAGGTCTATCCTGACTCTCTCCCCTGCACCTAGCTGCCCCAGGCATATTAAATCACTTCAGGCACACACATCTGATTGATGGAAGAGCCACTGCACCAGGAATTCCCAAAGCTGAGGAACTCCAAAGCAGAATCACAGATGTATAATAGGAAGTAGGATTCAGAGCAGCAATGCACTTTAGAGTTCACCTGGTTCAAACCTGGCATTTCCCTAATGAGGAATGGAATCCCAGAGAGGTTCAGTTACTTGCTCAGGGCCCTATAGCTAGTATTCATCAAAGGCAGGATTTGAACCCAGGTCTTCCTGACTTCCTCATTCATTCTGCTGTTGTCAAATAGCTATAATATAACATAATATAAAGTGCTCATTGAGGGCATGGACTGTTTCTGCTTAATGATTGTTCCTGGGGTTTGTTGTTATTGTTGAATTGGATGTTATCACCCTGTCACATAGCTCATGGGTTTATAGGATGGGAGAGTTGGAAGAAGGATCTTGGGGACCCTTGAGTCCTCATATAACGTGTAGACCCCTGAGCCTCATGCAGCCCAACTGTGCTTTTTTTTTTTAGCAGATTCTCTCCCTTCATTTCCCAAATAGGTTTCTTCCCTAGCCCCTTCTTACTAGAACTTTTCTTTTTTACTTTGTTCACTTACTCCCCCTTCTCCCCACTTCCCACAATATATACACCTGAGGAAGTAAGGGACTAAACATTTCTTAAGTGCCTAATAGGGCAGCTAGGTAGCCAAGGCACCCAGATGGCACAGTGGAGAGAGTGCTGGGCTTGGAGTCAGGAAGATATGGATTCAAATCTAGTCTTATTTGCTGTGTGACCCTGAGCATGTCACTTAACCCTGTTTGCCTTGGTTTTCTTATCTGTAAAATGAGCTGGAGAAGGAAATGGCAAAATACTGCAGCATCTTTGCCAAGAAAACCCCAAATGGGGTTATGAAGAGTCAGACACAACTGAACAACAACATAGTGCCTACTATGTGCCAGGCACTATGCTAACCATTTTATAGCTGAGGAAACTGAGGCAAACAGAAGGGAAGTGACTTGCCCAGGATCGCACAGCCTGAACTCTATTCACTGTGTCACCTAGTCAAATGCAGTTTCTTTCAGTGTTAAGTTTTTCTGGCCCTTCAATAATAATAATAATAACAATAATAATAATAATAATAGTAGTAGTAGTAGTAGCTGACAATTAGGCATGGCTTTAAAGTTTACAAAGCATTTTATGTATATTATCTCATTCTAACCATACCACAATTCTATGAGGTACATACTATTTTCCCCATGTTATAGATAAGGAAATGGAGGTTGAGAGGTTGTTTGTTAGCAGGGAGGGATGAGGTGGGGGACAAGGGGCACATAGTAAGTATTGTCAGAGGCCCAGGTCTTCCTGAATTCAACTTTGACACTCCTTTTTACTTCTTCATGACAATCAGGTCCATGACAAATGAGCGTTTGCAAAACATCATCATTAACATAGGAAATCCTAAAAGGACAGCAAAAAGGCTGCCAGTGATGCCCATTAAATTGGGTAGGGCATGATTTGCCAGCATATCTGATGTCCTGTCTGTTTCTGGTGGCTCTCTTTATTTGTGTAACATACCAGTACTACTCTCTCAGAGAATGGCCACCTCTCCTTTAACAAATACTTGGGGCGGGGGGCGGGGGGGGAAAGAAACAAACCTATGCTCCGTAACAGGTCATTTTTATTAAATATGTGTTTCCTAATTTATCAGGGACTTGATTTGGCACAGTGGACTAGAGAGCCTGGGTTCAAATCCTACCTCTGACACTCATGATTATATCTGTGACCCTGAATGCCTAGGTCTCAGTTTCCTCCTCAGTAAGATGGGAATATTGGTACCTTGATCACAGGACTCTTGTTAGGCCTCAAATAAATATTTTTTAAAAATTCTCTTTGCTTAAATTAAAAAAACAAAGGGTGAAAAAAGTCCTCTAAAATGTCTAAACCAGTGAGCCAGAATAAAATTACATAAGCTATGCTATTTAAAAAAAGTTTTTTTGGCTGTCTTCTCTGGGGTACTGATTGACCATTTTCCACCAAAAGCTTACTTCAGTTCATGGCTTGGAGGTAACACTTGGGTTTGGTTTTGTTTTGTTTTTTAATTTTTTTGACACTTGGGGTTTTAAAAAAGTTTTATGGATGCCTTTTGTTTCCATACCATAGTCACTTTCCTGATATGTTTCACTTCTTGTAACCTCCTTCTTCCCCATCATTGAGCCTCAGTTCTTGAAGGCGGTGTCAGACAAGTGACAACTTTCACCTGGCCTACCAAGCTGGAAATAATTCTAACTCACATTTGTATAGCTCTCTCTTCATGATGAAGAGAGCCCTGTAATGCAAGCTGTGAAAATGTTATTTAGCCTTCCTTTACAGAGAAGGAGGCTTGAAAGAATGAGAGGCCTCTTGACTTATTCCAAACCTTTCCAAAAGGCAGTAACAGTAGCATTGTAAAGTAAATGAATATTAAGTTGACCTAAATTAACCAGGAATGGCACACACTGGTGGGGGCCTGAACCTCTCTGCACAGGAGTGGGGTAGGAAGGAGGGTGGGACAAGGACAAGGAATTCTGAGAATTGTGCGTGGTGGAGAGTCCAGGGCAGACTAGCTCATGGGCTGCATGAGAATGAGACACAAGAGCCCATCTGAGTGAGAGGCTCGATGTCAAGCATACTTTATCTTTTGCTACACTCTGGCCCAAGAGGGGAGGGAAGGGAAGGTCATGGAGAGGTTGCTCAGCAGTCTCAAGGTCGAATTGAGTTCACGGTTACCCAGCTAACAGAACATCTCTGAATCAGCTCTCCCCTTCTTCCCCATAATGCAGTGAAACACAATCCTTATCCTTTATGAACTTACCTCCTGATGAAAACCAAGATGGATTGCATAATGGGGTTCCCATTAAGAAGAAATTGGGAACTTTGCCAATGGTGAAGGGGAAAAGGCCTGAGTGTGGTGATGAGCTCACCCTATTCCTTCCTTCTAATGGGATGACTTTGAGTAGACAGCCTCAGACACGCATTTTGAAAAGTAGAAAACTTTCAGGCAAAAAGGGTGTGGATATATACAAGGAAGAAACAAATTGGGATTGTCCTTAACTTGGTTTCACCAAAACAAAAAGTATGGATTACGTCCTTTTTTTTGTCGAGGCAATGAGGGTTTAAGTGACTTGCCCAGGGTCACACAGCTAGTAAAGTGTCAAGTGTCTGAGGTCGAATTTGAACTCAGGTCTTCCTGAATCTAGGGCCTGTGCTTTATCTACTGCACCACCCAGCTGCCCTGGAATGGATTACTTCCATTCTTATTGATTATCCATTAAATTTTATTATTCAGATTCTCATGTCTCTTGCATCATCCATTTCCCACTAACCACACCCTAAACCAGTCCTTTATTAACTCATACTTGGATTATTGTAATAACCTCTTAACTAGGCTTTCCCATCCTACACATAACAATTATCTTCCTGAAACAGCACTTTCTTTGGGTCACTCCCCTCTGAAAATTTTTAATTCCATAGCATTGCTTACAGAATCAAATCCAGACTCGTCCTGGCATTCAAAGCTATATATAGGACGGCCCCAACCCACCTTTCCAGCTCCAGTAAAGCCAGTCTACTTGCTCTTCAATTACTGTTGTTCAGTTGTTTTCAGTTGTGTCTGACTCTTTCTGACCCCATTTTGGGTTTTCTTGGCAAAGATACTGGCATGGTTTGTCATTTCCTTCTCCAGCTCATTTTATAGATGAGGAAACTGAGGCAAATAGGGTTAAGTGACTTGCCCGGCGTTACACAGCTAGCAAGTAAGATCAGCTTTGAACTCAGGACTTCCTGACTTCAGACCTTTGCTCTATCTTTGTGCATATAGTGTTCAGCCCTGCTGAGCCAGCCCATCTTTCTTTTTCTTTTTTTGCAGGGCAACGAGGGTTAAGCGACTTGCCCAGGATCCCACAGCTAGTAAGTGTCAAGTGTCTGAGGCCGCATTTGAACTCAGGTCCTCCTGAATCCAGGGTCAGTGCTGCTAGCCTATCTTTCAAGGACCAACTCCTGAACCACCTACTTCATGAAGCCTTTGCTGATATCCACAGCTAGCAGGGGCTCCTATATCGACTACCACTTCTTTGAAATTTAGATCATTGTTATTTTTTATTGTGTGTACGTGTAATTCTCCCAGCTAGATGATACATTCCAAGAAGTTGGGGACTGGGCCTTACAGCTTTTTGCCTCCTCCATAGCACCCCATGTTTTTAGCTCAGTGCCTGGCACACAGTAACACCAACAGTAAATCCTTATTAATGGAGAGGAAGAGGAGGAAGAGGAGGAGGAACTCTTGGAAATATATGGATTTGGTCCTGAAGCCAATATAATTCATTTCAGATCATTCTATAGAAAACAAGAACGCTTAAGGAGCCAGCAGTGGTCCTGGATAAAGGAATGAAGGACGCAGTTAATTTTTACATTACTTTACATAAGGAACCTTGCTAAATCTAGAGATCTTAACTTTGTAATAACTGTGAAAATAGAATGTGCAACTTCAAGGATTCACTTGAATGACAAATGAAATACAGATTAAAAAAAGAAAATCAATCAGTTTAATCACATTTCCAGATTAGGTGAAAGATATTAAGGCAGACAGTCACACTTTAAACAAACACACATTCAATACACAAAAGGTGAATCGAGTAGGCCGGTGGCCTAGCAAGCCTTATGCCACTTTTACTCTTTTCCAGAACTAGAACTAATGGCTTTATATTTTGCACTGGGGCAATGGGGTGGGGGTGAGAGTGGGGATGGGGGAGGGGGAAGACAGCTCACACCAACCCACCGACTGGTAGGTTTTCATTTGAACTAATTATTCCTGCCAATGAGGTTGCTTAGCTCTGCTGTTTTTATAATAATGAATGCAAGTGCTGTAAGCTCTCTAAATTCAGTGTCCTGGTGGAAGTCCTGACTGTCCCACCCTAGTTCTATGTCTGCTTCCTTCAGTTTCCATAGCACTGGCGCCCAGGCAAAACAATTTCCAACAGTGGCTACTCCTAAGTTTCCAGATCTGGTAAATTTGAGGCTAAGCTGTAAAGTTGATAAGAGCCTCTCTCTGGTATGATTAAGGCATGAGGGTTTTGTCAAGAATGGGCAGGTGATGGTCAGGTGTAAGTTAATACCAGCAGCTCAGAGGGAGAGAATGAGGAAATGAAGGAGAAGATTTTTTTCAAAAGTACAAAGATCTGTGAGTCCAGATCAAGGACTTAGCTTTTAGACTGGAGAATAGGTGGAAAGGCGACTCAACTCAGGGGTGTGCTGGTAAATGTTTAACTACAGGGCAGGGGGTGGATGCTGGGAGTATACAGTTATGTTTTAAAATTTAATCTGCATTATTAACACTTCCTTAAGTTTAGACAATCAACAAAACCATAATCAAGCCCTGATTGGAGCCAATGCCCAACTCTGAGGCATAAATGCTCACATTGAAAATATAACAATTTCGGGGCAGCTAGGTGGCGCAGTGGATAAAGCACCGGCCCTGGAGTCAGGAATACCTGAGTTCAAATCTGGCCTCAGACACTTAACACTTACTAGCTGTGTGACCCTGGCCAAGTCACTTAACCCCACTTGCCTCACTAAAAAAAAAAGAAAAAAAGAAAAAAAAAGAAAAGAAAGAAAATATAACAATTTCTCACAAGCTAGTTAGAGCTGGCTCCGGCATATCCCTGGACGTGTGTGTGTGTGTGTGTGTGTGTGTGTGTGTGTGTGTGTGTAACAGGTAGGGCTAGGGCAGACAATCTCCAAGATGTCAAGAAAAGATTAACGCTCATATAGGATGTCCAGAAAGGCTGCACTAACTCCGAAGGCAGCCAAGCCTATCCTGGGTGGTCTGTAGAGGCACTCATGCTGGGGAGCGCTTTCTTAGGGCACAGACAGGATCCGTTGTGGCCCTATGTGCTGGAAAATCCGTAGCCTGGCATCAGGGAAGGTTCACCTCCTTCATGAGGATCTTTCAGCTCTCCTGCCCAGTTCAAAGTGTGACCACTGGGGCCCACAACTTCAGTTTAAACTGTGTCACCATTGCAGGAGGGAGTGAGCTCCCCATCCAGACAACACTCTTGGCTCAGGAGGTCATCATTACACGGGGGGGGGGGTGTCAGAAAAGCCCCCTGAGATGCCTCCCTCAGCAGCATCACAGCAGCCCTAAAGGTTCAGATCTGTGTCTGCTCCACGCCATTCTGTTCTCCATCCTCAGAATGTAACCAGGTCCAGTCCAGGGTCTGGAAGCCAACATAGGCATGTTACAAAGATAGCAACCACCAACGGACCTAATGATTCTCTAGCAGGAAAATAGTTCAGTTTCAGCAATAAGTCGTCTTATTACATTCGGGTTATGTTTTGGAAGCTGTGTCTCCAAATTAAAAACCTTACCTAAGTTCTTCATTTTCAATTAGCTAAGTTGTTGTTCAATCATTTTAGTCGTGACTGACTCTTTGAGTCCATTTGGGATTTTCTTGGCAAAGATATTGGAGTGGTTTGCCATTTCCTTCTCCAGCTCATTTTATGGATGAGGAAACTGAGGCAAACAGGGGAGAGTGACTTTCCTAGGGTCATACAGCTAGGAGGTATCTGAAGCCACATTTGAACTCAGGTCTTCCTGACTCTAGGTCCTGGCATTCTTTCCTGTTTTGGGTAAGAGGTCTTCAGTAATCTTAAGCTTTGATTATGATGAAGGCTGGAGGATCAATTTCAGTGTTATTGTTTTTAGTACAGAGTACTTATCTAGGTTTACTGGAGAAAAGACAGTGCTCCTTAGGGCAAAGCATCTTCAATTATGGGTCTCCAGGGTCATATAACTGAATGTGGGGGTCAAGAAAAATTTGGCAACAGTAAAAGGTTATGCTTACCTACTTTATATACCTACATATCTAGGGTCATGTAAAAATTTCTCCAGGGGAAAGGGGTCTAGAGTCGAAAGGGTTTAGGGAGGCCTACTTTAAGGTACCACCTTGGAATTAATTACAGGAAGCATCAAAATGCATGTGTCCTGAAGAAAACATCTGAGTGAAGTTGTGTAGTCAAATGGCCTTGACTCTAGTCCTTTCTCTGCCACAAGATCACCTACCTCTCTGGGACTTGGTTTCCTGGCCTGTAAAATGAGCAGGGCTGGAGATGACCTCTAAGGTCTTCTTCCAGCTCTGAATCTACAACGATGGTGAACCCCATGGGTCCTATACTTGTGCTGCCCACTTTAAAATCCACACTTGTTATTCATCATGATGTTAACAAGCCTGTGCATTCTATGGTCTCCTTTGTTTCTGTTCCTCCCACATGCCCTATCTGACTTAGAGGAAGGGCATGTCAATATTTTCTGGACTAATTCTAGAGTTGAATACAGTGTATACTTTGATGTCTGTCCCCCTTACTTCACAGCTGCCAAACTCCGGAAAACCTGTCTTCAGAAGGCTTAGAAGACACTGGTGTGGTGTCCCAGAGCACCCATTAGTCGATCCCTTCCTTGTTTAAGAACAATGTTCTCCAACATATTAGTATTAATACTACTAATAAGAGTAGTAGCATGAATATAATGACTATAGAGAAGCTAGTTTGCTGGTAGCACAGTGGATAGAGTACCAGTCTTGGAGTCAGGAAGACCTGAGTTCAAATGTGGCCCTTGGTACTTATAGCAGTGTGACCTTGGGAAAGTCACTTAAACTCTATCCACCTCACTTTTCTCGTGTAAAATGTGCATAATATAGCACCTATCTCCCAGAATTGTTCTAAAGATAAAATGAAATAATAATCATAAAACACCTAGCATACAGTGAAGGCAATAAAAATGTTAGCTAAAATTATTATTACTACAGAGAACTATGGAAAGATTTACATTGAGGCAGAGTAAAGTAAATAGAGCCAAGAAAATAATATATACAATTAGAACGATGTAAATGGAAAGATCGACCATCACAAAATCATTAAAAAAGATTTACAAAATTACAAAGAATAAGCCTGGGCCTAAAGAAAGGGCATGAGAGGACACCTCCCCTGGAACTCCTTTGCAGAGATGGGGAAGGGGAGGGCGATCCATCAGCATGGAACACTGCATATGTTGTCAAATTTTCTTTTTCATGCATTGGTTGGTTTTGTTGATTTCTCCCACTTCCCCTTCCTCTTTTTTCTTAAAAAAAAAATCCTTATAGGGGATGGCTCTCTGGGAGGGAGGAGGGAAAAGCATACAGGAGATATTTAGGTGATATAAAAACAAAAGATATCAATACACATTTATTTTTAAAATCCAACATAGTAGTGGTGGTGGTTGTATGCTGCTCTGTCCGAAGCTCTTTGAGAATATTTCTTAAAAATGCTGAAATATTTTTTAAATGAAATGAAAAAGGAAGTCCCCAAAGGTTGTAAAAAGACATTCCAAATATCCCATTTGTTGTCAGGCTTAATTGGTCACTATGTCAAGTTACTTTTACTTAATTCTTTATTCTCTGTTACAAAGGAAGACCTGTGGGGGTGAGGATTGGGTGAGTAGGGTAACAAGACTATTTAGAAATGACAACAATGTAAAAAAAAATCTAAATGTTTCTTCCCCTAAACATCAGTGATTCTGTGACAAAATGAGTGTGTGTGTGACTTCATATGGAAAAAAAAATTTTTTTAAGATCATAAATTAATCCATACACAGAAACACTGAATTTAGAATGGACTAAATCTTCACACATTTTCTTTGCGAGTCCTCCAAACCTGGGTAGTTGTGCATGTTTATGCAAAAATTTTGTAGCCACAAGAAGGAGGAACAGGTAGCTAGCTGGCCAACTGACCCATATGTTTAAGCTAAAAAGGAGGCCAGCTGGGCTGGTTCACAGCTCCAAGACTAAACAAGCAGCACTGATCATGGAAAGAAGAGGAAAGCTTGGTGGAACCGGACGGATGAAGGAAAGGAGCAGCTATGACCACAAGATCACAGCTTTAGAGCTCAGAGGGACATTAGAGGCTGCCTAGATCAATTCCAATAAATGATTTGTAAAACTCACATGAAGCTAGGCGGCTAGGTGGCACAGTGGATTAAGCACCGGCCCTGGATTCAGGAGGACCTGAGTTCAAATCTGGTCTCAGACACTTGACACTTACTAGCTGTGTGACCCTGGGCAAGTCACTTAACCCCCACTGCTCTGAAAAAACCCCAAAACAACAACAACAACAACAAAAAAAACAACTCACATGAAGAGTTAGCAGTTAGGATCTGATAGATTCTAAGCTCCTTGAGGGAAGGGGCTGTCTTTTACCTCTTCTTGTATTTCTGACTTTTAGCACAGTTCCTGAGACATAGTAGGTGCTTAAGCAATGTTTAATGATTGATTGATATCTGAAATTGGAAAACAGAGTGGAGAAGGCTCTTGCTGCCACAATATATGCTCTCTGCCTGGGGTGGTGGGGTGGGAAAGAATCCTCTATTACATTAATCCCTAGCAAAAGGGGCTTCAATTTAGATGAGGGCCTAGAGGGAGTAATTGAAAAATTGTTATATGTTATGTACTGAAATTAATTGAAATGCAAATAATTACTAAGCAACTTTAGGTGGTTGTACTGATGTTCAGTATTGCCTTTAATAAGATGGTTTTTGGGGGGGGCAGGGAAATGAGGGTTAAGTGACTTGCCCAGGGTCACACAGCTAGTAAGTGTCAAGTGTCTGAGGCCGGATTTGAACCCAGGTCCTCCTGACTCCAGGGCCGGCGCTCTATCCACTGCGCCACCTAGCTGCCCCACCCAATATTTATTTTTTAAAGGGAAAAAAGGGGGTCTTTGAGTTTTCTAAGGTACTGTGATATTTAAGAAATTATGGGGGAAAAAAACTCAGTGCCCAGACAGAGGCTACAAAGGGGAAAAAAGTGCTGACATCTTGTCTATCAAAGCAATTATTTTCTCCAAAACTACTTTGGATGATGACGATGATGACTTTTAAAGGAATGCATTTCCTAGGTGTGGAGGCATGTTTCTATAGGCCCCTCTGCTGAAGAAGATGAGGTTGGAGGATCACTTGAATTTGGGAGTTCTGGGCTCCAGTAGGGCTAAAGCCCACTGTGTCCACATACAGTCTGATACCAATATGGTGAGCCCTTGAGAGTGAAGAGTCACCAGGCTGCCTAAGGGAGGGCAAACCAGGTCAGTTCAGTAGTTCAAGCTTTGATACCTCTCAAGAGTGGCCACTGCACTTCCAGCCTGGTCAACTCAGTCTCCTTCCCCACCTCCCAACAACAACAACAACAAAAAAGTCATGCATCATTGTCAATTCCTTGGATGACTTTTTTTTTTTTTAAATTACAGAAAATAGGACAAGAAACTTCATCGTAATGTTGCCCATTGACTGGCTGGTTGTATGTCTATGAGACGCGACAATGTTGATGAGCCCACTAGTACTGGCTAGCCTAACACAGAAGAAACTTGAGAATATGTTTCTGCATACACAGGGATTTGAAATATTGCTCTCCATTTTCAACAAGGTACCGCTCAGTATTAGGACAGACCTTTTTATTAGTGTGGCCTCCTTGTACTTTGGAAACATTTGCTAATTGCCTTCTCTTCCAGAAATAGGTCTGAACATAGTCACACTGCATTTAGCCTGGTAAGAATCTCTGGCCCATAACCAGGTAGTTAGGGCACTTTGCAGGGGCAGCTCTGGACTATGATCCTCTAACTGTATTTTCTGTGTTTTCCTTTAAGCAATCCTAACATCAATTCCTAAATCATCCTCTTGGCAGATGGCATCTGCCATGCCCTTCTAACATGCAGTTTGATTTCTTTCTCTTTGGTCTCTCTCTCTCTCTCTCTCTGTAGCCTTTCAAAATATTAATGCAAATATTTGTAATCTGGCCAAGCCTCCCCAAGGGCACCTCTATGCGCTGCACTGTCAGGTTGCCTGGAGGCAAATAATGTACATCATTGCTGAAAATATTGTTCATAATTACATGTGGGCTTTTTAATGCTATGTCCATTTTTTTTCTGGTCTAGTGGCAGAAATTCACTATTTTTTTTCCAAATGGTTAAAAAAAACCCTTCAAATTGAAATCTGCCCAGCTTGACAAACCACTAACTAGCCACTAGGTTCCTACTCCAGCAGAAACAAATGTCTCTTCTGCCTTTTTTTTTTTTTTTTTGGTGAGGCAATTGGGGTTAAGTGACTTGCCCAGGGTCACACAGCTAGTAAGTGTTAAGTGTCTGAGGCCGGATTTGAACTCAGGTCCTCCTGAATCTAGGGCCAGTGCTCTATCCACTGTGCCACCTAGCTGCCCCTCTCCTCTGCTTTTTTTTTTTTGTGAGGCAATTGGGGTTAAGTGACCTTCCCAGGGTCACACAGCTAGTAAGTGTTAAGTGTCTGAGGCCAGATTCGAACTCAGGAACCCCTGAATCCAGGGCCAGCGCTTCATCCACTGTGCCACCTAGCTGCCCCTTTCTCTCCTCTGCTTTTAAGAAAAAAAAAAAGGAAAACAGCAAAAAAAATTCTCTTCATTGCTTTTATGTAAAGAACATATATTCTATAACCATCTTTCTTGGGGGGTCAATAATTTCCCTTTAAATTAATAAGAAAGTATCATAGAACTGAGAGCTGGAAGGGACTTGAGTAATAAGAACTGGAGGGAAAGAAATAGAGACTGGACGGAGAATTTTGTTGAGATGGGAACTCTTGGATAAGGAACCTCAACCAATTTGGGCCAGCACCTTCTCTCAGCATTATTATGGTCCTCAAGAACTGCCGAGACCACTGAGAAATTCAGTGGTTTTTTTGTGGTGACGTGGTTAATGTCAGGGGTGGGACTTAAAGCAAGGCCTTTCTTTCTGCCTCTCACTGTAGCTATCTGGCTACTTCAGCAAACTGCCTCAGTAATATCAATGACTGACATTTACAGAACACTTTAAGGATTGCAAGGTGTTGATTTTCACAACAATCCTAAGAAGTAAATGCTATAGATATTGGTGACCATCTAGCCCAACCTTTCCATTTTCTAGATGAGAACCCTGAGGCCCAGAAAGGTAATATAATTTACTCAAGGCCACACAGCTAGGAAGTAGGAGAGCCAGAATTCAGAGCCTGAGACTTTGACTCCAAACCCAGTCATTGCTCATACTACTACCACACAACGGCCTATTGAACTGCATAAAAACTAGAGCAATAAACTATATGTTGTCCTGGTATTGGAGAGAGAGTGAAATTTGGAATTAGGAAAGACCTGAGTTTGAATCCTACCTTCACATTTATTGCTATGTGGCTATGGGTTAGTCATTTAAACTCCATGATTTTCAGTTTCTTCATCTGTAATATGGAGACAACACCTGCTGTGCCTTTCTCACATCTTTGTGAGGATCAAATGAAATAAAGCAACGGTTCTTAAACTTTCGGTCTCAGGATTCCTTTAAACTTTTAAAAATTATTGAGGATCCAAAGAGCTTTTATTTATATGGGTTATATCCAGTGGTGTGCTGGTAAATGTTTAACAACAGCCCCCCTCACCCCAATATATACATGAAACCCTTTAACTTCTACTTTGAATTATTAACATTTTCCCCTGTCACTTTTCTAAGTCTAGATGATCAACAAATCAAGCCTTGATCTGTAGCACCTGCCAATTTCAGTGTAAATGCTTACAGTAAAAATTTAACACTCAGCTTTCATGGGCCACTACAAGCTGATGCCAGCACCCCCCCTGGCTATGTTTATTGATAGCTACTAGATTAGAAATTAAAACACTGTTATGTTTTAATAATATATTATTAAGAGTATAATTTTGACCGTGTAAATCCCTGAGAGGGCTTCGGGGACTCCTAGTACACCTCGAGAACTGTTGAAATAAAATAGATAAAAGGCTTTATAAACGCTTGCTATTATTATTGTTGTTGGAGTCATTGTCATTGCTATTGTTATTGATGTTACCTCTAGCCCCAGCAGTTTATATAGTCATAACATTTACACCAGTGTAAAAGGGAGCTCTTGGATACCTGGGAATCATAAAAATTCAACTGTTTTTGTACCAATGTCTCTGGGACAGCTAGGTGGCACAGGTGGCACAGTAGATAAAGGGCCGATCCTGGAATCAGTAAGACTATGTACATTATCTTGCTTGGTCCTCACAAGAACCCTGTAAAAGAAACACTGTACTTATCCTGGTTTTACAGGTAAGGGAACTGAGGCTCAGAGAAATTATTAAACGATTTGTCTAGGGTCATATAGCTATTATGCAGTCAGATTTCTTCCTTCCTTCCTGAAGAAAATAAAAACAGAAGAAACAAAATGCTTATAAATTTTTACCATAAAATTCTGATCCTCCTTTTTCATGATGTCCTCCATTACATTTTGTAACTGAGTGCAGAGGGCCTGGGTTTCCATCACCAAATCTTCACTGAAAAGAAAATAAAGAGGTTGTTTTAAAAAATTGGCTGTTCATAAAATGCTGAAATGTTCGACCCTGTCTAAAAATGTGCTAGAAGAATCTTTTGGGGGGGGAGGGGCAGGGCAATGAGGGTTAAGTGACTTGCCCAGGGTCACACAGCTAGTAAGTGTCAAGTATCTGAGGCCGGATTTGAACTCAGGTCCTCCTGAATCCAGAGCTGGTGCCTTATCCACTGAGCCACCTAGCTGCCCCCTAGAAGAGTCTTTAATCAGAGATAAATGAGACCATTTAATGTGAAACCAAAATGTATTGCTAGGACACAGTTGACAGGTACCTTCATTCTTTTTGTTATATATCCAGAAAGACAAAATTCAGACATGTTAAATGTTTTAAAAGATAAGGAGATCCCCGGTTAATTTAAAAGTTAAAAGAATCTAGCAAACTTTTGCTAAAGTTCAGTGATGGAAGGGCTATCAAGTGAAACTTTAAATCTCTATTTTGGGATATGCTAGGAGTAGGGAAAAGGGTATAAAAGTCCACACACTGGCCCAATAGGTAGGTAGTTGAAGGGCATGAATAAACAATTTCAAAAGAAGAAATGTAAATGACCAATAATAATACGGAAAAAATGCTGCAAATCACTAATAATAAGAGAAAATGCAAATTAGAACAACTGAGATTTCACTTGGTATTCATCAAATTGCCAAAACACAAAAATAGTCAATGTTGGATGGAGTTTTTATGAATACAAGCACACTAACAGACTGTTGGTGGACCTGTCAGTTTGTCCTGCCATTCTGGAAAACAATTTGGGATTATACTAGAAAATTGACTAAACTGTTTATACCTTTTGACTCAGTGATACTAGTACTGTTATATATCTAAAGAAGGTTATAGACAGACAGGAGGGTAATACACACACACACACACACACACACACACACACACACAGAGCTGCACTTTTTTCATAGCAAAAAGTGGAAAACCACAACCTCTGGAATCCTTTCCAACTCAATCCATTTTTTTTTTTTGTATCCCTATCAGGAAACCAAGTCCCTTGCATGTAATATGCATCTCATATATGCCTGTTGAATTAAGACGATCAAACCAATTCATGATGTGATCTACCTAAGTGTGGTGAAGTTATATTGGTTATGGGTGAGCCTACACTAGTTAAATCAAAGATCTTTGAAGTATTATATTAGTCAATGAGAGAGAGGTGAGGGGAGAGAGAGGGAGGGAGGGATGGATGGATGGATGGATGGAGAGAGAGAGAGAGAGAGAGAGAGAGAGAGAGAGAGAGAGAGAGAGAGAGAAAGAGTGAGACCATTCTGGGTTAGGATGACGTCTGGAAAGGTATCATGGCGGAAGTGGACTAAGTAACCTGAGTTTTGAAGGAAGGCTGCACAGCATTCACAAAAGAGAGAGTAGGCGGGGCAGCTAGATGGCACAGTGGTTAAAGTGCTGGCCCTGGATTCAGGAGTACCTGAGTTCAAATCAGGCCTCAGACACTGAACACTTACTAGCTGTGTGACCCTGGGCAAGTCACTTAACCCCCATTGCCCTGCAAAAAAAAAAAAAAGAGAGAGAGAGTAGGCACTTCCACGTGGGGAGGGTACTATAAACAGAGTTTCAGGCGTGGAATGCCCTGGGCATATTTTGAGGCAATGAGTGGAAGGAATGAGTATGAAAGCAGCAGGATCCAAGGAAAGGGCCCACGACTTGGAGCTGGCCACCTGAGGCTGAATTCTGGCTCAGGCAGGTACTATCTCAGTGATGTTGGGCAAGCTGCTTAAATTCTCTTGGACTTGGTTCCCTCATCTGTAAAGTCCCTTCTAAATAACTATGATTCCATGAACATGTTTTACAGAGGGACCAGTAGAAGATAGAGTTTGGAGGAGAGGGAGGCTGGAGCCTGATTATAGAGAATGCTTTGAATATCAGGACTTGGCCCTGGATCAAAGTGGCCTTTTAGAAAGATTATTCTGTGACTGCACATATATAACGTGTACCAAATTGTTTGCTGTCTTAGATGGGGGGAGGGAGGAAATTTGGAATTCAAAATTGTATAAAAATTTGACAAAAAATGAAGGTTAAAAATTGTGTTTACGGGGGCGGCTAGGTGGCGCAGTGGATAAAGCACCGGCCCTGGATTCAGGAGTACCTGAGTTCGAATCCGGCCTCAGACACTTGACACTTACTAGCTGTGTGACCCTGGGCAAGTCACTTAACCCCCATTGCCCCGCAAAAAAAAAAAAAATTGTGTTTACATGTAATTAGAAAAATAAAATACTATTTAGAAAAAGAAAGATTATTCTGAGACTGGTGTGCAGGATTAATAGGAAAGGCAAGAGAAGTGATAGCCCCAATAATAAGTTAATATTTATATAGCTCTTTAAGTATTGCTAAGCACTTTGCCATTATTATTTCATTTGATCCTCACAATAACCCTGGGAGCTGGTTGCTATTATCATCCTCATTTCATAAATGAGGAAACAGGCTTGAGAGAGTAACTTGCCAGGGTTACTCAGCTAGTTAGAGCATGAAGCAGGATTTCAAGTCAGGACTTTCTGATTCCAAGTTGAGCACTCTAGCCAATATGCTACCTAGTTGATTCTAGAAACACATAGGAGGCTATTACAAAACTCTGGATATGGGGGGCAGCTAGGTGGCACAGTGGATAAAGCACTGGCCCTGGATTCAGGAGGACTTGAGTTCAGGTCTGGCCTCATACACTTGGCACTTACTAGCTGTGTGACCCTGGGCAAGTCACTTAACCCTCACTGTCCCACAAAAACAAACAAACAACTCTGGATATGAAGGGATAAGGATCTTTCAAGTTCCTTTTGTTTTGTTTTTTGTTTTTTGTTGAGGCAATTGGAGTTAAGTGACTTGCCCAGGGTCACACAGCTAGTAAGTGTCAAGTGTCTGAGGCTGGATTTGAACTCAGGTCTTCCTGAATCCAGGGCCGGTGCTCTATCCACTGCGCCACCTAGCTGCCCCGAATAAGGATCTTGACTGAGATGGCGGTACTGAGAATAAATAAGGAAGGAGTGAAAGCAAGAGACACCATGGTGACTGATGGGATGCAAGGAAAGGGGAATCAAAGAAGCCCTCCATGTGTTATTCCCAAGTGAGCTGAGACTATTGGTATCACTGAGAGAAGTTGAAGGAAGCTAGTTTTAGGGGAAGTGAGAAGGAAAATGACTGACTACTAATGACTCAGTCAATGAGTATTTATTGAGAGGCATCTATGTGTCCATGCTATGGAGGGAGGAGATGGAAGCAAAGACAGGGTTGGGAGATCCCAAACTGATATTATATCAATAATAAACCTAAGTTTCTCCTCTTAAGGCTTCCTCAAGCCCGCCTTGATGTGACATTCAGCATCAAAGAATCTCAAGGTTGGAAGGAAGCCCAGAGGTCATCTAATCCAACCCTTAGCTGAACAGGAACTCCCGTACAGTGTTCCCAGCAAGGGCTTATCCAGGTTGCTGACTTACCTTTTCTTTTTTTTTTTTTTTGTGTGTGTGTGAGGCAATTGGGGTTAAGTGACTTGCCCAGGGTCACACAGCCAGTAAGTATCAAGTGTCTGAGGCCGAATTTGAACTCAGATATTCCTGACTCCAGGGCCAGTCTCTATCCACTGTGCCATCTAGCTGCCCCGCTGACTTACCTTTTCTTGATCGACTCAGGTAAGCTGTAGGGAGTTGTAGGAGGTTGAGATAACTGGGGAGAGTTACTAAGACGAGATGCATTCATGCTATCTGGACTCCCACTCACTGGGCCTCGGACCTTGCTCTGAAGACAAAAACAAACAAACCAAAAAGAAAAAAAAAACACAAAAAACTTTGGAGTAAAAGGGCAGAATGAAATTGTATATTTTCTCTTCCTCCTCCCCCAAAAGAAAAGTCACTAATTATTCTTTTGGAAAAGATGTCAGACATGTTGATTCTTGACCACACCAGTTTGGATTTCTGCCCAGATAGTGTTTATGTGACAAAATTTCAAAGACTAGGCTCCAAAGACATCAAGTCTTTTTTACCTTTCTCCTGGGTGTTATTTCTTCAATCCTAATCCTTATCATATCAATGCAAGGTAAGAAAGGGCAGGTATTTTCCCATTTGCTGAAGGGGAATGAGGAGGACTGATTTGCCTGAGTGGTAGAGCACGGAACAAAAGCAAAATACTAATTCCCAGATAGGGTGTCACAGACACACAACCTCACACCCTTAGGTTTTAAATAGTTCCTGCTTTCAGATTTAAAAAATATATACACATATAATTAAGATCGCCTTTCAGCTGTTTCTCTGAATCAAAGTTGAATATTCAGACCCACTTTTGGAAGAATGGTAAAAAATACTTGGAGGACCACATATATATTAGATGCAGCTAACATTCCTGAGTACTGTCTTAGTTTGTCTTGGAATTCTAACCCTAAAGTCTACCCGTGCTAGGGTAATCAGATATACATGCTTCCCAGACACCCTTTCAATCTGTATTTCTCCTTCCATTACGCTCCCCCATTCAATCTCTTAATTAGTAATTATAATCATCAAGGAATTACTGGTTTATACTGTTATTCATAGCACTATGTCAGATACTTGTTGACTGAAGGACTGGTCTCAAGGTCTAGTTCATTCTGTTTTCTTGCTTGGAAAATAAATCTATGAGGCTCATTATGAACTCTTGTTGTCTCCTGGTTCCTGCCCCTTAAGAAGGAGGATTCTGGTGATTAGGGACAATTCAGCTGAACCAAGGTGATGGGATCCGAGGGGTAACCAGAGTGGTATGCAGGAGTCAAGCCTAAGAGCTTCCCAGAGTAAATAAATCCATAGCATTTGCCAGGAGGCAGGAGAGCCCCAAATAGTGGCCTAAAGCCAGGGATGGGGCTGGGTCATGCTGGGCAAAGTCCACATGGGGGAATGGAGAGAACAGTACCAGGTGCTGGCAAAATGATGGTTTGTCTCACACAGGTCTCCAGCTGAGATAACATCCTTTAATAGAGATGGTGCATTATTCATGTCCCCTCCTCATTCAGTTGGGTCTCTTTTGTGTGGCCTCAGAGACTATGTCTAGAGTATTTGGCTGGAACTTAAGACTATGACTTGGTAGCATTGTACTGAAAGAAGGTCTCTACAAACTCTCCTTGGGCCTAGGACCTTGTCAGTTTACCAGGAACTAGAGGTGATCCTATTGCCTTCATATACTTCCTGTCCATCCACAATCATGAGTGGCTGTGTCATCTTCAAATCTGATAAACATACCATTAATGCCTTTAATCCAAGTTAACAACAACAATAACAGTAATGTTAAACACCATGTTGGTGTGAATGATGTACCCAAATTCTGGTTTTTCCAAAGGTACATATGCTTCCTAGGTTTGATAGTATATGACAAAGGTGACGATGAAGGTAAATTATTTAAAATAATGTCCAGCACTTATGACATTTACGTTAATAGGTAATCTTAAAGGGATTCGGGTTCTTATGGTAGGTGTGAACAACGATGATGTGTCACACTCCTCAAGACAGTGAATCCATGCCTCAAATGTGGCTTTAACTGTGAATAGTTCCTTTTTTCCAGGCAGCTAGGTGGTGCAATGGATAGAGCTCTGAGCCTGGAATCAGGAAGACTTGTCTTCCTGAATTCAAATCTGTCCTCAGACACTTACTAGCTGTGTGACCCTGGGCAAGTCACTTAACTCTGTTTGCCTCAGTTTCTTCATCTATAAAATGAGCTGGAAAAGGAGATGGAAAACCATTCCAGTATCTTTGCCGAGAAAACCCCAAATAGGGTTTTAGTCAGACAACTAAAAAATGACTGAAAGACAAACCCCTTATTTTCCCATCATGTTAGAGTTCCTGTCCCCATCGCAACTGAATTGTGGTGGACTTGTAAGACGATACACAGGGCTGGGGCATGGGGGAAAGTTATGTGGCCTGTGAGAGAATAGCCCCCAGTACAAGTCTGGAAATGTGGGTATCTACAATGAAATTATTTACGAACTTCCAGATAGATCAAAGTAGTAGCTGGGATAAGCCACTGTCTGAAGGAGATGAATGTACCCTCCTCCTCTGGTGCCCCATGGAATGTCGTGGTACTTTTTCCTCAGCTCAGTGAGTGTAGGGAACTTGTGGATAACTCTGCAAACCTTTTGCTGATGTAGGGATTTCCCTATAGCATAATGGTGCTCTATTCATCACTTAACTGTAGCTAGATCAGATTCTATGTCCCCAACGGATGTTTCGCTTCGTTGGATCTATGATCTCATCCTCATATGGGGTATTCCTTGCAACAATAAAGATTTCAGTCCACCCATGCCCTCTTATTCTGTGCAGCTTGTGGTTGTGTGCTCCCATAAATCCGGTGCAGGGGGTGTGCCCAACATACACAAGGCAGAACTGACTTATGGCAAGGGTAGACTGGTAGATGCCTCCAGCTAGTTAAACCTTCTAAGATGTGATCAACCAGGGCAGGGGAATTCCACAAGTTCTGGCTTAGGAGTGGCTTTATTCTATCAACAGCTAGTTTATGTATAGCCTTTAAGGTTTGCAGAATGCTTTACATAGATTAGCTCATTCAATCCACATAGCAACACTATAAGGTAGGTGCTATTATCTCCATTTTGCAAATGAGGAAATTGAGGTGGGCAGAGATTAAGTGATTTTTCAGGGTTACACAGCTAATAAGTGTCTGAATCAGGATTTGAACTCAGGTCTTCCTGACTCCAAATCCAGCGCTTATGGCCCTTCCTTTGTCCTTGCCTGAGCTGGCAAATCCTGGACAGTAATTTTCATTAGATGGAGTGTCAAAAATCTCTTTGTATTCCTGGAGGGAATTATCCTGTATAAGTCTGTTTCATGTGAGGGAGGTAGTAAGCCAGCAGGAAACTGAGGCCTGCCAAGTGGGATATGGCAAAGGTGATCTCGTCCCAGGCTGGAATTCCTCAGGGGCAGAGGGTCAGTATTACCACCATCAACATCATTATCATTAATACAGTGCATTAAGTTAAAAAAAATAACTTCCTCATAGGAAACATGATAAATGAAAAAAAATATATGGACAACCCATGGTGCAGTGAGAGTGGTTGATACTACCTGCTTTTTAGAGGTAATAATTGAACCAAGCCTTTTCAGAAGTGATTATGTTCCAGAGAGCTCCCAAGGTCATTCACTTGCTTCTTACCTGGGCTTGAAAGTTAAGCCAGGCATGGTGAAGCATACCTGCAATCCCTGCTTCTGGGGAAGTTGAGGTTGGTGGATCTCTTGAGCTAGAGGATTCTGTGTGTGGGTTAAATCAACCAGGTATCTGCATTAAGTCTGGCATTAATATGGTGAGCCCCAAAAGAGGGTCCAACTGGCCCATGTCAGAAAATGGAAGAGGGCAAAGCTTTGCTCATCTAAGTAGCAATGGACCCATGAGGAGCCCCTGAATCTCCAAGGCTAGAAAAGATAGGAGGACTTAATCTTTTAAAGAGAAAGAAAAGAATAGAGAAGAAAAAAAGTATGAAAAAAGAAGGAATGAAAGAAGAAAGGAAAGGAGAAAGAAAGGAAAGAAGGAAGAAAGGAAGGAAGGAAGAAAGAAAGAAAGAAAGAAGGAAAGAAAGAAAGAAAACGAACAGTTACAGAGGAACCTGTTTGAAGGAACAGTTTGAAGAGGAATCAGTAACTCTGCAATTGTCTGAGTCAGGACAATCGGAAGGGATTATTTTAGTGTTGTTTTTTTTTGGAATGGTATAAAATTGGGATGAAGTTGATCCATGTAGGTAATTAAAGAACAATGAATAGGTCTAGAGAAAGAGAGAACATGCCTGGCCCATAATAGATGCTTAATGAATGCTTATTGATTGATTGATTGATAAGGGCCCCTTCTGGTAGCAATGGACCAGTTATGTGATCTCCTTGTCAGCTTCATTGTTCTGATATGGGCCCAAACAGTACCTCCTACTGCTACTGCTAGTGCCATCACAATTAGAGATTGCATGAAGGCATCTGGTCATAAAACCGAGATGAAGGCCAATGAGGAAAATTATGAGAACCGAGCTAATATACATGAACAAAAAAAAAGGTCCTTCCTCTGCTTTTCCCCACAGTGGGGGAATAACAGTCCAGGGATGGAAAGAATTTTGACCATGTCTACGATGAGTAAGCAGCAGTGTCACTTAGTGTGGAGAGGGCCTAGGATGGATGGATGGATGGATTGAATGAGCATTTTTTAAGTGTCTATTGTGTTCTAGGCATCATGCTAAGTGCTTTACAAGTATTGCCTCATTTGATCTTTACAACGGTGGGAAGTAGAATTTAGAAATTTGGAGCCAGAAGGAACCTCAGAGGCCCTGTGATTTAACTGCCTCATTTTACAGATGGGGAGATGCTGAGCAATTTGCTCAAGGTTCCACAGCCAGTAAGTGACAGAAGCAGGATTGATTCCAGGGTCCGAGCTCTTTCCCCAGTACCACGGTGACTAATCAATGTCACTCACACAAGCGATCTTCAGGAGATTCCACAGTTCTTTCTGTCTTTTCTCCTGAAGCTGCACGACTGTCTTCTCATCTTCATTCATTAAGTTCACCACTTCTTCCACTTGAGGTAACAATTCCAAAGCCTTCTGCTTGCAAACCATAGTTTTACTGTAAAGAAAATGAAGGAACAATGTTAATGGCTTCATTAGTATAACCATTTGGGGATTTAAAAAAAGGTTAATCGAAAACCACTAGTTATTTGGGGATGGCTAATTGGAAATCTAATCAGCTCCTGCTAAAGTGTCTTTAAAGTGTTTCACCTCACTCACTCCTGGATTCTCTCCAGATTCTTTCTCTTTGCCCCTTAAGTTGCTAGGCTGAGACACCTCCACCTCAGGGCCCTCCTATCCTGATGGGTGACTCCTTTCCCGGGACCATGATATTAGGAAGGCCCAAGCCACACTTCACTTCAAACCTGGATGCTTTACGGACTCCTCCTCCTTCTCCTGACCTGTCATATTGCTCTTGAGGGGTTTTTCTTTTCCCCCGACCCTGATTTCAAGCTCCCCTTTTTGCGTTGTCTCCCTACAGAAAAATGTATCCTCAAGGGTAGAGCCTATCTTGCTTTGAGCCTCCAGCACTTAGCACAGTGCCCAGCAGATACGAAGTGCTTAACATATGCTTGATCAATCACTTATTCACTTACTCACTCTATCTATTTGTCTGTCTGACTCTCCATCCATCCATCCATCCATCCATCCATCCATCCATCCCATCTTTCCTGCTTATCTATCTATCTATCTATCTATCTATCTATCTATCTATCTATCTATCTATCTATCTATCTATCATCCATCCATCCCTCCATCCCTCCATCCCCTTATGTATTCCTACTGAGTTTCAGTTAGCTGAGTCACATTGGCATGCTGTATTTGTACTTTGATGGCTAACGTGGGCTGCTCTCCCCAAAACAAGAAGAAAATTACCTCCTGTTTCCTCTCCCTTGCCCCTGCTTCCTGGTAATCCCACCCTTTGCCCTGTTCACAGTAGCACAAAGTTATTAATACCTGAGCTGCATATAAATGGCTCGTACTTTCTTCTCAAAGCTCTGGATGGCCTGAAGGAGTAGACGAACCATTTCTTGACTGTCACCATCAGTTCTCTGGTCTAGAAAGAGGACAAAATGAGATATTTTTCTGATGGGCAAGCAATACATCCCAGCATCTCACATAGTTAATTGGAATGGCATCCCAATCAATCATTAAAGCCCTCTTTACCTCTTGGTTTTTCCCTTAATCGCCGATAAAGCTCTCTTGCTTGTTCTTCTCTGAAATGTAAGAACAAAAAATTATGACCGAATTTCAAATCATTTGAAAAAAACACAATTCATATTTTCTAATTAAAGCTTCTCCAAACTTCCCTATTTGGTTGATTTGCATTAAGCTCTAAGGCCATCAGATCTTTTTTCTGAGCTGTTATCTAGATGTGCTTGTGTCATCTTGTACTTGTGATGTTGAACTTTTGTATTGCAGTGTAAGAATTTACATTTATTCCTATTAAACTTCATTGGTGGGCTGAATGCTTTGCCTGTCAACATCTTTTTCAAGTCTGAGCACTGGGTCTGTAGTCAGGAAGACCTATTTCAAATATAGTCTCAGAGACTTCCTAGCTGTGTGACTGGGCAAGTCATGGGCCTGTCTCTGCCTTAGTTTCTTTATCTGTAAAATGGGGATAATAAGAGCACCTATTTGGTAGGATTGTTGTGAGAATCAAATGAGATATTTGTAAAGCACTTAGCACAGTGTCCGGTATATAGTAGGTATATAATAAATGCTTGTTTCCTTCCTTCCTTCCTTCCTCTCTCCTCCAGTGGGTTAACTATCCCTCTTTTAGCTTTGTGTCCCTGGGAAATTTTTGATTAGTATGTCATCTATTCCTTTATTTGTCATTAATAAAACTGTTAAACTGCCAGGACCAAGCATAGATCCCTAGAGCATTCTACTGGAGCCCTCATGTTAGGCTGACATCAAATCATTAATGACTGACTACTCTTTGGGTCTAGCCAATCAACCAATTCTGAATCCACCTAATTGTAACCCCGTTATGTCCAGCTTTCCATGAGAAAGGCATGAGCGGCTTCATCAAATGCTTCGTTAAAATCCAGAGAAAACTCCTCTGCCCTGCCAACTTAGCCTGGCATGACCTGTTCTTGATGGAGTCCTGCTGCCTCATGGCGATCGTTTCTTCCCTTTCCAGATGGTCACATACCATCCCTTGGGCAATACATTCGAGAACCTTGCCAGGAACTGAAGTTAAACTGCTTTAGTTCACTCTCTTCCTGTTTTGGAAAATCATGACAACCTTTGTGCTTCTCCATTTCTGGAGCTTTTTTCTTATTCTCCGTTAATCTCTCAGAGATCATTAATGGTGGTAATCACAAGAATCCATTGCCTTAACTGCTCTAGGATATAGTCCTGGGGCCTGGTGACTCACAGGGAAGTGAGGCGTTCTCTTATCATTTCCCTATGTATTTTGGTTATCACCTGCCTATTATTATCTGAATGAATTTTGACTATAACCTCCCCTCTTTTGCTTTGCCCTCTCTAGTCCAAAGGCCTTTCTCCTTAGCAGAGAAAACGGAAACAAAAGAGTTGAGTAATTGCTTTTTCATCATCATTGGTTATTAGCCTTCCATCCACCCCAAGCAGAGGGTCCTGACTCTTCTGCTCCTATTCTTTCCTTTAATACAGCTAAAAAGACACTAACCCCATTTTGTCATTTTGTTGTCCAAATACTTTTTTCCAGTCAAATGGCTCCTACCCTATTTTGATCTCTCCTCACCTCTCACCTAAAATACTGTTATGGCCTCATAACTGGTCTCTCCTTCTGGTCCAACCTTCCCAGCCCTGGCACAATAACCTTCCTAAGGTAAAGCAATGGGGCCTAGTGAAGAAAAGTCAAATACGTAGGCCAGCCTACAACACTCATGAGTCTGGCCTGAAGCAGATTCAAATGTAATTGGGAAATATTTAACAAAATAAACAAAATATGATAAAACATAGATAATATTACACTTTAAAGTTAAGCCAATATACAGGGATCTGATTCTGTTTGAGTGTGACCCTACTGGGGTAGCAGATTGAGAACTTGAAAGTCCCGCTAATGACACAGACCAGCTCTGGGATCCTAGGCAAGTCACTTCTTAAACTCTCAGTATCCCCAGGCAACTTTTCTGAGATTCTCTAAGTTGCAAAACAGTTTAATATGTAGAGGGAGTTTCCCCCCCCAGGGGGGGGGGTCACTAAAAGAATGAAATCATAGATATGAATAAAAATATATGGCACAGGTTCCCCATGTTCCTTGACCATTCAGAAAACTTTTAGGGTCTTTCTAGTCTCTCTTGGACAAAGTCCTCAGTCTGTCAACGTAGCTTTCTAGCTACATCTCACAGAACTCTGCTCCTCATATTCTACCGGTCAATCAGATTGTACCACAAGCTGTTCTTCTTGGCTCCCACTTCCACACATCTGTACAACCTGTCCTTCATGCCGTGGAATGCATTCCATCAAGTCCCTTACTCAGAATCCTTCTATTCCTTTAAGACTCAAGAAGTCCCTGATATTAATTAATGCTTTCTCACATTGTCCAGTATTTACTCTTTGTCCAGTGGCCTCGTCTGTAAAATGAAGGTGATTGGACTGTCTCTTGAGGCAGCTGGGCAGTACGGAGTCAGGGCTTAGAGTCAGGAAGACCTGAATTTAAATCTGACCTCAGACATTTACTAGCTGTGTGATCCTGGGCGAGTTACTTTAAAAAACAATCAAACAAAACAAAACCCAAACCCCTCTCCTCCGGCCAAAACAACAAAGGAACAAAATCCTTTGCCTCAGTTTCCTCAACTGTAAAATGGGGGTGATAATAATTGTGATGATCAAATGAGATAATATCTGTAAAGCACTTAATAAAACCTTAAAGTTCTAGATAAATGCTACCCAATATTATTATGATCCTCCCTCCCATCTCCAACTCCAGCTGGACAAAATTGCTCTTCACAGCTGACAGGCTAATACTTACAGATCGTCCAAGGTTCCCCCTTGTTTCCGACTCATTGGGCTCCTCTGTAGGTCCACAATGTCCGTCTGCAGTGCCATCATCTGTTCCACCAGAAGTTTAACATCTGTCTCCTGATAAAAATAGTGCCAAGGTGAATAGGAGCAAGAAGGGCAAGCTGAGATACAGAACTGGAAAAAACCAACAAAACTCAGCAGGAAATGAAATCCATCATGTCTTCGAACAAGGGATACCAAGTGACTAGCTGGAGTCTCAAGGGATTAAGAATTCCCAAGTTTTCTTAATCATTTTAGGACCTAGAAACCTATTTCCAGACACTATGACTGCTTAGCACAGCTAGGTGGAGATTGGGCAGCTAGCTGGTGCAGTGGGTAGAGGTCTGGACCTGGAGTCTTGAAGATCTGAGTTCAAATCCAACCTCAGGCACTTGCTAGCTATGTGACCCTAAAAACAAGTCAGGTAAATTTTGTCTGCTTCTGTTTCCTCAACTATAAAATGAGAATAATAATAGCACCCACCTCCCAGGGTTGTTGTAAGGATCAAATGAGATAATAATGATAAAGTGCTAAGCACAGTATCTGGTACATAATAAGCCCTATATAGATCTTAGCTATAATTCTTATTTTTATCAGAATGGATGTAGTGATAGCATCCTACCAGGCTGTTGTGAGAATCAAATTAGATCATATTTATGCCCGACACCTGGTACATTCAATATTTTAAAAATTTAAAAAAATATATACTTTATTAGGAAGCTAACCAATAAACAAACATTAAAAGGGAATGGTATATTAAACTTAATTTCTGTATAATCATTCTCTAAGGATGTCCTAACAGATGTTCATATCCTATAGTAGATGCAATAATAGTATGTGTTGGCTCCTATTAAGATGTGGTTGTGGTTTATTAGATTCTCCAAAGGGAAATCATAACCTGTATTTCTGCCAAGATCTTTATTCCAACTCGGACATCCAAGTGTAGTGTAAACGCTACATCTGGCCACAGTGGGGCCCCCACGGCCTGGGTATCCGTGTCCTCCCAACCACTCCCCAGCCAAGGTCAAACAGCATGGCAGTGAAAACTTGACATTCCTTGGACAACGCCTGCCTGAGCATCGGATGAGAAAGTGGAAAGTGGCCTTCAGAAGCCTCCTCCCTCTCGGTAAGCAATTAAACCTAAAATTAGTCCTCCTACCCGCCCGCAGCACTCCACAGCCTGCTCCATCTCCCGCCAGGCCAGCAGCAATTTATCTGAGGCTGGGAAAGGAATTGGAGAGAGACAACAAACTCAGTTTTCAGCAGGGAAATGAGGATGGGTTCAAAAAAAAAAAAAAGGAAGAGAGAGAAAAGACCAGGGTTGATCTCTCTGTTTGGCTCAGGGCAAAGAGAGCTGCACTCACTGATCCCGAACTCGGTCTGCTCACTGTATTTCTCCAGGTCAATCTGGATGCTGGTTTTAAAGAAATCCAGCTTAGCCTTGAGCTGCTGAGACATGGACGCCATTAAGTTCTTCATCTTGGAGAGGCTGCTGTTATTTCGAAGGAGGTTCATCCTGTAGCAGCCAGGAAGAAAAGACCCTGAGTATTCCACCTGCCATGCACCCTGGGTACCAAACCCAGAGCCCATCATTCTAGATGTCTGAATCATTGTTTCTTACCAAGAAGAACTAGGACATTTTGTTTTCCTTCCTGAACCTCAGTAATGAGTGGGGCAGACCTGGCATGCAGATGGGACAGGCAAGGTCCTCTGCCCAAGGGCTAATCATTTAAATTAGCCACATTAAGATGATGACAGGATGGGAAGGTGGAGAGAAAATGTGCCTCCTTCTCCTTCTTGGTACAGGAGGGAGGGGTTGGGGTGTGGAACACTGCATATACTGTCAGACTTGGTTGATATGCAGATTAGTTTTATTTATTATTATTATTTTTTTTGGTGGGGCAATGGCGGGGTTAAGTGACTTGCCCAGGGTCACACAGCTAGTAAGTGCCAAGTGTCTGAGGCCGAATTTGAACTCAGGTCCTCCTGAATCCAGGGCTGGTACTTTATCCACTGCACCACCTAGCTGCCCCCAGATTAGTTTTATAAAGTGCTTCCCCCCCCCTCTCTTTTTTTAAAAATTCTTGTTACAAAGGATAGATCTCAGGGGGGGGGTCAGAGAGGGATCTATTTGGAAAGGAAGCATAGAAACAAAAGATAGTGATATATTAAAAAATAAAACTACAGGGCATAACCAGTGAAAGAATTGATCAATGGGGTTCCTCTGCCCCAGTGTAGCCACAGAACTTTAGTGTAATCAAAAGCACTGGTTTAGGAGTTAGAAGTCCTGTGTTCAAGTACTGACTCACTAACTGCATGCCCCAGGGCAAGTCACTTCACCTATTGCCCTGCCTATGCCACAGGGTGGATGTGGGCAGTTTTTTGACAGAGAAATATCAGTTATCAGCATCATCTCTTCGAGTCCTGATGATCCCTTGGGTGGTTCTCACAGTCCACATTTCATCTCCTTTCTGTACACTGACTACCCTCCTCCTCATCCATTCCACAAGGACTGTCCTTGACCCTGACACCATCCCTTCCCCACCCATCCAAACCAGTGACCCCCTCCTGGCTCCCGTCTGTCCTCAGGTAGGGGGCACCAGGCTCTCTCAAATGTGGGAGGAGAGGAGGGCAGGGAAGGGCAGGGGCTCACATAGCCGCTCTCTGGCCTTGCTGCAGCTGGCTACAGTCTTCCTTCAAGGTCCGGATTGTGTGCCACACCTGACCCCACACTTTCCTCAGCTGTAAGAAAGGGAGATTCCGCTTGGGCTCTTGAACTAGAAATAGAGACACAAATAGGGCTCCAATAGCAAACCCTCCTCTGGACTCCCAGTCTCCACAGGCTCTCTACACCATGCGTGAGGCAAGGAGTTAAATGCTCTAATTCAATACATTGACCTATTTGCAATTCCTTGAATGTGATAATCCATCTACCACCTCCATGCTTTTGCACTGGCTGTTCCCCATGCCTAGAATGCTATCTCATCACTTCTGACTATTTTCCCTGACTTCCCTCAAGAATCAGTTCAATTCTATTTTCCTCAAAAGGCCTTTCCTAGGGGCAACTAGATGGCACACCAGCCCTGGATTCAGGAGGCCCTGAGTTCAAATCTGGCCTCAGACACTTGACACTTACTAGCTGTGTGACCCTGGGCAAGTCACTTAACCCTCGTTGTAAAAAAAAAAAAAAAGGTCTTTCCTGGTTCCTTTCTCCCCCCTCACCCTTCCAGCTGCCAGTGCCTAAGAATATCTTCCGCCTGTTCTGTCTCTATCTTGAATGCATCTAGTTATTTTCAATAAGCTCCCCAAGGACAGGGCCTATGTTTGCCTTTCTTTGTATCCCTGATGCTTAGTACCATATATGCTTGTTGACTGACTGCCATAAGATGGAATTTAAGCTCCCTGAGGGCAGGGACCATTTCATTTTCTATCTCTGTATCTCTAACACCTAACACAATACCTGGCACAAAGCAAGCACTTAATAAATGCTTATTGATTGACTGACTGATCAGTCATCAAAGTGAGCGTATGATACTGTCTCAGGCTCTCAATAAATATTTGTTAATTTGAAGATGTTCTCAGAAAAACTACAAGTGTGCATGTACATGCATGCGTGTGTACACATACCCCCACATACCCACACCACAGTCTGCCCAATTTTTAAGCTTATCTGAAATGACAGGCTCCATAAATGTATAGCTTTTGCCTATTTATAGGAGATGATTAAATGATTCTTCAAGTATCCAAAAAAAAAAAAAAGAAGAGGGGAATTTGATGTATTTATGTATTTCAAAGCTCTCTGGGTATCTGTGATGAATCCCATACCTCTGGGGAAGAAGGTCAGGATACTGATTATCTGGGGCCATGAACAATCCAGGAGGGAGGGAACATGCACAGGGCAGGGGTAAAGGGATCTGTGGTTTAAGCCCTGATTGTAAAACATAAACACTGAAGGGTCAAAACCAAAGAGTTTGGAGATAACCAGTTCACAGGGCCAGCCAGAGTGTGAGATGGTGTCCTGGGTCGAGAGCAACAGAAGCCTCCCCAACCCCCCACCAAAGGAGTGAGGAAAAGGCATTGTAAATAACTTACCTCAAACAAAGCCTGTGCGTTCTCTTATGGTAGCAATGGTTTGGACATGTACCCTACTTGTCCAGTGACTCTCCATTGCCAGGAGCCCAGACAAAATGCTCTAACCATGCTACTACATGACAGTCTCCTTACTATTTTTACTTGTGGGCTACCCTCTTCCTATCCCAAGAGCTAGTGGCTGGCCTTGAGTACAGCACAAACTAATTGCCTCGTTTTAAGGCCCTACCCTTGTCACTATATACATGTCTCACAGATTCTGCCTGAATGAAAACAACTAATGGTTTAGAGCAGGAAAATATTCTTACGAATACAGTTGACACTTTCTGGTGGGGGCCTTGGGGAGATCTGAGTCTCGTAAGTGATTTTTCTGTTGTCAAAGAGAAAAATGAGATCCATGTCCAATATTCGGTCATCATTTAGCTGCAAAGGGACAAGAATAAGATGAGATATCCTTGAATGAAATACCCTCTACCCATATGCAATAAGGTTTACATGGCAGTGAGTTTTTTAATGACCACTGATGTGGTCTCTGGATACCTGTGAACACTATTATCTTTATCCAATATGTAGTATCCATTTATCTTTCATGAAGCCTTTTCTTGAAAACTCCAGCCTACAATGATTCAGCTCTGCTCCAAATCTTTCTACTTTTATTGTCTTACTATATGCCTTATTTGCATCCTATTATAGAGGTCCCATGGAAAATCTAGGAGTAAGAAGTTTTGGGCTTGAGTCCTGCCTATACCCCTGATTAGCCAAGAGTCCTTGGATAAGTAACTTCCTCTCTCTAGGCATCAGTTTCATCATTTGTAAAAAATAAAATAAAATAAATTGTGCAACCTGTCTTCTAAGATTGATGTATTTTACAAGTCTTAAAGTGACTAAGAAGAGTACTATCTCAGTCTCTAATTATCTTTAGAGTTTAGCACTTAATTTGTATACATTTGTGCTTAATTGCTGCTTAAATGCAGAATGAAGTGAACAGAACCAGGAAATCATTGTACACATTAACAGTAATATTATAACAATGATCAGCTCAGAAAGACTGGGCTACTCTGATCAATACAATGATCCAAGACAATTTCAAAGTACATCTCCAGAGAGAACTGATGAACCCTGAGTGCAGATTGAAGTATAATCTTTTCACTCTATTCTTCTTGCTTTTTATTTTTTGGTAACATGGCTAATATGTAAATATGTTTTGCATGACTTCACATATACAATTGATATCATATTGCTGGGGCAGCTAGGTGGCACAGTGGATAGAGCACTGGCCCTGGAGTCAGGAGTACCTGAGTTCAAATCCGGCCTCTGTCACTTAACACTTACTAGCTGTGTGACCCTGAGCAGGTCACTTAACCCCAATTGCCTCACCAAATATATATATATATATATATTACAAAATCACTGCTTATTATGCATCCATTTTGTTTCTCCAGGTCATTGTAAGGTGTGGGTAGGGCTCTAATGTTAGATGTTTTTATTTACAAAACAATAGTATGGAACACATAATAAGTGCTTAAAAAGACAGTTTTTAATTGACCAATTACTTCAGAAAGATAAAGCCAAGCTTGTAAGAATCATTGCCGGTATTCCCCAATTGATAAATGGTCAAAAGATATGAGGAGTTTTCAGATGAAATAATCAAAGCTATCTGTAGCCATATTAAAAAAAAGAGAGATGCAAGTCAAAACATTTCTGGGGTACTACCTCATACCTATTGGATTGGATAATAGGACAGCAGAGGAAAATGACAAATGTTGTAAGCAATATGGGGAAAATGAGACATTAATGCACTGTTGGTAGAGTTATAAACTGATTCAAACATTCTGTAGAGCAATTTGGAACTATGCCCAAAGGGCTATAAAACCATGCATATACCCTTTGACCTAGTAATACCACTACTAGGTCGCTATCCAAAAAGAGATAAAAACCAAAAAGTTAAAGAACCTTTATGTACAAAAATATTTACAGATGCCTTTTTCTGGTGTAAAGAATTTAAAATTGAGGAGATGCCCATCAGTTGGGGAATGGCTGAACAAACTGTGGGATGAGATTATGATGGAACACTATTGTGCTATAAGAAATGATGAATAGGATGCTCTCAGAAAAACCTGGAAACACTTGCATGAGCTGATGCAAAGTGAAATGTACTGTATACAAAGTAACAGCAATATTGTAAGAAGATCAGCTGTGAATGATTTAGCTAATCTGAGCAACACAATGATCCAAGACAACTCTGGAAGACATATGAAAAATGTGATCCATCTCCAGAGAAAGAAATGATGGTGTCTGAATACAGATTGAAGCATAATTTCTTTTTAGTTTCTTTTTTCTTGAGGTTTTTTTTTGGTCTGTTTACTTTCACAACCTGAGTAATATGGAAATGCTAAATAAACAAACAAATAAATAGATAAAGAAAGAAATAGGTAAATGAATAAATAAATAAATAATAATAAAAGAATCATTGCCGGAAGAGTATGTTTGAAAAGAGATATGACCTGAGAATGGGAAATCAAAACAAAGTACTAGTGTCTCAAGGAAATCCTGAGATATGAGGTATCTTATCCCAAAATAGAAAAGGAAAGATATAAATATCACATATTCAGTGGGGTGCCTGCCAAATTGGCGACAAATGGGAAGGCGCCTTCTGGATCCCTTGGTAAAAATAGTCCTAATGATGATAATAATGACGATCATGATGAGAAGTGCTGTTTTTTTAAAGCCCCAGGGACTTGCTTACCTTGCCATCCACAATACACTGCGTGGCTGGTTTGTCGGAGAACAGTGCTAGGCCGGCCTCCTGGAGCAGCTCCTGGTCCTCCTCCAGGATGCCCGTGTCTGCCTGGATCCTGGCCTTTAAGCTCTGCAGGCTTTCTTTCTCCTTTATGGGATAGGTATGCACTGTGCCAGTTACCATATTCAAGATGTGAACCAGCTACAAGAAGAAGTTAACAGGTCATGGAAAGAAGAGACTGGATGGTAGTCATCGCTCTGTTGTCCAACACTGCTGATTTGTCAGCTCAGATCCTTTCCCAGTACTCGAATTTTCACCTGCCTCTCATGAGTTGCTAAAAGCAACGATGCTCCTTAAGAAGCTTAGAATTTTGGAGCCTGGAAGCATCTCAGAGGTCATCTGACTCAGCTCCTTACCTAAAACCCTCCCTACGATGTGCCCAGTGAAAGGAGGCAGAGTGTCATAGAACAGTAAGTCTTAAATCTGAAGTCAAAGGACCTGAGTTCAAATCTGGCCTCGGACATTTGCTAGCTTTGTGACTCTGGGCGAGTCACTGCAACTCAATTTGTCTTGGTTGGTTCCTTTGTCTACAGAACTGGGGAATAACAGCACTTACCTCACAGGGTTGGTGTGATTATCAAATGAGATAGTTATAAAAAGCACTGAGAACAGTGACCTTCATTATAGCAGGCCCTACATAAATGCTTATTTCCCCTACTACCCTCCCCCCACCCTCTGAACTTTCCCCAGCATAAGGAAGTTAGACTAGGTGATCTAAATCTGTGTTCCTTTGTCTTCCCTAACACAGTCCATTTGCCTTTGAGATGGCTCTGATTTGCCTTGGTTCCTCACCTGTAAAATGAGAATACACTGGAGGAGGAAGTGGCAAACCACTCTGGTATCTTTGTCCAGAAGAACCCATGGACAAAAGTTCACAGGGTCACATAGAGTGGGAAATGATTGAACAGTAATAACAATTGTTACAGAGTTCTTTACTCTGGGGGCGGCTAGGTGGCGCAGTAGATAAAGCACTGGCCCTGGATCCAGGAGTACCCGAGTTCAAATCTGGCCTCAGACACTTGACACTTACCAGCTGTGTGACCCTGGGCAAGTCATTTAACCCCCTTTGCCCCGCAAAAACCCCCCAAAACAAACAAACAAACAAAAAACCCAAAGTTCTTTACTCTGAACTGGTAGGTGGTGCAGTAGACAAAGCACTAAGCCTGGAATCAGGAAGACCTGAGTTCAAATCTAGCCTTAGATACTTTCACTTTTAACCTGTTTGCCCCAGTTTCCTCATCTATAAAATGGGGATAATAACAGGGCACATTCCCTATTTAAATCTTTGCTATTATTCTAGTTATCATTACTTTTCTGCCTTCCGGGGCCAAGAAGAACAAATCTAATTCTTTTTAGACTCAATGATCCTTCAGAGATTTGAAGATAAGGGTCTAGTTTTCCCCAGACTGAAGGCTTCTTCTGTCCCTACGTTCTTTGACCATTCCTCTAATGGCCCAGTTTCTAGTCCCCTCACCATCTTGATCACACTCCTCTTGTGATCAGATAGATAGAAGAATGGTTTGGGTGCCATGTTATTTTGTTGTTATGCATATTCCACCTTGTCCTCAGCTTTGGCCCTAGAGTTGCCCAAGCCTCATACTTCCCCTCCTCCACTCTCATCAGCCCAACCAACTCAAATCAAATAGATGGAGGAAACAGGCTCCCTCCTTGGTTACCTCATCCTACACGATTTCTGATTTTGTTCCTATTGCTTTGTCATGGTGATGTTGTCATATAGCTTCATCTCCCGACTGGGGAGGGAGCAGGCAGTTTTCATCTCATGACAGTCGAGCTTTTACACTCACCTTTAGGTTCAGGATGTCGTCCAGTGCTTTGAAACAGCCATTTGGGCCATAAGTAGGGTCTGTGCCCCTCTGCCGGGGTTGCCACATTAACATCAACTGCAGCCACTTTTCTAGTTGCTGTACTAGAATACTGAGAGATAGAAAATGACAAGAAGTAGACAGGAGCAGGGGACACAGCTCTGACACCAATCTCACCTCATCTTTATGGAAAGGTAAAGAGGTTCAAGTCTCACAGGACTCTCCAACTTATTGGTGTGATGCAGCATCATGTATACAACTGACATTTCAAGTAAATATTTCGTGGACAGATTAATGGAAAAATCTAAGAAAGGACATCACTCCTCACCAACTGAGTAGTCTAGACCCTTATCCCTTTCTTTCCTTCTTTTTTTTTTGTGGGGGAGGGCAATGAGGGTTAAGTGACTTGCCCAGGGTCACACAGCTAGTAAGTGTCAAGTGTCTGAGGCTGGGATTTGAACTCAGGTCCTCTTGAATCCAGGGCCAGTGCTTTATCCACTGCATCACCTAGCTGCCCCCAGACCCTTATCCCTAACTGGTCTAACCTCCAATATTTCCCCACCCCTATTCCATCCTGCACACTATACCCTGAGGCTAATCACCCTAAAACACCCTTTCAGTGGTTCCCACCTCCCATAGGAGCAAATCCAAATTATTTCTCCTGGCATTCCAATGCCCACCAATATCTACTTTTATTCCATACTACCATTCTAGCATTATCTCTCACTTAGAATTTGGGGGTTGGAAAAGATGTTGTCAGTCCCATTCTCACCTGAAATTCGATCCCCTTTATAGCATGCCCATTAAGTGATCATGCAGACTTTGTGTGAAGACCTCAAATAAAAGGAAACCCATTGTCTTCTAAGGCCATCCCATTCCACTTTTGGACATGAACTTCTCCTTATATCTAGCCCAAATTTGCCTCATTGAAGCTTCCACCCATAGCTCCAATTCTCACCTATGGAGTCAAGCATATCAAGTCTAATTCATTTTCCAAAAGTCATCCCTGCAAATACCTGCAGACTCTATTCTCTCCCCTGAGAAGTGTTCTCTCCTCCAGAGGCTGAATATTTCCAGTTCCTTCAATGGCAACTCTTAAGGCATCAATTTTAGAACTTTCACCATCCAGGTTACTGTTCTCTGGTTCAGGGCTTCTTAAACTTTTTCCACTCATGACCCCTTTTCACCCAAGAAATTTTTACCCTATATATATATATATATATATATATATAAATTTATACCTTATATACCCAGGTATATAGGTATATAAAAAGAGGTATACATGACCATTTACTGTTGCCATATTTTTCACGACCCCCACATTCAGTATGGGGTCACAACCAACAGTTTAAGAAGCTTTGTTCAGGGGTTCTTAACCTTTTTTGTGACATGGATCACTCTGGCAGTCTGGTGAAAGCTATGTACCCTTTCTCAAAATAATATTTTAAAATAATTGAAGGAAATGTTAAATTTCAGTTAGAGGTTAGTGAAAATATATAATTTTTCCCATCCAAGTTCATGGACTCTCCCAAAATCTATCCATAGATACTCAAGGAGGAGAATCCCAGGTTAAGAACCCCTGGTGTAGATGTTCTCCCCCATATCAGTGTCCTTTCTAAAATGTGGTATCCTGGGGGGCAGCTAGGTGGTACAGTACATAAAACACCAGCTCTGGATTCAGGAGGACCTGAGTTCAAATCTGGTCTCAGACACTTGACACTTACTAGCTGTGTGACCTTGGGCAAGTCACTTAACCCCTACTGCTCCGCAAAACCCCCCCAAAACCAAAATAAAACAAAAAAAATGTGGTATCCTGAACTGAACAAAATACTTGATCTCTTGACATGACATAATACCTTTCTCACCCTGCTTATTCTTTTTATTGAATGTTTTGTCCCATTTTTCTTCCTACCTAGACTGTTTCCACCTATCCAAATCTCATCCATCTTTGAAGGCCTAGCTTGAGTTGCTTCTTGACTCTTATAATGCTTTCCCACAGTATTCCTTGTAGGTGGGTTTGTTTAGATGTTTGCCAAGAAGAGTCTGTTTTGTCAAAATGAAATGCATCTATCTGTATAGTTGGTATCATATTGCTTGTTTTTTCAAGAGGTGGGAGGGAGTAAGAGAATTTGGAACTCAAATTTTAGAAAAATGAATGTTAAAATTTTTAATATGTAATTGGGAAATATTTAATGAAATAAAAACCTTTTTAAAAATGAAATATATCAATAAATTTCTTTTAGAAAGATGGGTATGTGAAATATGCTGTTAGTGGAGTTATGAATTGGTCTAACCATTCTAGAAAGCAATTTGGAATTATGCAAATAAGTAACTAAAATGTCTATACCCTTTGATGTAGGGCTCCCAATGCTAGTTATATGCATCAAAGATAGAATGAAATATTTCATATATAGCAAAATAATTATAGCAGAGATTTGGATTGGGAAATGGTTGAAAAATACTATGGTACATGAAGGTATTGTGAGAATTATGGGAATTATGTCAACCAAACTGACTCCATTTTGTGACTCAACTCTGGATCTAGCTCAGTTCCCTTTCTATTCAATTATAAGTCTAGTCCAATTTCTGTCTTGTGAGAAAACTTTATTACATTGTTTGAATCTAGCCCTGCATGGCTGGGAAGCTGGACCACCCCACCTGCTACTTACAGATCCTTGTCTAAGGACCTAGGTTATGCTGCCCGAAAAACCAGTTAAATCCGAAGATTGATACAAGGAGCTTTCTCATAATTATACATATCAAGCCACCCTTATGTCTTATTTGAAAACTGGCCCTGTAATGGCCAGTTACTGTTTCCTCTGATTGAGTACAGACACTTGGGGGTTTAGGGATGCCACTTTTTCTGATTTCAGGGAATTGTACCTATTTGCTCTCCCCATACCAACTAGAAAGACCCTAATCTTTCCTCAAATTAGAAATCAGATTGCCCAATCTTGTATCCTGGTTTATATCCTGTTCATTGTTTTCTTTTAATGCATAAAAATCTGTCTCCCCCGGTATTCAAGGCCTAGTGCCAAACTGAGGAGGCCTAGCCCTGATTTGTTATACAATTGGCATGCATTGCTTAATAAATTAGTATACTTAGAAGCTCAAATCTTTGCTTCCTCAGTCACTTCAGATTTCACTCGTCATAGAAATAGAAAATTTACCGCATCATAAGAAACAATCAATATAAAGAGAAATATGGAAAGACTTATAGGAACTGATGCCAAGTGAGGTAAGAAGTGGCAGTAAAACAATATACCCAGTGCTAACAACGATAGGAAACAGGAAGAACAAAAACTGAACGTTGTGTAATTATAATGACTAAGCCTGGCCTCAAAGAAGAAATGAAATATGCACTTCCTTCTCTTCACTGCAGAGGTGGGCAATTACAGGTGTGGAATAATGCATATATTTTCTGGCTTGATTGGTGAGGCAAGATGGTAGCATTGTGGACAAAGGGCTGGATTTGGAATTGGTAGAACATGCTTTCTTCAAACCCTACTTTGGACACTTATTAGCTTTGTGACTATGGGATTTAGGCAAATAGCTTCTCTGAGCCTCAGTTTTCCTCATCTGTAAAACGAGAAGTTTGGAGTAGATGGCAGCCATGGATTATTTTCAGTTCAAAATCGATGATCCTATTTATTGGTTAATTTTATTGATTTTTTTGTTAATTTTGTTCTCTCTCTGTCTCTCACTTAAAAAAATTCTTTGTCATAATGGAAGGGCTCTCTGAAGGGGAGAGGATATATTAGGAAACTCAGGTGATATAAAAACAAAAGACGTCAACAAAATATTTTAAAAATGCTCTCCCAGGGGCAGCTAGGTGGCAAAGTGAATAATGCACCCACCCTGGATTCAAGAGGACCTGAGTTCAAATCTGACCTCATACACTTGACACTCACTAGCTGTGTGACCCTGGGCAAGTCACTTAACCCTCATTGCCCCACCAAAAAAAGAAAGCTTTCCCAGATACCTCCAGCCCACAGTGACTTCTCCACCACTGATCTCATTGCCCTTATATCCTATCTTTCTCAGTTATCAATCACTGCCTATTGACATCTTCTGTTATTTACTCTTCTATTGCTGTGCTGTCTCCCAATTAGATTTCTTAAAAAAAAAAATTATCGATGCCCTTTATCTAACAACCTAGTCATTTCCCATCTTTTCCAGATTGAAATTTCCCTTACAACAAAGAGAAACAATTAAGCAAAAACATATAATATGGTGACCATATCTGCCAATGTATACATAGTCTTTTTTAGCTGTTCCCCAACTCTCCACTGTAAGGCGGGAGATATGATCTATTATGTGATCTTCAAACCCTCCAGTGGTTTTTCAGTTACCAGAGTTCAATTTTCTTTTAGTGATCTTATTCATTTATATATATATATATATATATGTATATTAGTCATACATACATATACATATATATGTATATTAGTCATTTTGTTGGTTCTTGCTTATTTCACTCTGAATTGTTTCATACAAATCTTTCCTTGTTTCTCTGAATTCCTGATGTAAGTATCATTTCTTACCACACAGTATTATTCCACTATAGTCATAATACCATCATTTGCCAGCTATTCCCCAATCAATAGATATCTACTTTGTTTCCAGTTCTTTGATACCACAAAGAGTCCATTCTATGAATACTTTGGTGTATATTGGACCTTTGTTTCTGTTTCTGACTTCTTTGGGGCATATGACAAGTAGTGGGATCACTGAGTCTAAGACTTTTCTCATATAATTCCAAATTGTTTTCCAAGATGACTGGACCACTTCACAGTTATGTGAACTGTGTATCCATGTGCCAATCTTCCCGCAGCCCCTCCAACACTGACTAGTGCCATCTTTTATAGACTTTACCATCCTTTTGGTATGAGGTTATTTTTATTTGCATTTTTCTTGCTATTAGTGATTTAGAACATATTTTCATGTGGTCATTTATAATTTGAAACTTTAATTCTCAAAACTATTTGTTCATTCCTTCAATTGCTTAGTCCCCAATTAGATTTTAAGCTTCATGATGGCAGGAACCACATGTCTAATAATTCTTCTGTTTCCTTTGCCTGTTTCCTCACCTAGGAAAAGGCAAAGAACACAATTGGTGTTTAATTAGTATTTTGGGGGACCCAATGGAAGTTTTTCTCTGACACACACCCAGCCTGAGATTGATTGCTTAAGTACCCATTAGAAAGAGAATAAAAGTTATTCAATCAACCAGTCACTCATCAAGCAATATTAAACATCTACTAGGCACTAGATATAAATAAAAAGAATGAAATAATCCTTGCCCCTAAAGAGCCTACACTCTGGACCATTACAAGATAGTCATCCAGATGCTCATTTTGGATGCTCAGTCTGTGAGAAATGTACTATAGTGTTGGTGATCTAAATGTGGTCTATGGTGTTCTATCTTACCTGTTAAGGTTATTAGGGTATGGTAAACTGCTTGAGAATTTCACTCCTCCAGCCAGGTCTTCACTAACAACGATATCTAGTTCACTCTTCTGTCGGACTTTTGAATGCCTAAAAAGAAGATTTCCCAGAGTGACTATCGAAGGATTCTCTGTACAATCAACCAATCAACCAACATTTATTAAACCCTTATTATGTGCCAGGTACTATACTAAACATATTAGCCTTTCCTGTTGGTACCTGTACCCACTTCTCATGGGAGAGCCAACCACCTTTTTAATATTTTACTTTACACCTATATAGGAAATACATTTTCATTACAGCCCTCACCCCACAATGGGCTAGAGGTCACCTTGGGTCTTAAAAGTTATACTAGTGTAACAAAAGCCCTAGTGGGCACTCTCAGGGCTAGAGGGCTTGAAGATTGTTCTAGAAACAGAATGTGTTTCTGTCCCCTGAAGCCCAACCCACCCAAGTTCAGAGAGGCTCATCCCCCAGAAGGATGGCCACCAAGGAATGAGTTAATGGCCATGGCAACTCATGAAGTATGAGAGGTTGGGATCTGTGTCCATGGCAGAAGTTTTCAATCCCTGGAATTGGGCATCTTTCAAAATATCCAAAAAAAGAAGTCCACATCTCCAGAATGATTTGTCTTCCGTAAGAATCATGGTCAGTTTCTTTCATCATGGAAAGATGGTACCTATGGGAGCATAAGAATGACATACCACCTGAAAGCATTATGCATGGAAAAAGTTTTTCTGCAGTTATTCCTTAGAGCATCTAGTTCTTTATTCATCCATTTTGTTGGTTCATTAAGTTGGTTTTACCCAGGACAGAGCTAGTAAATGTTTAGCAACTGACCCTCCAGAAAAAAAAAAAATGAGTGCACTACACACTTTTACATTTAATCTGCATTATTAACATTTTCTTCTTTGCTTTTTAAAGACCAGATAATCGACAAAACAAAAATTAAGCTCTGCTTCATAGTGCTCTCTAATTTCCAAGGGTAAGTGATCACAATGAAGATTTAATAATAGGCTCTCCTAAAATGGTATTGGCAGAGTCTAGTACACCTTCTCCTGGGCTTTTCTGAACTTCTCCCCTACCTAGATTGCATTCTGAGGTAGCTAGAATAGAGAATAGAGTGTTAGACTTAGAATCAGGAAAACTTGAATTCAAAACCTCCCTCAGACACTAACTAGCTGTATGACCTTGGACAAATCACTCACTGAACCTCTCTGTCTGTTTCCTCACATGCAGAATAGGGATAACAAAAGCACATACCTTCCAGGGTTGCTGGGAGGATCAAATGAGATAATTTGTGTAAAAAGCTTGGGAGTACTATATAAATGCTAGCAATTATTATCCTTTTATTCAATACAAAATCTTGAAGTTCTGATAGACAATTTCAAAAAATACCATAGTCATATCCAGGCTAAGAATATTCCAAAGCATTCAGAATACAAAAGTTCAGTTATCCTTAGGAACAGTATTCAGCCTCATCTTTTTAGAGGCATATAGTTGGTATAAATTTAGTGGTAATTGTTCTAAAATATAGGCCATAAAATGAGATATTTTGAAAAGAAAAAAATATGCACTGAACAACAGTTCTACAAAATTGCCCTAGTAAGGTAAATATTGTGTAAATTTCTTTCGTATGCCATTTGATTCCAATAAAGATGTTTTTATTAAATTTTATAATAAATTACTCTTTATCTTGGTAATTTGCACCATCATTCTCTTTAACTAAGATTATATGATTAGAGACTGTACTTGGGTTTTGTCCAAGCTAGATTTTGAGAAGCAATGTGGTCTACACTCAGACAAATATTATACTCATATGATGCAACGATAAGCTTTAGAATTGTTCTTCAAAACCATCAAAGACAGATATTCTTCTGTAATTTGATGCACTTAATGAGAGGCAATGTGGTGAACTAGGAAGAACACAGGAAGGCCTGGCTTCAGATGCTATCTCTAGTACTTATCCATAGCATGGACAAGTCACCTCCCTGAGTCTTTGCTTCTTTATCTGTAAAATGGCAATAGATGGGCTCAAATAAGATAATAGATGTAAGATCCTCTCCAAACCTCTAAAGCACTATGTAAAACATCAGCTATTATTATTAACACTACAATTATAATCATTCACATTTATACAGTATTCTAAGGTTTAAAAGATACTTATATCATAACAACCCCATGAGAAGTGGTAAAAGTATTGTTTTAAAAGTAAAAAGTTTTCAAATGAGGAATCAGACTCAGGTTAAGTGGACTGACCAGAATCACAGGGCTAGAGACAGGATGAGCCAAGAATTGACCCCAGCATTTTGACCCCAAGGCTTTTCCCACAATACCATCTAACCTCTGTATTCAAAAGAAAACTGGCACATAGCAGGCTTACTACAGAAAAAAAAAATATTTCAGAGAGATTTTACAAAATTGGTATAGCCTAGACTTAAGGTCAAGTATGTATCTGCTGATTGAGTGGAGATAGTGCATAAAGGAAAAAGCAGTCCCCCAGTCCGTGGGTTACCCACAGACTCCCTCACTCACCATTGCACAGGTTGCCAGTTGGGGAGGAATGGCCTGAACCCTGTGATACACTCAAAGGCCAGGGTCCCAAAGCTCCAGTAGTCCACCGTGACTGTGTACTTCTGTTGTTCCAACAGCTCTGGAGCCTGCAGAGAGACATGGCTGAGTTGGAAACGGAGAAATTCTTTTGTCCTCCAAGCCCCAAGGGGAAAGGCAAGACATTCAAACTAGCCCCACTTTCACTCTCCTCCAATGTACGTGGGTGGGTGATGCCTGATCTGTGCAGAAGAGTTGGAAGAAGCTTCCTTATTTAGTTCCTAGGCTCTAATTCCAGGGGTTCCATCTTGTTCTCCCTGTTCAACTTATTAAACCAGAGGGAAGGACGGCGAAGATCTCCTGGGCTTTATTTGGGTCCTTGTTCCTCCTTAGGGGGTTGGGCAGAGAAGGGGAGGTGCTGGATACAGTACACCCTGTAAGTTTCCCTGCGCTTCAGTGCTTCAATGTGCCCACTCTGTAAATGAAGCCAGTGTCTTTGTCAGCCCTGAATTGACTAAGTGTTTACCATACCTGGGAAATGGGTTAGATAAGGAAGCCAGCAATAATGTATTATGTAGGGGAACATCCCTCTATATAGGGAAAAACTTTTTTAAAAGGGGCAGATATTTTAAAAATATGGCTTTTGAGAAATATACATATTTTCAAATGCCAGAAAAGTTTGATCTCCATGACTTATAATGTCTTTGGGGTTTAAGCAACAACATGGAGGGGATGAGAGGGTGGGGTGGGCGGCAGCACCATTAAATGTTTCTCAAAGGCCTTGTTTTGCCTCTGGTGCTAAGAAGTACAAGACAAGATCCCAGTCCTCAAGAAGCTTACAATCTAGGGGTACAGCTGGACTTCTTAAACTTTTCCCACTCCTTTTCAACCAGCAATTTTTTAGGTATATAGGTGTATAAAATAGGTATGCATAACTGTTTACTATTGCCAAATTTTTTGCCACCCCCACATTCAGTTAAGTTGTGACGCACAACTTAAGAAGCTTTGGGGTACAGGATAAATGTTGTGAGGAAAGTGCTTTTTACAGTGCTATATAAATTCACCTCCAGATAGAGAGATAATGGACTCAGACTGCAAACTGAAGCATGTTTTCTTTAAAAAAATTTTTTTTTGACATGGTTAATGCAGGAATTCGTTTTGCATGACTCTACATATTTGTAATTTGTGTGTTTTTTGTTTTGTTTTGTTTTTGCCTTCTCAATGGGTGAGGGAAGGGATGAGGGGAGGGAGAGAATTTAGAACTGAAAATAGAAGAAAATTTAATTGAAAAAGATCCTATATAAATGAGATGAGAGGAGGTATAGTATAGTGGATAGAGAATAGATCACAAAACCAGGAAAGCCTGAGTTGAAGCCCTACCTCTGACATATTTTTGGGTATGAGGCCCTATGCAAGTGAATTAACCACTCAGTTTGTCCAACCACACTGATAAAAGTAGTTTTCTCATTAGGAATTTCCTGCCTATACCAGTGAAATCACAGGCTTGGTCCCTAGTCCTATATAAATGATTTAATATTTGAAAGTATATAAGCAAATGATTTTATATTTGAAAATATATAAGCCAGGCTGCAGGGCCTAGCAGAAAGAATGCTGCCGGACTTGGGACTTGGGAGTTATAAGTTTGGGGTTCTAATCCTGCCTGAGGTACTTGCTAGTTATATGACCAGGGACAAGTAAGTTGCTTAAAATTTCTGCATCTTGCTTTTCTTGTTTAACATCAGAAGACCTTTATTTGAAAGGTGGGAGGAAGGGGAAGGCCCAAGGACTGTTTGTGAGGTATGGTATAGAAGAGATTCTTATTTAAGTATGGGTTGGTCTCTGAAGTTGCTTCCAACTCAGAAATGTCAAAATTCTTTGATTCTGTGATTCGTGGGATGGGGAAACCACCCACAGGGAAATGCAGGGAAGAAAGAAGAGCAGATCTTATCACCATGTTGATAAGAATTGGTGATGAGATATCAAGTTGGAAGGAAGCTTATTGGGTATGTCTTTCTTGAGGACAATGCTTCAGGGACAGAGAGCAATAATTAAAAGGCATCCAGATGCTGGATGGAATTCTGACATGGCCTGAGCATCCTCCCTTACAGGATATTTTGAGTAGGGGCCTAAGAAACAATTCTTGGGGGAATCTGTATGGACTCGGCTCAACAGATTATATATACATGAATGTGATGGCATATATCTGGAAGGGATAAATATGAATAATTTGGAGAAACATAGGAAAAGCCATCTACTGATGTGGAGTGAAATAAACATAAGTAGGAAAATAACACACACAATGACAAGAACAAAGGCCTAAAATCTGAACCTGAAAGCTATATATTAATAATGACTGATTTCTGGCCCTAGAGAACAAATGAATATAGGTGGGGAATTCTGACTGTGGTATATTGTAAGTAAAGTCAGATTCTCCTGATATATTAGTTGGTTTTGTTAAAATGGTATATATCTTTTTTTTTCTTTTAAAAAAATTCCTTGTCACAAGAGATGGCTCACTGGGGAGAAAGGAGAAAGGGAGATATTAAAAAATGAAAGTGATGTAAAAACAAAAGATATTAAAAAAAATTTTAAACACAATAAAATCTCTTAGAGGTGCCCTTATAGCCAGCAGAAAATAAGTCAATGGTAGGTTGACCCCCCAAAAGAGGCTCTACAGAATCGACAAAATCATGATGCTCACAGAATTATCAGATACCTGAATCTAATCATGAGCCGATCCCCTGTGAAAAATGAGTGAGGTATAATTAGGACAAATTAAAGGAAACTACTTCATAGAGCAGGCAATAAATTAATGGAGGTGGCAGTAACTGGATTTGAAAAAGTCAAACTATTTTTTTAATATAAATGTAAAAGATGTTAGAGATGACTAAATCCACCTTCCCCAGGCTATAGATAAGGGAACACAAGCCCAGAGAGGGGCCATGGCTTTTGAGTTTAAGGCAGAGACAAAATCATAAATGGCTTTTAAGAATGGGTGGGATGTAATTCATGGGGCCAACCATCATGACCCATCACTTGGTGCTGCTACAAACTAGAGAATATTAGCATGGCTGGCTCATGGGATTGATTCAGCAAGATACCTTTCCCCACGGTTCTGGGCAACATCCAGATGGCACAAGTGGGGACAAACCGAGCATGTCTGGAGTCCTGGAAAACAAGGAGCTTGTGGGCTTATCACAAGAAAAAGCAATGAATGTACGTGCCAGTCCCATCTCTTACCAGGTACTGCAGCGTCCCCACAAAGGAAGTGCAAAGACTGCTTTGATCTAGCTCTTTAGCATATCCTAGGTCAATGATCTTGTGTATTAACTGAAAAAAAAAAACCAAAGTAAAAAAAAAACCACTCAAGATTTATGACAACAACATACTGTGACCCAGTTCCAGTATAAACATCTTTGTGCTGGAATAAAGAGATATTTATGGTTAAGGCATCTAAATCACAGATGGTGCGAACACCCTCTGTCTGATAGGTAAGCTCTGATGTCAGAACAATTAGCAAGAATGAGTGTACAATATAGTACACTGGGACAGAGGTGACACCTCTTTGGCATCCTGGTTTCCCAAATGAAGTTCCAGCCTGGAGACTTTAGGTGGCCTGAGGGTTTGGTCACTACAATTTTAAGATACCAGCTGTCACCTCCCAGGATGATCAAAAGCTGCTATTCATCTTCCCATCTGAAAAAACCAAGGCTGCCTGTCCACTGCTACTCCCACACAGCTGTTTCTCAAGCAGGAACTTCCAGGAGAGGTTGGGACCCAAGGAAGATGGCGTCAGCATCATGCAACCAGACTGGGCTTCTTAGGACATACACTCACCTTGTTCAGTTTGAACTGAGAACAGACTTGGGTTTGAATTAACTCTCATGGCCCAAGTGTAGATTTTCTTAGGCCTTGCCCACCTCCACCCTCCATCCCCCTTCCCCAGACCCCCTTCCATGTCAGACTTAGCCTTTAGATCAGAGGTGTCAAATTCAAGGTTGCAGTTGCCAGGTGGAACCAGATTAAAGTGTAAATAACAAAATAAATAAAACACAATACACCATATCTAATTTTAATTCGAGGGTTTTCTAAGTCATTTGATCTTCACCTTAACCCTAAGAAGTAGGTGCTGTTATAATCCCAATTTTATAGATAAGGAAACTGAGGAAGACAGAGGTTAAGTGACTTGCCCAGTTTCACACAACCAGTAAGTGTCTGAGGCTGGATTTCAATTCTGGTCTTCCTGATTCCATGGCCAGCACTCCATCTACTGCACCACGTAGCTACCAAAAGACTAGTTTTTAGTCTTTAATTTTGGTTATTTAGTTTAAAATGATTTTATTTTATTTATTAATTTAGTCTTTAATTTATTATCCCTGCCAGCAGTGGCCTCCACTCACCATCCCTTAACTTCAAACACCAAACCAAAATACTCCTCTCTGGCCACAATGACCAAGGAGGACCACAATGTCGAATCCCTTGAGGCTGCTACAAACAACAGAAGAAATACCAGGTAGGCAGGATTGTGGGTCTGACCCAGCCACATAAGTTTCCTATGTTCCCATGAAACATCCAGATGGCTAGATGGGTGGGGAAACACTTCCTCCAAATGTCCCCTAGCACCCAGATCTCTTTATGCGCAAATATACACCAGTTCTCATGCCGAAAAGTCTCAGCGTTGGCTTCAAGATCTAGAACTAGCTTTCAATTGGTTTCCAGTACAATAACCCAAGAGGGGGCTAGCAACATCAATGGGAATAAAGGCCTGATTCCAAGAACCGTAGGGCCCTTGAGGGTAAGGGGTAAACAATATTTTCCTTATCAGACCTGTACAACCCAAGCTCTTCACAATGCCAGCCATTCAAATTTGTTCAGATCTGCAGAAGTTTCATACTGAGCTGCTTCTTTCAGGCTATTAAAAATGGGTCCCAGAGAAAATCAAAGCTTCACACAAGGAAATGAAAATACAAACAGAGAGGCAGAAAAACATTTCCTCTCCCCACCAAGAATGGGCTCCCTGAGATGAATGCCATCAGTCACCAGGCACTGGTTTCCACTCACCCTTTTCTCTCCTTGTTGCAGGACAATGTTTTCTGGCTTCAGGTCCCGATGGATGATTCGGTTTTCATGAAGGTATCTGAGTGCTGAGGCTATGGTTTGGAAAGGGAGCAATTGTTAATTCTTGAGACTGCCTCACGTTTTTTAGGATTTTCTCCATGACTTTATAGCTCAACCTGAAACTCTTTCCTGAGGTGTTTAAGAGGAAAAGACTAGAGGTCTCTAGTGCCATAGTCCTCACTTTTTTCTGTGTAATGTTTTGGGGTTTTTTAAATATTTTTTAAAATTAATGCCAAGAACTCCTGAAATTTCTATATGATTTTTGGTCATACTTTTGATGTTATAGCATTCCTAAGGAGGAAGCTCCTTCCAAAGATGCAGATTGACAACTGTTCTGTGGTTTATCACTTGGAGAGCTGCCTGGGGGCCCAGCACTGAGAGGTTAAGAGAATTCCCCAAGCTCATGTAGCCCCTACGTGTGAGAGGCAGGACCTGAATCCAGGTCCTTCCTCATTCTGAGGCCTGGCATCTCTCCAATAAGCCAGGCTGTCACTAAGACTATGCTTTGATTTTTACAAAATGCTTTGCCCACAATAATCCCATGAGGTCGGCAGTATAAATACAGTCACATCAGCATGCTCATTTTACAGATGATGGTACTGCAGCATGATGTCAATTTTCTAACAATTACAGCTATCCCAGAATGAATGGGGTAGCCTCACAAGAAAGAGATTCCCTGGTCACAGAAGTGGCCAAGGCAAGGCTGAACGACCACAAAATAGGAGATGGAGAATAGGGAAGGCACTTGACAAAATGAATGGATTAAGTTGGAGAGGATATTGTGAGCTATAATTATGTTGGGAACACAGCGGAGTATTTTATTCAAAGTGATGACAAAAACCTGTACACCAGGATGGTACGGTAGAAAAGCACTAGACTTGAGAGTCAGGAGAAAAGGCCTACATTCAAATGTATACTTTGATGTATACTAAGTGTGTGACTTTGCACAGGTTTCTTTACCCCTCTAACTCTCACTTTTTTTTTCTTATATAGAATGAAGATAATAATACTTGTATTTCCTGTCTCAAAGGATTGTTCTGAGAAAGGTACTTTATAAGCCTGAAAGCATTATATTATTGTTATTGCCAAAAGTTTAATCAGTCAGTCCATAAGCATTTATTAAACACCTACTATGTGCCCGGCACTGTATTGCGTTGAGTGCAAATTTTCAAGAGACAGAATTTCTGGGTAAATTATAATAGATTTTGTTAATTATGGCTAACAAGTAATCAATAAAATAAGCTCAGTTGTTCCTTTCTGTGACCAAAGAGACCTAATGTGGGCTGTCTTCAATACTTATAAAGCCCTTAGAAAAAGGGGTGCACCTGAGGGTGGAGATCAACTCTGAATGGTCAACAAGTAATAGAGAATGAATATTATAATGAGAGGTGGGCTTATTCTAATGAGGGGTAGAGTGACTCTGATCACTCAGTTCTATACACAGAGACTTATCTCTTCCCAGACCACCCCAGTCTAGGGCAATCTAGACAAAAGGGAGAATCCACTTCCATTCAGTCCTGACTAAGACACAATGGGCCAGAATTCACCCATCCACCTAGACTAGAATTTCTTTACCTTTTGATCAGATCTATGTTTTCCCAGTTGGGTAAGTTTCCCCCAAGGTTTCATCTCATCATCAGCCCTGCACTTTACAGGGGCTGATTTCTGAATGAGGGAACAGAAAAGGGGAAAAACCTTAGTCCCAGTTCAATAACTGGTTATTAATATAAGAGAGAAATAATCATTTCTCTGTTTATTAAGAGCTAGGGAAACAAATAAAGGCAAAAGACAGGGGTCCCTGTTCTCAGGAACTCAGTCTAATAAGGGAGGCAAGATAGGCAAACAACTGTGTCCAAACAAGTTAACATATGGGATAAATTGGAGATAATCAGTAGGGGCAAAGCACTAGAATTAAAAAGGGTTGGGAAAGGCTTCTTGGAGAAGGCAGAACTTTAACTGAGACTTGAAGGAGGCCAGGAGGCAGAGATGAGGAGAAAGAGCAATCCAGGTGTGAGACACAGTCACTAAAAATGCCTGGAAATGGGTGATGGAGTGTTTACTTGGAAGAACAGTCAGGAGACCAGCATCATTGGAGTGTATGGGGGAGAGTAAGGTGAAAAGATTGGAAAGGCAAGAAGGGGCCAATTTATAAAGGGCTTTGAATGCCATTTAATAGTTCAGAAAGTCAAAGGACCTGGTTAAATTATAATTAGGAAATGCTTAACAAAATAAAGATATAATACAACATGGTTAGTGTTAAGTTGGGGTTTTCTAAGTTAAAATGAGGTTCATATGGAGCACTTATGTCAATATTCTCATTTTATAAATGAAGAAACTGAGGTACAAAAGGAAGAAGTGAATAAGCACTTAATTTGTGCCTGACATGGGCTTAGGATAAATCAGAAGAAGTTTCTCCTGTGAGAAGCAAAACCAAAGATGACCAGAAAACAGGACAGCCATATTGAGGAATCAAGAGACTATTAAAGTTTAGTTTGGCCAACTAGATATCAGGACAGACATACCTAAGAATTGTAAAAAAAATTTAGTTATTAACTATAACTAACCTGGAAAAATTATAACTGTACTTATGAAAAATTATGATTATATGAAAAAAAATATAGGTTTAGAGAAATTATAATTGGGTCACAAGTCCTGCCGTGGTTGCCATTCAAATGTAGAATATTTTTAAATGACTAGGGCTAATTTGGGGGGCTAATCTGACTGGAGGACTAATCTGGGGACTTTTGACTGACTGCTATTAATTTAACATGGGCCGTTTATAAAGTTCCACCACACTGCTCCACTCTCAAATTGATAAGTAAAATATTAAGAAGCCTCTTAACTAAATAATCAAAGCAGAGTTTATTTATGAGATACTATTTAAAATTAAGAATACAGGGAAATAAAATGTACAACCTGACTGCATTCCCGGGTGCTTTCACCTGCTGCCCCAGGAACTTTTTCAATACAATAAGGGCCTTAGCCGCCTCTTGCCTCAGGGCACTCAGGGCCTTTATTCTAACTCTGAGCCCCTTTCACTTTGTAAATCCCCCTGCTTCTAACTTTCCTCTCCTTACTGCCACCGCTGAACCCCTGTGTTTCTCTCTCACCGACCTTCTGTCTGTCTGTCTGCTCCGTCAGTCTGCCCTTCGGCCTCTCTTTTCTCTGCTCCTAGTCCTTCTTGTCTTCTCCTGCGTCCTTGTAGCCCCCTGTCTGTCTTCTTCCCCCCTGCATCTAACTCCCAGGTCTATATATAGTTTCCTTTTCTCCACTCAAATCTCGGGGCTTTTTTGCACCCACACACCAAGCTAATCCGCCAGCCAGAGCTGCGGCTGGGGCTGGGGGGATGCTCGTGCATCCCGTGCCTCAGCACAGGCTATCCCGGATCTTTTGGATAGCTCTGCTCAGGTCGGAAGGAGCTGGGGGCTTTTTTTCCCCCCAGCTGTCTGACCTGGCATCTTGTACAGCCCACAGGGCTTTTTGGCTCAGCTGAAGCAGAGGGGGAGGGGCACCAGCACCTCCCATGAAGAAGAGACCCTGGAGGCCTAAGGCTTTCTAATCTCAGCCTAAATGTAGGGTCCCCAAATCAAAATAAATTTCCACAGAAGTAAGAGGAGATAAAATTCTATAGCAGGAAAGTCAATTAGGCGTGGCTACTACCTGACAAGAGCTAGGAGACAGAGATAACCCCAAAGGTCGGGACCATCATTTCAACCCTCAGGAATAGGACAAGAAAGTTTTCCCTACTCCACCCCACCCCAAAAAGGAACTTTCCATTTTCAAGTGGACACTCCATCTATCCTGTATAAAAGCTTTTGCCTTCTTTCTGTTCTGGAGGAGAATATTTCTGAGCCCTCCTCTTCAGGGGTGGAGCCTTGACTTACCCCTAGGTCACTTTCTCTAGCACCAAATAAAAGACCACTTTAATTCTCATTGGACTGTATATGAGAGTGTAATTCTTTTTTCTTTTTTTTTGGCAGGGCAATGAGGGTTAAGTGACTTGCCCAGGGTCATGTAGCTAGTTAAGTGTCAAGTGTCTGAGGCTGGATTTGAACTCAGGCCCTCCTGAACCCAGGGCCAGTGCTTTATCCCCTGTACCACCTAGCTGCCCCTGAGAGTATAATTCTTTATTGAGGAATTCCTAAGGACCCTCACTGTGACACCAACTATATACCATGCACTGTGACTTTTTCCCCCCAAGTATTATCTCGTATCAAAGGCTATAGGGCAGAGGTTGGCCTAGAACCCATGTCTTCTGATTCCTTGTCCAGTGTCATTTCCACTATATTATTTGTTTTCCCAGAGCTCATGAAAATACCTTCAATGATAATAATACCTTGTATTCGCATAAGAGTTCACAGTTTTCAAGAGCTATCTAATCTCATTGGATTCATACGGCAACCCTCAAGGTAGGCAGAACAGATGCTTGCTGAACAGATGAAGGCACCAGCACCCAAAGAGGTTACTATGAAGTGACCTGTCCAAGATCACACAGAAGAACTAGGGACTAGAACCTTGGTTTTCTGGTATCTGATGTTAAAAATAGCTGATATTTATAGCACTTTAAAATTTGCAAATGGCTTCTGTTTGGCCTTTAAAATAACCCCATGAAGTAGGCAGGGTAAGCATTATTTGATGGATGAGGAAATTGATGCTCATGGAGGTTACATGATTTGCCTATGGCCATGCAGCTAGCATAGGGGAGATTTGAATTTAGGTCTTTCAGACTCCTAGTCTAATGTATTCTCTACTATAGCACTTCTTGCTTTTTTTATAGGAAGTATCTTATGCCTCTTCCCATCTTAAACTTCTTCTTTTCCAACCTCTCCTCAATCTTTCCTTCCAAATTACTTTTTTTCAAATCTTAATAGTATTTTATTTTTTCCAGGTACATGTAAAGATAGTTTTCAACATTCGATTTTATAAGATGTTGAGTTTCAAATTTTTCTCCTTCCCCGTCTCCTCCCCCACCTTTTTTTTGGGGGGGGGGGTGAGGCAATTGGGGTTAAGTGACTGGCCAAGGGTCACAAAGCTAGTGTTAAGTGTCTGAGGCTGGATTTGAACTCAGGTCCTCCTGACTCCAGGGCTGGTGCTCTATCCACTGCCCCCCAGATTACTCTTAAAGCAATGGTGTCTCCCTAAGACCTGTTTAGTAGGGAACGCTTGGACCCCATCACAACAAAAACCAACCCCTCTTGTTTCCTGGGCAGCGGGAAGCCTCCTATTAGTTCAGAGAAAAGAGAATCAAACTACTACATCAAACTACTCATAGCTGACTCATCCAAAGACCAGAAGAGTAAGATGAGCTAATTCTGACTAAAGATAAGATAAGAGGCCAGTCCCATATGTGCAGGAAGATGCTGGTGTGGGTCTTCAGGAAGCTGAGAAAGAGCCCTTTTTTAGGGTTAGGAAGGGTCTTCATCATACACCCTTGAGATCTCAGAACATGAAGCAGAAGGAAACATACTTGGATATTTTCAGCAAAGATAAGAAGCATTTCTATAGAATCCTTTACAGGACTTCCTCCAGCTATTTTAGGAAAGTATTTTGCAAAACCCCTTCTCATTAACATATCAGACTTGCCCAAGGTTATAGAGCTAGTTAGTATCTGAGTCTGGATTTGAACTCAGAAAGATGAGTCTTCCTGATCTCAAGTCCAGTGCTCTATCTATGGTAAAGTGCTTAGCAAACCTTTAAAACCCTACTACTAACCTCAGATCTAGAGTTGAGGGCTCCTCAGAACCTATCTAGTCCAACCAATCTCCCTCATTTTACAGATGAGGAAACCGATTCCCTGCTAGGAATTTAGCTTCAGTAGTTAACTCATGTGGAGATGTGTAGAGACACTGAGTTTGGAACCAGATAGTGAGTGCAGGGTTGGATTCTATCCCGTAGATACAAATGAACCCAGATGGGTATAGGAGAAGTAGGCTGGAGCCCTTTCTGCTGGTGGGGCTGAGGCTGGTGGTTTGAGTTTGGGAGTACTGAGCTACAGCTGAGTTTAAGGCTGATTTGGTGTCGATACTAAATTGGGCACCAATCTGTTAAGCCCCTGAGGGTGGAGAGTTGCTAGGCTATCCTATGGAGGAGCTAATTGGAAAAATGGAGCAGGACAAAGCTTCTATGGGGCATCTAGGTGGCACAGTGGATAGAGTGCTGGGCCTAGAGCCAAGAAGACCCGAGTTTAAATATGACCTTGGGCACTTACTAGCTGTGTGACCCTGGGCAAGTCCCTTAACCCTGTTTGCCTCGGTTTCCTCATCTGTAAAACGAGCTAGAGAAGAAATGGCAAACCACTCCAGTATCTTTACAAAAAACAAAACAAAAAAACCCCAACAAACCCAAATGGGGTCATGAAGAGTCAGACATGACTAAAAACCAACTAAACAACCAAAAAGCTTCTGTGCCAAGCAGTACTGGGATTATGCCTGGGACTGGTGGCCGCCCTTCCAGTCTGGCCAGATGGTAAGACCTAGTCTCAACAAACAGAAAAATAAACAAAATGAACCTAACTGGGGGTGACCATTATGAGATATTTTAGAGAAGGTAGGAAGAAAATGCTGAAGAAGGGGGACCTCTGAATAGTTAAAAAAAAAATAAATAAAACCAGAAAGAAGATTCTGAGGACTTCAGAGATACATGTATGAGGAGAGGGGCAGAACCAAATAAGCTTGATATGGCCATGAGAAGGCTCTGCTACTTCTGTGAGGTGGCAGGTGCAGCTGGAAGCCTGAGGCGTGGCTCATGATGCTATCAGTGTCTGACAAGCTCTCTTCCTCTGACTTCTCTGCAGTAAGCATCTCTCAGCTCACCTCAGGAAGTCCCTGTGGAAAGATTACAAAACCACTTTTCTGCCGCCCTAAAAGCATTAAACTCCACTTGTTCACTAGCCTGGTTTTCCTAAGTCCTAGCCTTGCGATCCAAGACTTGTTAGTCCCTGGCAATTTTAGAGCTGCCAGGGCTATCATGATGACATCTTCTTTCCCACACGACCTCCTGGTGATGCCAGATCCAGCCATCTCCCCTTCTTCTCCCCTTCTCTTCCCCCACCCCCTCTCTTTCACTTTCAACCAAACAGGAAATCTCCTGATTGAGAGATAACATCTTAATGATCCGCCCATATTATTACTACTACTACTACTACTACTACTACTACTACTACTACGTGAAATCCAAGACTGACTGGAGAACTCTTCCCTTCCCCTCCTTCTTCACCGTGTCCTTCTTCCTACTGAGGCAAAACAAGCAAATGGAATTAGCAATATTCCCATTGCCACAAAAATCAGAATAATTCTCCCTGACACACAGGCCACCCTTAAAGTTCACCAAAGAGTCTCTTTCTGTACAGACAGCCTATTTACTGCCTTGATGCTGGGCAGGCTGTCCAATTCAATTAAGAACAACATTAAATGCTTACCAAGGCAGGGTTCTGTGGCAGAGATCTGCCACAGAAGCCAGGAACACCTGTCTTCAGGTGTTGCCTCTGACACATCCTAAGGTAAGTCTGACTTCTCAGTGCCCCCTGAACTCTGAGACTCTAAATTGCCGCCCAATTTGTATTGGCATAGTGGGGGGAAAAAAGCTCTGGTACAGGAATCAGAGGACCCAGATTTAAAAATCTACCTCTGGGGGGCGGCTAGGTGGCACAGTGGATAAAGCACCGGCCCTGGAGTCAGGAGTACCTGAGTTCAAATCCGGCCTCAGACACTTAACACTTACTAGCTGTGTGACCCTGGGCAAGTCACTTAACCCCAATTGCCTCACTAAAAAATAAATAAAGAAAGAAAGAAATCTACCTCTGGGAGGCAGCTAGGTGGTGTGGTGGAAAGAGCACCAGCCCTGGATTCAAGAGGACCTGAGTTCAATTCCAGTCTCAGATACTTGACACTCACTAGCTGTGTGACCCTGGGCAAGTCACTTAACCCCAACTGCCTCACCAAAAAAAAAAACCAAAACAAACAAACAAACAAAACAAAAATCTACCTCTGAGACCTTGGGCAAGTCATTTAACCTCAGGTGGGGCTCAGTTTTCTCATCTGTAAAATGAGGTTGATCGGACTAGATGGCTTTGGAAGTATCTTTCAGCTCTAGAGCAATATTATTAGAAGCAGCAAGAACTAGAGCAATGTAAATTTTAAAATTATTAAAAAGAAGCTGAATTCTGAGTAACTGAAAAGCCATTAATGGTCAGGAAGAAGAGACAATGAAATATAATAAGAATGAAATCTAGCATTTATACAGCAGTTTAAGGTTTGCAAAGTGCTTTATAAATATTATCTTATTTTGTCCTTTGCCTCTCTTAGCCGGGCCTATGAAGTCAGAATGTTATATGGGATCAGACCGTGCAACAAAACTGGGTGGTTTTGCTTAACTGTTTTTCTTTGTTAAGAGGGAGGGTTCAGTTGGGGTGAGGTGGAGGTAGGAAAGAGCAATTCTAGAAATGACTGTAATATAAAAACACAAGGCATCAATAAAACTTATTTTTAAAAGGGTATGTGTGTGTTGGGGGCGGGGGGGATACTTACCATGCCAGACTTCAAAACAAAATTACAAAATAGCAATTATCAAAATCATCTAGCTTTGAAAAGATATTTTCAAAACAGATCCATGGAACAAAACAGAGATTCCCCCCAAAAGAATCAAAATATATATGAAATGCTAATGTTTGATAACACTTATAAATATGGGATATTGAAGAAAGGAAATCATTATTCTATAAATGTAGGGAAAATTGGACAGAAATACGATAAAAAATTTAGAGCCACTTCTTGTACCACATACTAAAAGAAAGAAAATATCACTGAGTTAACATTTTTTAAAACCATAAAAAGAGAAAATAAAAGTATATTTTTCTCCAAAAAAGAGATAAATTCTTGTCTATCAAAGAAACAGAAGAGATTATTGGGGGTTAGGTAGATGAATTTGATTATATAAAAAGAAAAATTATGTACAATGAAAAACTGTAACTAAAGGAAAAAGAAAAATAACAGATGGGGAAAACCTTCATAGCCAATGTATCAGATCAAAGGCTGACATTCAGAATTTATGAGATATTCATCTCTTAGATAAACTGACAAAGATTACAAAAAGATAATCCATAAATAACATGAACTTGGAAAATACTTGGGAAAATGCTTAACTTCAGTTGTAGTCAAAGAAACGTAAATTAAAACAACTTTCAGATACTACCTTATATCTATCAAATTGTCAAAACCTAAATGAAAATTTATAAAAATGATGAAAATAGTTTTTAAAAATAATTTCATTATGAAAATGAAAAAAAATCTCAATGCTGGTGGGACTTGAGAGCAAGCATGTATGAATGATGCTGCTAATGTTCTAAACTGGAGCATTTGGGGAGGGGGCAAGGGGGGGGAAACCATATGAAAATAGGTAAAAGTAATAAAACTGATTTAAATCTTTGATTGAGTAATCAGATTGCCTAAAATAGCACGAAGGATGACTTTGAAAAGGAAAACTACCACTGGCATAAGGCTGCACAATGTAAAATTACCCCCCAAATTGGAAATAACCTAAATCTCCAACAGTTGGGAAATGGCCCAGTAAAAGATGGTTTAAAAAAGTCATGTTATTACAAAAGGAAACTATTAAAATATATATATATATATTTTTTTTTTTTTTAGTGAGGCAATTGGGGTTAAGTGACTTTCCCAGGGTCACACAGCTAGTAAGTGTTAAGTGTCTGAGGACGAATTTGAACTCAGGTACTCCTGACTCCAGGACCAGTGCTCTATCCACTGCGCCATCTAGCTGCCCCCCCAAAATATTTTGAAGACACACAAAACACTACAAACCAAAGAAAGAACTAAAATAGTGGGACCAAGAAAGTCTGAGAACATTCACATATGAATGGGCTGGAAGAAATTAGAAAGAGGAGGCATGTGTGTAGAGGAAGTGACTGATAAATTGTTCGTGACATTTTTATGTTTAAGTATATATTTTATTGTAAATCATTTGGAATCTAATGTTTATTCAGTCAGTCATCAAGCATGTATTAGGCACTTACTATGTGCCAGGCATTCTTCTAAGTGATGGGGAGACAGAGAAAAGCAAAAACAGTCACTACACTAGGCAGTGGATCAAGTGAGGTGCCTGAGGTAAGTCTTAAAATAAGCCTAGCCTAATCCAAGAGGGAGAGGGGAGGAGGGAGAGTATATATGGCATGGGAGACAGCTAGTAATGTTAGAGTAACTCTAAAAGGGTGTAGCTAGATTGTAAAGTATAAGGGGGAAGGGGCGACAACTTAAAGTGTAAAAGGACTGCAAAGGTAAGAAGAAGCCAGATTGTGATGAACTTAAAATTCCAAAGAGAGGTCATTAGAATTGATCCTGGAAGTAAAAGGAAACTAAGAGTGGAATGACATAGTCACACCTACCCTTCAGAAAAATGACCTTCACAGCAGACTTAAGGGTGGATTGAAGTTAGGAGAGGTGTTAGGCAGGGAGACCAATGAGTAGGAGAGGAGGGAGGGATATATTTGGATGAATAAACAAAATATAGCTATAATTTTTAAAAGAGCAAATTAAAAAAAAAATTTAGTCTTCTCTGATTACACCTGTCACCCAAACATTAACAAAGAACTTATCTTTTTTTTCCCTTTTTCCATTTACTACTTATGTGATTGTGAACAAATTAACTGATTTAATTAACTAACTAACTTGTGGTTTCCCCATCCCTAAAAATTGGTATTTGAGGCCCTCCACAATCCAGCTCTGATTACCTTTTCCCCTTTCTATCATTCTAATCTCCTTTGCAGACACTGCATTCCAGTCAGACTGGACTAGTGGTTGTTCTCCAAACTCAACACTCCATCTCCTAAACAAATCCCATGCATAGAATGAATTCCTTCCTCATTTCTACCTTTCGAAATACATTTTTCTTCAACGCTCAGTTTAATCATTATCTATTCCATGAAGCCTTTTCTGATCATCTGGGTATTTATGGTCAGTCCACTTCAATTTTCCTTATAGTGTTTTTATGTGTGTACTTATCATATCACACACAAGTAGAAGACACAGCATAGAACTGTTTTGTTTTGTCTTAGTATGTGCCTAGCACATAGTAAATGCTTAATAAATGTTTCCTGTATTTAAATAGGGAAAATCAGTGGTTGAGCTCTATCATCCTTAATTTCCCTCCTAGCTCTATGTCCTTCCAGTCTAGGAACTTATAATGTGATCATGTAAGGCCAGGATTTCCATTCTCAATAGAAAGTTTTAAGGGTCTGAAAGAGGTGACCCCTCACCCCCAAGAGTAAAATAGGGTCAATAGGAAACTGAAAGAGAAGATAGCAAATAAAACAGGCTCCCCCCTCATCAAAATTCATTTCTCAGAAAGCAAGTTGTCAAAAGGAATTTTTACATTATAATAATAACAGTTAGCATTTATACAGGCTATCCCAAAAGACTTAAGTGAAATTTTAAGAGAATCTCTTAAAATGTCCATAGACAGCTAAGCTCTTCAAAGGAATAGCCAAAACATTCCTAATTTCTATTATTTTATGGGAACTTAGCCAGTCCCTTAGTTGTCACCAAAAACCAAAAAAAAAAAAAAAAAGGAGGAAACTTTTAAAAATTTCCCTTTCTATAGGCTTGCAAGCAATCAAATATTTGAAGTCTTCTAGGGAGACACAAGAGTTTAGCCTTTTTTTTCTAAAATGACACTATGGTGTAAAACACGCCCCATCCTATCGAATTTTGACATATATCAAAATACTCTTAAGCTGTGTCTTTAGTCCTCTGCTGAGATTTCACCTAAATTAATCCAGGTTTTGAGACAAGGCATTTTTCTATCATAGTCTCTGTTTCAGTACTGACACAAAAACAACTTTTCCAGAGATCAGTAGTAACCAGAACTCTCAAAAATCAACTGTTAAGCTTACCTTCTGGTTCCTTAAGTAAAGAGAATAGATGTTAAATCTTGCTCTTCTTCCTCAGATAATCCTAGCCCACTTTGACCAATCTCTCCTTCCTCCCCTTCATGCTCTACTCAGTATTATCTTATTTGTGGATGTGGCTACCCCTCCAATCCAATAAGAATTTAAGTGCCTACTTTGTGCCAGGTCCTGTGCTAGTTTCTGGAAACAAAGACAAAAGTAAAACAGTTCTTGCCCTCAAGGAGCTTATAATCTATGGAGGAGAGACAACATATGTCTATATAGATATATGTAAAATACAGAAATAAATGCAAGGTGACCTTACAGTTCCTCCTTTCAAGGAATTTTTATTCTATGTCTCAGCCCCCACCCCCATCCCTGACTATTGGGTTTTGTTTTTAATTTTTGTATTCCCTGCACTAAGCTCAGTGTCCTGCATATAGTAAGAATTTAATAAATATCCATTGAATTGAATTGTTCTGCATCAAGATTAAAGCTACTAACTTGATGCAAAGTGAGATGAACTATATACAAAGTAACAGCAATATTGTAAGATGATCAGCTGTGAATGACTTGGCTATTCTTTTTTTAAATTTTCAATTATGAAAGTATTTTATTATTTTCCAGTTACATGTAGAGATAGTTTTCAACATTTGTTTTTATAAGATTTCTAGTTTCAAATTGTTCTCCTTTTCTCTCCGACTTGGCTATTCTCAGCAATGTAATGATCCAAGACAACTCTGAAGGACTTATGAAAAATGCCATCCATCTCCAGAGAAAGAACTGATGGTGTCTGAATGCAGATTGAAGCATTTTTTTTTAGTTTCTTTTTTTAAAGTTTTTTTTCTATTTTCTTTCACAACCTAATGTGGAAATGTTTTGCATGACTACACATGTATAACTTATATTGAATTGCTTGCGTTCTTAAGGGTGGTGGGGGGTGAGGAAGGGAAGAAGAGAATTTGGAACACAAAGTTTTTTAAATGGATGTTAAAAATGTTTTTACATGTACTTTGGGGAAAAAATAAAATTATTAATAAACAAAAAAACCCCAAACCAAAACCAAAATAAAACCACTAAGTCAAAACCAGTGAAGGATTGAAAATTCTGCTACATATGCACTCAAGACCGTAAGTTCCTTAAGGCAAGGGCTGCATTTTATTTTGATTTTATCCCCTAAGTAGGCCAGGCAGATCATCATCAAAGGCATCACCAGACCCAAGCTTGAATATCATTTCTGCCACTTATCACCTATGTAAGTCACTCAATCTTAGTTTCCTCATCTATAAAATGAAGATGTTGGATTAGATGACCTCAATGACCAACAGGATGCCTTGTCCACAGTAAGTGATTTAATAGATGCTTATGGAAGCGAATATATGTTAAGTATCATCTTTGGCTTCTCAATGGAGTCGAATTCACTTGGAATAATTTTTTACTGATCCCTCTCCTTTATCTACCATATTCAGTTAGTCATTAAGTCCTATTAATTTTTCACAGAATTGAAGAGTTGGAAAGGTCCCCAGTAGCCATTTGGTTCAGCCCACTGATATACTGGACAGGGGTCCTTCAGGCTCTGCTCCCAAGGAGGGGAGTGGCCAATGCCACTTTTGATCGTTAAGAAGTTTTCTTGAAACAGTTCCAAGGAACATGATGAAAAATTCTATCTACCTCCAGAGAAATGACTGATGAACTCTGGGCACAAACAGAAGCATATTTTTCTACTGTCTTTTTTTTTCCTCCCTCCCCCCCAACAGGCCTAATATGGAAATGTTTTACATGACTTCACATGTATGATATCATATTGCTTTCTTTTGAAATGTGCAGGGGAGGAGTGAGAGGGAGGAAAAGAATTTGGAACTCAAAAATTTTAAACTTAATTAATTGAAAAATTCTCGGGGGGACCACTTGACCACTCTAGGACTCTTCTGAATTCCTATTATTAATAACATTTAATTATCTATTATTGACACATTCAGTAGTTTTATGTGCTCTAATATAATCTTCTTGTACAATAAGATGATGTTTTATAGCATACAACACAAATACATATTGTAGTTGGTACTCAATAAGTAACTGATTTAAAAAAGCAAAATGGGATGGAAAAGATAAAAGATAGAATCTGAAGGTAGAAACCAAGAAACAAAATGGAAAGCCTTAAGGAAATGGTCCATGAAGTGTTGATCTTGCAGTTAGAAAGACCTGTGTTCAAATCCAGCCTCAGACAATCACCAGCTGCCTGATCCTGGGCAAATCTCTTAACCTCTGTCTGCCTCAGTTTCCTCATCAGCAAAATAGAGGTAATAATAACAGCAACTCCCCAGGGTTTTTGTGAGGATCAAATGAGATAACATTTGTAAAGTGCTTAGCACACAGTAGGTGCTTAATAAATCTGGAACAGAGCAGTTAGGTGGCACAGTGGATAGGGCACTGGGCCTGGAGTGAGAAAGCCATGTGTTCAAATCTGGCCTCAGACACTTACTAGCTGTGTCACCCCATGGCAAGTCACTTAATCCTGTTTGCCTGTTTCCTTATCTATAAAATGAACTGGAGAAAGAAATACCAAACCACTCCAGTATTTTTGCTAAGAAAACTCTAAACGGGGTCACGAAAAGTTGGACTTGACTGAAAAGATTCAACAATGACAAAAAATCTGGAACAGTGTATTATTCAAATTACATTAATAGATGAAAGCAAAAGACAGCAAAATTTGAATAAATGAGAATTGTATGTAATTCTGTTCTATTTGCCCTTAATTAATTCAATTCAGTGCAATGATGCCTATGAGCTGACATCAGGCAAGATAATGTGTAAGCCATTGGGGTTACAAAGACAAAAATAATCCTTGTTCTCAAAGAGCTTATATTGTATTGGGGAGAAGGGAATACCTCATGAATATATATAAGCACACTACAATGTAGGGAATGAAGGGGAAGCTGTGCTCCCAGAATATTGGAGGTGGCAGAGAACATTTTCAATATTAGCCCAGGCCATGTAGAGAAGGCAGAACCTGACCTATACCTTGAAGGAAGATAAAGATTCTTGAATTGTGGGGATGAGAAGGGAGTTCACTTCAAGCATGGGGATTGCTCAGGCTAATGCAGAGAAGCTGGAGATGGCTAGTTGACTCCATCCTAATTGTCTGCAATCCACTCTGAACTGAGAGGAACAAACCCTAAGATAATGTGAGGATTGGCAATTAGGAATATATAGAATGTGGAAAATGTCTGTACCAATGCCGTAATCACTGGGCCATTTAGGAGAAGATATTGCTCAGCATTTCACCAAGTATAAAAAGTGCAGACAAGTTTTTATGAAGAGGATGCTGACCATTTTTTTCCCTTTATTGACTGAAGACTAAACAAATGGAATAGTCTTCTATTAATCTAGAAGATAGGGTAGAAATAAGGAAGAATTTCCTTACCCCAAGGAGAACTAAGATTTCTTGATGGGAAGGGATAACAAAAGAAGTCAGAGGGTCCCTATTCTTGGAAATCTTAAAGAAGAGGATACAAAATGATTGGTTCTGGTTCCCTACTTCCCAGTCTCAGGTTGTGACCTACACATAGCTGTGGAGAATCACAGGCCCCCAAAGAGTCTTCCAAAATAGCTTGGTTTTCCCCTATGATAGTACATACAAAAAGATCAGAAAAAAAGGAATTTTTCTGTACAAAAATATTTATAGCAGCATAAAATATTTTGTGATGCTAAAGAAATGGAAAATTAAGGGGGTGCTCATCAACTGAGGAATGGCTGAACAAATTATAGTATATGAATGGGATGAAATACCATTGTTATAAGAAATGATGAAAAGGAACAGTCCTAGAGAAACCTTGGAAGACTTGTAGGAACTGATGTAGAGTGAAGCGAGCAGAACCAGGAGAATAATTATACAGGAACAGTCACATTGTACAGATAAGCAATTTTGAAGGACTTAATAACTCTAATCAAAACAACAACCACAATTCTATGATGATGAAGCATGTTACCCATTTCATGATAGAGAGGTGTTGGACTCTGTGAAGACTGAGATATATTTTTTGGACATGGCCAATATCTGAACTTGTTTTGCTTAACTAGAGGCAAGTAGGTAAGGCAGTGATTAGAGCTCAAGGCCTGGAGTCAGAAAGACCTAAGTTCAAATCTGGCCTCAGACACTTAATAGCTGTGTGACCCCGGCCAAATCACTTAACCTGCATGCGCCAATTTTCTCATATATAAAATGAGAATAATAATAGCACTACATCTCAGGGTGATTGTGGGGATGAAATAAAATAATATTTGTAAATCATCTAGCATATAATAGGTCCCTATCAAATGCTTGTTTGTATTTGTTATGGGTTGTTTTTTTTTTCTTTTTCAGTGCATGATGGGGAGGAATGGATGTGAGAGAAAGTTGATCTTTTGTTAACTGAAAAAAATTTTTTAAAAAAGGAAATAGCACCGGGGGCAGCTAGGTGGCGCAGTGGATAAAGCACCGGCCCTGGATTCAGGAGTACCTGAGTTCAAATCCGGCCTCAGACACTTGACACTTACTAGCTATGTGACCCTGGGCAAGTCACTTAACCCCTGCTGCCTTGCAAAAAAAAAAAAAAAAAAGGAAATAGCACCAAATAAAGACAGTGATTAGGGCAAGTTAAACAAAATTTAAAATTACCTTATAGGATAACAAAACAAGTTTCTATAAAAGAGCAAAAGAAAGCCTTCCAACCTCACTACTTCATCTTCAGTGATTTAGGGTGTGGAACATTGGCCAACAACACCAAAGGAGAAGTTGTTGATTTGGTCAGGGTTGGAATGTTGATGACATAATCACAAGACATGTGGAAAGATACCAAGATGACTAGTGGGCTTCCACCCTCCCAGAATGACACCCTTCCTGAGGTCACCAATCCTCCTTTAGCAGACCTCTATAGTAATGAGCTACATTTGGTGGTCAGTGCTGGAGGCAATACAATGGAGTTGGATAAGTTAGGAAAGGAAGGGCAAAAGGATGACCCCTCCCAGGAGAGGATAAGGGAGGGTTGTAGAACCATCAGTCTTCTATACTCAGAGGTGCCATGTCTTTCATTCCTTCTCATCTCACTTCCGTCTTATCTGTGCACTATCCTTAAAATTTTTTTTTTGAGGCAATTGGGGTTGTGACTAGCCCAGGGTCACACAGCTAAGTGTCTGAGGTGAGATTTGAACTCAGGTCCTTCTGACTCCAGGGCCAGTGTTCTATCCACTATGCCACCTAACTGCCCCTCATGCACTATCAAAGACACCAAAAGGGTATGGGCAAGAGTAAAGCATGTAACAGATGCCAAAGGAGACATGTTGGAGGGAGAATGCAAGGGGGAAGAGGTTCCCACTATTACCCCAGACCATAGCTCGAGAACACTGCTTTTGAAAAATAGGTCTGTGCTATATAGCTGACAGCAGAAACACAAAGAAGTCCCTTAGATTGCTCCATGGTCACCCCCATAAGCCCACATTGCTCACCTATACCAGCCACCTTGGGGATGAGCTGAGGCTTCTAGCCTTCTTTATTGCTTTCTGGTTTCCTAGGGAATCAATGTGTTTAAAGACTTCTTCCTTCGTCTCCTACTACCTTCAAACCTCACATACTTGTGGATGCTACCAAGTTTGGAGGAGCAGAGAAATCCCTTTGTGGGCTGCCATTAACACTTAGTCTCCTCCTGGGTCCCTGATTGGATTCCTCACATAATGCTTCAAAGACCAGGCGACTGAAGTTACTGAGAGAAGCAGCAGATAGTAGGAAGCAGGCAACATAGTACAATGAACAGGGTCTTGTGGATGGGAAGACCTGGGTTCTAATCCTGACTGATGCTAAATAGCTGTATGACCCTAAACAAGCCCCTTAATCTCTGAGCCTCAGTTTCCTTAGATGGAAAAGAGGGATAATTACTCTTTCATGACTTACCTCAAAGGACTGTATTGAGGAAAAGCTCTAGCCACGAGTTATTAATATAAAAAAGGCCATACAAAGGTCATTTTCCCTAATCTCACTTTTTTTTGGAACAGAAGGAATTTATTGCAAGGGAATAAAATTTACTCAAATGACAGCTTGAGTTATCTTTGGCCCTTCACGGAAAAGAGGGAGTGGAGTTCTTTTAATGGGAAAGGAAATCAGCTTTTCTGTGTACATCATAATTCTTCATAACTTAGACAAGAAGGAAGAGAAATCTACTTGAGTTTGGCATTTGTCTGCCTGCCCTACCTCACTTCCCTTTCCCTCTACTACTCTCTGTTAGGGTACAATGTGTTGAGATGGTTCCTTAGTTCCCTTGGGGCACAGAGCTGACCCACGTGACATCCTCCTAAATCCAACAACCCGACACACTCTGGGATCCAATTTACCAATGTCAGAAAGCAGAGTGAGGACGGCTTCTTCCCGAAGGCCACAGCAGTTCTCAAACTGGTTCAGGTACTGTCAGGGTGTCAAAGGGAAAAAGAACATCAGACTCTATTGGCCTTTTACAGGTAGCAACAAATCACCTGAAAGCTCACAAAAGTTTTACAACAGGTTTCACCCCTGCACAAGATGATCAACAGTCTTGGCTCCAAGGGCTATAGGCATTGACTCCCTAGGGCACTATTGCTTTTCCCATGGACAGTGGCTGCATCCAAGTACGGCGTCACCTGTGCTCTTTAGTGATGACTCCACAGATAACAGCTCTCTACAGTGGAAAGGAGAATGGACCTGGAGGTGGAGGACCTGCATGAGAGTCCCGTTTCTCCACTCATCTGTGTAAACTTGGAGAAGTCAATTAATTTCCTAGCCTTAGTTTCCTTAATTACAAGGGGGAAAGAAGGGGGAGTTGGATTAGATGACCTCAAAGATTCCTTCCATCTCTGAATCAATAATCTTATAAAAACCTTCTTCCTGCCCTTTCCAGGGCTGCTCTTGGTATTGATTCCAACTTGACTTTAAATCTGCCTCAAGTCTTTAATTGAAGGAGTAGAGGCCAGCTGCAGAATACAAACTGCCTAGGTTTCACATATCCCCCGGGATGCCCCCATCTTTGGTTTTTACTCTTCTACCAAGAGCTTATCACTGTCTTCCACAAAAGAGGATGCATTTTAGAGAGTGGATACCTTCCTTCCCTTCCCCCTCCCCCTCCCAAACACACAGAACACACAGAAGGTATATGCTAAGGTGAATGAAATATATGAAATAAATGAAAATGAACCCATTGTTAACCAGCTTGACCCCTAAATGGCTATAGGTGTGGATGTGGGAGAAGGGAATAACCATTTATATAACATCAACTATGTGCCAGGCACTGTGTTAAGTTCTTTACCATTATTATCTCATTGGATTTTGTACAACAACCCTGGGAGGCAGGTGCTATTATTATCCCCATTTATAGATGAGGAAACTGAGGCAAACAAAGGTTAAGTGACTTGCTTAGGGTCGCACAGCTAATAAGTGTTTGGATTTGAATTCAGGTTTTCCTGATTTCAGGCTCAGGGTTTTATCCACTGCATTGCATCACTTATAGAACTGGATTTGTAATTGGAACTTCTAAATACCACTGTTTATTGACAGAGGGAGGTAGTGTGATATAGTAAATAGAACACTGGATAGAGACTTAGGAAGATCTGGGTTCAAATCCTGCCTCAAGATACTAGCTGTGTGACCCCCTCAGCCAATCAATTAATTTCTCTGAGCCTCAATTTCTTCATTTTAAAATGAGACCCACAATAAGACCCACCTTACAGGGTGGTTGAGAGGAGCAAATGAGATAATTATGTAAAGGGATTACAAAAACCATAAAGTGGTATATTCTACAATCTTGTTTTTCAGTTGTGTCTGATTCTTCATGACCCCATTTGGGATTTTCTTGTCAAAGGTACTAGAGTGGTTTCCCATTTCCTTTTCTAGCTTATTTGACAGATAAGGAAACTGAGGCAAACAGGGTGAAGTGATTTGCCTAGGGTCACACAGCTAGACAGTGTCTGAGGCACAATTTGAACTCAGGTGTTCCTTTTTTCAGGCCCAGCCCTCTCTCCACGATGCCACCTAGCTGCCCAGAGTGGTATATAAATGTTAGTTGTTATAAAGAGCATGGTAATGGAGAGAGAGGTAGCATCAGAGTCAAGAAGACCAAGGCTGAAGTGTTTTTTTAAAGACTTCCATAACCTTCCTCCTACTTCTGGCCTTCTTGCTCCTTATAACCACCCCCACCTTCACCCCCAACTTTGATCCAGGGACACTGGCCTTGCTGCTGTTCCTCAAATAAGACACTTGGTATCTCCTGGTTCTAAGCACTTTCTCTGAGTGCCCCCCGCCACCTGACTAGGAATCCCCTTCCTCTTCATCTCTGCCTCTTGGCTTCCTTCAGTGTTCAGTCATTTTTCACTCATGTCCAATTCTGTGTAACCCCATTTGGGGTTTTCTTGGCAGAGATACTTGAGTGGTTTGCCATTTTCTTCTCCAGCTCATTTTACATACTGAGGCAAACAGGGTTAAGTGACTCGCCCAGGGTCCCACAGCTGTTAAGTGTCTGAGGTAGAATTTGAACTCAGGTTTTTCTAACCGGAGGCCAGGCACTTTATCCACAATGCCTCCACAAAGGACTTCATTCAAATCCTAGCTTCAATCCCATCTTCTATAAGAAGGCTTTCCCAATCCCTCTTAGTTCTAGGGCCCTCCCTGGTTGGTTATTTCTAATTTAGTTTGTTGGTACATAGTTGGGTATATGTTAAACAATGAGCTCCTTGAGGGAGACAACTGTCTTCTGGCTTCCTTTGTCCCCCCAGCCCTTAGCACAGTGCCTGATACACAGTAGGTGCTTGCTGACAGCCAAAAATTCCACCTCTGCCATATTCTGACTGTAAGGCCTTGGACAAGTCACACATAATCTCTCACTGCTCTAGGCCTAGAGTCAGCAAACAACAGACAACTGCTCCAGGACTATACAAACACAAGCCTGATTTGGCTGGGGGCCAGGGTGAGTGGTGTCTACTTTTCCATCTCCAGCTACAACTATAAATTACTATTAACTATTAATAACTATAAAATTATAAATTTCAGAGACGGTCAGTCTGAATTGGAGAAGGGAGTTTCTCCCATATCAATGAAGTCACAGGTCCAGTCTCTGTGTCTAAATTATTGTTGTTATTAGTCATGTGACTGTGGGAACCTCACTTAAAAGTCTATTCTTTTTTCCTATAAAAAAGGGTATCAGTGTCCTCCCTCCCTCACAGGGTTGTCCTGAACTTTGGAAGTGATAAGGGGTGGTGTCAATGGGTTCCATAAGTCCCACTAAGCTAGGTGGGCTGTGGATCTGGAGACTCACTGCATCTCTATATAGCTATAGGAATGGCCTAGCTTAATTCAAAGAGCCTCATCACAAAGCTGGCCTCACTTGGATGAATTTTTTCTTCCTGGCAACTCTGCCAGGCCATCCTAGAAATTATGGAGGGGTCATAATCTGCCCCAGAGTAGAGGGGACCATTCCAAGGAAATCACACATCCCCGATATAATGACAATGGGTGGCCCTGGACAAGAAGTGATGACTTCTCTCTGTCACCTTCCAGTGACCACACTCCCATCTCTCCACCCTCAGTCATTCTGAGGAGACAGGCCTGGAAACTGCAGTCAGACTTGAACCACAGAACAAAATCCTGGGCCTTTCCTGCTCCCCTGACTCTGAAGGAGGCAGGCCAATTTCTAACTCCTGCTATAGTTCATTTCTTCTCAGTCATTGGGCAGGATGAAAAGTAGCCGTTGGAAACTAACCTATGCTCATCCTATCCTCATGGAGAAATGATGGAGGAAACTTATCAAGGAGCTGAAGTTACTAGGAGCCAAGGGTACAGGCCTCCTTATATGTGGACAACTGTGGTAGAACACAGAGTCCGAAGAACTGAATTCAAGTCCTACCAGCTGTATGATTCTGAGCAAGTCACTTAATTTTTCTGTGCCTTGATAACAACATAAGGTTGTTAAGAGGACAGTTTGGGTTTTTTTCCTTTAAATAAATCTGGAAGTGCTGTATAAATGTGAGTTGCTATTTAGAGAGGCAGTGGTGTTGAGGAAAGGGCTTTAGATTTAGAATCACTCCCTATCATTTATTACCTACACAATTTACATGAAATCACCTCTCTGGGCCCAGTAGTCTCCTCATCTCTTTTGCTATCTGAGCAGAGGTTTAGTTTAAAGGGGAAAGGAACAAGCATTTATTAAGTGCCTACTAGGCACCAGATATTGTGTGAAGTGCTTCAAAAATATTATCTCAATTGATTGATTATTTTTAAAAATTATATAGCTTTATTTATTAGCACTGTATGTAGATCAGGGAATGCTCTCACTAGTTCCTCATAGAGGAAGGAGAGAATGGACAATTCTGGCTTCTGCCTACCCTCTGACACACACATATGGTGTCAGTGCCTAAGGAAAGGGCAGAAGCATTTGTTACCTGCCTATTAGGCACCAGGCAGTATGCTAAGTGCTTCACAAATATCTCATTTGATAAATAAAAAGGATCCCCTGCCACTCCCAGAATATGAGAATAAGGTTTGAAGAGGTCCTTCTCTGGTACCAAAGCTCAACATAAATGCATGAGTGGCTATCTACAGAGGCTGCCCCACAGTGTAGTGGAGTTAGGAGTCAGATGACCTCTCTTTGAATCCCATCTTGGCTACTATCATTACTTGGTGACCAAAGGGCAAATCCCTTAACCTCTCTGGGCCTCAGTTCCCTTTTCTTGAAAATAAGATCTCCTTCCAGTTCTAAGTCTAGACTCCTACTATTGAACTATTGAAGCGAAGAACTCGAGTGTCCTAGATCCTAAGTTTGAATGCTAGCTCTGCCACTTATAATCTATATGACCTTTTTTGGCCTTATATGGCAAGTCATTTTGCCCCTCCAGGACTCATTTTGGAGCTGAACTAGATGACCTCTAAATTCCTTTCCAGAGTCAGATCTGTGACCCCACAAAATGGTTAATAATTCTCAGTAAGGCAGTCTGGGGTACTGCTCTGGAGGGAAAGCATCAATTTAAGATGGGATTAATGGAAGATAAGCTGGGATCTTGGAAACAACAACGTATGTCATGAGGAAGTGTGGTGTTCTTGGCGACTGATAAGGGACATTGAAAAAAAGAGTTATATATAGTGCCACTTGGTCAGTGTGGCTCCAGTAACATCCAGAGGAAGGGGTGCCACAATTTTGAACAACCAACATTATCCCTTTAAACTTTCTGTCTAAAGGGCATGGGTTCTTCTACCAGGGACATCTCCTGCTTCATTTGACAATGTTGGCTATCTTCCAAGGATTTATTCTGCAAGGAAGACCCTGGACAGATGACAATGACTGGCTGTCATATCCTTGTAAATTAACCACTTCCATTCTAGCTTAGTCTCTTGTGAGTCTAGTGAGTGGAATTCAGTGACTAGAGCCTGATCAATCTTGAATGAACGGATAAAACTCACTTTCTGAACCTGCAATTGTGATGATAACAGTTGGAATTTGGGGTGATGCTGGCAGTGGGCCATGAAATTGACTGTGAGCCACACTCTCTTTAATCCCATCTTCTGATTTTTAAACTCTCATCAGAGAAGTAGTATACTAGAACCTTGAGCCAGGAAGATCTGAATTCAAATTCTGCCTTAGAGACTTACTAATTGTGTATCCTAGGGCAAGTCATTTAACCTCTGTTTGCCTTGGTTTCTTTATCTGCCAAATGGGGATAATAATATCATCTACCTCCTAGGACTGCTATGAAGATAAAATGAGATAGTGTTGATAGATTACCTTGTAAATCTTAAAGCACTTATATAAATATAATAATAGTAGTTAGCATTTAAATAGCACCCAATTTGTGGCAGGCAGTATGATAAGGACTGTATAAATATTATCTCATTTAGTCCTCACAACAACTCTGGGAGGTAGGTGTTATAGTTATCCCCATTTGACAGATGAGAAAACTGAGACAAAGGTATTGTGACTTACCTGAAGTCATATAGCTAGTAAGTGCCTGAGTCTGGATTTGAACTCGGGGCTTTCTAATGCCAGGTCCAGCACTCTATCCACTGTGCCCCTTTGCTGCCTATGAGCTATTATTATTGCGACAGGCATGACTCTCTTACTTCCTCAGTATTTTCCCTTATTTCCATATTTCCTCCTTTCAGTCATTCCTGCCCAGCAGTACAAGACTAACTACACTAAAGAGGATTGTCATCATGTCATTCCCTTGCCCAGTTTCTCTCTACTGTCTACCATGTTGGGTCTAAGCTTCCTTCTGGCTCCATTTCAGGGTTTGCTAGAGTAGTCTGATATAGTTCCTATCCAAAATGACTTCTCACCACTCCTCAACATAAACTCTCCATTCCACCAACACCGCCCCCCCACCTCCAAAAACAAAACAACCCACGTCTCAACGAATTTTTTTTCTTTCTTTTTTTTTTTTTAAATGAGGTAATTGGGGTTAAGTGACTTGCCCACGGTCACACAGCTAGTAAGTGTTAAGTGTCTGAGGCTGGATTTGAACTCAGGTACTCCTGACTCCAGGGCTGGTGCTCTATCCACCGTGCCATCTAGCTGCCCCTTTTTTCTTTTTTTTTTCTTTTCTTTTTTTCTTTAGTCTCAACAAGTTTTTTAAAAATCTCTTTATAAAAATCACGTCTATGTTCAGAACTTTTTCAAAGGTTATCAAAATAGGAGAAAAAAACGCCAATCATACACCACTATCAGATTCCCAGGGCCTCTTCCTATCTTATCATGCCAGGGACTGTGCTCATATCCTGCTCTGACACACACTACCATTCCCATGCCCACCTCCCACGAGTGGATTAAGTGAGTTGGGGAAATAAAAAAAACTGGGAAGTTTCTTTCAAAAAAGGAAAACAGTTCCTGTGAGGATCAGCTGACGAAAGAGATAAATAAATAACATTGTGTCCTTGCATGGAGAAGTACAGACAGAAAAAAGGGCTGGGCACTACCCCCTCATCAAGCCCATCCCAGTGCTTTACACAGGATGACTTCAGTGACATTTGGACTAATTGGGAAAATTACAGTGCAGGGAAATGCTGATAATGCTGTTAATAACAATTACCTTTCATAGCATGTTTTACTTTTATCTTATCAGGGCGTCCCATATCTTTATCTGATCTTTACAAGGACTCTATGAATAGTTTGGTGAGATGTTACTGTCCTTTTTCACAGATGAAGAAAGAGACAGAGAGACATCACACAGCAAGTCCATGGTGGGGGCCAGAAGCAGAAAGGGCAGCTCTTCTGCGGACTCTTGCTCCAGTGTTTTTCCCCCTAACTCACACTGCAAACTTCTTATGGGTCTTTTTGAGTCTGTAGAAAAAAACAAATCTTCTAATATGGCCAGGTTGTGTCTCTGAAACTCAAATAGGGAAGAGACACCAAAACGTCGACAATAGAAGGCCTTTCCCCAACGTTTACAAAGCTGGTATTCCATTTGTTGATGACAGTCAAAACCTAGAAGTACTAGTTGTTCCCCCTCTTAACTGAAAAGCAGGACCCATAGGAATCTCTTTCCTATTCTTGCAAGAGCAATCTTACATCACCACCAAACTGGGTGAGACCCAGGGACACTTGAGAAGCTAATGAAATCAGGGTGGAATCTGGTTATTCTGAGTTTCCTCATTTCAAAAACTTTAAAAGTCCTCCTCACAATCCTCTCAAATAAAGACGTCCCCGCCCTCTCCCACTTTATGGCTCCCCCAGTCCTGACATTTTACCTTTCTGAGGTCTCCACCCTGGCAATATTCCATAGCCAGCAGGGGAAGGTCATTGGGTGCCAGCTTCTGCATCCCTTCAGGGACATCCCGGGCAGCCACTACGTTGGGATGGTTGAGTCTGAGGAGAGAACCAGTCTATTATCTCTACACTGTTAATATCTCATCATTTTTGTTATTAGATTGTAAGTTCCTTGAGGGCAGGAATAGAATCTTATTTATTTTAATATGTCTCCCAATGGACTGCCCTTTCAAGTAGGACTGTGAGATCACAGATTTAGATCTCAAATGAATCTTAGCATTGTAACGATTGGAATGACACCAACTGCTGGAGAGTTACTGTAGGAAAGCTCTGCCATGAGGAGAAAGCATCTGAGGGCAAGCCATGTGGCTTTCCTTGGCATCAGGAAGTGACGTTTGCTGTGAGTACTGTCAATCAAGACTACCAGCCAATTAGCTTGGTGATGTGTGTGCATGAGTGGATGGGATGTTCCCAGTTTCAGAGGAGGCTTGTGGGATGAAGGAGATATGGCTTGCTCTTTTTCATAAGGATTCTTGTGGAGAGTGGAGCAGAAATGTGGGCTTCCTGAGATAGACAGCTGAATCTAGGCCTTTCTCTCTCTCTTGACCAAATTCTTATTCTCTTTAATAAATGCTTAAAAGTCTAACTCTTGATAAAGCTTATAATTTATTGGCAACCACTCATTAGATATTTTAGACAGTATAGCTAGAATTTTAGCCCCTTACAACATCCAACCTAGTGCAACTTTCTCGTTTGTTGATGAGGAAACTGAGTCTCACAAGGTTAAGTGTTCAAGGTCAAAGAGTAGTGACTGAAAATGAGTGAACAACAATAAAATGAAATGCTACTTATTAATATGTCACTTCAACTTCCTGAGTCTGAGTTTCTTCATATATAAAATAAGGATGATAATAATATTTATACTACCTAGATCTATTTCACAGGGTTATTTTGAGGAAAGTGCCTTGTATACTTTAAAGTATATAAAGGTAATTTGTTTTTAGCTGTTTTCTCCCTTAATTCAACAATTATTAAATTATCTGATGTACAAATATTACTATGATGGGGAAAATGATACAAAAATAAATGAGATGTGGTCCCCACAGAGGATTAATAGAACTGTGGTTAAATGCCCAATTAAGTCCATTAATATCTAGAAACCTAAAGATGCTCTTTATGGGACAATGAAAGAAGGAAATAGGACATTTCTGTAATCTAATGAAATGATGAAGATATTTAATGCTACTCAGTTGAGATATGGAATTCTTTTTTTTTTCCCCCAGTTTGTATCCAAATCACACAGTGCCTTTTATTCTCTATCTTTGTGGGAAAGTTTTATTAGGGAGTAATCTTTAGCATTATCTTATCTTTATCTGAACGGAAGTTTCAAGTGTTATATACACCACCACTAGCAAGCTTTCAGAGAGGCCTCCTGGCCTGTTTGTCTGACTAGCTCTCTCAGCTGACTCTCCTCTCTCCTTACCCATTTTGAGATGATCGGTGGACCCTATTTCCAGAGTGGTACTATTGACATTGCTGTCAATGAGCGATCATACAGTACTCCAGGAATTCTCTCTTTCTCTGTATATGCGTGTATGCATATGTGAATATATACACATACATGTATACATGACTATGTATATTATATAAACATGTACATATATCTATATACATACACACAGAAAGGCTTGTCATATGGAAGAGGAATCAATCTTATTTTGAATATTTGCTGAAATTGAATCAAATTCTTCTTGACCCCCAGAAAGAAAACTGCAAACCAATGAGGGTGGGAGGGTGGGAGGCAGAGGTGGTTTTCAACTTAATTTAAGAAAAATTTCCCAAGGATTAACGCTATCTAATAGTTAAATGGGCTGCCTCACGAGGCAGTCAGTTCTCCATCTCTGAAGATATATACAAGTAGAAGCCAGATGACGTCTTGTTGATGATGTTGTAGAATGTTCTTGCCTAGGTGGGTTAGACTAGATGATCTTTAAAGGCCCTTCCAACCTGGGGATTGTGTCATTTTATGGAAACACAGGGGAGATGAAGAGTCTTTGAAGATTATAAAAACACATCAAGAATGACTATTTCAAGTTATTTTGGCAAAGGTGACAGAGGGCCAGCTCTGAGCCAGGAAGACGTGGATTTTAGTCTTGCCTCTGGCATATATCAGCCCTTGTATACAGACCATGCAAAAGTCACTTCACCAGTCAAAATAACTTCGCCTCATATAACTTTCTAAACTATAACACTGTAAGATGCAGAGTCGCTCAACTGTACCAGTGAAGGGAGCTTAGGGAATATATATATATACATATCTGTTCCCTTCCTCCCCATTTGCCCCCAGTGAAATCACAGGCCCAGAATTTGGGGTTACTCTTACTCTAGATCCCAATTACTTCTTCCATTTATATGTCCTGGTGTCCTCGTTATCTCTCAGCTTCAGCAGACCCCCTTTTACAGGGAGGGATCCCCAGAGCCTCACCTTCTCATGATCTGTATTTCTAGGCACCACCTCTCTCTATTCCGAAGACTCAGCTCCTGCCGACATTGTTTGATGGCGATCTGCTCTCCGGTCTCCTGCAAGAACAGTTTGTGTAGAAGGGGAAGAGAGTAATGAATGGACAGAGGAGTACTCCCTGACCTGGGATGACCTCCCTCCTTACACTTAGCTACATCCTATCCTGTCTTCAGAGACCAGGTCAAGTCCCAGACCCTCTGGGAAACCATCTCCCACTCCTCCAGCTTTTGTCTTCCTCTACTCCCCCCCCCAATTTCTATTGAGTTATAATAAGTACCATACAGTCAAAGAGCTAATTATTCTTTGTCAGATGTGTATTTGTTTTGTCAATCTAGCTTCACTGGTAACTTCCTGAGGCTAGAAACTATGTTTTATTTTCACCGAATCTTAGAGGTAGGGGCTCCAGGGGATGTGTAATCCAGTCAGTACGTGAACCACCTCACCCCACACTCCCCCCACCCCCACCATACTGGCATAGCATAGTGGCTAAAGTGCTACATCTGATGTCAAAAAGACGGGTTCAAATCCCATCTCCGACATTTATTATCTGTGTTACCATAGACAAGTCACTTACTCTGTCTCAGTTTCCTTAGTTGTAAAATGGGAATAGTAATAATAAGAGCTATAATTTATATAGTATTTTAAGAATTGCAAGTCACTTTACAAATATCTTATTTTATCCTCACAACAACCCTGGCAGGTAGGTGTTGTTATTACCCCCATTTTATAGATAAGTAAACTGAGGTGGGCAGCGATTAAGTAACTTGTGGAGGTTCGTTCAGCTTTTGCATGTGTGAGGCTGGATTTGAACTCATCTTTTTGACTTTAGGTCCAGTTCTCTTATCTTCTGAGCCACACAGCTTCCTTCTACCTTAAGGTATCTAAAGCATTCTATAAATATCAGCTATTACTGTTACATCAGACAAGTGGCCATCCAGCTTTTCCTTGGGGAACTCCAGCAAGGGCGTACCCATGATACTGTGGGATACCTTTAATTGTTATGTTTTTCCTAATATCAAGCCTATATTTGCTCCTCTGAAAGTTCTACCTTTTCCTCCTGGTCTTCTTCTAGGGCCTTCTTCTGGGTCTACCTTCTGGGGCCAAAAAGACTGAGTCTAATCCCTTTGGGTACTTGAAGGCAGCTAATCATGTCCCTTCTACATATATCTTTTCCCCAGGTTAAATAGACCCATTTCTTTCAACTGATATTTATAGGCAGCTATGAATTCAAATCCAGCTTCAGACAGTAGCTTTGTGACCCAGACTACAATACCTCAAAACTCCGAGTCTAAGTTTCCTCATCTGCAAAATGGGTATAATAACAGCACCTACCTCCCAGTGTTGTTGTAAGGGTCAAATGAGAATACATATGTCAAGTGTTTTGTAAACCTTAAGGCACTGGGACAACTTGGTGGCACAGTGGATAAAGCACCGGCCCTGGATTCAGGAGGACCTGAGTTCAAATGCGGCCTCAGACACTTGACACTTACTAGCTGTGTGACCCTGGGCAAGTCACTTAACCCCCATTGCCCCGCAAAAATAAACAAACAAACAAACAAAAACCTTAAGGCACTATATAAATGCTAACTGTTGTATACTAGTAGTAGTGGTGGTGGTGGTGTAGTATTAGTAGTAGTAGTAGTTATTTAATACTAGTAGTAGTAATAAAAATTATTGGGTATAATAGTATATTAATAATATTATAATGAAAATTACATGGATTATTATTATTATTGAGGCCTTTTACCATCCTGGTTGTTCACCTTAGGACACTCTCCAATTTATCAACCTTCTTCCTCAAATATGGTGCAGAGAACTGAACACAACATTCCTTCTACCTGCTAAGATTGTTTATATCATTACATATTATATTTTATATGCATGTAACATATTGTATTTCTTTTATATATTATACTTCTATGATTTCTATGAAAATATATTACATTTATAAAATATGCCATTACATTTTATATTTTAAAATATTTTGTATTATATTAATATTATATTGTTACATTAATGCTATATCTATATATTTGTATATTTATTCAACATATTCATATTAATTATTATATAATATGGTATATATTATATAGCTGTGCTATACACATTATATAAAAGAATGACTAAAAATTATATAAATATATTTATACAACTATCATATATTTAGATTATAAGCCGAAAGCACACAATGGTATTAGCTATGCCTCTCAGGTTGGAGAAGCATGCCTTCTATGCCTTTAGAGAGCCTGTGTAATGTGCAGAAAAGAGTTCTGGATGTGGAGTCAGGAGAGATCTGTTGTTTTTTTCTTGACTCTGACATTTGCTAGCTCTGTGACCTTGGGTAAATCCTTAACCTCCCTGTACTTGTTTCCTCATCTGCAAAATGGGGATTAACATAGTCATAATGCCTATCTCCCAGGGTCCTCATAATAAAAACCCTTTGAAATTCAACATTTTTAAGTGCCTATTAATTACAAGTAGGTCTCACAAAGTATAAAATTCTATATAAATGTGAGTTATTATGTTTATCTAGGTTATTGATAAAAAACGTTGCACAACCCAAGGTCAAGCACAGAGCCTGGTGTCCTCTTAAAGAGCTCCTTCCAAGTTGACTTTGAACCATTAATGACTTCTCTTTGGGTCTAGCCATTCAAAACACTTCAGAGGGGCAGCTAGGTGGCGCAGTGGATAGAGCACTGGCCCTGGATTCAGGAGGACCTGAGTTCAAATCCAGCCTCAGATACTTGATACTTACTAGCTGTGTGACCCTGGGCAAGTCACTTAACCCCAATTGCCTCACCAAAAAACAAAACAAACAAAAAAACCCACTTCAGAACCACCTAGCAATGCTACTGTCCAGTCCATATCGCTCCATCTAGCCCACGAGATGGAAACATTATGGAAAAACAGGAAGGATTTTTGCCAAATGTTAGGCCAACTATGATCCTGGGATCCCTGGGCCTACCAGTCTAATCACCCAATGGCATGATCTGCTGTAGGCAGTTTGTAATCACTGAGTCCTTTTGCAAATGTTCCTTAACCACACTTTTAATAACTGGTTCCAGAATTTTTCCAGGAATCAAAGTCAAGTTTACCAGCTTGTGATCTGCAGACTCCACGCTCTTCCCTATTTGGAAATAAGTATGACCACATAGGCCCTTATATGTCAAATGGGGATATCATCTACCTCCTAGGACTGCTATGAAGATAAAATGAGATAGTGTTGACAGAGTACCTTATAAACCTTAAAGTACTATATAAATATAATAATAATAGCATTTAAATAGCACCTAATTTGTGGCAGGTAGTATGATGAGGATCGTATAAATATTATCTCATTTAGTCCTCACAATAACCCTGGGTCCACAGGTCTCCAAAATGGCCGAGGACAGATTTCAGAGAATCCATGACCTTGGATAGGAAAATATGCATTTTTTATTTTATTAACTTCTAGCTGAAATTTAGTATTTCCTCCAATTATTTAAAAACATTATTCTAAGAAGGGGTGTGTGGACTTTTGCAGGAACAGAAAAAGGTTAAGAACCCCTGCCTCATAAAGTCCTCCAGTACCTTTCCCATTCTCTATGATGTTTCAAAGGTCACTGGTACTAATCCAGTAATGACCTCTGCCAAGTCTTACCATGGCATACATGCATCAGTGATCTTTGAAACTTTGTCTGAAAACCACCTGGTCATATCCTTTGACCCTTTATCAACTGGGGAATGGCACTTATTTTCATTAACTTGACTCAGTTCCCTATATATTTGAGAAACAAGGCTTTTCTCAGAGTAACCTGCTGCAAGTTTTTTTTCTCCCAGTCCTCTTAGGAGTTTTAATTCAGATGGCCTAGATCTGGGATGGGGTGACAAAGCTAGACATCTTATCATCTGGTGCACCTGAAGTTCCTGGTGCTGTTCCTAACCATCATTTGGCTCTGGTGGCCTGACTCACCCAAGGCAGCAAGGTGTTCTATCTCCCTATTTATTTGGGGTTTCAATGTCCCATTTCTCATTTTTGTCCTCTCCTTTCCGGTCCATACTGGTGCTAGCTAGACTTAGTGAAGACACGCTATTAGCTTAGCCCACTGTGGCTCAGAACTCCATTTTTTGCATAAGTAATCCCCCAGCCTCAGTGTCTCCTGTAGCAAGGATTACAGGCAAGCACCACCATGCTTGACCAAGTTAGATGTTCTTAAGGGATAGCTCTATCAGGTAGGGGGCTTCAGGAATTGACCCTTTCCATCTAAAGAACTGATATTGATTATTCATAATTAAGAGCACTCAGTACATTAAACAATTAACTAATCCAGAATAAGCTGAAGGTGAGAGGAAAAAAAAACCACGCAGTGTAGTGACACATTAGAAGACTATTACAATATCCCAGGAGAACAGTCTTGAGGACCTGAACAGTAGGAGTGGCTAAGGAGATGGAAATGAGAAATGTTGTGGAAATAGAATTAAAAGATCCCTGTGACAGATCAGACGCAAAGAGAGAGGGAAAAGATGGAAGATTAAGAAAAGAAATGACAGTGTTATGTAGAAAAAATAACTCTAAGGAATAAGCCTATTTTTAAAGGGAAGAAACTTAATTCTCCCCTCTTTTAAAAGGTTTCGAATTTGAAAGACCTGGGACTACTTTGGGAGAAGTGGGAAGGGAACAAATAGTTATTAAGCACCTACTATGTACCAGACACTGTGCTAAACACTTTACAAATATCTCATTTGATCTTTACAACTCTGTAAGATAGGTACTATTATAACCGTCATTTTAGATTTGGGGAAACTGAGGCAGGCAGAAGTTAAGTAACTTGCCTAAGGTCACATGGTTAAGTAAGTGTCTGAGGCTGGGTTTAAATTCAGGTCTTTCTGACTCCAGGTCCCACATTCTATCTACCATGCTACTTAGCTTATATAGTTACTGTAAATGTAACAAAAGACCCCAAAGAGGTTTTGATTACATGCATTCTATGAATTGATATTTGCTATTTTAGAAATTAAAATGCCTCACTATTATTACAAAAAGTAGTTTTGACTTTGCAGACCCCCCCCCCCCGAAGGGTCTCCGGACAATACTTTGAGAATTGCTGACTTGGAAGAAAGGGGATCTTTTGAACTGTTTAGTAGTGATTTTAAATCCCTAGATGAAAGGGAGTCTTCATCTAACTCCCATAGATGATCTGCCCTCAGTAATGTTCCGAAGGGGCCAAAATTTAATATTATTCCCTGATGAGGCCCATAAGAAGGCAAAGTTTTGGTTGGGGGAGCCCTGGGAACACTGACTGGATGAAGTCTCAGTATAAACTTGGGCCCTGGTGGAGGCTGCACACAAGAGGCCTGTTTCTTCTTGTTCAGGCATTTCAGTCATGTCCGACTCTCTGCGACCCCATTTAGGTGTTTTTTTTTTTAAATCATAAATGTATTTTATTATTTTCTGGTTACATGCAGAGATAGTTTTCAACATTTGTTTTTATAAGATTTTTAATTCCATATTTTTTCTCCTTCCCTCCCCTCACTCCCCCCTCCCCAAGACAGCAAGTAATCTGATATAGGTTATATAGGTACAATCACATTAAATATATTTCTGTATTAGTCGTGCTGTGAAAGAAGAATCAGAACAAAAGGGAAAAACCTCAAAGAAGAAAAACAAAAAATGTAGAAGCAGTATGGTTCAATCTGCATCTAGATTCCACAGTTGTTGTTTTTTTTTTTTCCCCTGGATGTGGAGAGCTTTTTCCATCATGAGTCCTTTGGAACTATCTTGTACCATTGTATTGCTGAGAAGAGTTAAGTCTATCCCAGTTGATCAAAACACAAAGTTATTGATACTGTGTACAATGTTCTCCTGGTTCTGCTCATCTCACTCAGCATCAGTTCATGTAAGTCCTTCTAGGTTTCTGTGAAATCTGCCTGCTCATCAATTCTTACAGCACAATAGTATTCCATTACATTCATATACCACAAAATTGTTCAGCCATTCTCTAATTGATGGGCATCCCCTCAATTTCCAATTCCTTGCAACCACAAAAAGAGCAGCTATAAATATTTTTGTACATGTGGGTCCTTTTCCCTTTTTTATGATCTCTTTGAGGAAAAGACCCAATAGTGGTATTGCTGGGTCAAAGGGTATGCACAGCTTTATAGCCCTTTGGGCATGGTTCCAAATTGCTCTCCAGAATGGTTGGATCAGTTCACAGCTCCGCCAACAATGCATTAGTGTTCCAATTTTTCCACAGCTTCTCCAACATTTATTATTTTCCTTTTTTGTCATATTAGCCAATCTGATAGGTGTCAGGTGCTACCTCAGAGTTGTTTTAATTTGCATTTCTCTAATCAATAGTGATTTAGAGCATTTTTTTCATATGGCAATGGATAGCTTTGATTTCTTCATCAGAAAACTGCCTGTCCATATCCTTTGACCATTTCTCAATTGGGGAATTACTTGCGTCCTTATAAATTTGATTTAGTTCCCGATATATTATAGAAATGAGGCCTTTTTCAGAAATACTGGCTATAAAAATTGTTTCCCAGCTTTCTGCCTCCCTTCTAATTTTGGATGCATTACTTCTGTTTGTACCTAAATTTTTAAATTTAATGTAATCAAAATCATTCATTTTGCATTTTATAATATTCTCTATCTCTTGTTTGGTCATAACCTGCTCTCCTTTCCATAAATCTGAGAGGTAAACTATTTCTTCCTCTTCTAATTTACCTATGGTATCACCTTTTATGTTTAAATCATGTACCATTTGGGATTTTCTTGGCAAAGATACTGGATTGGTTTACCATTTCCTTCTCCTGATCATTTGACAGATGAGGAAACTGAAGCAAACAGGGTTAAGTGACTTGCCCAGGGTCACATAGTAAGTGTCCGAGGTCAGACTTGAACTCAGGTCTTCCTGACTCCAGGCCTGGCACTCTATCCACTGGGCCACCTACCTTACCCTCTCAGCTGTTTTAATTGGGGTGACAAAGCTGAATACCTTATCCATTTATTGGATCTTAAATTCCAGGTGCTACTCCTGGCAATCACTATTATTTTATCCCATAAGATTTTTAGGAATGCATTTTCCCAATTAAAAAAAATGAACACTTATATTGTGTTGCATTTTTGTTTTATTCTCATTCTCCAGTTTTTAAGAGTTGTTTTTGAGATTGCTTTAATGGTGAAAGATCCCCCAGAAAATTGTGAGGACCCTGTTGCCAAGGAGTGGGATATAGTAGGAAGCAGGGCTTGCTTCCGGGGCTACTGGAGTCATTGTGGCCACATCCAGGGCCCTTTGCCCATTGGCTCAGTCCCACTTACATTGTAAGCCTAGTGGTTTGAATTGTATATAATAGGATTGGCCTGTGGGCAGATAAGTGGCCGGAATAATTTTCTGGAGCTTGAACTACCTACACAGTGTTTCCTTCAGTTTCCGACTACGGAAAGAGAATTGTGCTTTATATCCTTTTTTATTCTTGAATAATGCATCTTAAAATTTCAATTATTTAGGTAGTTTTAATTGGATTTTATGGTTCTTGAGTACCTATTACATTTTTTTTAACCCATTGCATTTTTTTTGCAGTACCTATTGCATTTTAAATAAACCTCCCCAAACCCCTTGAGTCTCCTGGACTAAGCTGTTTAGACTTACCCCACAACAATATTTAAAACTTATTTCAAAACCATTGGTGATTCGACTGGAAGCACCTACCCCTAGTGCTTTGCTCCAGAACCATGGAGCACTGGCACCTTTCAATGATTCTCTGCAGACTTTAAATAGTGCTCTAGTGTCTTAGACAGTGTGGTGCAGTGGAAAGAACACAGAATTTGAAGTCAGAGGCCTAGAGTTGAAATCCTGGCCCTGCCGTTCACTAGCTGTGTTACCTTGTCTCTGACACCTCTGGGCCCCTGTTTCATCATCTGTAAAATGAGGTGGCTGGACTGGATCTTTTCCAATTCCTTTCCAGGTCCAGCTAGACCCGTCCTTACGACTGTGCTTTGGAGAAAAGCTTCATCTTTAGGTCAAGGAAAGAGAAGATAAGCTGTTTCCAAAAGGACGTTTCCTCATGACGACTCAGGGATGAATCCTTCCAACGAGGATGTCTTCACTGGAAGCCATATCCTAAACTCTGGCTTTTAGTCAAGAAAACTGTCTCTCGTTATGGCAGCACCCACACAGATGGCTGAGGGTAACAGGACACACCCAAAAAGCAGAGCCAGCCGGGGTGTGTGTGATGGGCAGAGAAATAACTTAATAGTGACACGCAAGTCAGATTCCAAATACACACATACAGACACACACGTACGTACATCTCTACCCCACCGACTTGGCCCATATGCCCATGGTGAGGTCAAAACCAAAATACCTTTTGTGGCTGTGGAGGGATGGTGTTTAGTCCTGTGTGGATACTCAGAGTAGAGATTGCAGGTGAAGACCTGCTTTCAAACTGGATATGATAGAGAGCCGGAACACTTACAGGGAAATTATATCTCTCTGGGTCTCTCTTTCTCTCTCCCTCTTCTTTTCCCTCCCTCCCTCCCTCCCTCCTTTCCTTCCTTCCTTCCTTTTTTTAAAGCTAGAGTAATTGCCCTTGACTAGGCTGAAAAGGCATCTATTATGGAGGATGATGGAAGAGAATGAGCCCTGAACTCTGGGTAACGAGATCTGGGTCCTAGCCCTACCATATAAGGAGGCAGCTAGATGGCTCAGTGGATAAAATGCTGGGCCTGGAATCAAGAAGACCTCAGTTCAAATCTGGCTTAGGATATTTACTAGCTGTGTGACCCTGGACAAATTGTGGTAATGGCAAACCACTCCGGTGTCTTTTTTTTGCATGAGGGTTAAGTGACTTGGCCAGGGTCACACAGCTAGCAAGCGTCAAGTGTCTGAGGCCAGATTTGAACTCAGGTCCTCCTGAATCCAGGGCTGGTGCTTTATCCACTGTGCCACCAAGCGCCCCCCTCCAATTTCTTTTCCAAGAAAATTCCATACTCAGTATTGGTGTGATATGGTCGTGAAGAGTCAGACACAGACACAACTGAATGACTAAACAATAACAACATTACCATGTAGCCACGTGATCTTGGGCAAGAAATTTAAACCTCCTTCATTTGTAAAACGAACATAATAACACAATACCTGAGAGTTAGCGTGACAGTGCATAGAGAGCAGGCCTCCAAGTCGAGTCCTCCCTCTTACACAAATGGGTTATGGGACCCAGGGGGGCAAGTCACTTCATCCCTATTCCAGCAATTCTCTAAGGAGCAAATCTACATCAGTATACTGTTTCCTTATTGGTACTTTCATAAACCAATGAAAGATTTGGTTTAAAAAAAATGCTGGTGGGGGCAGCTAAGTGGCACAGTGGATAAACCACCAGCCCTGGATTCAGGAAGACCTGAGTTCAAATCTGACCTCGGACACTTGATACTAGCTATGTGATCCTGGGCAAGTCACTTAACCCTCATTGCCCTGCCCCCCTCCCAAATGCTTGTACTATCTACTTCACAGGGTTGTGGTAAGGAAAGGGCTTTGTATGCTAGAAGGTACCACAGAAATGTGAGCCATAGGTCCCTGTGACAGTCAGGGAGTCTAGATTCTGTAAGTTGTATTGATTTACCCTTTATTAGAATATCACTAATTTTCCACACCTTGGGTTAAATATTTTGTATTTACTTATCCTTGACTGGATCCTTAAAATAGACTGTGGGCTCTTTGAAGGTAAGGACTGTTTAGTCTTTTTTTTTTTTTTTTTTTGGTGAGGCATTTGGGTTTAAATGACTATCCACTCTATCCACTGCACCACCTAGCTGTCCCCTGTTTAGTCTTTATAACCATAGCCTGCAGTGCACTGTGGTTCTCATCCTAGGTATTTAATAAATGTTCATTGAATTTAATACGATATAATATAAGAATAATTTGGTGACTCTGTCCGAGTGGGGGCCGGAGGGTTGCATTTCAAGTCAGACCATGGTGGGAAGAGGGGAGTTAACCTCAGGTGACGATCATTTCCTTTAGATCTAAGTGAGTTTGACATAAATTCTTTTTTCCAGTGGGCCCGTTCACATACAGGGCTGGCTTGTACTCCTGACCCTCTGCCAGGGATGACAGCTTCTCTCCTGAGCAACCTGACTCCGAAGCTGTTTGCATTTAACCTCCAAACATTCAGGAGTCCTTCTGTCCACTTGGAATTGCGAAGACCTGGTGCATTTTCACATTTGGAGTTGCATAACTGCAGGGCATGACTGTCCAGTCAAGAGTCTCAGAGGCAAGTGCCCATTCATTTCAGCCAGATTTCTGGATTAGGGTGAAGAACTTGCTGAACTTTTTGGTGTGGAAGGTAAGCCACAACCTTAAGGAAATAGGGTGGGGTTTTTGGGTAGGATTTTGCCAGGACATCAGTTCGTATTTTATCATGAAATCTAGTCACTGTATGTTAGGCTATAAGCTCCTTCAGGGCAGGGATTGTTTTCACTTTTCTTGATTTCCCCGGCACAGAGTAAGGGTTTAATAAATGCCAGTTGATTGATTGGTTTGGTGACTTGTCCAAGGTTCCTCTGATAGTCAAGCTAGGGAAGATTAGGAAACCCAAGGAACCCACTCTCACCTAAGTCTGACCTAGGTTCTTTGTGCCTCCTTGCCTTTCCTCTCCTGCTCTACCACCAGGACCCATCATAAATAAGTCAAAACCTGGAACAGAGTGGGATAGAAACACTCAGAACAAATAGAATGAATGAAGTGTGAACTGCACCGACTCCTCTCACCCCGTGACAGTTTCTTCCCAGGCTAGAGAAAGGTCCTACCTCATTGTGCCACCGGATGACGTTCCCAAATCCCCCAGTTCCAAGTCGTTCTTTCATTTCCCAAGGCCCACAAGTCTGCATTTGAAGAGAAGGTGGCCAGCTCATTCTGAAGAAGTTACTGTGGTGGGAATTCAGAGGAGGAGGGTCAGAGGAAGAAAAACAAGACCCCCTTGGAAAGATGGAACAGGAGAGCGGATTCCTGCCTTTGGGTATGAGTGAGAAGGGACAAGTGGGTTTTTGTTTTCTTTCAAAAGGAGTTCTTTCCCACCCACCCCCACCCAGTCACTCAAAGAGATCCCTCAGTCACCAAAGGAATCCACCTAAGGTACCATTCAGTCTCACTCCCCTCCACTTCCCCCACACCCCCTTCCATGGAAAAAAAAATTAAGTCAATTCTTACCTCTTGGGAAATCACATATGCCTTTATAAGGTATGGGGAGCCTATACATGAATCTTTCTTCCCTGCCACCCCAAACCACCCACTTCAAATGGGTCAGGTGGGGAACCCACACCAGTTGAATTTGCTCTCTTTGGGCTTTACAGAAAACTCCCGAATTTTAACTCTCGCCTGCCAGAAATAAAAGTGGGTGGGAAAAGCAAACTTCCCAAACTCAGTAGAAATCTGTTCCCAAGCCTTCAGGCAGGGGCCAACAATATCGATAACCTCCCAGGAAGTCCGGGAGAAAAGTGACCAAGGAGAGGGACTAGAGGGAGGTCACGACTGGTGCCACCTTACGCCACCTGTCCCAGCTCTGGGTCCCCGGGGCTGAAACTCACCTGCCTGGTGGTTGGGAAGAGGGGAAGGCGGCACTTGCCAGGACAGGGAACCGGGATCCCAGGAGGGAGGTGGGGACCACCTGGAGGGACTTAGGTCGGTGGAGGACCCCCTGCCCACATCAGGGTCCGGGGACCTGGATTTGCCAGCCTGCCTGCCAGCTCTAGACTTCCTCAAACACTTCCTGCTCTGATGTCAGCAGGCCACATGTCGGGGGACGGGCAGGCTCTTAAAGGGGCCACAGGGACCGAGTAGGCTTCTCATGTTCAAGAATGGACATCCCGAAGCACCCCCTCCAACCTACCTGGCTCTTTCCAGGCTGGTGCCCAGCTCTCTCGGAAAGATGGGTATTGTTTTAAAAATTAAAAAAACAAAACCAAAAAACACAATCCCAGGGGGTGTGGGGGATTCGGGGTGGGGAGGGAACACAATCTTTTCTAAGTACGCTCTGGTGCCATATCCCAGCACCACCAAGCAAGGAAGGAATGCAACAAAGTCCCAGGCCCTTTCTCACACAAATGAAACTGACCGGGGGAGCAGGTTCTGGGAGTGGAGGCGATGCTGGGGATTTCCTTAGCCTTCCCACAGCTGGGAGAGCTCTTTCTATTTCCTCCGACACTGCATGAGGTGGAATTTCCTTGGGTCACTGCTTAGGATGGATCGGTTGATGAGTTACAAGAATTTGCGGTTACCTCAGTGTCATTCCCCTTACAACTCAGCTATTTCTCCCTTCTAGGGGCTCCCTGTCCTTTATCTGGAAGGATAAATCTAAGCCAAACCCCATTCCAAAGGAAACTGCCACCCTGCCCGAAATAAATTCAAGAGGGTCCTGGAGGAAGAGTCAGTCAGAGAAGCTATTTTTGATTGAGTCACCCCTTTTTACCCTCCTGCATTAGATGGATGGCCTTGAACAAATCACTTCTCCTCTCTGAGGCTGGGTTATCTCTTTTAAAAAATGATGGGTACAGTGGATAAAGCACCAGCCCTAGATTCAGGAGGACCTGAGTTCAAATGTGACCTCAGACACTTGACACTCACTAGCTGTGTGACCCTGGGCAAGTCACTTAACCCTCCTTGCCCTGTGCAAGAAAAAGAAAGAAAGAAAGAAAGAAAGAAAGAAAGAAAGAAAGAAAGAAAGAAAGAAAGAAAGAAAGAAAGAAAGAAAGAAAGAAAGAAAGAAAGAAAGAAAGAAAGAAATGATGGAATTGATCTAAGGGGTGCCCAAAGTAAGTTCTTTCCTTTTCTTACAAAAACCTGGTAATATTGAATTAAAAGCCAGTATTTGGAGCCCAAGAAATTTGAGGAAAATCAAAAGAAATTTATCCTTGATAAAGGAAGAAACAGCCTGATATAGTGGACAAGTCCTATGTCTAAACTTTCTCAGGTTTTAGAACTACCAGTATGACTGTGAACAACTTACTTGAGCCTGTTTCCTCATCCATACGATGAGAGGGTTGGGGCTAGACAATTTTCTCCATCCATCCATTTAACAAGTATTTAATAAGCACTTAACATACAAAACATTGTGCTTAGGGAGGTGCTAGAGATACAAAGACAAAATGAGAAACAATCTGTTCCTGCCCTCAATTTTCCTAACATACATGTTGGTGAATGGTCCACTATTTTAGGCAGACTCCAGATAAGTTTTGCTTTGTTATGGAGATTTTTTATTTCCTTTTGTTATTTGGGACTCAGGATAATTCCTCCTGTAAATTTTGGTTAACTAAAAGTCTGTCTTAATATTAAATTCACCTGGCCAAAACCTGTCCCATGGAATGTAGAAATATACTTAGAACCTTGTTGTTGCTCAATTACTCTAAGTGATCCCCATCAGGTTTTCTTGGCAAAGATACTGGAGTGGTTTATCATTTCATTCTCCAATGTATCCCCATTTTATAGATGACGAATTGAGGCAAATAGATGTTTAGTGACTTGCCCACACAGTCAATAAGTATCTGAGGTCATATTTGAATTCAGATCTTGGATCGGTGCTCTGTCCACTGGGCCACCCAGCCCTTAAAGCCTTAAACAGTTCTTAAATAAGAAGCCAGAGAAAGGTTCTCAACTGTCCCTGAGTCCTTGGACAAGTAAATCCTCCTCTTTAATGAGCCTATTTGTGAATCCTCTAAATGTAGTTTAATCTGTAACCTGATGTAGTTTAGAGTTTGTTTGATGAAGTTTGTTTCCTTAGAGGATGTATGAGATTATGACTCAGCTTAACTGTGTTCAACTTTGAGGACATTGAAGGAAGCATGGACTCTATGTTTCTTTAACTTTTATGACCTAAGAGGGATGTACAAGATTACAGCATGAAAATGAATTCTTTCTCTGTCACTGTGACATCATTTTGCCTACAAGAAGCTTGGTCAGGAACCTAGTGATTGCTCAGATTTTCTCTGAGACTTGAACCTATGTTTGACCATCTTCTCACCCAACAACCTTTCTTCTTTGAGCTCCCTGAATTTTCCTTTTGCCATCCCACTCCCCTTTATTTTTGGAACCATGAGCAAATCAACTGGTCATCCATACCTCTTGGAAAGGGTATGTTAATCTAGTCCCTTAAGGCCCTACCCACTGACCAAAGTACCCCTTCCTGGCCACCACTGACCCAAATGTGTTGTCTTTCCCTATTAGTCCCCATTAGGATGTAAACTCTTTGAGGGAAGGGACTGTCTTTACTTTTGTCTTTCTATCCCTAAGCACCTGGGTGGTACAGTGGATCAGCAGATAGAATTCTGGGCCTGGAGTCAGGAAGACCTGAGTTTAGATCTGGCTTCAGACACTTACTAGCTGTGTGACTGTGGGCAGGTACTTAACCCTGTTTACTCAGTTTCCTCATCTGTCAAATGAGCTGTAGAAGGAAATGGTAAACCACTGCAGTATTTTTGTCAAGAAAACCTCAAATGGGCTCACAAACAGTCAGACACAACTGAAAAAACAACAACAACTTATTAGCTTTGTGACCCTGGTCATGTTACTGAACCTCTAGTTACCTCAATTTCCTCAGTTGTTAAATAAGGATCATTATAGCACCTACCTCAGAGGATTGTTATGAGGAGGGGGCAGCTAGGTGATGCAGTGGATAAAAGCACCAGCCCTGGATTCAGGAGGACCTGAGTTCAAATCCAGCCTCAGACACTTGACACTAGCTGTGTGACCCTAGGCAAGTCACTTAACCCCCATTGCCCTGAAAAAAAAATGATTGTTATGAGGATCAAATGAGATGATATTTGTAGTGCTTGGCATGGTAGTAATGGGTGCTTGATAAATACTTGTCCACTCCTCCCTCCCAGAGTGCCTCTAGCATCTCCCCCACCACCACGCAGGTAAGCTAAATAGTATAGTGGATAGAGTTCAGGACTTGGGGTTTAGAAGACCTTAGTTTTAAATCCAACTTCAGAGGCTGATGAACTATGTGACTGGGCAAGTCACTTAACTGTTTGATTCAGTTTCCTCATCTGTAAAAATGGAGATAATACCAGCACCGACCTCACAAGGTTGTTTTGAGAATCAAATAATACTTAGCCTTTATCTAGAATTTTAAGGTTCACAAAAGCACTTTACAAATATTATGCCATTTTCTTCTGACAACATCCCTGGAAGTTAAGTGACATTCTTAAACCCATTTTACAGATGAGGAAAATTAGAGAGATGGGAATAATATGCCCTGAGTCACACAGCTTGTAAGTGTCTCAGGTGAGATTTGAACTCAGGTGTTAGCCATTATATCATCTGTCTGCCTAATATATATGTAAAGAAATGTGCAAATCTTAGATGCCATAGAAATGCCAGTTTTTATTAATAAATCCCTTTCCCCCCTCTCATTCAAAGAACTTACAGTCTGCCAGAAGGAATATACTTAATCAAATACATAGTGATAGGGACTAGATGTGTGATTTCATTGGTATGGAGAACTGGTGGATTAGGAAACTACTTCTACAACCCAGGTTGTCCCTTTCTCCACACTTTACAGGTGCTTAGGGCACTGACCTGTCCACAGTCTCATAGCCAGTATGTAAATGAGGCAAGACATAGATAAATAAATACCAGCTATTTCGAACCAAGAAAGAATACAATCAACTGGGTTGGGGTGGGAAGCAAGGTCTTCCAATATGAGGTGGCACATGAGCTGGGCTTAATGAAGCTAGGAATTCTAAAAAAATCTCTACTTTTTATAGGTTTTGAGGGAGTGCATTCCAGGCATGGGAGACATCCTGTCAAAAGACAACCGAGGGGCAGCTAGATGGCGGAGTGGATAGAGCACCGGCCCTGGAGTCAGGAGTACCTGAGTTCAAATCCGGCCTCAGACACTTAACACTTACTAGCTGTGTGACCCTGGGCAAGTCACTTAACCCCAATTGCCTCACTAAAAAAAAAAAAAAGACAACTGAGATGGGAAATGGAACATCATTCTGGGAGATAGGAAGCTGCTGATTTTACTGGAATCTAAGAGTATATATGGGGAAGTAGCATGTAATAAACCTGGAATGGTAAACTGTAACCAGGATGTGAAGGGCTATTAATGTCAAACAAAGGAATTTGTATTTTATTGGAGAAGAAATCCTTCTTAAAAAAGGGAAGTGATGTGCTCTGACCTGTGTTTAAGGAAGAGCATTTTGGCAACTGTGGGGAGGATGGATTATAGCAGTGAGAAACTGGAGTCAGGGAGGAAGACAAACCATTGAGATAATTCAGTAGAGAAATGATGAGGATCTGAACTAGACGTGTATATGTGGGTGGAGAAAAGTGTTACAGGGTTAGAACTATTAAAATTTAAACTGGCCAGCTGACACAGGGTCTTCTTGAGAAGACAGACACACCTGGAAGCAAGAGAGATAAGTCCAGTAGGTGTGGCTGCTGCCGGAATGGCGCCAGGGAGTCAGAGATGGCAGCCACCTCTCACCCAACTTCCCTGAGCCCACCAGCAGTGGGGACATCTCACCCTCGGGTGATCACCTCCAATAAGGGAACTTTCTACAGTCAGTTGATCACCCCATTGGTCCCTCCATCATCAGTCCTCTATAAAAGGATTTGCCTTTCTCCTGCTCGAGGAGATTGGTATCTCAGAGGACCAAGTCTCTGTGCCATGCCTTCTCCCCATAAGAAGTTCAAAGATTTCTCTCTTGGTTTTCTTTCTCTAGTGCCCAAATAAAATGTTATTTTATTCTAATTGGATTTGTGTGCGAGAGGGTGTAAATCTTTAAAGAGGAATTCCTAAGGACCCCAACACCCACCACTATTTCACTGTAACAAAAGCAACCAGGTCAAGAGATATTTTGGAGGTAGAGTCAATAAGATTTGACAACTGATAAGGTATGGAACAAGGGTTTGTTGGTAATTGATTTTAACAATTAATTCTTAAAATGTGGGACACATTTTTAAGGTTAAGCTGCATTATTACTATTTCCTCCTTAACTTTCTCAAGTCTAGACAACCAACGAAATCATAAATCAAGTCCTGATTTGTAGCATTTGCCAATTTCTGATGTGTAAATGCTCAGGCACTTACTAGCTGTGTGACCCTGGGCAAGTCAATTCCCCCTGTTTGCCTCAGTTTCTTCATCTGTAAAATGAGCTGGAGAAGGAAATGGAAAACCACTCCAGTATCTTTGCCAAGAAAACCCCAAATGCAGTCACGAAGGGTTGGACATGACTGAAAAAAAAAAGACTGACTTTTTTATTAATACATCAACATATTAAGGGCAGGTAGGTAGTGCAGTAGATAGAGCCTTGAGTCAGGAAGACTCATCTTCTTAAGTTCAAATATGGCTTTATACACTTACTAGCTGCGCAACCCTGGACAAGTAACTTAACCCTGTTTGCCTCAGTTTCCTCATCTGTAAAATGAGCTGGAGAAGGAAATGGCAAACCACTTCAGTATCTTTGTTAAGAAAATCCCAGGGGCAGCTAGATGGCACAATGGATAGAACACCGGCCCTGGATTCAGGAGGACCTGAGTTCAAATATGGCCTCAGACACTTGACACTTACTAGCTGTGTGACCCTGGGCAAGTCACTTAACCCCAATTGCCTCACCAAAAAAAAAGAAAAGAAAAGAAAATCTCAAATGATCCAACCATTCTGGAGAGCAATTTGGAATTATGCCCAAAGGGCTATCAAACTGTGCATACCCTTTGATCTAGCAATACCACTGCTAGGTTTATATCCCAAAGACATCTCCCAAAAAAGAGAAAAAGACTTGTTGTGCATAGTGACAGCAATATTGTTTGATGAAGAACTGTGAATGATTTGACTATTGTCAGCAATACAATGATCCAAGACAATCCCAAAAGACTAATGATGAAGCATACTATCTACCTCCAAAGAAAGAACTGATATTGATTGAACACAAACTGAAGCATGATACTTTTCATTTTATTTCTTTCATTTTTTTCTTTTATTCAAATTTTCCTATACAAAATGAATAATATGGTAATGTTTTACACAATTACACATGCATAATCTATATTTGATTGCTTACTGCCTCAGGGAGGGGAGAAGGGAGGGAGGGAGGGAAGGAGGGATAGAATTTGGAACTCAAAACTTTATTTTTTTTTAATATTTTCTATTTTTTTTCTTGCAACAAACATTTATTTTTTCCAGTTACATGTAAGGGTAGTTTTCAACATTCATTTTCATAAGATTTAGAGTTCCAAATTTTTCTCCCTCCCTCCCTTTCCTCCCCTCTCTACAAGACAGCAACCAATCTGGTATAGGTTTTATATGTTCAATCCACAAGTGCTCTTTTTATCAGTTTTTTCTAAGGGAGTGGATAGTATGTTTCATCATTAGTCCCTTGGGATTGTCTTGGATCATTGTATTGCTGAGAGTAGTTAAGTCATTCACAATTGCTCATCTGACAATACTGCTGTCACTATGCACAATGTCCTCCCAGTTCTGCTCACTTCACTATACATCAGTTCATATGAGTCTTTCCAGGTTTTTCTGGTATCATCTTGTTTGTTATTTCCTATAGCCGAATACTATTCCACTACAATCATATACCACCGCACCTTCGGTCATTCCTCAATTGATGGACATTCCCTTGATTCCCAATTCTTAGCCACCACAAAGAGATATTTTTTGTACAATTTTCCTCCCTTTTCCAACCAAGGAAGGCTTGGAAGGTCAGAAGAAGAGAGCTGCTGTTCTGAGACAGGAGTGGAAAATTATCTCAGCACATTTTTTTGTGGATTTTGCTGCTCCAGGAATTGTTCTATGGCATTATTTGGATGTTTTTTGGAGTGATCATGTAGTGAGCTCGAGAGCTCACTGCCTTTCTTCTGCCATCTTGGCTCCACCCAGAATATCTTTTGTTTGTTTGTTTGCAGGGCAATGAGGGTTAAGTGACTTGTCCAGGGTCACACAGCTAGTGTCAAGTGTCTGAGGCTGGGATTTGAACTCAGGTCCTCCTGAATCCAAGACCAGTGTTTTATCCACTGTGCCACCTAGCTGCTCCCCAGAATATCTTTAAAAAATAAATTTGTAGCCCTCAGTCTAAGAGCAGTGACACAGCCAGATGAAGCAAACATTTCAGGACAGAGAGGATTTTGGGAAATCTGAAAAGTGGCTCACCATTTGCTTCTTGCCCCACTTTTTTGGATCAGAACTCAAAACTTTAAATAAAAATGTTTATTACTATAAAAAAAATTAAGTTCACCCATTTAAAATTTAAAAAAAAGAAAAATCCTAAATGGGATCATGCAGAGTCTGAAATGACTGAACAACAACCACAAATGTTCACAATGAAAATTTAACAGTCAGTTCTCTCTGGAGCATGTTAGAGTTGGCTCCAGGACATCCTTGGTCTGGAGATTGAAGGAGAGAGAGGAGTTGAGTGACTTCGATATTCTGATCCTGGTTGACCAGAAGGATGGTAGTATCCCTGACAGAAATAAAGATGTAAGGAAGAGGGATGGGTTTGGGGAAAACACAATCAAACACCAAAATAACAGATAATGAATTCTATTTAATACCATCCATGTTTGTGATGCTGTCTGGGAGGATTGTTCCTTGGATCAGTTGGAGCCTGCAGCTTCAAGTAAACAATTACTATTCCTAATCAGAAGCACAAATGAGTACGCTTCTTTCAGTAAAAATGTCTAATGGGTATCTAGTTGGAAAGATCCCATAAACAGTTGGTGATGCAGAACTGGAGGGTGTTTTTTTGTTTTTTTGTAGGGCAATAGGGGTTAAGTGACTTGCCCAGGGTCACACAGCTAGTAAGTGTCAAGTGTCTGAGATCGGATTTGAACTCAGGTACTCCTGAATCCAGGGCCAATGCTTTATCCACTGTGCCACCTAGCCGCCCCCAAGAACTGGAGTTTTTGAGAGATCTACAGCTTGATATGTAGATCTAGGAGTTATCTTCATGGAGTTGATAAGATCACTAAGCATATGAGATCATCAAGTGAGAGAGGGTGTAGTGAGAAAAGATAATGGGGCCCAGAACAGAGCCTTAGGTTACACCCACAGTTAGAGGGCTGATGATCCAGCAAAAGTGATGGAGGAAGAGCAGGCAGAAGTGCAGAGAGAGAGAGAGAGAGAGAGAGAGAGAGAGAGAGAGAGAGAGAGAGAGAGAGAGGAAAATCCAGAGAGGAGAGAGTATTCAGGAGGAAAGGATGGTTAGTAGTAACAAATACAACAGAAAATTCAAGAATAGTAAGAACTATTGGACCTGCACTCAAGGTGTCCTGACTGCAAATCTAAAACTCTACTCACAGTATCACAATATCTTGGAGGAGTCAGGGCAGGTACAAAAGGAATGCAAATAAGAATTTTGTTCCTCAGAGGAGTTTAAAATCCTGTTGGGGAGACATGATTTTCTAAGGGTCCTTTAACATCTTCAACATCCCTTTCCAGCTCTAAAATTCTATGATTCCGATTAAAACTCAAAAGACAATTAGACTAATTAACAATAGGGAGAACATGAATAGAAGATGTTGTTTAGTCCTTTCAGTTGGGTTTGACCCTTCCTGACCCCATTTGTGAGGTGGGCTAGAATTTAGGGTCAGATTGATCTTGAATCGTCCCAAAAGAATTACAAGACTCAGTGACTCAGTTTCCCAAGTTTTATTGCAATACTGTGAGTGACCACAGGGAGAGAACTAGAATAGTGGAAAGGTATCTCTCCAATAAGGAAAGGAAAGACAGTTATATTTGTAGTATGGATAAATTGATTATCAGTCTCATTATAATAATCTCCACCTTGGGGAGGTACAGGGGAGGGCCTGTCCTACTCATTATAATATTCTCCACCTTGGAGTGTTTCAGGGGAGGGCTCATCCTAATTTGGAGTTCCTGGGGTCTTAAGCCAACCCCCAAAGTGGGTACCTTTTTCAGTGGAGGTGTGTTTTGGGGGTTTATACGTCATAAGGTGAATCTGGGGGCAAATTTGGCCTTTTCTGTGCATGTCTCTTTCTGTTTCCCATGACTACTTTCAAAATAGCTCCATTTTTCATTAGAATTTCTATATCTTTGTCATTTAGTCTAAGGTCATCATGGCCTCTCTCCCTCTGTTCCCGTTATGGGCACTGATTTCTGTGGGTACAAGAATCTAGCATAAGTTATCCATTAACTGTGGTCTAACTCCCTTTTGGAGCTCATATCTGAATTAAAGCTTGGATCTTAGGTTTTTCTATTAACCTCTTTTTGCCTCCTACATCATTTGGACTTTTCTGGGCAAGGATACTGGAGTGGTTTGTCATTTCCTTCTCCAGCTCATTTTACAGATGAGGAAACTGAGGCAGAGTTTAAGTGACTTGACTAGGGTCACTCACACAGCTAGTAAGTTGTCTGAGCTCAGATTTGCATCTTCCTGACTTCAGACCCAGAACTCTATCCACTTTGCCATCCAGATGCCTGAACAGAAGTTGAGTAGAGACATTATGAATAAGGTGGGATCTGCCTCACTGGTGAAATACCCACTTTGATGAATAGGTACTAAATGGTAGGAACTTTCTTGGAATTTTTTTCCTTTAGAAGTCCAATTCACGTGGGTTGGTGAAAGATTCCTATCCTATCACTGGCATGAGTGAAATGCATTCCATCTTCTCCTTGTATCAGTATGTGGGGGTGAGGAATCTAGCATATAACATTTCCAGAATATTCTGCTTTAGGGTTTGCGGATCCCTCCACCCCCCTCACATTATTAGCAGGGAAAAGCAACACTGGCCTCCTTTAGAGTGAGGGAAGGCAGCCAGGTTGTCTTTGGAACCACACAGGAGCTGAGTCATAGTAACAAGAGCAAGTTTCAAGGCAAGGAAGAAAACAAAACTTAGAATATCCAGGCTCAGGCAGAATGCCGCCCCCTCTGCCCTCATCGGTGCCAAGGAATCTAATAGCCTTTGAGTACCAGGTATAATTCAGGTTCTCTGCCAAGTTTTCAGCAACTCTTTTGTTTGTTCTTATTAAGGGCTCCAGCTAGCCCACCCCCATCCAGGACTTCAAAATGCGAAGATTGGAGAACATGCAAGTCAGAACCTGTTCCTTCCTGAAAATTAAAATTCTTTTCTCTGTATTTGATCTTTTATAGCCAGAAAAGTTGAAAAAACAAACAAACTTTTTTTTTAGTTAGAAGGAATAAAGAAATGGGCTTTCTCTCTTAGCAGAGTTGATGGGAAAAGATTATCTGGAAGCAACTTATAATGGGGCGCGGGGAGAGGAGATCCTTTACTGGGTGCCTTTCTGGTAACATACATGGAACTGGCTCTTTCAATTCAATTCAACAAACATTTTTAAAAGTATTTTGTGTATTTAGACTTTCCTTGAAAGTCCTACTTGAATGTTTCATTTCATCATGATGTGACTGTGGAAGCTCAAAGGCTATGCTAGCAGAGCTCAAGATGGAAAGTCTTCAAACATGAACAAATGATGGATGGAATGCCTCTATTGGCTGAGAACCAATTGAGCTAAATCCTGAGCTCATCAGAAGGCTGAAAAAAATGGTAATGAATTTTTTATCTTCTACCAAGTTATAGAAGGATTGCTATATTTAGTTAATCTCTCTTACTGACGAAATTATAGTTCTTTGAAGAAATGAAAAAATATTCAGACCATTGTGTGAGGCTAGAGAAGATAAAAAGGATAGGTAGGACAGGACTGACTTTATGGCATTCACAGTTTAATAAGATTTTATAAAAATATATACACACACATATATGTGTGTATATGTATATATGTATGTGTGTATATATACACACATACATATAATAAGGGTTTATACATGTGTGTATGTATGTGTGCATATACACACATATAATAAGGTTTTATACATATGTGTATATATATGTCTATATACATACACATACACACTACATAACTTCTTTTTCCCCCTCTGTCCTAACCTTTCATTTCATTAACATAGTGAACTTACTCCAACAGTACAGATTAGGAGTTCCAAGTTGCCTTAGATCAAAACTTCTTTTTTTGGGGTGGGAGGTGAGGCAATTGGGGTTAAGTGACTTGCCCAGGGTCACACAGCTAGTAAGTGTTAAGTGTCTGAGGTCAAATTTGAACTCAGGTCCTCCTGACTCCAGGGCCAGTGCTCTATCCACTGCGCCACCTAGCTGCCCCAATCAAAGCTTCTTAAACTGTGGATTGCAACCCCATATGGGGTTGTGAAACTGAATGTTGGGGTTGAGAAAAATTTGGCAACAGTAAAAGGATATGTATACCTATGTAAAAATTTCTAGAGCAAAAAGGGGTCACAAGTAAAAGGTTTAAGAAGTCTTGCCTTAGATGATGAAAAGCTAAATGACCTCCTTCCCCCTCCCTCTTAGCTGAGAACTTTGCTTCTTATTTCACTGGGAAAAGAGAAGCCATTGGCCAAGGGGTCCCAAGATGAAGTGACCCTCTCGTTGCCAATGCAAACTCCTCTACATGCACAAGTGATCCCATTTTACCTCTTCTTCTCCAGCAAATTGCCCTTTCTATCATCCCTGCTCTTACTTATTTTCAATCTCTCCCTGTCTACTGGCTGCTTCCCTAACCCCTATAAACATTTCTATGTCTTCTTGATCCTTAAAAATCCCATTGGTCCATTCATTTCCTTTATCATCCCATTTCTTTCTGCCCTTTTGTGACTAAACTCTCTGAGAAGGCTGTCTACAATGTTTGAATCCCTTGCCCCGCCCCCCCCCTTCTCTCTTTCTTAACTCTCTACAATCTGGTTCTCTCCAATTACCAATGATATCTTATTTGCCAATTCTAACGGCCAGAGGTATCAAACTCATAGCCCAAGAGTCACAAGCCACAGCAAAATTCTAGAGCAAGACCGAACTAGCTTAAAATGGAATTGGAAAATATTTAATAAAATAAAGAAAAATACAATGAAACATAGATAATATTAACTTGTGGTTTTTGGAGTCAATATGCAGCCTGAAGCATCCTTTTCTATTTGAGTTTGCCCCCTCTGTATTACCATCTTCTTTGATACCCTCTCCTCTCTCTCTGTCTTTGGGACACTGCTCTACCCCAGTTCTCCTGCTCCTTCACAGTCTTCTTTGCTGGATCTTAATCCCGGTCTCACCTATTGACTATGTGTTTCCCACAGGGCTCTGTCCTGCCCCTCTTCTATGTTATTTCACTTGGTGATCTCATCAAGAATAAATTGCCCTCAGGGGGCAGCTAGATGGCGCAGTGGTTAAAGCGCTGGCCCTGGATTCAGGAGTACCTGAGTTCAAATCCAGCCTCAGACACTTAACACTTACTAGTTGTGTGGCCCTGGGCAAGTCACTTAACCCCCTTTGCCCCGCAAAATAAATAAATAAATAAATAAATAAATAAATAAATAAATAAATAAATAAATAAATAAATAAATAAATAAATAAATAAAGGAATGAATGAATGAATGAATGAATGAATGAATGAATGAATAAATGAATAAATGAATAAATGAATAAATGAATAAATGAATAAATGAATGAATGAATGAATGAATGAATAAATAAATAAATAAATAAATAAATAAATAAATAAATAAATAAATAAATAAATAAATAAATAAATAAATAAATAAATAAATAAATTGCCCTCACTGTGAAGATGATTCTTAGATCTACTTGTCCTACTCTGACTTCTCAGCTGACCTCCAGTTTCATATCTCTGAATACCTCTTAGACATCTTGACCTGGATGTCCTGTAGACATCTTAAACTCAATTTGCCTAAAACTAAATTCATTCCCCCCAAAAAACCTCTTTTATCTTTCTAAGTTTCCTATTAATGTTGAGGATACCACCATCCTTCCAATCCTTGCAATCTAGGCATCTTCCTTGACTCCTTGGTATCTCCTGACTTCCATATCCAATTTGCTCCCAAGACCTACCAAATTTTACCTTCATACTCTTGCATATACCCCCTTCTCTCTTCTGACACTCCCAACCTGGGGTAAGCCCTCATCAACTCATGCCCAGATTATCGCAATAGCCTTTGTCAAGATATTAGGAGACCTCCTGTTTTCCAGAGCTAAAACCTGGCAAGCAATCTGTGCCCTGAGCTTGGCATAAAAACAATCCTTTGCACTCACTCTCTGGTAAAACCATATAATTATTGTATTGCTTTGGCCAGTACTAGGTATTCCCTGACCTCAGACAATTACCAGACAAGCTCAGACAAGTACCCATGTTCTGGTCATGAAGTCCTGCTATCAATCAAATTTGTCACATTGTTGCTGTGACCCCTCATTGTCAGGGCTACAGCTCACTGCATAGCTATTGGCATAAATATTGAGATCTCCCCACATTGCCTCAGATCTCCCCATTAAGGTCAGAACACCCACTCATGTGTCTACCCTCCATGCTTGCAAACCATTTCCCTCAATTTGAAATTATACTTCTATTGGACTCTTGACTCTCCTGTCTCTAGCTTGCTCTTTCCAGCTTTGGCCATCCACAGGTTAGAGGCCACTTTGGTCCAGTTGACACCTGTTTCTTGACTTGACACCAAATTGAGAAAGTATAGATGGACTGTGATCTGTACCTTTGTATGGAGTACCCACCGCAGTGAAATCATGGATCCTTTGGAATAATTACCAAGTCCTATATACAGAAAAGACTCACATCCGAGCCCATAGGGACTTTTAGGCTTCTTTGACCCTTCCTTCTCTTTTTCCTGCCCTGCTCCTCACCCCATGGAGCTACACTCCCTTCTTAGAGACCTGTACTGTTTCCATGATTCACAGCACTGTCATGGGTGGTGTTTCAGTAAGGAAGATCAGATCAGGGATGGCTTCCATCCAAGACTGTCACTGTAGCTTGTCCTTCCGTAAGCATCCCTGACCTCTTCCATAGCCTGCTCTCAAGATCTAGCTCTCTTACATAATAGGGCAATTACATTAGTTTCTCAGCTGGCCATATTACAGGTCTTTCATATGGAATTTGGAGTGGAACATAATGTCCCCAAGCTATTTGAAAAATCTCCTTTCTTTTACACATGGAGCCCACAGCCCCACCCTACACAAAGAGGATCATGGTGGGAAGTCTTCCTGCTCCTCCTACTCAATCGAGGCTTTTGTTTCTCATTCCCGGATGGTTTAGGGTAAATCTCCCTACTCTGTTTCTCTTTCCAGTCCCTGGCCGATAGATCTCTGATTTGGCTAGCATCACTCCAGGTTTTAGAGAGTGGGATTCAGAATGGCACTTGAATTCTCTGTTTAGCATTTAGCCTCTCCCCTTCCTCTAGGGTAGCAGGGACATTTCTTGCGTCTGCTTCTTGAAGAAGGTAGGGGTGTTAATTGTTGCTCCTAGTGCTATCATCTGTTACTTAGGGCAACTTTCCCCAATGGTGAAGGTGCATTTCATGCCCCAGTTACATATGTCAATTGCTATGTAAACTTTAAAACTTCTAAAATGTCAGCTGTTATTTGGGATTGTCTAATGCAACTGCTCATTTTACAAGAGAGGAAACTAAGACCCAGAAAGAGGAAAGGACTTGTCTAAGGTCACACTTATAGTAACTGGCAGAGCTGGTACTTGGACCCAGGTCTCCTGATTGTATGGTATGTACACTGTCTACCACAAGGCATTGCTTCCCATAAGACTATGGTAGCAAAGAATTGGAAATTTAAAAGGGATGTATATCTTATGAGGCACAGCTGATCAAATTGTGAAACGTGTTGTTATTGTTTGTCCTTCATTCTCAAAGAGGACCATGACATCATGGACCAAAGAGGACCATGATGTCATGATTTCCACTGAATTGGATTTAAGTGAGGCAGGGCTGTGCAAAGTCACCAACCTCACTCTCTCCTCCAGGACTACTGGAGATGGCCCCGGATGTTTTTAAGGCAATTGAGGTTAAGTTACTTGCCTTGGGGACACACAGCTACTGTCTGAGGTGACATTTGAACTCAGGTTCTCCTGACTCCAGGGCCAGTGCTCTATCCACTGCACTATCTAGTTGTCTCTTGTGATATATGTATGATGATGGTAATAAGGGAACCCCCTCTTCCCCCAGGGATAATGCACTTCTCATGGAGCTGGGCCTTTGCCACAAGGCTCATGCTCAGTTCCTTTAGATGGTAGCCTCAATTACTGGGGGCTGTGTCAGAGAAGATTGGCAACTGATCAAAAGCATTCAAAAGGAGAAACAACTTCCATTTTCAATTTTTCTTCCTCTTTTTTGAATACGTGGTTTGGGGATCAACAACTTTTCCCTGGACATCCTCACAGGGATGGAGGGGATTTCTCTCCCTTCTCTCTACTCAGTAGCACCTATGATAGCTACCTACCTGTGGAAGCCAGTACATCAAATATTGGCTTGGAATGAGCCTGAGACCAAATCTCAAGTCCCTAGATGTGTCTTCTGCGTTGTTTTTTTCCCTCTGCATTTTTGTTGTGTCATTTCAGTTGTGTCTGACTCTTTATGACCCCATTTTTGGGTTTTCTTGGCAAAGATACTGGAGTGATTTGCCATTTCCTTATCCAGCTCATTTTACAGATGAGTGAACTGAGGCAAACAGGCTTAAATGACTTGCCAAGGTCCATACAGCTAGTCTGAGGTTAGATTTGAATTCATGAAGAGGAGGCGTCCTGATTCCAGACCTGGTACTCTATCCTCTGTACCTCCTAGCTGCCCTTGCTTGGCATAGGTGATATAATAACACTTCTTACGAGGGATGTTTGGAGTTGTTGGATGCAATATAGTCCCACAAATCTCCTAAGAGTTCTCCCAGAAGAACGTAACAGGAATGCCAAAATCAAATATAAAACCCTTTGTTTGACTTTCAAAGCCCTTTGTAATCTAGCACCTCCTTACCTTTCTACTTTTCTACTTTATTCTCCTTCACATACTCTGCAGAGCAGTGACACTGACCTCTTTGCTCTTCCTCAAGCAAGACACTCTATTTCCTGATTCTGAGCATTTTTGATAGCTCTCCTGCATACCTGGAACCACCTCCCTCCTCATCTCTTATTCCTACTTTCTTGATTTTCTTCAAATCTCAGTGGGAGTTTTCTTGGCAAAGATACTGAAATAGTTTGTCATATCCTTTTCCAGCTCATTTTCCAGATGAGGAAGTAAGGCAAACAGGGTTAAGTAACTTGCCCAGGGTCACACAGCTACTAAGTGTCTGAGGCCAGATTTGAACTCACAAGGAAGAGTCTTCCTGACTCAGTGCTCTATCCACTGAGCAACTTAGCTGCCCCTCCTTTAGAGTAGAGACTGGGTTTTGTTTATTTGTTTTTGTTTTTTGCTTTTCTTTGTATCCTCATCTGGAATATAGTAGCCTTTTACTAAATGTTAGCTGACTTATTAACTTACTATTTCTAGTTTTAAATATTTATCAACGTGCACTTTTGTATCTTTTGTATTTTAAACATTTGTGGAAGATGAAATAAATAGCTGTTCTATTCCTGACAATGTACTTTGTACATTGAGTAACTTTTCTAGAAAAGAACTTAATCTCTTTTAGGGAGGTCCTAGATATGAGTTAAATCTTAAATTTATTTAAGAGAGTTCCTCTAAATTTCTACTCCAGGGTGAGGCATAATGAGTCAGAAACTAAGAAAAGTGTCTAATTTCTCTCTTGACATCAGGCTAAGACTGAACATAATTTTCTTCATTTCACTTCATCCCAGTGTGAACCCAGAGCAGTTATTCCTTTGGGAAATGGGTATCCCCTGGGTCTTGGTTGACTGAATAATAAGATATTAGTGTCATAAGAAGGGACGAGTATAACAAATTCAGAAAAACATAGGAAGACTTGTATGAACTGATACAAAGTAAAATGAGTAGAACTAGAGAAACAATTTACATGATAATTACAACAATGTAAAGAAAAGCAACTTTTAAAGACTTCATAACTCTAAACTGAGAAGTCACTAAATGACTTCAAAAGACTGGTGATTGATGCATTCTACCTACTTCTTATAGAGAGGTGATGTACTAGAAGTAAAGAATAAGATACTTATTTTTAGATATGGCTAATGTATTGAATTATTTTGATTAACATTATACTTTTTTCTCACAACAGAGGACTTCTATTTAAGATTAGAGATGAATTAGTGGGCACTGATAGAGACGTAAAAAAAAAATCATGAAAACAATTAAAAATACACAGATAAAAATTCAAAAGGGAACATAAATGGGGCAATTTTGTTATCATTGTTTTAATTAATAGACTCTAAAAACAAACTATATGCAACAAAAATAAATGGCTTCATAAACAATCCTTCTTTTTTGTTTTTGCATGCTATTTGATGATTGTTAAATTCATATTGAAGAAAGGAAACAAATTTAAAAAAAAGATTTTGGTACCTTTTATATTCCACTAAGAGCTAGAAAGGATTGCTTAGTTTACTTCAAAGGATAATGGAGGGGCAGCTAGATGGCTCAGTGGATAGAGCACCAGCCCTGGAGTCAGGAGGACCTGAGTTCAAATCCAGCCTCAGACACTTGACACTTACTAACTGTGTGACCCTGGGCAAGTCACTTAACCCCAATTGCCTCACTTAAAAAAAAAAAAAGGATAATGGATCTAAAATCAGAGAAGAATTTGGAGCCCATCTAATCCTCCACCATTTCCATTTTACAGATGTGAAAACTGAGGACCAGGGAGGTAAGTGGTTTGCTAAGGATCACACAAATAGTGTTAAGGGAGTGAACCTCTAGCCTCTGACTCCAGAGACAATGGTTTTTTTATTTTGTTTGTCCTTTATTTTCAGAGGATCAGTGACATCACAGGGTAATGTCTTGAATTGCCTGAGTTGGATTTAAGTGAGGATACCATACTATTCCTAATAATAACATAGTTTGGAATTCACAACTCAGTATTTCAGTGAGGCAGTATAGTGCAATGGACAGATTTCTATATTTGGCGTTTGGAATAACTGGGCTCAAATCCGGCCTTAGACAATTACTATAGAAGAGACCATGAAGAGTTATTTTACCTCTCTTACTCTCTGTTTTCTCAATTATTAAATGGGGATAATAATACTTACCTCACAGGGTTGTTAACAAATTCCATTAAGATAAGTCAACAAGTATTTATCAAGTGCTTATTATGTACACTGCACTCTGCTAAGTGACATACAAATATAAGGAAAAAAAAATTCTCCACCCTCCAAGAGGTTTACATTCTTTTTTTTTTTTGGTTCTTTTTTTAATTTAATAGTATTTTATTTTTTATCCAATTATGTGTAAAGATTCAATTTATGGGCATCCTCTCAATTTCTAATTCTTTGCCACCACAAAAAGAGTAACTATAAATATTTTTGCACATGTGGGTCCTTTTCCCTTTCTTATGATCTTTTTAGAATACAAACATAGTAGTGGTATTGCTGAGTCAAAGGGTATGCACAGTTTTATAGCCCTTTAGGCATGGTTCCATATTGTTCTCCAGAGTGGTTGGATCAGTTCGTAACTCCACCAACAATTCATTAGTATTTCAATTTTCCCACATCTTTTCCAACATTTATAATTTTCCTTTTTTTTTTTGGTCATATTAGCCAATCTAATAGGTATGAGGTGGTACCTCAGAGTTATTTTAATTTATATTTCTCTAATCAATAGTTATTTAGAACATTTTTATATGACTATAGATAGCTCTAATTCCTTCATCAAAAAACTTCCTGTTCATATCCTTTGACTGTTTCTCAATGGAGAATGAATTGCATTCTTATAAATTTGATTCAGTTCTCTATATGTTTTAGAAATTAGACCTTTATCAGAAACACTGTAAAAAATGTTGCCCACCTTTCTTCTTTCCTTCTAATCTTGGTTGCATTGGTTTTGTTTGTACAAAAACTGTTTAATTTACTGTAATCAAAATTACATGAATTTATGTTCTAAAGAGGAAAGACAACACATAAAAGAAAGGTGAAAAGCATGGGGAAAAAAAGGAGATACCCATGTAAGAGTATGGGAAGGTTAGCAATGTTTAGAGATCCAGAATTGGAGCTGGGAAATGAACACAGGATGGCTAGCCTGGGCACTTCCTGAAAATGGAGGCTTTAGGAGAAAGTCACCAATGTGAGAAGGAGGTAACAGCAAGGAGGGATTTTCCAGGGTGAGAAGACAGCGGAGGCATTTTGGTGAAGTCTGAGGAGTTGGAATAGACTTGGGAGATGAATGATGTCTCTCAAAAACTTTGCAAACCACAGAACATTTTGTAAAATTCAATTCTCATTTTGCCCAAATCTTGGTTTAAAATTTTCCTATCAGATGAGGTGGGGGGAAATGTTACTTTTTAAAGGAGGCCTTCACTGAGTTCTTTTGTAAGGGGAGCAATTATTCTTTCCTTTATCTGTTTTAGAAGTCCAGGGTTTTCTGTGTCAAGTTTTCTAGGGAAAGGTATACCTATACAAAGTGGAGTCTGGATAGATACTATATACTAGTGTCTATAGTAACCAGAGATAGGAGAGTAGCAGTGATGACATGCTCTATGGTAAGTCGATGCTGATTTGACAGTCTTTCTTCTTACTTCATCAGTATTTGATCTTCATCCAATGGTTGCCTAGCAAAAATAACCAGCAATACAATGATGAGACACTATCATTGTACAACATAGTCAGCTATCACCATTAGTCAAGAAAACTGAAATTACATTCCTAAAGGTAGTCAACAGTCTGGGAAAAGGTTGCTTAAAAAGTTGTGTTCCAAGGACCCATTTTATTGAGATATTGTTGGTTTTAATTATGATCAGAAGCCTCACCGAGACCTAAATATTTGGTAACCATGGAAATTTCTGTCTAATACACATATTCTTGTATAGAAAGGTATCAAGGGGGGTAGCTAGGTGGTACAGTGGATAGAATGTTGGGTCTGGCATCAGGAAGAACTGAGTTTAGACCCAGCCTCAAACACTTACTAGCTGTGTGACCATGGGCAAGTTACTTAACCCCGTTTGTCTCAGTTCCTCATCTATAAAATGAGTTAGAGAGGGAAATGGCAAACCACTCCAGTATCTTTGCCAAGAAAACCCCAAATGGGGTCACAAAGAGTTGGATATGATTGAAATGACTGAACAACAACAAATACATCTATTCTTTTTTGGGGGAGGGGTGGGGCAGGGCAATGAGGGTTAAATGACTTACCCAGGGTCACACAGCTAGTAAATATCAAGTGTCTGAGGTCAGATCTGAACTCAGGTCCTCCTGAATCCAGGGCTGGTGCTTTTTCCACTGCGCCACCTAGCTGCCCCCTAAATACATCTATTCTTGTATGAAAAGATATCAAGTTGCAAGTCTGGAAATAGTCTTGGAATTGGTATGGTATTTTGTCAGCAAAACTAACTGGAAGTTCCCCATCTGTGTGGATTCTATTCCCTCCAACAGTACAAGTCGCAACCCACCTATGCCTTTTTATTCTATTTGACTCTTCTTCATGTTCTTCCATCAATCTTCCACTGGGGATCTGCTCAATATTCTGGGGGTCTTCCTCTGGAACTCTTGATATCACAAGGGGATTATTGGAACTGGGTCAACCATCCCTTGATTTTGCTTCTTGATTAGCACATATCTTTTTCTGATTGTACATTAAATTAACATTTTCTTTTATACCACTTCTACTCCACAATTCTTCCTGGGTAATATAATGTAGCCTTTTGATACCTTCCATGGATGTCCCTATTGCCCTTTGAGTAATCTGTAATTTAAATATTTTGGAAATTATGGCATTCCAACATTTGCAGCTATCTAGTATTGCCAGAAGATGTTAATATTTAAAAAGATGGGCTTTTGTTTCAAGAAGAAGTTTGGGGTCATTAAAATCATTGTAATTGTTCTTCTTGTCCTGTTCAGTTCTGGGTCCAGTTCATGGTGTCCATCAGTAGTATTCATCTAAGATATGTGTACTTATGAACCAGCTCCATATTTCATCTAAATTATATATGATTCCATCAAATTCATAAATTACAATTTTCTTTGTATTTATACAGGACTACTGTGCTATAAGAAATGAGGAAATTGATTTCAAAAAGACATCGGAGGGCAGCTAGGTGGCGCATTGGATAGAGCACTGGCCCTGGAGTCAGGAGTACCTGAGTTCAAATCCAGCCTCAGACACTTAACACTTACTAGCTGTGTGACCCTGGGCAAGTCACTTAACCCCAATTGCCTCACTTAAAAAAAAATTGGAAGATTTACATGTACTGATATAGCGAAGTATTGATATGATAACATCGATATTATGAAAATGATGTTACAACATTATAATAATTTTGAGGTTTTTAATGAATTGAAGAGGAATAATTTGATCAGAACTGGAGGATAATTGATATAATAACAACAACGCTATAAAAATAAGTAACTTTGAAAGTAATAGCTATGATCAATACATTTCAGAGGACCAATGATGCTACCCATTATATTAATGCTATTCATTATAAAGATGTTATAAACATTAAGTACAGAATGAAAAGCACAGAGATACTAAGGAAAATTGTTTTTTGACTATGAATATTTGTCATAAAATTTTGTTTTTCTTTTTTTTAATTGGATGGGAGGTAAGAGGGAGGAAAATAGATTTCTCTTCATTTTTTTTTTAAATAGAGAAGTGGAGAGGACACAATAGATGTGGAATGTTGCATATGCTTTCAGATCACTGTGTTATTAGTTTTATTTAACTGTTTTACTTTTGTTATAAGAGGTTTCTCACAAAGCAGGAGTATATAAATGTTCATAATGTAAAAATAAAACATCAATAAAACCTAAAAACAACAATAGGGTCAGCTAGGTGACACAGTGGATAAAGCACCTGTACTGGATTCAGGAAGATCTGAGTTCAAATCCAGCCTCAGACACTTGACACTAGCTGTGTGACCCTGGGCAAGTCACTTAACCCTCATTGCCCTGCAAAAAACAAACAACAACAACTACCCAAACACATATATAGACAGGACAATATCCATTTATCATTCATTTGGATTTTCTTTTGGGAATGCTTATGCTGAACTCTTTCTAGTGATTATAGATATCATGTAGAGAGTTGATGATGCTCTTAGGCTGGATGTAATCAGCACAATATCATGTACAAATAGGAACAACTGAACTTCCATTTGAACTCTACACCCTGAATATCCTCCATAATTTGTTGCTATTGCTTATTTTTCAGTTGTATCCAAATCTTTGTGATCTCATTTGGGTTTTCTTGGCAAATAAATCACTATGGTGTTTGTAAAAATGAAACTATAGTACAAGATATACATGCATACATATTTTCTAATTATAATACAAATGATTTTCTGATTAAAATTCTATAAACAATAAAGCACCTATGTATATAGGGGATATTCAAGAAATGCATCATTTTATATCTTTCTTCTTATACTCTTCCCTCTTCCTACTTTCCCTATCATTGTAAAGGGGATCAATATCCTCCCAGTCCTTCAGACTCACAGTGTAGGAGTGATCCTAGATTCCTCACTATCTCTCACCTCCCCATATTCAAGCAGTTGCCAAGGCAACTGTCTATTTAGTCTTTGTAACATCTCTCCTATGTTCCCCCTTCTCTTCTCTGACACAGCCACCACACTGGTACAGGCCCTCATCACCTTAGGCCTGGGCTATTGTAATAGCTTGCTGGTGGGTTTGTCTGTCTCAGGTCTCTCCCCACTTTATTCTATCCTCCATTCAGCCACTAAAGTAATTTTCCTAAAGCATAGGTCTGACCATGTTACCCCTCCCATACTCAATAAACTTCGGTGTCTCCCTATTGCCTCCAAGAAGAAATTAAAAAATCTTGTCTGGTGTTCAAAGCCCTTTGTAAACTAGCCCTCTCTTACCTTTCCAGCCTTCTTCCACTTTACATCCCTTCCAGGTATTCTTTGATTCAGTGACAGTGGCCTCCTGGCTGTTCCATTAGCAAGATACTCCATAGCTCAGCTCCGGGCATTTTCTCTGGCTGTCCCCCATGCCTGGGCTACTCTTCCTCCTCATCTGTCTACTGGCTTCCTTTGTTTCCATTAAATCCCAACTAAAATCCCACCTTCTACAGGAAGCCTTTCCCAATCCTTCTTAATTCTAGTGCCTTTCCTCTGTTAATTATTTCCTATTCATTTTGGATATATTTGGATATGCAAAATACATTTGTATAGATTTATTTTTTTTCCTCCATTAGATTGTGAGTTTCTTCATTCCTCTATTAGATTGTAAGTTCCAATGAAAGACAGAGACTGTCTTTCAACTTAAAAAAAAAAGTCAATCACTGTGTTGAGAATACTGTTAGATGATGGGGGAAATACAAAATTTAGGTGAGACAGAAGCCCTAAGCTCATGGCATTTCAGTATATGAAGGGGATAGGCCATTTACATAAACATAATGCAGAAATATGTGGCACATTGGATAGCATACTGGGCCTAAAGTCCAGAAGATCTGAGTTCAAATCTGCTCTTAGATACTTACTAGCTGTTTGACCCTAGGCAAGTCACTTCACCCTGTTTTCTTTGGTTTGCCTCATCCTGGAATGAACTGCAGAAGGAAATGGGAAAGCACTTCAGTATCTTTGGCAAGAAAACCCCAAATGTGGCCTGAAGAGTCAGACATGACTGAACAACAACAAAAATAACTGAAAGGGGCAAATGAAGTATTATATGAGGTCTGAGTGAACCAACTTTGCTTTCATCACCAATAGGTTTGGTACTGCACTTTCAAGGACATTGTTTACTAGATAATACCTTCTTGATAGTTAAGTCATCATTCATTCATTTATTTATCTATCTATCTATCAATCCATTCATTCATTTGTTTATTGGTTTGTTTGTTTATTTTTGCAGGGCAATGAGAGTTAAGTGACTTGCCCAGGGTCACACAGCTAGGATAGTAAGTCATCATGACAACATTCTCTGGACATTTCTTCATCAAGGCTCAACACTACCACTACTATTTTACTACTGTTAATTTTAAGGTTAAGGAAACTGAGGAAAACAGAGGTTCAGAAACTTGTCTAGGGTCACATAGTTCACAAGTATCTGAGGACTGATTTGAACACAGGTCTTCCTTACCCCATGTCCAGAGCTCTACGCACTGTCACCTAGCTGTAAATAAGATAAATAATAAATAAATAAACAATAATAAATAAGGCTATAAATAATACACTCTTAGGTCCTTTTTAGCTCTAAACCTTATTGTCTTCTGATCCTACAAGTGATACAATCTTACAAAGGTGAATTGCCATAGAGGAAGGAGTGAAATTCATTCAGTCAGCAAGCATTTATTTAGCACTTGCTATATGCAAAGAATTATACTAGATACTGTAACATACTTCTTGCCCTCACAGTACTTAGTGTTTTAAATGAGGATGATCAAGGAATTCCTCCTGGTCAATTTGATTAGTGTATCTCTGTCCCATAGAGTATCAATGTGCATGAACATGCCACTTCCTCCATATGGCATACCCATTTGCACCTTGTTATGAGGACAAGGGACTAGTCCTGATAAGTCTCCAGGGACAATGGCTTCCAACAAGATGATTGGAAGGCTCTGGCTCTGGGGAGGGCTACTATTGTTGGAGGAGCAATCCTTTTGCAAGAGACAATAAAAGAGAGAAATAGATTGCTCATAGTCCTTTTTGCCTTATAGTAGAGCATTCTCTACTGCAGAATAGGAGCAGCTAATAATGCCTTAGGGCAGAAGCACATGACAAATGCAGAGATGAGCTTGCTGGTCCACAAGGCCTGAGAGGAGAATTCCTAAGAGTGGATTTTCCCAGCCAAGCCAAAGGAATGACAGCAGCTAAGGCAATGATAGAATTCCAGCAGAAGTGTGTAGTAGAAACAGATGTGTTTGTTCACTATGTCCAAGAGGGAGACTCATAGACAATATTCCTGAACTATAACCTCCTTTGGAGAGGAAGAGGGATTTTGCTATTCTTATCCCCGTGATGCCAGAATTTATCCTTTTAGACAAAGAAGAGGGTTGCCTCAAAAGAAACTTCAGTTTTGAGAGTTTGGGGTCCTGGTTTTTAGAAAGAGGCAAGTTCCCGAACATGCATGACTCTTAGGGAAAAAAAGTCACTCACTCTGCCTCTGTTGATGAAAGAGCCAAGAAAAAACCTGGGACTTGGGGAAGCAAGGGATCTGGACCTTGCTTTGTGACCACTAGCACCACCCTCACCACCCCCTCCTACTACTATAGTGAATTGTTTGGACAATGCAGGTCTTCATTAGAAAGTTCCTGATTGATATTATTACACCCTCCAATTAAATTCTTTCTAAGGTCAATTTCTATGAGTGAGTTTTGTGTTATCATTATCTGTTTCTAGGCTCCTGTGAATCCTTTCCATCTTCTGCATTTTCTGTGGAGTGAACATATACTTGTTCTTGTTCCCCTGACCACTCTGCTCCTTCTAGTCAGTATAATAAGTTTATAAGTTTCCAGGATAAAGTAAGAATAGAAGGAAGTAGGATTGCAAAAGGGATGGATATACCATATATCAACGGAACATAATTTGCAAATTGTATCATATATTAACCAAAAACCACATCCTGAGACTACGTGCAAAATCAGGGGATGTCATCCAGGTTAGTATGTAAATCTCAGATAAATTCCAGACCTCTACAATAACACCAACAGAGCCCCATAGAGTGCTGATAATTTTGAGATGGTGTGGATATTTAATAAACTAGCCCCAAGATGCCACAGATAAGAGTTATTCTCTTCCCCAACAAGATTAACTAACCTCATCTTGCCCAGGACTGGGACAGCACACCACTTTCTAGACAACTCCCAGGCAGTTAGGTGGTGCAGTGGATAAAGCACCAGCCCTGGATTCAGGAGGACCCGAGTTCAAATCCGGCCTCAGACACTTGACACTGACTAGTTGTGTGACCCTAGTCAAATCACTTGACCCTCATTGCCCTCCTCCCCCCAAGAAACCCCCCAACAAAGTAGACGACTCCAAACCATATGATTGAGAGCATACACCATCAGCAGTCTTCCTTTCTTTCTCCTCTTCTATTTTTCTCTTATCTGTATTGTCTTCCCTTAGTTGAAAGGAAGCTTTTAAAAGTAAGGTACTGATCTGTTTGTTTGTACTGTGGTATTCCCAGAACTTAAAATAGTGCCGAGGACATAGTAAGAGCTTGAGAAATACTTTTTCATTTTCATCAATTCAAATTGGGAGACACAGTGCTTATGTAAATGGTAGTTATTATCAATTATTAACTATTTTATTGTTATGTAAGGATATGGCTGGGGCAGCTAGTGGATGGAGTGGATGGAGTGCCAGGCCTAGAGTCAGGAAAATCTGAGTTCAAATCTGGCTTTAGACACTTAGCTGTGTGACCCTGGGCAAGTCACTTCACCCTCTTTGCCTCACTTTCTTAATCTGTAAAATGAGCTGCAGAAGGAAATGGCAAACTACTCCATTATCTTTGCCAAGAAAACTCCAAATAGGGTCACAAAGAGTCGGACATGACTGAAATGAATGAACAACAACAACAACAACAACAACAACAACAACAACAACAACAACAACAACAATATATGGACTGGATCTCTGATCTCTCTACCAATGTTTGTTAGCATCTTGTCTGGAATTTATACTTTTAGAGTTGCCTAGATCAATGAAAAGTTAAGTGACTTCTCCAGGGTCACATAATTGGTAAAGGTTCAAGGTGGGGCTTAAATTCAGGTCTTCCTAGTTTTGAGACAAGCTCTCTTTCCACTATGGTGCACTCTATCATCATCGAGGTCACCTGTCATCCTCCTTCTCCTCCTCCTCCTCATCATTATGATAATAATTATTATTGTTATCATTCCCTTAAAAATCCATATTTTATTTAGAGAGAAGAAAGATCGCAGTTCCCTCAAAGAAAGATTGCTAAGATTAGTAACCATGGAGAAAACACTAGAAAGAAATACAGAAAGAGCAATCATCAGTCCTTCGGCTAGTGAGACCCGAACCTCTCATGACTGAGTGTTGAGAGGAGCTTTGGTGGAAGGTTTCCTCTTGTTCCCCCAGGACCCCTTAGAAATAGAGTATACCACTCGTATGAATTATTCATGCTTCCAAACAGTAGAATTAGAGAGTCAATATTCTCTGTAACTAAGTGATTCAGTAAACCAGGCACAGAAAGGAGATGAGGGAAGAGTGAATCCTTGGCTGGAATCTCTGGAATTCCCCTAAATCAATGACCTGGAGACCCAAGTGTAGCTGGAACTGTTGTTGCTCCTATCACCATTTCCAGGAGGACCTCTGCCAGTACTGAATAAAACAAGGCAGAAAAATGTTGCAGACACTCCCTGTGCCCTCGACCAGGGACTTGCCTGCCTCCCAACACTTTCTCCAGAAACATTCTTTTCCTCCAATGATGTGTGAACCAACCTTCTGCCCCAACTCTGGCTCAGAGGTGACTCAGCCCTTAACCTACTCCCAGACAACGTTGTCCTTCTTGCTTCTCTTTCTGGTTTTTTGTTTTGTAGGGCAATGGGGGTTAAGTGACTTGCCCAAGATCACACAGCTAGTAAATGTCAAGTGTCTGAGGCCGGATTTGAACTCAGGTGCTCCTGAATCCAGGACTAGGGTGCTTTATCCACTGTGCCACCTAGCTGTCCCTCACTTCTCTTTCTAAGACCTTTGCTCTTAGTCCTAGAGATTTTACCTTCTTCTCCTTCTTGTGGGCTTAGTTAGTGTCTGGCACACAGTAGACACAATAAATTCTTGTTTTCTTCCTTCCTTCTCCACTTTTTCCCCAGGATTTTCTCAAAGCTAGGACAAATATCTGGCGGGGAGAAATAACTTCTGCTGGTGTGGGCATTTTCTAGATCCCTTGGGGGTTTGGTGAGGGAGGGATAAAAATCACCTTTAGCATTAGCTTTCCTCTCAATCTACCTGGGGGTAGGTCTAACTCTACACTGAGATGAAGTCAGAATAATAATAGCTAGCACTTAGGTAATGCTTTAAAATTTGCAAAGCACTTTACCAATATTAGCTCACTTCATCCTCACAATAACACTGGAAAGTAGGTCCTTTTAGATAAGCACCCATTTTACAGATGAGAAAATTGAGGCAAACAGACTATAAGTAACTTGCCCAGCATCACACAGCCAGCCATTGTCTGAGATAGGATGTGAATTCAAGTCTTCCTGATTTGAGGTCAAATAGTCTATCCACTGCACCACCTAGCTACTTACATGATGCCTAAAGGTAGGTCAATGTTGTGTGATGTAATTTTCGAACAACATGTAAATCAAATTTTTTTAGTCCATTAGGTGTATAGTCCCTCTGTTTATGTGGATGCTTTTTCCTTTACTTCTGGAGGGCAGATCTGGCCATGTCACTCTTTCATTCAATAAAATGCAGTGACTCTCCATCACCTCCTGAATCAAATATAAATCTTTTTGTCTTTTAAAGCCCTTCACAACTTAGCCCTTTCCTATCTTTCCAGTATTCTTATACCTTTCTCCCCCCCCCCCCATGTACTCTATTATCCAGTGACACTGGTTTCCTTGCTGTTCCTCACACAGATCACTCTATCTCCTGACTCCATGTATTTTCTTTTTTCTTTTTTTTTGTGAGGCAATTGGGGTTAAGTGACTTGCCCAGGGTCACACAGCTAGTCAAGTGTATGAGGCCATATTTGAACTCAGGTCCTCCTGAATCCAGGGCCAGTGCTTTATCCACTGCGCCACCTAGCTGCCCCTGCCCCTATGTATTTTCACTGGTAGTTTCCTATGCCTGAAATTCTTTTCCCCCTTAGCTTTCCTGCCTTTCTCCAAGTATCTGTTAAAATTATACTTTTGGGGTCAGCTAGGTAGCTTTAACTCTGCCTGCAAAAAAGAAGAAAAATGTATACTTTTAGAAGAGAACCTTTCACAGTCCTCCTTAAAGTTAGTGCCTTTTTCTTTGAGTTTATCTCCAATTTATTATATAGCGTTTTGCATATTGTCTCCACCTCTATTAGATTTTTAGCTCTTTGAGGGCAGGGACTATTTTTGCCTTTCTTTATTGCTTTATATCCCCAGTGCTTAGCCCAGTGCCTGGCACATAGTAGGCACTTAATAAATGCTTTTTGACTGATGAGTAGAAACAGTGTTGAGAGGAAGAAGTGGGAGGGAAAGGAAGAAAAGAGAGGGTGAGGGAAAGGGATGAGAACAAAGAGGGGAAGAGGGAGGAGGGAGGGAGAGAGAAGAAGAAGAAGAAGAAGAAGAAGAAGAAGAAGAAGAAGAAGAAGAAGAAGAAGAAGAAGAAAGAAAGAAAGAAAGAAAGAAAGAAAGAAAGAAAGAAAGAAAGAAAGAAAGAAAGAAAGAAAGAAAGAAAGAAAGAAGAGGCAGCGACATTGGAGAGAAACTACACACATTGTATTGTAATAGAAAAATTCTTTTGAACAGATTTTTTTTTAAAAGAATTCACAACTGGGGGTGGCTAGGTGGCGCAGTGGATAAAGCACCGGCCCTGGATTCAGGAGTTCCTGAGTTCAAATCCGGCCTCAGACACTTGACACTTACTAGCTGTGTGACTCTGGGCAAGTCACTTAACCCCCTTTGCCCCATAAAAAAAAAAAAAAAGAATTCACAACTATGGCTCAGAGGAAGAATTGTTGACCAAAGAAGAGATAGAGATAATCATAGGAGATAAAAAAGAAAATTTCAGTTACAAGAAATTGAAAAACTTTCTGTACTAATAAAATGATGAACAATTAGGATAAGATGGAAAGTGGTTTATTGAGGGAAAAACTTTGCATCAAATATCTTTGATAAGGCTATGATATCCAAAATGAATAAGAAACCAATATTATATATGTGTGTGTGTGCACATGTACATGTGTATACACATGTACACATATATATATATACACACACATATAACCAAAAGCCATCCCCCAATGGATGTGGTCAAAGTATATGAATGAAGCTTTTGCCAAAGAACTGCAACCTATATGAAATTACTGTATGAAATATTGCTGAAAATCCCTAATAATAAGAGAAAAAACAAATAAAAACAACTCTGAGGTACTGCTGGAGGGACTGTGGAAAGACAGGCACTTTAATACGTTATTGGTGAAGCTATGATCAGTCTGACCATTCGGGGATATAGTCTGGAATTATGCTAAGTGACTAAAATGTTTATATCCTCTGACCCAGAAGAGATCTCACTGCTAGTTTTATATGCCAGGGAGGTAAAAAGATAGAGAGAAACATCCCCTCTACAACAATATATTTATGATATAACTAGAACCAAAGCAGATGTCCATAGTTTGGGGATGGCTAAACAAATTGTGGTGCATGACTACAATGAAATCTTACTCTATGGGAAGAGACAATGATATGAAAAATACAGTAAGGCTTAAAAAGACTTAAATGATCATTGCAGTGTGAAGTAAGAAGAAACAGGAAAACAATAAACACAACATATACAACTTGTATTTGTGGAAAGAACATGAATGGAGTGACAACAACAATAATCAAAACTAAAGGACTTAATTCTAATGATAAGCTAGTCCCCGCAAAAGAGATGAAAATGTGCCTCTTTCCTTTTTTTCTTCTTCTTCCAGAAATGGAGTACCACGGAGGTGGAACACAGCTCATGTTGTCTGACTTAATCAATGTGTTGATTGTGTTTAATTTTGTTTTTTATTCTTTGTTCTCAGAGATGGCTCTCTGAGTGGGAGAGGAGAGAGAGAGGGATATATTTGAAAATTGGAGTGTTGTAAAAACAAAAGACACCAATAACATTTTTCAAAAGAGAAAAGGAGAATTATTTTCCCTTACTTCTCCTCTCTCCTTGTGTTCATTTCTCTTGGGCATTCAGTGGTCAGAGGCTGTGAGGTGTTGGAGTGCATTCAGGGAAGAAGGCAAAGATAGAGGGGCTGGGTGCAAGCATTGTCCCTGGGAGAAGATCAATATCTCTCTGATCTTGAATCTTCCCAAGAACTGTTTTAATGAACCCCTGGGGTGTGGTGAAATAGTGTATTCTAATACCCTATGACTAATATGAAGAATTATGATTGTTATTCTCTGCAAATGCCTTTTTGGATTGGGAAAAGTGCATGAACTCAGCCATTAATAAAATGGTGACCACTACTGGACATGGATGGAGCTAGCTGACCCTTTACCTGAGTGACAGATCTCTTAGAATTTTATTATTATAATTATTTTCAATTTCAATACAAGTATCCTAAGCTAGAATAGCTGTGGGTTTCCTTTGGGCAGGTGGGGTAGGAGATAAGAATCTAAATGGGAAGCGAGGCCCCAGCTCTATTTTTGTAGGTTTTCCCAGTTCTGAATAGGGACAAAATGAGTCAATTGTATGATGCATCGATGTGATGTTGTATTTGAATGATTGCTTTTACAGTTTTACCTCCTGGACTCAGCCTAGTGGAACCTAGGCCAAAGTAGAGAAAACAGGTGCTTGCTTCAATAAAGAAACTGTTCTAAAAGCAGTCTCAGCTCCAGTCCCTTACTTATGGAAGAAATCAATCAATGATAAATTTTATTTATTAATAGCCTACTATATACCAGGCACTATGCAAGGCACTAAGTATGCAAAGAATGAAAAAAATTTTCCTATTCACAATAAGTTTACATTCTAATGGGGGAGACAAGAAGTACATATACAAATATAGGCAGTATAAATATAAAGTGAATATATCTATAAATATAGGCAAAGTAGGTAAATGTAAACTGGTTTGGGAGTGAGGGCACTAGCAGTCAGGAAACAATCAGGAAAGGCTGGGTGCAGAAGCTTCTTACAGCTTCACCTTAAAGGAGGAAGAGGACTGTGTGAAGCAGAGAGAAAATGGGAGTGCATTCCAGACCTGGTGATATCAGCCAGTGCAAAAGAAGAGAGTCAGAGGGGTTGTGGGTAAGGAACAGAGACAAGGCCAGTTTGGCTTGATTTCAATGTGTAGGAGGAGAAGTGATATCCAAGGAGGCTGGTAGACATTGGGGCCAGGTTGTATAGGGCTTTAAAAGCTAAACATAGGAATTTCTGTTTTCTCCTAGAGGCAATAGGGAACCAATGGAGTTTGTGGAGGAGGAGAATAACGTGGTCAGACATGCACTTAGGGAAAACTATTTTGGTAGCAGTGTGTAGGAGAGAATGCAGTGAGGAAGAGACTTGGGGCAAGGAAACCAACTAAGAGGCTTTTGTAGTAATCTAGTTGAGAGATAATAAGGCTCTGAACCAAGTTGGTTGCTAAGTATAGGTGAAAAGAGGGGGTTGGATGTGAGATCCTGGGGAAGTAGAAATTGAAAAATTTGGCAATTAATTGGATTTATGGGAGGAGGGACCTAACCAAACCCCATCTTCTTATAGGGATAAGGCTACCTTGGGGCACCTTTTCTTTCAGATGTGTGCAATATTCTCTACTATCTTCATCATGTAAAGATTTCTTTACATGAACAGTAAAATATCACTTGGTATAGCTAGATGGCACAGTGGATAGAGAGCTGGGACTGAAGTCAAGAAGACCTGAGTTCAAATCTAGCCTCAGACACTAGTTGTGTGATCTAGGGTAAGTAATTTAACTTCTGTCTGCCTCAGTTTCTTCATCTGTAAAATTAACATAATAATACCCCCTACCTCCCAGGGTTGTTGTGAGGATCAAATAAGATAAAAATACGGTGCTTAGCACAGTGTTTGGCACATAGTAAACACTATTTGTGTCTGCTATCAATATTATTTCAAGTGAATAGTAAAATCCAGTGAAATGTTACTTGGGACAGGAAGAGCTTGATCCTCTATAAGAGTCATCAATCCTTAATTCAATTGATTCCAACACACATTTATTAATCACCTGCTGTGTGCAGGGTACTGTTAGCTGCTTGTTATACAAAGACAAAAATTAAAAACCAGCCCCTATCTTCAAGGAACTTATTCTACTGCCGAGATACAATGTATAAACAGATAAGTAAATACAAGATCATTTAAGGAGGGAAATCGATCAATCAATAAACATTTATTAAGTGCCTACTATCTACCAGTCACTGTGCTAAGCATTGGAAAGAATACTGTTAGAGGAAGTGAGCTTTGAAGGAAGCTAAAGATGAGGAGAAGCTAAAAGGTGAGGAGGAAGTACATTTTTGGCATGAAGACCATCTTGTACAAAAGCACGGAGGTTGGAGGTGAACTGCAGAGTAGGTCAGTTTGTCTGAATTGTAGATATCATGAAGGAAAGTATTATGAATGAATCTTGAAAGGTAAATTGGAAGCAGATTGTGAAAGGCATTCAATGCTAAGGTGTTAAGGAGTTTGCATTGAGAGGCATTGAAAATTCTTCGGGAGGAAAGGGACATTGGTCAGATTTGTGTTTTAGGGAGATAATTTTGGCAGCTCTGTGGAAGATAGATGGAGGAAGGTATGGGCTAGATTGCAGTGAGCTCTAAGGAAGAGTCTTGGAAAGAACCGAGAATAACAGAGTGAAAGAAATACGAGTAGCACAAAGTAGTGGGAAAATTGCATTAGACTGGCACTCTGGATTAGGAGGAATAAACAGCTGGACACAAGTTCGAATTTTTACAGAGATGCCAAAGACATGTTGTATCGATCCAGACATAAGTCATAATTTCCCTCCAAATCTCTCATATACAGCCTGACAGTATGCAATGCAGCTTTAAATGAACCACAATAAAAGGGACAAAGAAGAAGAAAGCAGGGCTGATAAGAAATTAAACATCTTTATTTCTAATTCCAACAAAAATATCTTCTTTTTACTGGAAATCTTCCAGAATCTGAGTGATTGCTTATTGGCATTGACTTAACTCTTGCTTCAGGTGTAGGGTAGATTAGGTAAGTCCCGAGGTCCCTTCCAATTCTGTGATTCTAATTTTAAAAAGCTTTCACAGAGACTGTATGTGTAGCACCTATTTTGGCTCTGGGACTACTCTCTCAATGCCCAATTGCATTGTTAGGTTGGGGTGCCCAGAGCAAGGGTGCTTCTCCCTTCAGAGTTCTAGGGGCAACCCTAAGGGTCTTGGGGGTATCTCTCTCTAGTATTATAATTCTTGAGATACCATCTGATATATTTTCTTTTCTTTTTTCCTTTTTTTTTTTTTTGGTAAGGCAACTGGGGTTAAGTGACTTGCCCAGAGTCACACAGCTAGTAAGTATTAAGTGTTTGAACTCAGGTCCTCCTGAATCCAGGGCCAGTGCTCTATTCACTGCGCCACCTAACTGCCCCCCGTTATATTTTCCTCATCAATATCATTACCAGTTAACATTTCCCCAATATCGTCTAATCAGCTATTAGCACCCCAATATCAACTTTCCTGTTGTTAGAGATCCTTAATATCACTGATGAGCAATTAACATCTATTGGCTTTTACAGAGGATAGTTACTGAGAAAACATAGCAAGAACTGAAGTACAAAAATATTCTCCCAAATTGGAGTACACTCTTCCCTCTCCCCTTCAGTTCCTGGAGAGACTGGAGTCAAGATTAAAGAGGTAGGTATCAGGCATTCTTCCCATCAAGTGTACTTCCTTTTTTTTTTTTTTTTCCCCGGTAAGGCAATTGGGGTTAAGTGACTTGCCCAGGGTCACACAGCTAGTAAGTGTTAAGTGTCTGAGGCCGGATTTGAACTGAGGTACTCCTGACTCCAGGGCCGGTGCTTTATCTACTGCGCCACCTAGCTGCCCCATCAAGTGTACTTCTGATGTGACATAGCCAGTGGTCTACTATTCCCTTGTCTGTAGGACAGAGTATCTCCGCTGTACAGTACACTACTGGGCTGGGTCATGCAGGTCACTTCTCAGGATTGCTCTGGTTCATCAAGCTTGACTGTTGTGGCTCTAGCCTCCCTTACTTAACATCTGGTGGCTCTTCTGATTTTTTGAAGCACAATAGGCCATTCTGCATCTAATACCCATTTACCTAGGGTCAGAGAAGAAGATACACAGCAGAAACAGAGGAAACAGCAGAGCCGTGTATTCATAGTCACATGGTAGCCTGGGAGGAGAGCAGCTGCTTGTGGTATCTCTCCTCATCTGGAGTCTTACAGCAGTTCTTACCACACTTACTACCAGAGAAGAGAAAGCTTCCATCTCTTTGTGCCTTTTGTATTCATACTCTGTTCCACCTCAGTAACCAAGGAAAAGGTTTATCACAACAAAGACAAATTTAAACAGCCACAGAATCCAAAGCATGATCTAAATCAAAGCTTCTTAAACTGTGGGTTGAGACCTCCTGAAAAACTTGGCAGTAATTGTTTGATTTGTATACCTATTGTATAATACCCGGGGTTGCATAAAAATTTCTCAGGTGAAAAGGGGTTACCAGTAGAAAAAAGTTTAAGAAACCCTATTCTAAATCAGGGACAGAGTCACTCTAGTATGCATCATCATGAATTTCCAGAAGCAGGCTTAGAACCTTGCACATGGATATGTAGCAGTCAGAGAACACTGTGCATGCTCTAAGAGCTGGACCCATCATTGGTGTGTGCCCCTTTAGGTGTTTCAGTAGAGCTGGAGTCAGGAAGTCCTGAGTTCAAATCCAGCCTCAAACAATAAAAGCCATGTGACCCTGGGCAAATCACTTAACCTCATTTGCCTCCATTTCTTCATCTATATGAACTGGAGAAGGAAATGACAAACCACTCCAATATCTTTGCCAAGAAAACCCCAAATGGAGTCACAAAGAGCTAGACAAAACTGAAACAACTGTACAACAACATAATTTGTATAAGATAATTTTGCATAATTATGTCTTTGGAGAGGTTTGTGATGTGGTAGATAGAGGGATGGCCTTGAAATTAGGAAGACCTGAGTTTCTCATGCTTTTGACGTACTGACTGTATGACCCTGGCCAAATCACTTAAACTGTCTATGCTCTACCCATTTTCCCAACTATAAATTAAAGAGAAGGTACCACACCAATGACACTGATAGAAGGGAATCCCCTCATTTGGGTATTCACTATACCAATGATATCATAAATCCAGCCCCTAACACACCTACTTGTTAGATCCTAGGCACTAAGCTTCCTTATATCTCAGTTTCCTCTTCTGTAAAATGAGGGGATTGGACTAAATGATTTTCCAGTTGTAAGGCCTAAGATCCCATACATAAATTTTTTTCATATGAATCTCATTTTAGCAAACAGCTGAGAAGGTAGCTGGAATAGGGGGAAATAGTCAATTTTGTTTGGTGAAGGACAATGTAATGACTCATAACCATTCTATCATTCAGTAGACTATAAGCTACTTGAGGTCAGGTTCTGTTTTTCACTATGTGTAGTGCCTTGCACATAGTGGGTGTTTAATGAATAAATGAATGAATGTAACTAACTAGCAAATATGATGCTTAAGGACAAACATCACAATATCCACCAAAGGCAAGCACAAGGAGGACCTGAGTTCAAATTCAGCCTCAGACACTTGACACTTACTAGCTGTGTGACCCTGGGCAAGTCACTTAACCCTCATTGCCCCCCCCCCCCAAAGGCAAGCACAATAAACCCAACACTTGTGAAATTTCAGGAAATCTCATCAACTTTTAAAGATAAGCCAATTGAGGATTGGCCTGAGGGGCCTCAAATACTCATCAACCTGTGGATTGGGACCCTGGGTCACCTGGAAAGAAGCTGCTATGGAGAAATAAGGGAACAGATTGGAGCTGGGCTAGGGAGGCACTTACATGGGGCATGGGGGGAAGGAAGTGTACTATCTGAAAGCTTCCCATATTAATGAAATAGTCTGAAGTAAAGGTTGTCAGCCCTTTCTAAATTTCAACATCCTGGAACGCTAATTATGGTACAGCTACCATTTCCTTTTGGTCTCTGATCAAAATATCATCAGTTGAACAAACGGAATGACTCCCCGACCCTGGTTAGTATTAGTGCCTTTGTAAGCATTTGTACAAGTAAGTATTTCAAAAAACAAACAAACCAACAAACAGCTGTTAAGACAGCTGAATCAAGCTGACTGTTTCTATGCAATAGGGATTGACTGACTGACCCCACCCCCATCCCCACCTAACAGGCAGTCACTTTTTCCTGGTAGGTAACAATGGTTTAATTTAAGATTCTTTGAAAGCATGCTTTGGTATTTAGTGACAGTTTCCAGAATTTATTCCAGAGTGTGCTAGGAGTTGGGAAATCTGGGTCCCATTTCTAGCCTTTGCAGTGGATTAGCTGTGTGATCTTGGACAAACCGCTGTCCCTCTATGGACCTCAGTTTCCCTCCTCTGTAAATTGAAGGAATTAGACTCAATAATCTCAATGATCCATTCCAACTCTGACATTCTCTCACTATCTATATTTTGACAGGAGTCCCAGCTCTGCTATCATCTGTAAATGAGGTGGCATAGTAGATAGTCTGGGCCTGGAGTAAGGAAGACCTGAGTTCAAATCCAGCCACCTGGGCAAATTGCTTAACCCCAGTTTGTCTCAGTTTCCTCACCTGTAAAATGGAGATAATAATAGCACTAATCTTTCAGGCTAGTTGTGAGTGACATGAGGCTTAGGGTAAATCAGAAGTTTCTCCTGTGAGAAGCAAAACTCAAGATAACCGGATAACATCACAGACATATCAAGGAATCAAGGGATTATTAAAGTTTAGATTGATCAACTAGATATTAGGACAGACACACCTAAGAAGTAAGAGGAGATACAATTCTATATCAGGAAAGTCAATTAGGTGTGGCTACTACCTGACCAGAGCTAGGAGACAGAGATAACCCCAACGATCAGCACCATCATTTTTTTTTTTTAAGTGAGGCAATTGGGGTTAAGTGACTTGCCCAGGGTCACACAGCTAGTAAGTGTTAAGTGTCTGAGGCCGGACTTGAACTCAGGTACTCCTGACTCCAGGGCCAGTGCTCTATCCACTGCGCCATCTAGCTGCCCCTAGCACCATCATTTAAAAAAAAAATTCCCCCGGACTCTCAGAACTATGACAAGCATCCAGCCTTTCCCTACCCCACCCCAAAAGGGAACTTTCCAGTTTTCAAGTAGATACCCCATCCATCCTCTTTAAGAGCTTTTGCCTTCCCTCTGTTTGAGGAGACTGTTTCTGAGCCCTCCTCCCCAGGGGTGAAGTCTTTGACTTACCCCTTGGTCACTTTCTTAGCACCAAAGACTACTTAATTTTAATTGGACTGTTTGTGAGAGTATAATTCTTTATTGATGAATACCTAAGGACCACCACCTCTCTCCTATGACATGAGGATCAAAAGAGATACAAATTGGAAAGCACTTAGTACATGGCACATAGTAATCTATGCTATATAAAAATCTTGTTAATTATTATTAAGATCAAATGAGAATGAGTGTGAGAGGCATTTGTGGACGATTTTCACCATTGTTATTGTTTAAGGGAATCATTTCTGGAAACTTTGCTAAAGCCTGCTTTGGATATCTCACCCCATGGTGATATGGAGGTGACCCTGGGCTCCCAAAGACTATTATCCCTGGGGAATGTAGACTTGGGAAAGCCCTACCAACCTGAGGAGGCTTTGAGTATGGGCCCATATGAATCTATTCTCTGAGAGACTAGTCTAGCTACCTACCCCTGGAGAAAATTGGTCAACAAGTGGGAGTTTTTTCTTGACCACTTATTAAACAACAACAACAAAAAGGAAAATAAAACCCTTATCACAAACATAATTAATTCAGCAAAACAAATTCCAGCATTGTCTATGCCTGAAAATATAAGCCTCTCTTTTAAGTTCATCACCTCTCTGGCAGGAGGTGAGTGGCATGTTTCATTTTTGGTTTTCTGCACTCATGGTTTAATATTTCATTGATCAGAATTCTAGAATCTTTCAAAGTTGTTTTTTTCTATAATGCCATTATATAAATTGGTCTGGCTCAGCTCATTTTGCTGTGTATCAGTTCATAAAGGTCTTTTGACTTTCCTTTGAAATTATCTATCTCATTTCCATTACATTCATCTACCATAAATTGTTGAGTCATTCCCCAAGGGTACCCCTTTAGTTTCCATTTTTTGGCGACTACAAAATGAGCTGATATAAATATTTTTATACATAAAGGTTCTTTTCTTCTTTATTTGGTCTCTTTGGGGAATAGTCTTAAGTACTTGTATTGCTGGGTCAGAGGGTATGCACTGTTTAGTAACTTTTTGGATCTAATTCCAAATTGCTTTCCAGAATGGTTAGACCAATTTGCAGCTCCACCAATAGTGCATTAGGGAACCTGTTGTCTCCAAATCCTTCAACATTTATTATCTTCTTCTTTTGTCATCTTTTTCAGACTGATGGGTGTAGCATGGACCCTCAGAGTTAGTTAGAGTATTTTTCATATAGTTATTGATAGTTTAGATTTCTTCTGTGGAAAACTGACCATTTATATCCCTTGACCATTTATCTATTGGGGAATGTCTCTTAATATTATAAATTTGAATCACTTGCTATGAGAGCTTTGTCAGAGAAACTTGGTATGAAAATTCCCCCCACCCCACACCACAGTTTAACTATTTCTTTTGTAATTTTAACTACATTAGGTTTATTTGTTCTATTGATGAACCATTGCTGGTTCTTGGTGATCACTGCTTCTCTTTCTAGAGGCTCACTAACCATTTAACAACATGTTTTAGAATTTTGCCAGGACTTGAAGTTTGTATGTCTTAGTGTGGGTCATAGTGTGCAAAAATAGACTTCCCCCCTTCTTTTGAAAACCCATTCCCATTCCACATGATCTTTTGAAGATTATTGACAGTAATTCAACATCTGCAATTTATCTTAGAGACTTGATTGGAGGCACTGAAAGATTGTGACTTTCTTAGGATCACACAATCAGTATGTATCACAGGCAGGACCTGAACCCAGATCTTGACTCCACAGATGGCCATTTATCCACTGTCCTACACTTTTTTGTTCTTGTTACAGGGCAATGACGGTTAAGTGATTTGCCCAGGGTCACACAGCTAGTAAGTGTCAAGTGTCTGAGGCCGGATTTGAACTCAGGTACTCCTGAATCCAGGGCCGGTGCTTTACCACTGCGCCATCTAGCTGCCCCCCCTTAAAAAAAGAATTAAATTTAAAAAATGTAGTGGTACTTTACTTTTTCAATTACATGTAAAGATAGTTTTTCAACATTCATTTTTATAAGATTTTTCATTCCAAATTTTTCTCCCTTCCTCCCTCCTCCCCCTCCCCAAGATGGCAATTAATCTGATATAGTACCTGTGCAATCATGTAAAACATATTTCCACATTAGTAATGCTGTGAAAGAAGAAACAAAAGGAAAAAACCATGGGGAAAAAAAACCAAAAAAGGTGAAAATAGTATGTTTCAATCTGCATTCAGACTCCATCAATTCTTTCTTTGAATGTGGAGAGTATTTTCCATCATGAGTCTTTTGGAATTGTCTCGGATCATTGTCTTGCCAAGGATAGCTAAGTCTATCACAGTTGATCATCACCCAATGTTGCTGTTACTGTGTACAATGTTCTCCTGGTTTTGCTCACTTCATTCAGCATTAGTTCATGTAAGTCTTTCTAGGTGTCTCTGAAATCCACCTGCTTATCATTTCTTACAGCACAATAGTATTTCATTATATCCATATACCACAACTTGTTAAGCCATTCCACACCTGATGGACATCCCTTCAATTTCCAATTCTTTGCCACTACAAAAAGATCTGCTATAAATATTTTTGAACATGTAGATCTTAATCCCTTTTTTATTATCTCTTTTGGATACAGACCTAGTGTTGTTATTATTGTTGTTGTTTGTCCTTCATTTTTGAAGAGGACCATGACAGATGTCATAACTTGCACTGATTTGGATTTAAGTGAAGAAGGTCTGTGTAAAGTCATTAGCCTCACTCATTCTTCCAGAGCTACCTGGGTCCAGTGGCAAGTATATATATATTTATCAGGACGACTGGAGATGGCCCTAGATATCTAAGGCAATTGGGGTTAGGTGACTTGCCCAGGATCACACAGCTAGTTAGTATCTTAGGTGAGATTTGAACTCAGGTCCTCCCAACTTCAGGGCCAGTGCTCTATCCACTGCCACCTAACTCCCCCCCCCCACACACTGGTATTGCTGGATCAAAAGGTATACACAGTTTTCTAGCCCTTTGGGCATGGTTTCAAATTGTTTGGCAGAATAGTTGATCAGTTCACAACCCCACCAACCATTAATTTCTACCATTAATGTACCAATTTTTCCACATCTCTAACATTTATCATTTTCCTTTTCTGTCATATTAGCCAATCTGATAGGTATGAGGTGGTACCTCAGAGTTATTTTAATTTGCTTTTCTTTAATCAGTAGTGATTTACAGCCTAGCTTCTTAAACTCTGGGATGCAACTGCATATGGGATTGAGTAACTGAATGTGGGGGTTGTGAAAAATTTGGCAACAGTAGAAGATTATGTATACCGATTTTATATACCTATATACCTGGGGTTGCTTAAAAATTTCTCAGGCAAAAAGGGGTAGGAAGTAAAAAAAATTTAAGAAGCCATGATTTAGAGCATTTTTATGTGACTATCGATAGTGTTGATTTCATCTGAAAACTGCCTGTTCAAATCCTTTGACCCTTTATCAATTGGAGAACAACTTGTATTCTTATAAATTTCACTCAGTTCTCCATTATCTCTCTTCAAATCCCTATAGCCAGTTGTATTTTGTCCTCTCATTTTCCAATACAAATATCATTTTCCTTGGCAGAGAAAACAGAATAAGAGTTGAGTAGTTCTACCTCCTTTCTCTCATCTTATCTTCATCCCATTCACCCCAAAATGGAGGCCTTATCCCTTCTTTGAGCCTCATCTTTCTTCCAATATGGAGTTTCATTTTTTGTTATCCTTAATATTCCTTCCAGCCTCAGCTTTGTCTAACTAAGATTTAGCAATCTTGACACTGTTCTTAATTAGGACAACTTGTGTCCAGCTGTATATACATAACAGAGGCAAGAATGTAGCCAGGTAGGATGAAAAAAATGACTTTGCCCTCTGGGCTTAGTTTTTTGTTTTTTTTGCTAGCTTGGACTCATTTGTATGGTAAGACTCAAAGGACTTTAGGTGCTCAGGAAAAACAAAACAAAACTATGAGACAGTTTTGTAGGTTTTTTAGAGGGGCAGAGTCTCCCCCTGAAATGCACTTAGCATAGTTTTCCCATGTGGAAGTTAAATTGGATTTACAAGAGCTTTCTAAACCCAGACCCAGTGAATTTAGTCCTAGCACGTGCTATTTATAATTAGCTATCTGACTGCTAACTGTTTGGTTTTTTGTTGTTGTTTTAGTGAGACAATTGGGGTTAAGTGACTTGCCCAGGGTCACACAGCTAGTAAGTGTTAAGTGTCTGAGGCCGGATTTGAACTCAGGTACTGACTCCAGGGCTCTATCCACTGCGCCACCTAGCTGCCCCATGTTTGTTTGTTTTTTAAAAGAGATCTTAGCCCTTGAAGTTGAGGATTCTCCTTTTGGAGAAGAGTATGCTCTGAGAATAGACAGATTCTCTTTGTCATGGGGGAAATAGGTGGTGGGGGTCCTTAGGTATTCCTCTGTAAAAAATTCACACAAAGTACAATGAGAATAAAGTGGTCTTTTTGTCATAAAAGTATTTTATTATTTTCTAGTTACATGTAGAGATAGTTTTCAACATTTGTTTTTATAAGATTTCTAGTTCCAAATTTTTCTCCCTCCCTCCTCCCTGCCCCAAGACAGCAAGCAATCTGATAAAGGTCAAGTATAATCACATTAAACATATTTCTGCATTAGTCATGTTGTGAAAGAAAAATCAGAACAAAAAAGGGAAAAACTTCAAAAAATAAAAAACAAAATAGAAACAGTATGGTTCAATCTGCATTTAGATTCCACAGTTCTTTTTTCTGGATATGGAAAGCATTTTCCATCATGAATCCTTTGGAATTATAGATTTCTGAGAAGAGTTGATCATCACACAATGTTGTTGATACTGTGTACAATATTCTAGTTCTACTCATTTCATTCAGCATCAGTTCATGTAAGTCCTTCCAGAATTTTCTGAAATCTGCCTGTTCATTGTTTCTTTTCTTTCTTTCTTTCTCTTTTTCTCTCTTTCTTCCTTTCTTCCTTCCTTTCTTCCTTTCTTCCTTTCTTTCTTTCTTTCTTTCTTTCTTTCTTTCTTTCTTTCTTTCTTTCTTTCTTTCTTTCTTTCTTTCTTTCTTTCTCTCTTTCTTTTTGGTGAGGCAATTGGAGTTAAGTGACTTGCCCAGGGTCACACAGCTAGTAATTAAGTGTCTGAGGTTGAATTTGAACTCAGGTCCCCCTGAATCCAGGGCCAGTGCTCTATCCACTGCGCCACCTAGCTGCCCCTTGCTCATTGTTTCTTACAGCACAATAGTGTTCCATTCCATTGATATACCACAACTTGTTTAGCCATTTCTCAATTGATGGGCATCCCTTCAATTTCCAATTCTTTGCCACCACAAAAAAGAGCAGCTATAAATATTTTTGTATATGTGGGTCCTTTTCCCTTTTTATGATCTTTTTCGGATAAAGACCTAATAGTGGTATTGCTGGGTCAAAGGGTATACAGAATTTTATAGCCCTTTGGGCATAGTTCCAAATTGCTCTCCAGAATGGTTGGATCAGTTCATAGCTCTACCAACAACGCATAAAATGGTCTTTTATTTGGGCACTAGAGAAAGTGACAGAGAGGAAAGTGGAAGACTTCAGCCTCAAGGGAAGGAGATTGCTTAGAAACATTCTCCTCCCAGAACAGAAGAAAGGCCAAAGCCTTTATAGAGGATAGATGGGGTGACCACCTGACAATTGAAAGTTCCTTTTGGGGGTGAAGATAGCTTGAATGAGGGGTGGTGGTCCTGACTTCTGGAAGCTATCTTTGTCCCAGGCCCCGCTTATCTCCCCTTAATTCTTATGTGTGTCCATCCTTCAGTTTAGCTTCTCAAGGAGAAAGCCTCTGAGTTACCCCAGATCCATATCACTCTTTATGGAGGAGAATGAAAGTTAAGGGTTTTTCACTAATATAATAACTTAGCCCTTGGAGTTTTAAACTAAAAGAGAGATGGCAAAGCCGCTCTTCTTCTTAGGAGGAATACATAGAACCTCAGGTGAAGACTTCAGCTGAAGTCAGAGCTAGAAGCAAAGACCAGTCCCATCATCATATGCCAAGAAGAGGCTTGTCCAGCAGCAGCATCCAGCAATGGCTATGTGGGAATAACTGAGGATAATACCTGGCAGAGATGATGAACCGCACCCACACACCTAACAAAGAACACATCTGGCAGACATGTCATGCCATGCTCAATGGGTACCAGGACCTGCAGGACCAGCATGATAACATCATCAGAAGACATCTGTGGTCCTTCAGCATCAGAGGAATGAGTTGTTCCATCATGTACGTGCCTTGGCCATGAACATTCCCTATGAATCTGCTCTTCTACATATGTGCCCTACCCATCTGTGTTCTTAAGGAAATGATTCTCCTTGAGAAAACCCTAGGTATGTCCATTCTTCCCATTGATAGCTAAAATGATAGAAAGGGAAAATGACAAATGTTGGAAGGGATGTGGAAAAATTGGGACACAAATACACTGTTGGTGGAACTGTGAACTGGTCCAGCCATTTTGGAGAGCAATTTGGAATTACACCAAAGAGTTATAAAACTGGGGTAAACCCTTTGGCATAGCAATGCTATTATAATTAATTATTCTTATTTACATTAGACTATTAGGTCTGTTTCCCAAGGTGATCAGAGAAAAAGAATTGATATGTTCTAAAATATTTATAGCAGCTCTCTTTGTGCTGGCAAAGAACTGGAAATTGAGGGGATGCCCATCAATTGGGGAATGGCTGAATAAGTGGTATATGATTGTGATGGAATACTACTGTGCTTTAAGAAATGATGAGCAGGTTGATTTTAGAAAAACATGGAAAGACTTGCATGAAATAATAAAGAATTAAATGTGTAGAACCAAGGGGACATTGTATATGGTAATGACATTATTGTTCAAAGAATAACTGAATGACTAAGCTATTCTGCGTATTATCAATACTCAAATCAACCACAAAGGACCTATGAAAGAAGATGCTATCCACTTCCAGAGAAAGAACTGATAAATAGAGGTATGCATAGTATAGTTTTACACACACACACACACACACACACACACACACACATACACACACACACACACACACACACATCAAATAGTGGCATTCTCTAGTGAGGCGGATGGAGGGAGACAGTTCAGAACTTAAAATGTAAGAAAAAATAAAATAGACTAAATTTAAAAAAGAAAAGACATTAAATGAAAATGATGAAAGAAAATTATGAAAAGACAAATAACATTTTGGTAAAAGAGACACAAAAAATTGAAGAAAATGACACCTTAAAACCAGAATTGTGTATTGTAATAGCATTACTGTTCAAAGAATAACTATGAATGACTAAGCCATTCTGAGTATTATAAATACTCAAATAAACTACAAAAGAGTCAAATGCATAAAAATAAGAGCCATTCCCCAGTGGATAAATGGTCAAAGGATATAAACAGACAGTTTTCAGATGAAGATATCAAAGCTATCTATAGTCACATGAAAAAATACTCTATATCACTATTGATTAGAAAAAGACAAATTAAAACAACTCTGAGGTACTACCTTTCACCTATAAGGAATGACAAATCCTAGAGGAGATGAGGAAAAATAGGCATATTAATGAATTGTTGGTAGAGTAGTGAACTGGTCTAACCATTTTGGAGAACAATTTGTAACTATGCCAAAAGGGTTATAAAACAGTGTGTAACCTTTGACCCTGAAATACCATTATTAGGTCTGTATCCCAAAGCAAACAAAGAAAAAGGAAAAGGACCTACATGTAAAAAAATATTTACATCATTCTCTTTGTGGTAACAAAGAATTGGACAACAAGGGGATGCCCACCAATTGGGGAATGGCTAAACAAATTCTGTTATATGGTTGTGATGGAGCACTATTGTGCTATATGAAATAATGAGGGGGATGGTTTCAGAAAAACATGTCAAGACCTATATGAATTGACGCAAAGTGAAGTGAGAACTGGAAGATTATTACGCATACTATGTCCTAATGTCATAATGATGATTGTCTGTGAAAGACTTGGTTATTCTTATCAATATAATGAATCTAAAGGACTCAATAAAAAAATGCTATCCAACTTCAGAAAGAAAACTGAGGAATTCTGAGTACAAATGAAGTATGCTTTTCCAATTTATCTTCCTTCCTTCCTTCCTTCCTTCCTTCCTTCCTTCCTTCCTTCCTTCCTTCCTTTCTTCCTTCCTTCCTTCCTTCCTTCCTTCTTTCCTTGATGTTTTTGGCAACAGGGCTAATGTAGAAATATGTTTTACATGATTTCACATGTATAATTGATATCATATTCAGTTGGTAGGGTAGTGAGTAGGAGGGAGGGATAATTTGGAACTCAAAATGTAAAAAGAAAAGAATGTTAAAAACAAATCAATAGGGGGCAGTTAGGTGGTGCAGTGGATAAAGCACCGGTTCTGGATTCAGGAGGACCTGAGTTTAAATCTGAGCTGAGATACTTGACACTTACTAGCTGTGTGACCTTGGGTAAGTCACTTAACCCTCATTGCCCCACCAAAAAAAAAACAAACCCCAAAACAAAACAAACAAAATAACAGCAACAACAACAAAAAATAAATCAATAGAGGCAGCTAGGTGGTGCAGTGGATGGAGCACCAGCCCTGGAGTCAGGAAGACCTGAGTTCAAATCCGACCTCAGACACTTGACACTTACTAGCTGTGTGACCCTGGGCAAGTCACTTAACCCCAATTGCCTCCCCCCACCAAAAAAAAAATCAATCAATCAATAAACACACATATTATATGTGCGTGTGTGTGTGTTTAGAAAAATACCTCTAATGATCAAAAAACCATTCTTTTTTTTTAGTTTCAAATTCTTTCCTTTCCCCTATACCATCCCCCACCCAATAAGGGAAAACCCACCAAACCTATTATAAATTTGTATAGTCATGCAAAATAAATTTCTGCATTAGATACGTTCCCGAGGGTGGGGGGGGCAAGAAAAAGAGGAGGAAAAACCCTTTTGAGCAGAAGAGTTTCTAAGCTGGACTCACTCAACCTCATGGAATGCCTTCAAAGAGCAACAAAGTATTTGGAAAAAACCAGCAAGTAATGGCTACAAACTGAACCAGGCAAAATTTCCCTATAAACCAAATTTTCTAATGCTAATAACATCTCATTTCTCACTTGGCTGCACTACTTTGGGACTCTGACTTTTCCATCATGCCTCCCTGTTGGGTACTTTCCTGGGCCAGGTCAGCAATTTTCCTTTTCCTTTGGTGTGTTTTCTTCTTGCATTAGATTGTAAGCCTCTTGAGGTCAGGGACTGTCCTTTTTGTATTTGTATCCTCAGCACTTAGCACAGTTCCTGGCACATAGTAGGTACTTAATAAATGTTTACTGAAATTGAAATTTAGTTATCAGGAGCAGCTAGGTGGCACAGTGGATAAAGCACCGGCCCTGGATCCAGGAGGACCTGAGTTCAAATCCGGCCTTAGACACTTGACACTTACTAGCTGTGTGACCCTGGGCAAGTCACTTAACCCTCATTGCCCTGCCAAAAAAAAAAAAAAGAAAAAAGAAAAAGAAATTTAGTTATCAATTTGAAGATCTGGTAAATGACACTGAAGGAAACTTGGTTCCTATCCTCTTCCTTTGAGGCATCTCATTGAAGCCTGGGCAAGTCACTTAACTCTCATTGCCCTGCCAAAAAAAAAAAGAAAAAAGAAAAAGAAATTTAGTTATCAATTTGAAGATCTGGTAAATGACACTGAAGGAAACTTGGTTCCTATCCTCTTCCTTTGAGGCATCTCATTGAAGCCTGTCCTGTAGAAAGAAAACAGCATGGGTTCAGAGCCAGAGGACCCAGGCTCAAATGATCACTACCTGACTAACTCTGACCAAGTTACTTAACTTCCCAATGACTCAGTTTCCTCATCTGCGAAATGAGAGAGTATATTACATGGCCTCTGAGTTCCTTCTAGCTAAAGATCCATGATTCTATGATTGGTATTTCCTTTTAGCTATAAGATTTAGACTTGGAGTGATCCTAAGAAATAACATAGGTCCAGCTGAGGCCTAAAGAGATTAAGTGATTTACTTTTCAGTCATTTTTCAGTGGTGTCCATCATTTCCTGACCCCATTTGGAGTTTTCTTAGCAAAGATACTGGAGTGGTTTGCTAATTCCTTCTCTAGCTCATTTTACAGATGAGGAAACAGAGGCAAACAAGGTTAAGTGACTTGCCCCGGGTTACACAGCTAGTAAATGACTGAGAGAAAATGTTGTGAGAAAAGAGAAGAGATCTTGGAATGGACCCTTGGATTCTATCCACAGTTAGGTGGAGACTGTGAAGAAGTGACTAGGAAGGTAGGAGAACCAAGAGAGAACAGTGTTGTGAAAACTCATAGAAGAGAAAACTACCCAGGAGGAGTTGTTGACAGTGTCAAATGCAGCAGAGAACTCAAGAGGGATGAAAGCTGGGAAGAGGTCATGGGATTTGGCAATTAGGAGATCCCTGGTAACTGGGAGAGAGCAGTTTGGGTGGATTGATAAACTCTGAAGCCAGACTACAAGAGGCTGAAAAGTGAGTGAAAGGAAACAAAGTAGAAAAAAATGTCTCACCAGTTTTTTCCAGGAGTTTGGCCATGAAAGGGAGAATCCAGGATGATATCTTGAGGGGGTGGTAGGATCAAGCAAGGGTATTTTAAGCACAGAGGGGAACTGGACCCATTTGTAGGCACAAGGGCAAAAGCCAACAGAGAGGAAGAGACTGAGGACTAGAGACAGGGGGGAGGATTACCAGGGTAATCTGCAGAAGGAAAAGGGAGAGAATTGTATGGGGTGTGAATAAAGGGGTTGGCTTGTACTTGTAACCCTGATCCTATCCCCTCTAGTCAGAGCCTGGAGAAAAGGAGAAAGCGGGAGATGATGGAACAAGGTTTTGAGATGAAGAGAAGGGGAGAAAATGGAACTCACAGGGAGTGCCCTCTGCTTTCTCATGAAAGTGTGAGTTGAGTTCTTCGGCTGGGAGGATAGAGGAAAAGCTTGGAACAGCTGGTGGGGAGTATCACAGAGATTAAAAGAGAGTAAAAGGATTGCTTCGCAGTGAGGTAAAGTTCAGATTAGGGAACATAAATTTATAGTGATCTACTTACTGGTTGAGTGACTTCTTCCGGCCCCATTCAGTAGCATACCAATGAATAGGAATGGAAGGAGCAGATGGTGAGGGAATAGCTTAGGGCAATAATAGAAAGAGAAAGATGACCCAGAGGCTATCATTCTGTATGGTTTAGCACATCCTGTGCAGGCTAACCTCAGCTACCCTCTAAGTCTGTCTAGTCTGGCCCACCAGGAAACTCATGGGTCTCCTGCTGTGACACCACAACAAATTTCACCACTTTGTTTATTCTAAAAATAATTCTGGGGGCAGCTAGGTGGAGCAGTGAATAAAGCACCGGCCCTGGATTCAGGAGGACCTGAGTTCAAATGCGACCTCAGACACTTGACACTTATTAGCTGTGTGACCCTGGGCAAGTCACTTAACCCTTATTGCCCACCCCGCCAAAAAAGGAAAGAAAGAAATATAATTCTGTTTGTCCCATCCAGTTCAGTCAGAAAGGATCATCTTAGAAGTTGGTCAGGCGCAGCAGAAAGTGACACTGTTCTCACAGACAGAGCATCATACCCCACTCCGACCTCTGTTAACCTGTGTATGGGAGAATGGCAAGCTATTTTCAGGGCTTCCTGGGGGCCCAGGGCAGGCATCAGCAGGGCAAAAGAGGAAGAGTCTTTCCATTACTTCTGCCCTTGGAAAAAGAATGGGTCAGTTTAGAGCATGATAGTTGGGAAGGAGGAAGTTACATAGTGGTAACTACTTCATCAAATCTGTTTTTCCTTCTGGATGGGAGGTAATGGAAGTATGTTAATTAGTTTCTTTTCAATTGTCAAGTCTTCTTGATTGGGAATTTAGGGTCATAGAAGACTGGGATTTATGTATATTTATGTCATCTATATTATACACACGTATATACATATTCTCAGAGGGAAGGCATTACCATTGAGGACTGGGAAAGATTTCTTGAAGAAAATGAGACTAGCTGAGACGTGAAGGAAGCTGAGGAAATCAGGAGACAGAGAGAAGGAAGATGAAAATTTATTGGGGAAAGCTAGTGAAAATGCATAGTCAGGAAATGGAATATCTTTTGTGAGGAACAATAAGGAGACCAGAATTCATTGAAGTGTTGAACACGTGAAGAAGAGTAAGATGTAGGAAGATGGGAATGGGAAGAATGAACCAGGTTATAAAGGGCTTTGCAAACCAAGCAGAGGATTTCATATTTGATCTTGGGGGCAATAGGAATCCATGGGGGCTTATTGAATAGGGAAATGACATGGTCAAACACGTTCTTTAGGAAGATCACTTTGATAACTAAATGGAGGATGGAATGGAAAATGTAGAGACTTGAGGTAGGAAGGCCAAGCAGAAAGCTGTTGGAATAGTACAGGCATGAGATGGTACAACCCTACACCAGGATGATTACAGTGTAAGAGGAGGGAATAATGTATATATGAAAAATGCTGTAAAGGCAGAATCAACAGGACTTGGCAACAGATTAAATATAGGAGGTGAGAGAGAATGAGGAGTTGGGAGACTGGATGAAAGCAATTTGGAACTATACTACAAAAGTAGTCACTGAATTGAACATACCCTTTAACCTAGTGATATAGATACCAGACCTATATCCTGAAGAAATCAAAGAAAAAAGAAAAGGATCCATATGCAGAAAAATATTTATAGAAAATCTTTTGGTTATAGTAAAGAACTAGAAATTAGGGGGGTGACCATTGAGAATGATTTTTTTTAAGTTATACATGAATAGTCATGCAAAACAAGAATGATTTTTAAAATTAGGGTATATTACTATAATGGAATATTATTATATCCTAAGACATGATGAAAGGGACAGATTTTGGAAAAACATAGGAAGACTTATATGAACTGATACAGAATGTAGTGAGCAGAACCAGGAGAAAAAATTCATACAATAATAACAACATTAGGGAAAAAATCTAATTTAAAAGGCTTAAGAGTTATGTTCAATACAATGACCAATCTGTGGTCTCATTTACAATCTTCTTTTTCTGTCCTACTCTCTTCTATATAAGAATGCATGTTTCATTTGGTGTTTATCTATTTGGTGTAAGTTAGCTTTGTTAATTTTAAAAAGACATTGAAGAATTATGAACCTTTCCATATAGGTGGAAGACTTAGCCTTAGAAAGGAAAGGATAAGGTGAATGTAGAGATACTTCGAGGTGTATGTAGAAGTGTGTTAGTAAAAATTATTAATAACTGGCTTTCTGTAAAGCAAGTTAATTTTAAGTTTAATTTGAATATAAACATTTTCCCATCTCCTATTAGGTATAGAAATCAATAAAACAACAAATCAAGTCTTGATCTGTAGCATTCCCCAATTTCCTAGGCAAAAATGCCTACAATGAACATTTAACACTTGGCTCTTGTTAACTGGTACTAGTTGAACTGGTTGTATGCATCTTGACTCTGGCCTTAAATTCCCAACTCATAACTTCACTAGTAACCCAGATATATTTCCCCTTCAGGGTTCTAAGGATATTTCTGAGGGGGTAGTGGGATTCTTCTATCTGTTGTTAGCTTGAGCCTCCATCCTGTGTTCACCTCCAACTTTTGATTAGCACATTAGCTTTTACAAGGGAATTTTTACTGAAAGGACATATAGCAAGACTCAAACAACAACTACTTCTGAAACTTAAGGTGCCCTTTCCCCTCTAAATACTCTTTGGTTCTTGGGAAGAGGAGAGTCCATCTTAGAGATTTCCCTTCTGGGTGTGACATAGCTAATGTATGAGTTGCTTCTCTGTTTGCTAGTCATGGTATCTTGGCTACCAGGTGGGTCTCTGCTGGGCTGAGTCAAGCAGGCCACTCCTTGGGGCCATTTCCCTCCTGGGTTCAGCGGCTGGACATCTGTTGCCTCTTCTGAATTCTTTGAAACTCACCAAGTTGTACCCTGGTCTGTTCCATCTACAACTCATTCACTTGAGTGTAAGAAAGAAGAAATAGTAGCATCATTTGTTCAAGGCCACATGTGAGCCCAGATACAGAGATTTCTGGCACCACCTTTCTGTCTATCTCTCTTTGTCTCTGTTTCTGTCTCTGTCTGTCTGTCTCTGTCTCTGTCTCTCTCTCCATGTAGAGACATTCAGCAGTTTTTACCTTGATTTTCCCTTGGAAAGAGAGAGCTCGAGTTTCTTTATACATTTTCTTACTACTATCTTGGCATCCTATTAAAACTTTTCTTTACCATGCATGCAGTAAGTGGACGGGAAACAGTGACAAATTCCCAGAGCATGTTCTGCTACCAGGATAGGGCCCTTCTCTTACTTACCATCACAGTCTTCTAAAAGCAGGATCACCAAATCTGCCATATGGATCAACAGCTGGCAGAACTGTCATGCATGCTCTGAGGACCAGCCCCCCATTAAGCAGTTCTTCCCTCGTTTCCCCCCTCCACATGGAGAAAAAGGAAGATGTGGAAACTCTGGCTCTTCAGTTTTGATTTTTTCAGAAAATTAAGATAACACTTTATCTTCAGGGAATGGAGGGAGATTGATAGGGGAATTTTTGTGATTTAGAATAAAAACAGGGAAGGCTTCTTACCTCTCCTATTCTCCCCTACCTTGTTCTTTCTTCAGATGCTAAATCCTTGGGCTCATTTAAAAATATTTTCTTTTAAAAATTCCTTATTACTGCAACAAACACCAAATAAAACGAGCCCTTCCATAAACAAAACAGAACAGAAAAAGGAAATTTATACACAAATTGCAAATCTGACCTTTGCAGTCAGGCAAAGCCAAACTTCCTTAAGTCCCAATTCTTCTTAGTTCTAGTGCCTTTCTTCTGTAATTATTTCCTATTTATCCTTTATATAGCTTGTTTTGTATATATTTCTTTGTATATTGTCTTCCCCATTAGATTGTAATTTCCTGGAGGACAGGGACTGTCTTTCACCTCTTTTTGTATCCCTGGGGCTTAGCCCAGTGCTGGGCACATTTTGTTGTTGAATCATTTCAGCCATGTCTGATTCTCCATGACCCCATTTGGGGTCTTGGCAAAGATACTAGAGCGGTTTGCCATTTTCTCCTCTAGCTCATCGTTGAGATGAGGAAACTGAGACAAAGAAAGTTAAGTGACTTGCCCAGCTGAGGTCACACAGTTACGAAGTATCTAAGGCCAGATTTGAACCCAGGAAAATGAGTCTTCCAGATTCCAAGCCCAATGCTCTATCCTCTAAGCCACCTAGCTACGCTAGTACCTGGCACATAGTAGGTGCTTAGTAAATATTTATTGATTAGGGCAGCTAGGTGGCACAGTGGATAAAGCACCAGCCCTGGAATCAGGAGATCCTGAGTTCAAACCCGGCCTCAGGCACGACACTTACTAGCTGTGTGACCCTGGGCAAGTCACTTAACCCTCATTGCCCAGCAAAAACAATAAAAAAAAGTCATGTGAATATTTATTGATTAATTGAATCTTCACCACCTAACAGCTTGCTTTTCCCTCCAAGTATAAAACAAATTCAATATCTAACTTTCAAGCTGTCTCTCCAGTCTGTTTCCTTCTGATCATCCTCATTTTCTTGATGCATCCAAAAAAAAAATAAGGCTTCAATGCTTTTCTTCTCTTTTTTCTTTTGGAAACTCTATCGTATCCCGCCTCTTCCTCACACTTCCCATTCCCCCCACTGAAAAAACAAACAAACAAATTAGACTAATTTCTGAACCTAATGTGTTCTAGAGCCATAGTTCAGGAATGATATTAACTGTCTGGAGTGTATCCAGAGGAAGACCTTCCAAGAATAAGGGGGGAACTTGCAATCATTTTACATCCTGGACAACAAGAACCTTGAGGCTGTAAAGGCCACTTATGCTCTAAAAGTGTGAGGTATACTACGAGCTGGTAGAAGAGGCATCTCACCTTCTCAGATTGTACCAGCCTTACGTGAAAGATGCCAAGAACCCATGGACAAAAGAGTAGCCTCTGATAGTTTGCTCTTTCCTGTTTATTTATATGTCCTTCTCTTTGCCTATATTTGATCTGTTTGAGAAGTTGGTACATGGGCTTCTTGTTGAATGGAGGGCTTATATATGGCCACGTTCACATTGAGAATCCTTTTTTCAATACTTGACTGGGAGAATGAAATAGCAGCATAGACACCAGCAGGTGTTTGCCTTATAAACCTGGTCTTGTTTGCAATCATAGAATTCTTCAATTAGAGGTTCTTAACTTGGGTTTGGGAAACTTTTTTTAGAGCATTTTGGTAATTGGATTTCAACACAATCAGTTTCCTTTGTATTCCTATGTATTTTATTTTATGCATTTAAAAACATTGTTGTGAAAAGGGATTTGTAAGCTTCACCAGATTGCTAAAGTGGTCCCCGACATAAACAAGGCAAAGAAGGCCTACCTTGGAGATACTCTAGTCCAAACTCCCCCTTTTTTTCATGGAATCTAAGGCTTAGAGAGACACTTGCCCCAAGAACACACATCAATTTAGTGGCAAATCTGAAACCAGAACCCAAGTCTTCTGATTATATCTATTGGTTTTTATCCTGTTCTATGATGTCCAGAGAAGAAGGGGACAATGGAAGGACTTGATCTATATCTTCTAATCTTATTCAGGAGGAGAGATGAGGGAACTCTTACCAGATGATCTCACTTCTTTGAAGGTGAAAGAGAGAAAGGGATGAGAGTGGAATTGGAGTCTTAGTCAAAGAGGAACAGAATTAAAACAGTTGCTGCAGGGTCTGAGATAAACCAATAAAAGATGAATAAAAGCATTACCCTGTAACATTGATGGTCCACTTGATGCATGACTGAAATAGTTGCCTATGTGGTCAGGACTATGAAAGGATAGAAGCAAAGCTGGAGCGGAGGTGGTAGACTAGCATAGGGAGGGACCAAGGGACTGGAAATCCAAAGAGTAGGCTCAGGAAGAGTGAGATCATAAGAGAATTATCAGGACAGGAAATTGTAGTCAGAGTTCAGGATCTAGGGAGTTGACCAGTTTTAATTGATGGCAAAGCGTATGTGTGGTCTGATCTTTACCACTGTTTAATCAGCAAAGTCCCCTTGAGTTGTCCTGCAGCAGTTGCTTTGGCAGGAGAAGGCTGGCTTTCTTTATTGTGGTTAAAAGTAGTCAGAAGTGAGTGTGAGTCCTGGATCTATCACTTCCTAGTTGTATGACCTGGGCATTCATGTCTCCAAATTGTCATTTTTCTTACCTTTCAAATAAGGGATTGAACTTCCAGTTCTAACAGTTTATGAAAGTATGAGTCTATATTTGAAGGGTTACCATCTTTAAATTACCCTTGGCTTCCAAGTGCAGAACTGGGGCCAAAAGATTGGGGCCAATTTTGGCTCAATATGAGGAAAAAATTCCTAACAGTTAGAACTGTCCCTCATGGAGTTTACAGTCTAGTTTTGACCTTTAACACATATGCAAATAATCATAATACTTAATATCACATTTTAAGTGCGTAGAAAGATGCAAAACAAAAGGTTATAGGAATCCCTGAGGGGTGGGTTACTATCAATAGTGGGATCCGGGAAGACTTCATGGATGAAATGATATTTGAATTAGGCATTAAATGTAGGACATTCTGGGCATAGAGAACAATGTAAACAAACTCCTGGAGGTTAGAAAGCATAGGATAGGGGCAGCTAGGTGGCGCAGTGGATAGAGCACTGGCCCTGGAGTCAGGAGTACCTGAGTTCAAATCTGGCCTCAGACACTTGACACTTACTAGCTGTGTGACCCTGGGCAAGTCACTTAACCCCAATTGCCTCACTAATAAATAAATTAAAAAATAAAATTTTTTTAAAAAGCATAGGATAGGGGCAGCTAGGTGGCGCAGTGGATAAAGCACAGGCCTTGGATTCAGGAGGACCTGAGTTCAAATCCAGCCTCAGACACTTGACACTTAACTAGCTGTGTGACCCTGGGCAAGTCACTTAACCCCAATTGCCTCACCAAAAACCAAAAAACAAACAAAAAGTAAAAAAGCATAGGATAGGGGCAGCTAGGTGGTGCAGTGGATAAAGCACCGGCCCTGGATTCAGGAGTACCTGAGTTCAAATCCGGCCTCAGACACTTGACACTTACTAGCTGTGTGACCCTGGGCAAGTCACTTAACCCCCATTGCCCCATAAAAAAAATAAGAAAATAAAAAATAAAAAAAAGCATAGGATAGAGCATGAATGAGGTGGAGGGAGTAGCACAGTTTGGTTGGAGTAAAAATTGAGGAGTACAATATTAGCTAAGGCTTCAAAGGTAGGGAGGTTCCAGATTGTTCAAATATATTCTACTAAGTATGAATGCTAACTTCAGATAAACCCGGCTGGGTATTCTTTTTACTAAAAGCATAGATCTGTAATTTTAGAGCTAGAACAGATCTTTTAATTAATACGTATTTTTAAATTAAATTAAATGAATAATTTAACTCAATGCTCTCATTTTACAGATGAGAAAAATGAGGCCCAGACTTGCTTGTTTGTCACTGTGTAATTTGTTTGAATTTTCACAGTGGAAGAACTATGTGACCTAGTAGTTAGAGTGCTGACTTTGGAGGCAAGAAAACCTGGGTTCAAATCAATCTTACCATAGATACTTACTTGCTATGTTACCCTGGTCAAGTCACTTGACTTCCTTTGGATTGTTAATATCTGTGGCTCTTACCTTATAGGATCAGATAGGAGGATCAAATGAGATAATTTGTAAACATTAGAGCATCTGTAGTTAGGACTGTCTGTATTCACTTTCTCAGAGCAAGGCCAGCTATACTTCCCACTTAGGGAGTTGGGAGAGAGGGATTCTTTTTTAATGTCATCATATCGGGCCCTTATTCCGGATGTGTTCCCCATTCTGTTAGCCACGAGTGGCTAGCACCCCAGTTCCTTTCAACTAATTAGCATGAGTTTGCTTTTACAAAGGGAAATTTACTTCCCATAGACAGCAAGAACAGAAATACAAATATTTTCCCCCATCACCTCAGGGTTACACTCTCCTATTACTGGTTCAGTCTCTGGGGAGAGTGGGCTCAGACTTAGCACAGTTTCTACTTAGTATTTATTCCCCCAAGTTTACATACAAATATCATCATTTCCACTGAATAAGTCATCATTTCAGCTATCTTTGGGCTAGACCCCAAAAGCTAAAGATTGCACTTCACCTCCTAACGGCATCAATGCTGGTGCAGATGTAAAGCCCAGCATGGAACTGGCTCCCAGACCCTTGGGCCTACTCCAGTAGTTTGCTTTCCTGACCTTTCCAAACTCACGTTGCTGTAGCCTCCAGATTCATCTCCTTTTCTTTTACATTTATGTAAAAGGAATAAATGCTGAGGCAAAGACCCGAGGTCTGTATTCACCAGACCACATCTTAACCTCTAATGGGGTGAACCAAAAGGCTCTCCCTTCATGGCACTGTCTCTCCCACACAGAAAAATATAGCTTAAGAAAAGATGTCAAATTAAGAGAGGAAACTAAGTCGATTACTGTCTTTTGAATGAACCCCCAACTCTAACCACGTAGCCAATTAAAATTTTTTTTTTTTGCTGGACAATGAGGGTTAAGTGACTTGCCCAGGGTCACACAGCTAGTAAGTGTCAAGTGTCTGAGGCTGGGATTTGAACTCAGGTCCTCCTGAATCCAGGATCAGTGCTTTATCCACTGTGCCACCTAGCTGTCCCCCCATGCAGCCAATTAAAGAGGTTCCTCATAGCTGACTAGAATCAGCATGCTCCAAATCTCTCTAAGGTATTCCTATTATGCGGTATTACAACTCTCCTGGAAGCAGGCTCCCCAGTCTCTACCACATGGGCATGCTCATAAGGACCAGTCTCAGTGGCTAGTACCTTGCCACTCATCATACAAATGCCACTTATTAGTATTATAGCTTGAACCCAGGATCCTTTTACTCCAAATCCAGTGCTTTTTCCATTCATTAATTCTCTAATTCGGTCCTCGCAGTGACTGTTCCCCTCAAATTCCAATCCCTCTCTTCCTCATACTTCCCTGACTGAGCATACAGGTTGGTCTTTGACATTATTGAGAAAGCCAACACCTTTTGCTTTGAGCTTCTGCATCTTCCCTCCTTTTTGTCTCCAGTACTTCTGCCTCTGCACCAGAATCCTTTTTTTTATTTAAATAAAAGTATTTTATTATTTTCCAGTTACATGTAAAGATAGCTCTCAGCATTTGTTTACATAAGATTTCCAATTTCAAATTTTTCTTCCTCCCTCCCCTCCCTCCCCCCTCTCCTTCCCCCCCCCCAGACAGCAGGCAATCCGATATAGGTTATAAATATATATATATATTTATATATATTTACATACACATATACATAACATTAAACATATTTCTGCATCAGTCATGCTATAAGAGAAGAATCAGAGCAATAAGGAAAAACCTCAAAATAGAAAAACAACAGCACCAAAAACAAAAGAAATAGTATGGTTCAATCAGCATCCATATTCCACAGTTCTTTTTTTTTTTTTTCCTGGATTTGGAGAGCCTTTTCCATCATGAGTCTCCTGGAACTTTCTTGTACCATTGTATTGGTGAGAAGAATTCAGTCTATCACAATTGATCAACGCATAATGCTGATGATACGGTGTATAATGTTCTTCTGGTTCTGCTCATTTCACTCATCATCAGTTCATGCAAGTACTTCCAGGTTTCTCTGAACTTCTGCTTGTCGTTTCTCGCAGCACAATAGAATTCCATTACATTCATATACCACAACTTGTTCAGCCATTCCTCAACTGATGGGCAACCCCTCAATTTCCAATTCCTTGCCACCACAAAAAGAGCAGCTATAAATATTTTTGAACATGTGGGTCCTTTTCCCTTTTCTATGATCTCCTTGGGAAAAAGACCCAAAAGTCTGGACCAGAATCTTAACCATTTTTGTGTCATCGACTGCTTTGGCAAGCAGTCAGGGAAGCCTATGGAGTTCTCAGAAGCATGGTGGGGGTTTTTTTGTTTTGTTTTGTTTTTGGTGAGGCAATTGGGGTTAAGTGACTTGCCTAGGGTCACACAGCTAGTAAGTGTTAAGTGTCTTAGGCCGGATTTGAACTCAGGTCCTCCTGACTCCAGGGCCAGTGCTCTATCCTCTGTGCCACCTAGCTGCTCCAGAAGTATGTTTTTAAATGCATAAAATAAAAAAAGACTACTTAAAATTACAAAAGAAACCAATTATGTTGAAATAACTATAAAAATATTTTTAAAAATTAAGTTCACAGGGGGCAGCTAGGTGGTGCAGTGGATAAAGCACTGGCCCTGGATTCAGGAAGACCTGAGTTCAAATCCAGCCTCAGACACTTGACACTTACTAGCCATGTGACCCTGGGCAAGTCACTTAACCCTCATTGCCCCACAAAAAACAAAACAAACCAAAAAAACAAACCCTAAGTTCACAGATACCAGGTTAAGAACCACTTTTCTACACCCTGTTTGGTCTGAGAGAGATAGATGATCCCTTTCTTTTTCAAAGCCAGTTAGCTCTCTTCCTACCACATCACATTGCAGATGACCATCCTTCTCCTGTCAATGTTTCTTTTTTTTTTTTTTTTTTTTTTTTTGAGATATTTTATTTTTTCCGTTACATGTAAAGATAGTTCTCAACTTTTGTTTATACATGCTTTACAATTTCAGATTTTTCTCCCTCCCTCCCTCCCCTCCCTCCCCCCTCCCCTAGACAGCAGGTAATCTGATATAGGTTATATCTATATATCTCTATACATATACATATAGATATATATATATATATATACACACACACACATATATATACACATAACATTAATCCTATTTCTGCATTAATCCTGTTACAAGAGAAAGAATCAGAGCAGTGATGCAAAACCTCAAAATAGAAAAAAAAACAACAGCACCCAAAACAAAAGAAATAATATGGTTCAATCAGCATCTATACTTCACAGTTCTTTCTTTCTTTTTTTTTCTTGGATTTGGAGATCCTCTTCTATCATGAGTTCCCTGGAACTCTTCTGTACCATTGCATTGGTGAGAAGAATATAGTCCATCACAGTAGGTCAACACTCAATGTTGATGATACTGTGTACAATGTTCTTCTGGTTCTGCTCATCTCACTCATCATCAGCTCACGTAAGACCCTCCAGGTTTCTCTGAACTCTTCCTGCTCATCATTTCTTACAGCACAATAGTATTCCATTGTATTCATATACCACAACTTGTCCAGCCATTCCCCAATTGATGGGCACCCCCTCAACTTCCAATTCCTTGCTACCACGTAAAGAGCAGCTATAAATATTTTTGTACATGTGGGTCCCTTTCCCCCTTCCATGATTTCTTTGGGCAAAAGACCTAAAAGTGGGATTGCTGGGTCAAAGGGTATGCACAGCTTTATCGCCCTTTGGGCATAATTCCAAATTGCTCTCCAGAATGGTTGGATCAGCTCACAGCTCCACCAACAATGCATTAGTGTTCCAATTTTCCCACAGCCTCTCCAACATTTATTATCTTCCTTTTTTGTCATTTTAGCCAATCTGATAGGTGTCAGGTGGTACCTCAGAGTTGTTTTAATTTGCATCTCTCTAATCATTAGAGATTTAGAGCATTTTTTCATATGGGAATAGATAGCTTTGGTTTCTTCATCAGAAAACTGCCTGTTCATATCCTTTGACCATTTCTCAATTGGGGAATGACTTGGATTCTTATAAATTTGATTTAATTCCCTATATATTTTAGAGATGAGGCCTTTATCAGAAGCACTGGCCTCAAAAATTGTTTCCCAGCTTTCTGCCTCCCTTCTAATTTTGGCTGCATTGCTTCTGTTTGTACAAAAATTTTTTAATTTAATATAATCAAAATCATCCACTTTGCATTTTATAATATACTCTATCTCATGTTTGGTCAAAAACTGTTCTCCTTTCCAAAGATCTGATAGGTACACTATTCCTTTCTCTCCTAATTTACCTATGGTATCACCTCTTATGTCTAAATCATGTATCCATTTTGACCTTATTTTAGTATAAGGTGTAAGATGTTGGTCTAAGCCTAATTTCTGCCATACTATCTTCCAGTTTTCCCAGCAGTTTTTGTCAAATACTGAGTTCCTATCCCAGAAGCTGGAGTCTTTGGGTTTATCAAACACTACATTACTAGTGTCATTTACTACTGCATTTCCTGAGCCTAGCCTATTCCATTGATCTACCACTCTATTTTTTAGCCAGTACCAGATAGTTTTGATGACTGCCGCTTTATAGTAAAGCTCCAGGTTTGGTACCGCTAACCCACCTTCCTGTGAATTTTTTTTTCATTATTTCCCTGGATATTCTTGATTTTTTGTTTTTCCAGATGAATTTTGTTATTATTTTTTCTAGCTGTATAAAATAATTTTTAGGTAGCCTGATTGGTATGGCACTGAATAAGTAAATTAATTTAGGCAGTATTGTCATTTTTACTATATTAGCTCTGCCTATCCATGAGCAATTGATATCTTTCCAATTATTTAGATCTGATTTGATTTGTGTGAAGAGTGTTTGGTAGTTGTGTTCATAGAGTTCCTGGGTTTGTCTTGGCAAGTAGACTCCCAAGTATTTTATATTACCTACCGTTACTTTAAATGGAATTTCTCTTTCTATCTCTTGCTGCTGGACTTTGTTGGTCATGTATAGAAATGCTGATGATTATGTGGATTTATTTTATATCCTGCTACTTTGCTAAAGTTGTTAATTGTTTCAAGTAATTTTTGACTTGATTCTCGAGGATTCCTTAAGTATACCATCATATCATCTGCAAAGAGTGATAGTTTTGTTTCCTCCTTGCCTATTCTAATTCCTTTAATTCCTTTCTCTTCTCTGATTGCTAAAGCTAACATTTCTAGGACAATATTAAATAATAGGGGTGATAATGGACATCCCTGTTTCACCCCTGATCTTATTGGGAAGGCCTCTAATTTATCTCCATTGCATATAATACTTGCTGATGGCTTTAGGTAGATACTGTTTATTATTCTAAGGAAAGCTCCCCCTATTCCTAAACTCTCTAGTGTTTTTATTAGGAATGGGTGCTGTACTTTGTCAAAAGCTTTCTCTGCATCTATTGAGATAATCATATGATTTTGGTTGGTTTTCTTATTGATGTGGTTGATTATGTTAATAGTTTTCCTAATGTTGAACCAGCCCTGCATTCCTGGTATAAATCCCACCTGGTCATAGTGTATTATCCTGGTGATCACTTGCTGTAATCTCCTTGCTAATATCTTATTTAAGATTTTAGCATCAATATTCATTAGGGAGATTGGTCTATAATTTTCTTTCTCTGTTTTTGCTTTGCCTGGTTTGGTATCACCACCATATTTGTGTCATAAAACGAATTTGGTAGAACTCCTTCTTCACCTATTTTTCCAAATAATTTGTATAATATTGGAATTAATTGTTCTTTAAATGTTTGGTAAAATTCACCCGTAAACCCATCTGGCCCTGGGGATTTTTTCTTAGGGAGTTCATTAATAGCTTGTTCAATTTCTTTTTCTAATATGGGTTTATTTAAGGATTTTATTTCCTCTTCAGTTAACCTGGGCAGTTTGTATTTTTGTAAATATTCATCCATTTCATTTAGATTGTCAAATTTATTGGCATACAGTTGGGCAAAATATTTCCTAATTATTGCTTTAATTTCCACTTCATTGGTGGTAACATCACCCTTTTCATTTTTGATACTGGTAATTTGGTTTTCTTCTTTCTTTTTTTAAATCAAATTAACCAGTATTTTATCTATTTTATTGGTTTTTTTCATAAAACCAGCTCTTAGTTTTATTGATTAGTTCTATAGTTTTTTTGCTTTCAATCTTATTGATTTCTCCTTTAATTTTCAGGATCTCTAATTTAGTGTCTAATTGGGGATTTCTAATTTGTTCTTTTTCTAGCTTTTTAAGTTGCATGCCCAATTCATTAATCTCCTCTTTCTCTTTTTTATTCATGTAAGCATTTAGAGCTATAAATTTTCCCCTAAGCACTGCTTTGGCTGCATCCCATAGATTTTGGTATGTTGTCTCATTATTGTCATTCTCTTGGATAAAGTTATTGATTGTTTCTATGATTTCTTGTTTGGCCCATTCATTCTTTAGAATGAAATTATTTAGTTTCCAATTGATTTTCATTCTACTTTTCCCTGGCTCTTTCTTACATGTAATTTTTATTGCATCATGATCTGAGAAGGATGCATTTACTATTTCTGCCTTTCTACATTTGACTATGATGTTTTTGTGCCCTAATACATGGTCAATTTTTGAAAATGTGCCATGTACTGCTGAGAAAAAGGTATATTCCTTTCTATCCCCATTCAATTTTCTCCAGACATCTATCATGTCTAACTTTTCTAGTAATCTATTCACCTCTTTCACTTCTTTCTTATTTATTTTTTGGCTAGATTTATCTAATTCTGAGAGGGGGAGATTCAGATCCCCCACTAGTATAGTATTACTATCTAATTCCTCTTGTAACTCATTTAACTTCTCCTCTAAGAACTTGGATGCTATACCACTTGGCGCATACATATTCAATATTGATATTACTTCATTATCTATAGTACCTTTAAGTAAGATGTAATTTCCTTCCTTATCTCTTTTAATGAGATCTATTTTTGCCTGCACTTTGTCTGAGATAAGGATTGCTACCCCTGCCTTTTTTACTTTAGCTGAGGCATAATATATTCTGCTCCAGCCTTTTACCTTTACTCTGTGTGTATCTCTCTGCTTCAAATGTGTTTCTTGTAAACAGCATATTGTAGGGTTCTGGTTTTTAATCCACTCTGCAATTCGCTTCCGTTTTATAGCAGAGTTCATCCCATTCACATTCACAGTTATTATTACTGACTGTCTATTCCCCTCCATTCTATTTACCCCCTTTGTACTTTTCCCCCCTTCTTTCACCCTATTCCTCCTCACCGACGTTTTACTTTTTACCCCTGCCTCCCCCAATCTGCCCTCCCTTTTTATCACCCCCCTCTCTTTTCTTTACCCTTTTCTCCCTTGCTTTTGTCCTCCCTTCTCAGTCCCCCCCTTTCCCTTCCCCTTTTGTTTCCCTAAAGAGTGAGTTAAGTTTCTTTATCCCAATGAACGTATATGTTATTCCCTCTTTGAGTCAAATCTAATGAGAATAGGGTTGAAACCATGTTCCCCCCTCCTTTCTTTCCCTCTATTATAATAGGTTTTTTTCCACCTCTTCATATGATATAATTCATCCCATTCCACCTCCCCTTTCCTCTCCTCCCCATAGACTCCCTTTTTATCTCCTTAATTCTTTTGTATCATCACATCAAAGACAATTTATATTTATACCCTCTATATAAAGTCCTTCTCTCTGCCCAAATACATTTACAGTTCTTAAGAGTTATGAGTATTATCTTCCTGTGTAGGGATATAAACAGTTTAACCTAATAGGGTAACTTTTTTTTTTCCCCTCTGTTTACCTTTTAAACTTCTCTTGAGTCTTGTATGTTGAGATCAAATTTTCTATTCAGTTCTGGTCTTTTCACCAGGAAAGATTGAAAGTCCCCAATGTCATTAAATGTCCATCTTTTCCCCTGAAAGAAAATGCACATTTTTGCTGGGTAATAGATTCTCGGCTGCAATCCAATCTCCTTTGCCTTCCGGAATATCATATTCCAAGCCTTGCGGTCCTTTAATGTTGAAGCTGCCAGGTCCTGAGCAATCCTGACTGTGGCTCCATGATATTTAAATTGCTTCTTTCTGGCTGCTTGGAGTATTTTCTCCTTCACCTGATAATTCTGGAATTTGGCTACAATATTCCTTGGAGTTTTCCTTTTGGGGTCTCTTTCAGGAGGTGATCGATGGATTCTTTCAATGATGATTTTATCCTCTGATTCTATGATATCAGGGCAGTTCTCCTTAATAATTTCCTGGAATATGGTATCTAGATTCTTTTTCTGGTCATGGCTTTCAGGCAGTCCAATGATTCTCAAATTGTCTCTCCTCGATCTGTTTTCCAGATCAGTTGTCTTTCCAATGAGGTATTTCACATTTTCTTCTATATTTTCATTTTTTTTATTCTGCTTGACCGATTCTTGGTGTCTCATGGATTCCTTTTCTTCCAACTGTCCCACTTTAATTTTTAAGGCATTGTTTTCTTCAGTGAGATTATGCACCTTTTTTTCCATTTGGCTAAGTGAATTTTTTAAGGTATTGTTTTCTTCAGTGAGATTATGTACCTTTTTTTTCCGTTTGGCTAAGTGAATTTTTTAAGGTATTGTTTTCTTCAGTGAGATTATGCAGCTTTTTTTCCATTTGGCCAAGTGAATTTTTTAAGGCTTTGTTTTCTTCAGCTTCCTTTTCTAAGCTGCTGATTCTTTTTTCATAGTTTTTTTGTGTTGCTTTCATTTCTCTCCCCATTTTTTCTTCTACCTCTTGCAATTGATTTTTAAAATCCTTTTTGAGCTCTTCCAGGAAGGCTTTTTGTTCTTGCGACCAATTCACCTTCCCTTGTGAGGCTTCAGATGTAGACAATTTGAGGCTATTGTCCTCATCTGAGTTTGTGTTGGCTTCTTCCCTATTGATACAGAAGCTCTCAATGGAGAGGGCTCTTTTTTGCTTCTTACTCATTATTGCAGCTTATTTATTTATTCTTTAAGTTGAGGTCTGCTCTGGGGGCACCAGGGTCCCTGTTTTGGGCTTCTTGTGCAGGTGTATAGGTGCTGTGTGACCGGGCTTTTACTCTGAGGCCTTTATGGTGTGTGGAGATCCCCTGTCCTGCACTTCCTGTCTGATTGTGCTCGGCCAGCCAGGCGCCAGACCCCGGCGTCTGATCCCGCCGTTCGTGGCCCTCTCGGCCGGTGCAGGTAAGTTTTTCCACTGTCCTTCTTGGCCACCAGATTTTTGAACCAGGTCCCGGGAGCCTCAGTTGTTCGGCTGTGACCCGCAGCTCCTGCTGATTTGCCCCAACCCCCTCGGCGCTGGGTTGCTGCCCTGCGCTGGGCCTCCCTTTTGCCCGAGTCAGACCGACCTTTTCCTGAAGTCTTCTAAATTATCTCTGGTTGGAGGACTGTGTCTCTCTGTCTCTTTGCAGGTTCTGTAGTTTCAGAATCCGTCCAGAGGCTTGATTTAATGTTCATTTTGAGGGAACAGAAGGAGAGCTCAGGCAGCTTGCTGCTTCCTCTCCGCCATCTTGGCTCCGCCCCCCCTGTCAATGTTTCTAATCCTCTTTCAGAATGTGCTCATTCTCTGAGTTTTTTTTAGTCATAAGATGACAGACCAAGAGTTGAAAGGGACCTTAGAAGCCATCAAGTTCAAGTTTATAGATGAGGAAATTGAGGCACGGGGTGGCCAAGTGATTTGTCCAGTTTCACAAAGCTAGTAAGTGTCTGAGGCAGGATTTGAATCCAGATCTCCCTAATTCCAAGCACAGTATTTTATCCATGATACCACGCTGTCTCTTCAATTTCTTGCTCAAGGATCTTTTGCCTCTTTCTTCAAATATTCACATCCTTCCTCTATGTGCCACTTTGACCTTGCTACCTCCTTCAGCTAACCTTTGCTTTCTTTCCTCCTTTTTACTGTCATACTTCTTGGATGAGTGATCTCCATCTGCTTTTTCCATTTCCCATGCAACTATTTCATCCTTGTTAAAACAGTGCCATGACCTTTTAAAAGTCAAATCCAATGTCCATTTCTCATTTATATTTTACTTTAGCTGATCTAAGCCTTTTGACTATATTTACTGTTCTCCCTACCCCTCCTGGCCCTTTTTAAAAGCATTCATTCTTTGCTCTCACTGAGCATATACTATTATGCCTCTTTTCCTACTTTTCTGAAGGGGTCTGTTCTGTCTCTCCGTCACTGATTGCTCCTCCTCCTCTTAGATCCTTCCCACTTCTATCCTTAGATCCGGGCATTCTCCAAAGATCAGTCCTAGGCTCTCTCGATGCCCTCTCCCTTGGCATTGTCATCCTATTCCCTGTCTTCAAAAATCACAGAATCTCAGAGTTGGAAGGCACCTCACAGGCCATCTATTCCAACCTGTAACTAAACAAGAATCCCTTCTATAACATTCCCCCCAAACTGCCCAGCCTTTGCTTTAATGCCCCCAGAGAGGGTAACATCACCATCTCTCCAGGCTACCTATTCCACTTTACAATAACTTTAATCATAAGGAAGTATTTTCTTTTGTCCAATCTAAATTTATCTCTCTGTTTCTAGTTCTATCCCATGGAGGGAGGGCAAACATAACAAATTTATTTCCTCTTCAAAGTGACACTCCTTCAAAACCCTAAAAATGGCTATCATTTCTTCACTCATTCTCCTCTTTTCTAAACTAAATGTCTCCAGTTCCTTCAAACCATCTCCATATGTTATGACCTCGAGACCCTTTATCATTCCAATTGCCCTCTTCTGTATGGTCTCCAGTTTATCAATATCATCCCTACAATGTGGTACCCAGAACTGAACACAAGATTCCAGATCTTATCTGACCAGGGAAAAGTACAGGGGACTATCACCTTTTGTTATGTTGGACACTACACCTACAAATAGTGGCTCCTCCTTTTTGACTCTATGACACAAGGCAACCTAAGATTATATTAATTTTTTGGTGGTCATGTCATACTGTTGATTCATTTCTATGAGCATGACCATCAATTATACATTTCTCCTGATTTTTCTCCATAGTTGCCCATCTTTCTCTGCCAACTAGATATTTCCATGTAGATGTGCCACTGAAACCTCAAGCTCAACATGTCTAAAATCAGATTCATCATTTTCCTCCTTCCCCACCTCTCAGACCGGCTCCTCCTCTGGTTTTCCCTATTTTTTGCTAATGGTACTACTCTTCTCCCTACCACCCAGGCCCCAAACTTCAGTCATCTTTGACTCCTCTTTTTCCCTAATCACTCATATCCAATCAGCCACCAAGTCCTGTCAATCTTTCCTTTCTGATATTTTTCAAGTCTATTCCATCCCTACTTTCACTACTGTAGTCTTTAGAATCTCTTGCCTGTACACTTCCTACAGAGTCCTAACTTAGCTTGCTGTCTCTAATCTTATTTCATTCTGGATAATGCCACCTGCTGATTCCTCTTAAATATGATTTTCTTCAAATTACTTTCATGTTCAAAAGCCTTCAATTGCTACTCACTGCCTATTAGATCAAGTTCAAATTCCTTTGTCTGGCTTTCAAAGTTATATTCAGCCTGTCCAAGCTTATTTCCTACTACTTAAATTCAGCTTACATTCATTCTTATTACTTCTTAATAGGAGCCCTCTATTCTAGTTATTTCCTCTTGGCCTCCTAGCATTATCCTCTGGGACAGCACTGGCTGGCTAGAGTCCTAAGTGAAGAATCTCTCCAATAAGCTCACCACAGTGTAACAATTACTTTGAGGTTCCAACGACCATTTCAACTACCACTTTTTTTTGTGGGGCAATGAGGATTAAGTGACTTGCCCAGGGTCCCACAGCTACTAAGTGTCAAGTGTTTGAGGCCAGATTTGAGCTCAGTTCCTCCAGAATCCAGGGCCGGTGCTTTATCCACCGCGCCACCTAGCTGCTCCCATCAACTACCACTTGCAACTACCACTAACAAGTCAAGTCAGCAGAATGTGACTACTATATCCCACCAGGGCCAAGTTTCCTTAGCCAATATGAATACAATTCTTGTCAGCATCACTCCAGCTTATCTCAGGACATGTCATAATCATTCTAAATGTTTGCTTGATTGATTTGGGACTTCTCATCTTATTAAGATATCAGAGCGTCTCACTTTCAATGGATGATGATTATTTTTCTCAATCAATCCCACTCTTACATGCACATAATTATAGAATTTGGGGACTATAGGGGCGGCTAGGTGGCGCAGTGGATAGAGCACCGGCCCTGGAGTCAGGAGGACCTGAGTTCAAATCCGGCCTCAGACACTTAATACTTACTAGCTGTGTGACCCTGGGCAAGTCACTTAATCCCAATTGCCTCACTTAAAAAAAAATAATAATTTAGGGACTAGAAGTGAAGGCTGCAGTCCCTGGTGAAAGTTCCTCTTGGAAAACAAGGCAGAACAGTAAAGAAATGGTTCCCAGGGTGCCTTTGGATCATTCTTTCTGAGGTATGTTAGAGCTCTTGCTTAGGCAGGAAAAATAAGAGAATTATCAAGCCTCTCTTCATAAAGAAAGAAGGGGATGGAGGGAGAAGAGTGGGGAGATTATACTTTGAGCTCTTTTCCAAGCCAGGAAAGAAAAAAAACCCAAATTATAAAAACTACCCTTTTCAGAAGAAGAAGCGCTATTATCAGAGAAGAAAGAAAAAAAAGAAGCAATACACAGATATAATTTTCAACCCTTTTGTTGTTGTTGCTTAGTTGTTTCAGTTGTGTCTGACTCTTTGTGACCCCATTTGGGATTTTCTTGGCAAAGATACTAGAGTGGTTTGCTATTTCCTTCTCCAACTCATTTTATGGATGAGGAAACTAAGGTAAACGGGATTAAGTGACTTGCTAGTAAGTGTCTGAGGCCAGAGTGGAATTCAGGAAAATAAGTCTTTTTGACTCCAGACCCAGCACTCTATCCACTGTTGTCACCTAATTCCCTTTATTTATCATGATAAGGATTCCTATAAACATGTTTTTGTACCAGCCTGCCTCTTTCTATTTTAGTCTGTCAACTCCTTGCAAACTTTTGTTTCTTCTTTACATACTCAACTTAGTTATACAAAAGATAATTATCAAGTATTTGTGTATCTTCTTCAAAACTATTCTAATTTAATGTGGAAGAGATTAGCTGGTAGGGAAGAACAACAGCTGTGAACCCTATCCATTTTTGGTCTGAGAATTAGATTGACCATATATAGATATATAGAGAGATACAGACATAGATATAGATAGACATATAGACATAGACATATAGATAGACAAGTAGACATATAGAGATAGATATAGAGATAGAGATAGAGATAGAAACAGACATAGACATATCTAGATAGAGGTAGAGATAGATGATGATATAGATATATTTCCTGTCCTTGCTGTTCGGTTGGAGGAGACATATTATTGAGAACTGGAGAAGTTACAATCCAATTAGTCCTTTGGGTCCTTAACTCTAAGCTCTCTGGGCCCCAGTTTCCTTATCTGCAAAATGAGGAGGTTGGGCTGGATGATTTCTAAGATTCCCTTTAGTTCTCAGTCTGTGGCCCCATGATCCAAATCAAAATTATGGATGGATATAGAGTCACTCATGAGCTTTCATAAAGAAGGCCCATATGACCTTTACAATGTGAATCAGCCCATCAGACAAATCTGCCATTTCAATTAGACAGGAAATATTAAGATGCTCAGACAAAAGGGTTTCCTATAAGGGAAGCTACAGAACAGCTAATGGGCTCCAAAGGAACTGGTGTAAGCCCCACCATTAGTTAAGCTCTAGAAAAATTGGTGAAAGGGAAACACTAAAAAGGCATCAGTTTAAAATAGTCATGATCACTTCCTTGGGGTGAAGAGCGGGGAGCTAAAAAAACTTACCCTAAGGTTCATTCACTAGGCAAAAATTCTTGACACAGGAAAAATGCAAGAGACATAGTTTCCTGATATGCTCCAGGGGAATGATGAGTCCTGGCAGAAATAGTGACTCCCTTGTCACCATCTATATGCTCACAGCCTGCTCACAGTCTGCCCTATTGCTTTCACATCCTTTCCTGATATGAACTGCCCATTTCATAAGTCACTACGCCCTGGGCCTGCTTCCCGTATCAGAGGTGACCTCACTATTAAGATGAGATTGGCTTTGGCAGTTCTGGTGGTGGAGAACTTTCTGGCATGGAATATGTTCTAATGCGTGTAGATTTGCCAAGATGTTACTCTTGCTTAGTTTATCACTCCTGATTTGACTTTAGTTATTGCTGGTGGTTTTTTGTTTTTGTTGGTTTTGTTAACCTTCAAAGACTTAACCAAAAAGGCTGTGGAAAAAAAGTCAGGTGAAACCTCAGTAAAATGTGTGCTGCTCACTTAAGATATGTATGTTCCTTTGTGTGGCTCAAGGGAAGCATTGCTAGGTATGATTTGAGGTCTAGATAACACCCTGAGGAAAGCCAGCATGATAGCTGAGGAAGGGAGAAGCAAATAAACCAAAAGGATAAACCCTAAAAAGAATAGTAACCCCACAACAAGGCAAAGTAAGGATTTATAGAAAAAAACTCCTAATTGACACCTTAGAACAAATAGTGGAAAACCTTACTCAAGAACCGAATGCCTTGAAAATTAGAATAGGCTAGACAAAAAACAGTGATTCAACAATACAAGAAATATATTTTAAAATGAAAAAATAATTAATGGAAGGAAATCTAAGAAATGCATTAAAATTGCTAACCCAGAAAATAGATCAATGAAAGACAATTTAAGAATAATTAGACTCTGAAATATATGATCAGAAAAAAAGAGCCTGGACACAATATTTCAGGAAGATAAAAGTGAAAATTACCCAGAACTCTTAGAATGAGAGCGTAAATTGAAAATAAAAGGAATCTATTAGTCACCTCCACAAAGAAACCCCAAATCAAAACTCTTAGGAACAACAAAACCAAAATCCAGAACTTCTAGGTGAAAGAAAAACATTTTATAAGCAGCCAAAAAGATGTTCAGATACCAAGGAACTATAGTAAAGATCACATAAGATATCAAGTCATTCCCTAATTGATAAATGGTCAAAGGATATGAACAGGTGGTTTTTAGCCAAAGAAATCAAGACTACCTATAGTCATATGAAAAAATGCTCGGGAGGCAGCTAAGTGGCTCAGTGGATAGAGCACCGGCCCTGGAGTCAGGAGTACCTGAGTTCAAATCCGGCCTCAGACACTTAACCCTTACTAGCTGTGTGACCTTGGGCAAGTCACTTAACCCCAATTGCCTCACTAAAAAAAAAAAAAAATCCAGCCTCAGACACTTAACACTTGCTAGCTGTGTGACCCTGGGCAAGTCACTTAACCCCAATTGCCTCACACACACACACACACACACACACACACACACACACAAAAAAAACAACTAAAAATGCTCAAAATCACTTTTGATCGGAGAAATACAAATTAAAACAACTCTGAGGTACCACCTCACGCCTATCAAAGTGGCAAATATAACAGAAAATGTTGGATGTTGGAGGGCATGTGTTGTAAACTGATCCAACCATTCTGTAGAGCAATTTGGAACTATGCTCAAAGGGCTTTAAACTGTGCATCCCTTTGATCCAGCAATACCACTGCTAGGCTTATATCTCAAAGACATCCCAAAAAGAAAAAGACCTATTTGTACAAAAATATTTATAGCAGCTCTTTTTATATTGGCTAAGATTTGAAAATCAAAGGAATGCCCATCAATTGGGGAATGGATAAACAAGCTGTGTTATATAATTGTGATGGAATATTGTACCATAAGAAATGACAAGCAGGATGATTTCAGAAAGTCTTGGAAAGAATTATATGAACTGATGTATAGTGAAGTGAGCAGAACCAAGAGAACATTGTGAACAGTGACAGCAATATTGTTTTTTTGTTTGTTTTTTGCAGGGCAATGAGGGTTAAGTGACTTGCCCAGGGTCACCCAGCTAGTGTCAAGTGGCTGAGGCCGGATTTGAACTCAGGTCCTCCTGAATCCAGGGCTGGTGCTTTATCCACTGTGCCACCTAGCTGCCCCCAGCAATATTGTTTGATGAAGAACTGTGAAAAACTTAGCAATATAAACATCCAAGACAATCCCAAAGAACTAATGCGGAAGCATACTATCTACCTCCAAAGAAAGAACTGATATTGATTGAATACAGACTAAATCATACTATTTTTCACTTTCTTTTTTTCCTTTTATTTAAGTTTTCTTATACAAAATGACTAATGTGGCAATGTTTTACATGATTGTACACATATAACCTATATCTTATTGCTTATTGCCTTAGAGAGGGGGGAGGGGAGGGATAGAATTTGGAACTCAAAACTTTAAATAAAAATGTTTATTTAAAAAAACCTTTTCTACTGTGCAAAAAAAAAGAGATTACATAAGATTTAGCAGCTACTAAATTGAAGAAGAAGGGAGCTTGGAATATGATATTCCAAAAGGCAAGACAAAAAAAGTTTACAATCAAATGCACAATGAATAATGAAAGAAATATAGAAAAATACAAAAAAATTCTAATAAAACCAAGCCAAATTATATAGAGAAAAAAGAAATCTTTGGTACAAAAGGATTTCCCAGCATTCCTTATGAAAAGACCAAAACTAAGTAAATGTTTTGAAAAATAAATGCAGACATGAAGATAAATATAGAAAGGTATACAAATTTATACTTGAAAGGAAATTTTTAGGGATGAATTGCTTACATGATACTAGGGGGATAAGAAAACAAATGTCTTCTTAGAACCCTAATATCTTTAAGGTTAATAGAGACAAGTTAAAACAAAGGGTCTGTGGGTGGTTTTCTTCTTTTAATCTGATTTTAGGAAAAGACAAAAATAGGAGAAACAGGGTACTATACTGGGAAGAAGGGAGGAAGAAGGGGAGGGTAATCACTATTTCATAATAGAGGTGTACAAGATGAAGAATATATGGTGAGGGAGGAGGAAGGAGGGCAAATGGGTTTTTAATGAACCACACTTCCATCTGAATTAGATAAAAGAAGACCACTCTCCACCCCCACTCACTCCTATCAATACACATAGAAATCTCAGTATAGAAATACGTTAAACTCAAAAAGGAAATAGGAGGGAACAGGAACAAGGAAGGAGTAGAAAAAGATTTAAGAGGGAGAGCAGGATAGTTAAGGGGATAGTCATAAACAAAACAATCTCAAATGTTAGAGGGAGAAATGTGAAGGCAAGATTAAAAGGTAGGGAAGAAAGTAAAAAAGATAGGGGTAGAGGCGGCTAGGTGGCGCAGTGGATAAAGCACCGGCCCTGGATTCAGGAGGACCTGAGTTCAAATCTGGCCTCAGACACTTGACACTTACTAGCTGTGTGACCCTGGGCAAGTCACTTAACTCCCATTGCCCTACCAAAAAAAAAAAAAAAGATAGGGGTAGGGAGAAAAGAAGAGCTAAACAGGGAGGAAAGAGACTGTTTCATAAGATCACAAATGCCAGCAAATTTCCTCTTAAGGAAAGAAGTTAACCAGGTATGGTGGTACATATCTATAATCCCTGCTACTGGTGGGGAGGCTGAGGATAGTTGATAGTTTGAACTCAAAAGTGCTGAACAGAAGTAGAGAGAAAGAACCAATCAATGAATTGGGTATACAATTCAAAAAAACTTTAACAACAGCAAATCAGAAATCCCCAACTAAATAGCAAAGTAGAATTCTAAAAATTAAACAAATTATTACAATTTCAAATAAAACTGGTAAGTTAGGAGGAATAGATGAATATTTATATAAACACAATATACACAGACTAACAAAAGAATGGATAGACTATAAAATAATCTAATCTCAGAAAAATAAATCAAATAAGCTATAAATGAGTTCCCAAAGGGGGAAAAATCTTTAGGTCCAGATAGATTCAGAATTCTATCAAACATTCAAAACCAATTAATTCCAACATAACACAAACTGTTTACAATAAAAAGAAAAGAAGGTACCCTTCCAATCTCTTTCTAAAATGCAAATGTGGTCTTTATACCTAAATAAGGAAGAGATAAAGTATAGAAAGAAAACTGTAGACCAATATCCCTAATGAACAGTGATATAAAATTTTTAAATAAAACATTAGCAAGTAGGCTACAATAACATATTGGAAAGATAATACACTATGATCACATTGAGTTTATACTAGGAATGCAGGATTGGTTCAACATAAGGAAGATTATAAATATAACAAATCATGTTGGTAACATTTATATAAAATCCATGTAGTTATATAAATAGTTGTTGAAAAGGCTTTGATAACATCTAACACTCATTTCTACTAAAAACTCTAGAACTTATAGGAACGAATATCCTTTTCCTTAATATATTCAGTGGTACAGTTTTTAATCTAAATCCAAGAGCAAATATTATATGTGGTAGACAAAAGTTACATGCCTTTCTAATAAAGCAAGAATGTCCATACCACCACGACTATTTAACACAATGCTAGAAATACTAGCTATAGCAACAGGACAAGAAAAAGAAATTTAGGAATTAAGCATAGACAAAGAGAAAATGAAGTTCTCAGTTCTTTACAGATGATATGATGTTCTTAGAGAACTAGAGAATCAACAGTAAAGTTGTAGGACATAAAATAAAATTGGTGTAATATATGATGAATACACAAGAGAATAACAAAACACTTCATGATACCTGAGATAGAAGAAGGAATTTCCATCTAGTGGAATCTGGGAAGTATTCATAAAGGAGGAAGTATTTGAGAAGGGATTCAAAGTACAGGTAGGATTTCAACAGGTACGGATGAAGGAAGGATTTTCCAGGAACATGGAAAGCATGAGCAAAGACATAGGGCAGGAACAGAATGGTGCATGTATAGAACATGGTGAGCAATCTGATTCATCTTTATCACATACGGGGATGCATTAGATCCTATTTGTAGGGGGCAGCTCGATGGTGCAGTGGATGAGCACCGGCCCTGGATTCAGGAGGACCTGAATTCAAATATGGCCTCACACACTTGACACTTACTAGCTGTGTGACCCTGGGCAAGTCACTTAACCCTCATTACCCTGCCTAAAAAAAAAAAAAGATGAGGAGATCCTATTTGTACTGGCTCTTGAGAGCTGATTGTTAAATTTTCAGTGTGAGATTTTTACCTTAGAAATCAGCAAACACTACAAATCACAGCTGGATTTATTGTTTAATAGACTTAAGTGATGAAGAAAATGTTAATAATGCAGATTAAACTTAAAAGTGTTCCCTGCTGCAGCTAGGTGGTGCAGGAGATAGAATACCGGCCCTGAAGTCAGGAGGACCTGAGTTTAAACCTGACCTCAGACACTTGACAGTTACAAGCTGTGTGACCCTGGGCAAATCATTCAACCCTGATTGCACACCCCCCTTCCCCACATCTGACAAAGTATTTCCTGCATACATTTTTTTTCGGTGGGGCAATGAGGGTTAAGTGACTTGCCCAGGGTCACATAGCTAGTAAGTATCAAGTGTGGGAGGCCAGATTTGAACTCAGGTACTCCTGAATCCAAGGCCAGCGCTTTATCCACTGGACCACCTGGCTGCCCCTCTGCACACATTTTTCTTGAGAGACATACATCAGAGATTTACTAGCACAACCCTGAATAGAGTACTTAAATGACAGTAGATTGAAATAAACCTGGAAAGGGAGAGGTGGTGCCAACCTGTGGTAGTCCCTAAAGGGACTAAGAGGCTTGAACTTTATTTGGTAGACAATAGTCATACCTAACATTTACATGGTGTTTTAAGGTTTGCAAAGTGCCTCATCCAGGTTATCCCACAAGTCTTATGAGGTAGGTAGGTATCAGAGGTATTATTATTGAGAAGATACAGGTAAAGAAAGCTTAAATAACTTGTTGTGGACAAGTTATTTAAATGTCAGAGGTAAGATTCAAACTCAGGTCTCCCTTTTTTTTTTTGGTCATATTTGTCAATTTGCTGGGAGATGAAGCCTCAGTTATTGTATTAATTTCTTTTTTTCTTTTTCTTTTTCTTTTTTTGCAGAGCAATGAGGGTTAAGTGACTTGCCCAGGGTCACACAGTTAGTACGTGTCAAGTGTCTGAGGCCGGATTTGAACTCAGGTCCTCCTGAATCCAGGGCCGGTGCTTTATCCACTGTACCACCTAGCTGCTCCCTCAGGTCTCCCTTAACTCCAAGTCTAATGTACTTTCTACAGCACCATGTTCCATGAATGATTTTTTTTTTTTAAGTGAGGCAATTGGGGTTAAGTGACTTGCCCAGAGTCACACAGCTAGTAAGTGTTAAGTGTCTGAGGCCAGATTTGAACTCAGGTACTCCTGACTCCAGGGCCGGTGCTCTATCCACTGCGCCACCTAGCTGCCCCTCCATGAATGATTTTAAGCCCAAGAGTAATCTGATCAGAAAAGTATTCACCTGGCAGGGATGAGAAGACTGGGATGGAAAAAGGGGAAATAGGAGGATAGTGTTTTACACAGTAGATAGTAAACTTACGAGATTTAATACCTTGAAGCAGGGGCACATATTGAAAATATAACTAAGATCAAGAAGAGTTTATCAAATTAATAGAAAGTAAATTGAATATCATTGAGAAAAACTGAAGTGATATTTCTATGATCTTCCTGAATTGGACTACCTGCCGTCCCTTATACATACCCCTGTTCTGTGCTCTTACTTATGGTCTTCCCTCTGCCCACTTTCTTTTTCTGCCTCTGTATGAGAAAAAAATAACAGCTTGCATGGACCATATGCATCTAGTTCAAAATACCATTTTTTACTCTCTTCTTACTATTTCTATTGGAGGGTATGGGATATTCAGGCAGCACTAGCAACTCTGGCGTGAGGGCTCGTTGGGGCCTTTTTAGGGCTGCTCATCTACCCAACTTGATGTCCACCTATCAGCCAACTTCACATGAAGCTCCAAGAAGCTGTAGCATGCACAGTAGCCATACCCTTGTAAAACCATCAGATGGGCTAAAACAGACTGAGGGCAACCGACAGGCCTCAAACTCATTGGTGAGTTAGGGGAATACCTACCTGAAGTGTGTGAAGACTCCTCTATTCTCCCTTCCTCCCCATGGAATGTACAAATGAAAACAATTTATTCCAACTGCCACAAAAGTTGGCTAAACCAGGTGCTATGGAACCCTTAGAGCTCAGTTAGACATTGAGGATGCCAATGTCATCCATTACATCCAGTGCTATCAATAATCATCCTGACTTTTGTCTTGCGGCTGGACTTGGATGACTCTGAAAGAGAGAGCGAAAGACTTTGCACAACTCTGCTTCCCTTAAATCTAATTCCCATGCAAGTCAAGACATTACCCTCTGATGTCGATGGTCCTCTTCGAAAATGAAGGATGAACAACAACAATTTCTAGTACTCATTGCTTTCCAGCCTGCACTCCAAATGTGTACCATGTCTCAGATTTCTTTTAATCATAAAAGTATTTTATTATTTTCCAGTTACATGTAAAGATAGTTTTCAACATTTGTTTTCATAAGATTTTTAGTTCCAAAGTTTTCTCCCTCCCTCCCTTCTCTCCCTTCCCCCCAAGACAGCAAACAACCTGATATAGGTTATATATGTACATTAAACATATTTCTGTATTCGTCATGTTGTGAAAGAATCAGAACCAAAGGGAAAAACCTCAAAACAAAACAAACAAAAAAACAACAACAAAAAAGTAGAAACAGTCTGGTTCAATCTGCATTCAGAATCCACAGTTCTTTTTTTTTGTTTTGTTTTTTTGTTTTTTAGTGAGGCAATTGGGGTTAAGTGACTTGCCCAGGGTCACATAGCTAGTAAGTGTTAAGTGTCTGAGGCCGGATTTGAACTCAGGTACTCCTGACTCCAGGGCTGGTGCTCTATCCATTGTGCCACCTAGCTGCCCCTCCACAGTTCTTTTTTCTGGATGTGGAGAACATTTTCCATCATGAGTCCTTTGTGGTTGTCTTGGATCATTGCATAGCTGAGAAGAGTTAAGTCTATCACAGTTGATCATCACACAATGTGGCTGTTCCTGTGTACAATGTTCTCCTGGTTCTCTCACTTCACTCAGCATCAGTCCACTTAAGTCTTTCCAGGTTTTTCTGAAATCTCGTGCCCCAGATTTTTATCCTAAAGTTTACTCCAGACCTAGAATTCACATTCTGGAAGTACCTTTTGCAGATGAGGCTTCTCTCTCTGATTGCATGGACACGTTAAGAACCTCCATTTAACCCATTCCTTTACAGGCTGTATTCTGGGCCTTCTCTACCGTAGCTCTCAGTAGAATGTAAGCTCCCTGAAGGTAAGGATTGTTTTTCTCTCTACCTGTTTTGTATTCCCAGCTCTCAGGACTGTCCCTGGTATGTTGTTCATGAAAACAAACCCCAAAATATGAAATAGTTTTAGAGGAGAGTGAGACAGAAAGGAGATGTGGCTCCCTCCCTCTCATACGCGTTCTTACATCATATAGGCTTTAGACAAGGGGACCTGCACACAAATCACACATAAGCCAAAACACAGGTTTTCCTGGACCCATCACAAGTCCTGGGTGTGGTAACCCAAAATAAGAATGAGTTGGATGAACCCAGGACCTGGGGGAACCCCAAATACCTTGTATCTATCTCCAGTATTCTAAGAGAGTTACTGGGGTCAAGTGACATTCTGTGTGTGAAAAACCTTTAATCAAAACCAAAAACAAAACCAACAAAAAAACCTTTAATCACATAAAATTTCTCAAACAATATAATAAATCATTTCCCCACAAGTACATAATAAATGTTTAATAAATACTTATTGACTGACTAATAATTTAGATTTTCTTAATGCTGTGCAGTTTTTCATGCAGGGCTGGTCACTCATGGAGTTACTAAGTGTGGATCAGAGAACTGATAGAACAAAGCACAATTCTACACATCCTAACTGGGGAAGCAAGGGATGACAAAAATACCCATGTATCCTCTGGCATGAAATGTTCTTAGGTACTGAAGAGTAGAGTAAAATGTTTGGTAGATCTTTATTCCTAACTCTTTTCCTTTAGTTTTTGCTGCTCATTTAGAGCATTTTTTCTTTCTCTTTTTTGCTGATGCTTCTTGTTTGGAGAAGGGAAAGTTTGGTTTTTCCCCCTTTTATTTTTTCTCTCTGGCTTGGAGAGGTAATAAATTCTTGCTTTTGCTAATTGACAAGGAGCTCTGATCAACAAACCTCAGAAAGAGTTGCCCAACAGGGTCTTATAAAACATTTCTTGGTTGTTCTACCCTATCTTCCCAATGGTACTTAAAACACAAATTGAAGCCTACCTTTCTGTGCCTAGTCTTCCATCACCACATGTGTATGTTTCTCCTCACAAGCCCTGTTTCTGTCCCTTCTATATATGTGTATTTGCTGACTGTGGTGTGTGTATGTGTGTGTGCGTGTGATTTGAAGTGGTTAAAGCTAAGTTCCTTTTTCGTTTTAAATCTAAGTTTCTAACACTAAAATGCTCAGTATCAAATGGATCTGTGTGATCTTATTTTGGGTGACACAGATTGCAGCCCCTCCTTCCCTCTTGATCCTGCGCAATTCGTGTATGAGAGTTGTCTAATAAATTCACCACAGAGGGCCCACCCAGGTTTCTAATACAAAGTAATTTGATTGAGTCAGTTCTCATTTTCAAGAAAAAGATGATCCACATGCTTGTCCATGAGCAGAAGTGTTTCCAGTATTGATCCATATATGTACAAATTCCACAGAATTGATAGAAATGAATCCTGCTTTTAATTGTGACAAAAATGGAGAGAGAAGAAAAAAAGTGAAAATTAAGCCTCATTTGAGCACAGTCCAAGACAATTTCATTTTTAAAAAAATAACTTTGTTTCTGTTTTTTAAAAAAAATTCTTTTGTCAAAGTTAAAAGATGCCAAGTTCATAAGACTGTTGGGATATGTGTAAAAGAAGTATATGTCTATGAGAGGATCCTTGTTAACAAAGTGGTTATCTACCTTCTATACAAAGAACTTCACTGGTGAGGAATTCACCAGCTTAAAAACAGTCTATTCCACTTTTGGACAATTCTAATCATTAAAAAATTTTCCAGGGCAGCTAAGTGGTGCTGTGGATAAAGCATTGGCCCTGGATTCAGGAGGATCTGAGTTCAAAAGTGGCCTCAGACACTTGACACTTACTAGCTGTGTGACCCTGGGCAAGTCACTTAACCCTCATTGCCCTGCCCCCCCCCCAAAAAAATTTCCTTCCCATCAAATCTAAATCTGCCTATCTGTAACTTCTACTCATTGGTCCTCGTTTTGTTTTCAGGGATCTAACAGAATAAGTAGTCACCTGTCTGGATAAAGATCTAGGGAAGTCCATGCCATAAAGACACTAAGCAGATTTCAAATCCATAAAAGATCCATTCCCCTCAATACCTACTGACTACCAGAATATACCCCACAACCCCCAAAGTCAGGCACTGTTTTTTCTTTCTTCTGTGTCTAAGGCCACCTTGCCACAAAACTCTTGGTTTACCCACTTCTCCTCTCCTTCAAGTTGCTGTAGACATGATGTCATTTCTTTTTCAGATGATTAGGGCCTGATTTTAGTTCTGCTTTCTAATGCCATGGTCCTGCTGCCTATTTAATTGATAACTGGGGCCCCATCACTGTTAGTTGTTCTCCAAGATGTTGCTCTGTGATGGTGACTCATGGGACCTGCAGGAGGGAAGGTCATGGAACCACAGAACTGTTGCCAAACTTGGGAACTCTTGTATGGAGTGTTTCCTTTCCAGCTGTCCTACGTCTCAGTACTCCTTAGAATTCTATTCAGTCTTGTCCATAAGAGTACCCTTGATTATTTGGAATATATATCACCTGACCCTAGAAAAGTCATTTTCTCTTACTGAGGATTTGTTTACAAGGTCACAGAGACCAGGAATGGGCTACATCAACATTCTGCAAATCATATGTTGGGTACATTATTGGTTCCTATCATTTTTTAACTTCTTTTTGCTCATTTTTGCTTTCTTCCCACATACTCTGCCATCCCAACAATAAAACAAAAAAAATTTTTTAAAGAGCTATAATTTCATTGATAAACAATAACACAAAAAAGTTTTTTAATGAAATTGCCTTGGACTGTGCTCAAATGAGGCTTAATTTTCACTTTTTTTTTCTTCTCTGTTTGTCACAATTTAAAGCAGGATTCATTTCTATCAATTCAGTAGCTAATAATTCAGTATTATTCTAAAGTGCTCCTGGAATTCTGTGGGCTGGTGGGGTGGGGAACCATCTCATATTAATTGGAATTTGAGTAATTCTCTTTACTGGTATAGCCCAGAGCTTCTTAAACTTTTTCCACTCATGACCCCTTTTTCGCTGGGGTTTACAGGTATATAAAATAACTATACATAACCTTTTATGATAAACTTCAGTGTTGACAAACGTTTTGTTACCTCCACATTCAGTTGTGCGACCCCCACCACAGTTTAAGAAGCTTTGGTATAGCCAATGGTGCTGCCAAGGAGATCTGTATGAGCAGCATCAATTTAATTCAATTCCACATTTAATAAATGACTTATGAGTGTGAGCACTGTGCTAGGCCCTTGGGGTGGGGGGGGACACAAATTTTAGATGAGACATAGTCTTCAACTTCATCAAGCTTACAGACCAGTAGAGGAATCAAAACACAAATGTAGATAACCACACTACTCTATATTACATGATAAGTGCGTTAGAGATGCAGAAGATAAGGTGTTATGGGAAGTCTCAAACAGAAGGTTTTTATTAGCTTCCTGGAGGAGGTGGCATTCAGGTTGGGTTTGGGTAAGATAGGTGGGACTTCAGCAGCTGAAGAAGAGAAGTGGAAGGTATTCTAAGTTTATGGAACAGCATGAGCAAAGGCATAGAAAAGAGTTCAATTTGTCTGGAGTGTAAAGGTGTGTGAGGAGGGGAGTTCTCAGGTAAAGCTAAAATGATGGTCTAGTGTTGAGTTGCGGTGGGCCTTGAAGGCCAGTTCTTTTCTCCAAAGCATGGGGGTGACTTAGTAGACAACATTCTCTCCTATGCAAATACAAATGCTAGCTCATCATAGCTCCTCTTTTCTGATGGCTGCTCTAGCTTGCAAGACACCTTTCATTCCAAGGCACCCCCTTTCATGATGGCTCCTCACCATCAGGTCTTGTCAAATGAGCAAAGAAGACTGCTTGCCTTTGACTATGTTTCTTCATCCACTTGGCTCTCCTATCTCCCTTCTTTCCAGGATTCCTCTCCCTGAGACTACCCCTGAGTCCCTTTGCTCCCACTTGGGCAGGGCCCTTTAGGGTACTGGCTGATAACAGGATAACCCAATCCCAGAGGTATTCACATTATTTATTTATTTAATTATTTTTTCTGGTGAGGCAATTGGGGTTAAGTGACTTGCCCAGGGTTAAACAGCTAGTGTCAAGTGTCTGAGGTCAAATTTGAACTCAGGTCCTCCTGAATCCAGAGCCAGTGCTCTATCCACTGCGCCACCTAGCTGCCCCTGCATTCACATTTTTAATGTGAGACTCTGGAAAATTGAAAAGCAGCCAAGACCAAATGGAATATATCAAAGGGTGGCATTTTAGGTACCATGACAGATGTTGGAAGGTACTGTGGGGTGGGGACCTTGCTTTGGCCGTAGGTGACTGGCAGCATGGTGTAATGGAAAGAACACTAGAATTGGGTGGTTCTGCCCCCTGAGTGACCTGGGCAAGTCATTTCCTCCCTCTGGACATCAGAGGGACTCTCAGTGATCAGACTAGATGACCTCCAAGGTCCCTTCCAGCAATATGACTCTGTACAGACCAGCATTTCCCAGTTTTCATCTGACCACTGGCTCCATCTCAACTTGCTCTATCCCATCCTTGAATTGGTGGGCTTGCACCTGTCCAGCCCTTCCTATCACACGTCATTGGAGGCCAGAGAGCTCAAGACTGGATAAAAACTTCCCTGCACTTGTCTGTTTATTTATTGATATACTTAGAAATTCTAGAGTGTCTTTACAAAATCAAAGCCAGTGAATAATACAGACTGGCCCAAAGCCAGCCAGGGCTGGCTCTGTTGACTATCTCATACTTCCTCCCCCTCCTTAGGGAAAAAAAAAAAAAAAACAGGCCCGCCCCAGCTTGCCTCCATCACTACAGCCTGTCCATTAGGCATTCTCCTGGAGGAAAGAAGCCCGCCCACTCCCTGCCCCAGTCTCCACCTCTGTCCCAGGAATTTAAAGGAGCCGGGAACTGTTCGGGGAACTCAGAGCTGAGATTCAGCCACAAGCTGCAGCTTCGGAGAAAGCCTTTGGAGGGGTACGGAGGAGAAGGAGAGGTAGGTTGAATATCGGCCCTTCCATCCTCTGTCTGTCAGCTGGGATCCTCTTTTCCCTTTTTTAGGAGTCCTGAGGAAATCCCAACAATGAAGGGACTTCTGAAAGTTAGGGTTAGCTGTGCACTTTGGGCAGAAGAAGGATGGAAGTGGGACCTCTTTCTTGCAACTCTCTCCATTTGCCTTGGAGCTTAATGAAGTGTTGGGGCCCTGGGCTGGGGTAAGAGAGAGGGCTGTTTATAGTGTGAAGAAAGGAAGGAAGATAAAGGGAGAAAGCAAAGAATAAGGAAGGGAAAAGGGAAGAAATAAAATGCCAAGTCCACAGGCTTCCAGTTCTGGGGCATGGGTAGGAAAGTTTGATAAGTACAACCCTGGGAGAAGAAACCTCTCATATGCAGAGTGAGGAAAAAGTGAAAAGCGGTGTGCAGAAATGGTCTGAGAACACCTGATGACTAATGGACCTGAAGTCAGCTTCTTCTGGGACATTAGCATGATATCAGTTTACCTGTCTAATACTGGTTGAGTGGCTCCTAATTAGTAGCTGGAATGGGAAAATCAAGGGGGAGGGTGCAGTCCCCCTTTAGAAGGATTTCAGTTTCATGCTGAAGTGTGTTGGGTGGGGGTGGGCAGGACAAATGATCTGCACGCACAAAGACCTCTGTTTTCATTCCCTAGATTTCTTCCCTATGTTCCTTACTGTTTTGTACCCACCCTTCTTACCTGGCTGATGATAGAGTACTTTAAGGATTTCTTTCTCCAATTGTGGAAGCAAAATAATAAGATGAATAGGCTTTACTTACATAACACTCACTCCCAAGGAAGTCTATGAACCTCTCTAGGTTTTCACCTGTGCAATCTTTAATTTTCTTAACCTCCCAAGGAGGAAAGAAGGAGGCAAACATACTGAGTTCTCACACCACTGCCAGCAAACAGCACAAAAGAGTATAGTGACTTACCTAAGGTCACACAGCAATTTGGTGGCAGAGCTGGACCACCAGCTGAGGTCTCCTGGCTCCTTAGTGACAGCTCAAGCCACTAATGTCCTCCTGCCTCCCCGCCCTATTCTCTTCTGAAAAAAACCATAAGAAAAAAAAGGAATAGGGAAGAAGGAGACAGTCTGCTAATAATTTTTTGTGAAGAACACTCTCCCATTCCCATGCATATGTGTGGGCATCTGAAGATCCAGACACTGAGAAGGTCTTGGATCAATATGTGAACACTCAGTTTAAAAAAGAAAGATGCTTCCTATTGGTGCATTAGCAAGGATACCTTGGCTATTGAGTTATAAATAGCACCATTCCTCCCTTCTGTGTGGGCTGGCCCACCTTTTCAGAGATGCCAGCCTTAGTCTCTGAAATTTAACCCAAGCAAATAATACCTTTCTCTGATCCACGAAGCTCATTCTTAGTCCTATCTCCCCTAGGCCATTTCAGTTTATCTCTGAAAGCCTGGAGTCAGTTTCTCCTGATACTCATGATAATTCCTCATTTGTGTGGAAGTGTCCAGTGCTCCCCTGGGACATAGTGGAGTATCATGAGATAGAGAGATGCTGCATGAGATACTGACACAACCAGGCACAGCAAGAACCTTAGGAAGAGGCTGACTCATTAGCTTGTAAATTCCTATAGACCAGAAGCCTTACTCAGTAAACAAATGTTGATTAATTGAGTAGATTATCCTCGTGTTATCAGCTCTCTCATTTGGTGGTTAAAGCAAGTCAGCTAAAGCCAAGTCTACACGATATCAAATATCTGGGAGAAAACTGAAGAAAGGGATGAATTCTTTAATTAAATTTAATTATTTAGTGAGCATCAGTCTGAAGCGTACAGCAGACAGTTGGGGATGAGGTATTGGAACTTAGGAGAGAGGGATGAGGGTTGGATATGTAAATTTGGGAGCCATCAATACATGATCTTTGCATCTGTAGAACTGATGTGATCACAGACAGAGAGAGTAGAGAGAAGGAGGCACAGAACAAAGCCCTGGGGACACTAATCGATAGGGGGTAGGACACCAAGAGGTGCATACTGCCAAATGCCAGTCTTCTTCCCCCCTCCCCCCCCCCATGCCAAATATACTTAGCCCCTTCCCCTGCCTGAAGGCTTTCAGTTTCTAGCCTGTTCAGAGTGGCTAGGTGACTTGTTCAAGGTCATATAGGTAGTAAATATCCCAATCAGGATTTGAACCCAAGTTGCCTGACTCCAAAGCCCATGTTCTTTCCATTATTGTGCCTCAAGATCAGTACTTGGTTCTGTGCTGGTCCACATTTTTATTAGTGACTTGGATGAAGTTTATGAAGCTTTTGAAATTTTCAAATGGCACAAGGCTGGAGGGCATTAACTAACACGTGGGTAATAGGATCGGGAGTCAGAAAGATCTGGAGGAACTAATGCAATCAGTCAGTCCATCAATAAACACTTATTAAGTGCCTACTATGAACCAGGCACTATGCGAAGTCCTGGAACATTAGACCAAATCAAATAAAATTACATTTAATTGGGATGTGTTTGGGTTCAAAAAATTAAGTTTACAAGGATAAGATGTGGGTGTTATGACTAGACAGCAATTTGTTTGAATAAAGTCTGGGGATTCTAGTGGATTGTAAAGTTCAATTTGAATCAGTAGGGTTATATAGCAAAAAAAAAGAAGTAAATAAATAGCAACAAACATGAATTTTTCTTTCAAGAGGTATTTTTTATTAACTTGTGCAATCTTAGGTTAAACTAAGAGATACACAGGGTCCAGAGTTGGGATATGATGAGTCCTGCCATACTTGTGGTATTGTTTAGTTACAGGCATGTCATTTTAGGAAGGAGGGTATAAAACTGAAGAGAGTATAGAGGAGGGCAACCAGGATGGCAAAGAACCTTGAGATCAAGCCATTAAAAGACTGGTTGAGGGAAGTGGAGATGTCTTACCCAGAGGAGAGAAGGATGAATGGCATATATGGTAGCCATCTTCCAATATTTGAAGACTCTTATATGGAAGAGTAATTACACTGGTTGTGTTTGTTTCCAGAGGACAGACCTGGGATCAGCGGGTAAAACTTATAGAGAGGAAGATATAAATTTGATATGTGTATGCACTCACACATACACATGCATACATGTGTATGTAAAGACATATAAATAGTATATGTACATGTAAACACATATGTACACATACATACACTCATAAAAATAAAAACAAATATCCCTGACAATTAGAGCTGTCCTAAGTGGATGAACTCTCTGTCACTGGAGATAGTGAGTTCCCTTTCATTGGAAGTCTTCCAGTAAAGACCCAGTGACCACTTTTCAGGTATATTGTACAGGTGTGGGCTGGATGACCTCTGAGGTCAGCTCTGACAGTCTGTGATTCTTTAGCCATGTACAAATGATGTCTCTAAGTTTGTCCAACTGGGAGGACGTAGGATTAGTTCAAGAGTTCCTATAGGTTCCTTTGAAAGTACACAAGTTGTTTTTAATCAGCATTATGTAACAGGAGTGAGTTTTCTACTATTAATCATACTCGTGTTGTCAGAAGTAAATAGGGCAAAGCTTTGAATTCATATAAATTCTATATGTGACCTCAAATTTTTAGATATATGGATTTTTTTTCCTTTTTAATCTGGTTATTTGGCCCTGTGTAGACAAAGCCAAAAAGTAAAAAAACAGAATGAAGGGATTTGAACTCAAAACCCAACACTTTCTGATGACAATAGAATACAATTCTTACTGCCTCTTTTTTGTTGTTGTTGAGTCATTTTCAATTGTGTCTGACTCTTTGTGACCCCATTTGGGGTTTTCTTAGCAAAGATGCTGGAATGATTTGTCATTTCCTTCTTCAGCTCATTTTACAGATGAGTAAACTGAGGCCAACAGGGTTAAGCGACTTGCCCAGGGTCACACAGCTAGTGTCTGAAGCCAGATTTGAACTCGGGAAGATGAGTCTTCCTGACTCTAGGACTGGTGCTCTATCTACTGCACCACCTAGGGGCCTCTAAGGGTGTTTAAATTACACTCTAATATTTTTCTAATTCGTGTTATTAGAGCATGTTACTAACATCACCATCACGACAATAGCCAGCATTTATATAGCACTTTAAAGTTTACAAAGCACTTTATAGGTACATCTCCTTTGATTTTTATAACAACCCTGGGAGGCAGATATTATTATTATCTCCATTTTACAGATGAGGAAAACAAGGCAGACAGAAATTAAATGACTTGTTCAGGGTCACACAGCTAGGAAATGTTTGAACTCAGGCCTTTCTGACTCCCCAGCATTTCATCCACTACAACTATTTGATAAGCCCTATGTGGAAAAAACTCTTTTCTTAGTCACAGAACCTGCTTCTCTCCATCAGTAACATGAGCTTATGAGTATTTATGGTTTCATGGGAGATGAGATGAAAGGATGAAGATGATTTATCAAGAGCCATTCCCACTATTGGAAAACAGTGCACACCATCCAAACTACTGATTCTATCGAGTAGACTGTCCATTTACAAAGGACAATAAAATTTTATTGACTTCATTAATCTGCATGTGAAATAGACTTTTCTGGGGATAATCAAGTTACAAGGAACAAGAATGATTATAGTTAGTTAGAAAATAAGGTCTGAAAGGAAAGAGGGAGGAAAGGCAGTGACTTTCCAGACCTCTCCCCACGATCCCTCCAAATAGCTTCAAATAATGCCATAAGAAAGAAAAGAGGGGAAATGTTCCCATAGCTACAGGCCTAACTTGGTTTAGTCTAGTCCATGACAGCATAATCTAGCCTGGCATAGCATAACCTAATGTAATCTAGTTCATTGAGCATGACCTACCTTAATATAGTGAGGATAACAATAGTTACCATTTACTGTACCTAGTGGTTTAAGGTTTACAAAGCAATTTACATACATTACTTTATTTGAGCCCCAAAATAATAAGTGTTATTCTTCTTCCCATTTTACAGATGAGGAAACTGTGACTAAGCTAGGTTGAGTGACTTGCCTGGGTAGTATGTTTTGAAGATGGGATTTGGAAACTGGGTCACCTGTCCAGGCCTAATCCAGTATGGCTTAGCCTAGCATTAACCTAGCCCAATTTAGCCTTTCATGGCTAACAGTGGCCTTGGAGATCATCTCGTCTAACCCTTTGAATTTACTGTCAAAGAAAAGGAGGTCTGGTCACAACTAGCTGGTAAAAGAACCAGGACTAGAGCCCTATTATATGTTAACTGTACAGGGAGATATTACTTAAATGTACCTAACTGTAATAGGGCTATGGATTAACTGCATGTCAGTTTCCTAATTGGACACCTTCAAGGATTGTCCATAAGGCAGCTGAGAATAGAAATGAGGGATGACTTGGGAAAGGTGTGCTGAAAATGGATCTACTGCACTCTTGATTTATAGATTTACATAGTCGGGGAGCCTTCGGGGTTGTGGGTAGGATGTACCTGGCAATCCATTTCGAATCATGGCCACCTCAAGGGTTCACCATTTGCTTGAGCTGACACCAGAGAAAGCAGAGAATTCCTCCACTCGGGACTCTGCCTTGACCCATAGGAGTATAGAGGTTCTAAGAAGGTATCAGGGAATCTAGACTGAAGTCAGTCAACAGTTTCCTAAGTATATGGGAATCCCTGAGGATTCTAGAATCTCATTGCCTCTTGGAAGATCCCCAGGTAAATTTGAGTTCTACCTATGGACTTTGCTCCTCCCCCCTAACCCCACCCCAATAATGTACCATCCCCAAACTGCCATGCTTACCTGTGGGCTCATTGTTACTTTGCTATTTCAGAGAAAAGTAGTGGTCTACTGGGAACCTACCTCTTAGGAGACAGTGGTTTTTGGTCTGCTAGCCTTCATTGCCAGAGAGCTAAGAAATAAAAATTTTAATAGCTTAAGCCAAAGGATTTCAGATGGGCACTGGCAGGTTTGTTAGACATTTGAATGGAGTGACAATATATAAAGGAAGTTCTAAATCCTTTTCCACTTGAGAGCTTCAAAAACAGTGAGAGAGGGGAGGATGGCAGATTATAAATCTGGCCACAAGGTATGGATCATTAAAAAAAAAAAAAAAAGACCACACAGGAAATGTTATTCTGCTCTTACTCTTCCCTGCCTGTTATAATCATAGGAAAAGGAAACATATTATTTTGTTTGGTTATAGCTAAGGTTATGCCAAAACCAGGGACGGCCATCCAGGCCACAGAAAAGCAAAGCAAAGGTGTTTTTTTTGGAAAGTCCCCTTTTCCTTATTTTCCAGCCTCACATTTTTGTTCATGTAAAGCCTTGTGTCCAACCCAACCTGGACATGGTCCCTATCAAATGGGTCTTATCAGGGGTGAGATTCTGGCAGTCAGCTGCTCATTCTGGTTTCTTCTTGTCACTGAAGGTAACCACTTAGGCTTTTGATGCCTAGCTGCTCTCTAAGGCTGTCAATTACAGAACAGTTGCCAACCTGCACATTGATACTGGGGGAAATTTCCTCCAAGAAAAGTTTTCTATATGGATGAAATCATAGATCCAGACCACCTTCCTGAAAGAGTGGACAGAAGTTCAGAACACAAGTAGAGGTATTTACCTGTGTATCAGAATTACAGAATCAGTGAAAAACAAATAAAAATCTGATAAAATCAAGTAAAGGCACCCTCCTTGAACAGGAAACAAAATGTACACTATGAGTGTAGACAATTGGTAGGTAGGATGAGATAAAGGTTTATTGGATCAATAGAACCAGTCACAAGTTGATACAGAGGATGTAGGATATTTGAAGGCAGCAGGAAATACACCTATCAGCTTTTTGCCATTAACTGATAACATTCTTTATAACTTGTAACATATTAAAAACCACTTATATGGAACTTCCCTTTCCAGAGCACAATTACAAATCTGGAAAGGAGGTTAGAGATTACCTAATCCAACACTCATTTTTTTTTTTTTTGCGGGGCAATGAGGGTTAAGTGACCTGCCCAGGGTCACACAGCTAGTAAGTGTCAAGTGTCTGAGGTCGCATTTGAACTTAGGTCCTCCTGCCCCCAACACTCTCATTTTAAAAGGAGGCAAATGAGGAGACATGACTTGAGTAGAAAGCAGCAGAGTAAGGACTTGGGGTCGTGTCTTCGGATTCCAAGTTCAGGGATTTCCTTCCATCTGAGGCCTCTTCCTCCTTGCGAGTTAGTCATACTTCAATGTGACATAATGGAAGGTGAGTAAAAAAAAGGGAGGCGTAGTGGATTGGGCACCGGACTTGTTACGCTCATGTTACCATATTATGCAAAGCTTCAGTTTTCTATTTCCTGACTGTCCAGCATGGAAACTTGGAAGTAAAATGGAGCATTATTGTATTATTTTGTATTTCATTTCCTGATTATGCACTTGACTGGGGAGGGTGGAGCATCCTTAAAGAACAATAATTATTATTCAACAAGAATCCTATTTTATGGTGTTTTTTGGATTTATTTAAATTCCAGCTTCAAAGCTAACATTTCAATGAACAGATTAACTAGAGTTTTCAGAAGGAACTAGGATTGTTAAATTCTTCTTGTTTGGGGTTTTGTTGTTATTGTTGGGACTGGTCCATTTAACGAGTTTAGGTGAGGCTGTAATCATTTAAATAATACCTCATGTTTTTATAACACTGAGATTTGAAAAGTAATTCTCCCTTGACATCCATTGTGAGGCAAGTAGTGTTATCCTGTTTTAGAGAGGAGAAAATTCAGGTTCAAAGAAGTTACTTGAATTGCTCATAGTATGTGTTAGAACTAGAATTCAAACCCAAATCTCTCCTGATTCCTAGTCTAAATGATGCTGATTCAGTTATGTCCAACTCTTTGTGACCCCATTTGGGATTTTCTTGGCAAAGATACTGGTGTGGCTTGTCATTTCCTTCTCCAGCTCATTTTATAGATGAAGAAGCTGAGGCAAACAGGATTAAGTGACTCGCTCAGGGTCACACAGCTAGTCTGAGGTTGGATTTTAACTCAGTTCCTCCTGATTCCAGGGCCACTGAACCACTTAGCTGCCCTGAGATCTAGTCTATTTCTTCCACAGCCAGTCCCAGATAACCTGCAGGCTAGACTGATGGTAATAAGGCATGTTAAGAATTAATTTTTCCAACTTACATGAACTGATGCTGAGTGAAGTGAGCAGAACTAGGAGAACATTATACACAGTAACAGCAAAATTGTGTGATGATCAACTGTGATAGACTTAGCTCTTCTCAGCAATACAATGATCCAAGGCAATTCAAAAAAGACTCATGATGGAAAATACTCTCCTCATCCAGAGAAAGAACTATGAAGTCTAAATGCAGATTGAAAAATGCTATTTTCACTTTGTTGGGTTTTTTCTTTTTTGTGTTTTTTCCCTCTTGTTCTGATTCTTCTTTCACAATATGACTAATATGGAACTATGTTTAATATGATTATACATATATACTTATGTATATATACATATATAACCTATATCAGATTGTCTTCGGGAGGGGGTGGGAAGGGAGGGAGGGAAAAATTTTGGAACTCAAAATCTTATAAAAATGAATGACGGAGGGGCGGCTAGGTGGAACAGTGGATAAAGCACCGGCCCTGGATTCAGGAGTACCTGAGTTCAAATCTGGCCTTAGACACTTGACACTTACTAGCTGTGTGACCCTGGGCAAGTCATTTAACCCCCATTGCCCTGCAAAAAAAAAAAAAAAAAAAAAGAATGACGGGCAGCTAGGTGGTGCAGTGGATAGAGCACTGGCCCTGGAGTCAGGAGTACCTGAGTTCAAATCCGGCCTCAGACACTTAACACTTACTAGCTGTGTGACCCTGGGCAAGTCACTTAACCCCAATTGCCTCACTAAAAAAAAAAATGAATGACAAAAAACAAAACAAAACAAAAAATCTGTTGGGGCAGCTAGGTGGCGCAGTGGATAAAGCACTGGCCCTGGGTCCAGGAAGACCTGAGTTCAAATGCGACCTCAGACACTTGACACTTACTAGCTGTGTGACCCTGGGAAAGTCATTTAACCCTTATTGCTCAACAAAAACAAAACAAAACAAAATGAATGTGGAAAACTATCTTTACATGTAATTGGAAAAATAAAATACTATTAAGAAAAAAATAATTTTTCCATGACAATTTGGCTAATTTCATATTTCACACCAAAGCTCACAAGACTTTTGCCTCCTTTCCACTTTTGGTGAATAGTTTAAATAGGTAAATAGTTACAAAATAATATTCTGTTTAAAATAATATTCTGTCTACTCCACTCATCAATAAGGAAAAATAGGCTGGTATATTCTTCTACTTCTACCCTCTCCCACTCCTCTAGCTTCCTCAAAATTTATTTTTTTAATTTATCAAAAAGACAGAGAAGGAACACTTGACACATAGGAGGGACCTTTATGAAAAGCTAAGAATGAATGAAAAAGGGTTTATATAATGAAAGTTTTCTTTTGAAACAGTGGCTCTAGGAATTGATATGACAACTTCTTCACCTATATAGCTAATAGTGTAACAGCTAGACAGGAATTCTTTTCTTCCAACTCCAAGGTCAGCAGCACTCTTTTGTAATCAATTATTTTTTTTAATCCATCATGTAGACCAGTAATTATAATTAAGTCCATTAGATTCTTTTGTGAGGGAGGACTTTTTTAAAAATTACAAACTTAATAATCACCAAACACAAACACTCATATAAAACAATCACAGAAAGGATTTGAAATGAAACTGTGGTCTCCTATCCCATAATTTATTTTAACTAGTATATATTGAATTTAACAAGCTGGTAACAAAATCGCCATGTTTATTTGTGTTCCCTTCTAGAATTCTCTGTTATATCCTGTAAAATTTTTAAAACATGTTTTATTGTTTGAGAACAGGATTTGAAAGAAGTTGAGCAATGAGCATGAGGTCAATGGATTCCTCAGAGACAGAAGGATGATGAAAATATAAAGTGTAGAATTGCAGAATGTTAGCCTTGGAAGGAAACTTAGGAGATTGTGCAGTTCAGCATCCTTGTTCCTATAGATAAAGAAACAGAGGTCCGGAGAGATGAAATGACTAGATTTGAATCCAGGTCTTCTGCCTCTAGTTGTCTCTCCAATACAACATGCTTGGACTCCTTGGCAGTGAGGTGCAGTGGAAACAAGGCTAGCTGTGGAGTCGGAAGACCTGGGTTAGAATCCTACTTTTGGCAATTACTGACCATGTGACCTTACACAAATCACCTATACTTTCTGGGGCTCCATTTCCTCATCTGGAAAATGAAAGGGTTGGACTAGATTGTAAGCTGGAAGGGACATCAGAGTCCATTAAGTCCTTTATTTTCCTGCTAAGAAAATAGAGGCACAGGGAGGCTTTTAAAAAAGTAACTTGCAGGGGCAGCTAGGTGGCGCAGTGGATGGAGCACTGGCCCTGGATTCAGGAGTACCTGAGTTCAGATCTGGCCTCAGACACTTGACACTTACTAGCTGTGTGACCTTGGGCAAGTCACTTAACCCCAATTGCCTCACAAAAAAAAAAGTAACTTGCAGGGGGCAGCTAGGTGGCACAGTGGATAAAGCACTGGCCCTGGATTCAGGAATACCTGAGTTCAAATCCTGCCTCAGACACTTGACACTTACTAGCTGTGAGACCCTGGACAAGTCACTTAACCCCCAATGCCCCGCCCCCCCCCAAAAGTAACTTGCCCAGGTAAGATTTGAACTGAACTTGTCTTGATTACAAGTCCGGTGCCCAATCCACTACGCCTCATTGCCTCTTCTCCTTCATATTCTCCCTTTGAGCTGTAGGTCTTTCTCAAGACTCTGAGAGTCTTCTCTCTTCTCTCCCAACACTCTCTCACTTGGTGACGTCATCACTTCTATGGATTTAATTATCATCTCTACAGAGATGATTTCCAGATGCATGTATCCAGACCTAGCGTCTCTCTCCTAAGCTCCGGTCATGCATCTTTGTATGCCTATTGGGCATTTCAGATGGAATGTTCTGGAGCCATCTTGAATTTCACAAGTTCAAATCAAAGCTCTTTATCTTTTGCCTCAAAATTGGTATATTTGATTGTTGGCCAAACTCTATTTATGGATACACTCTCTTCTCTGGGTTTTTCCTGGGTCCTCTGCCTTCCCATCTGTCTGTTCCTTTGCAGTCTCCCTTGTTGGATCATCATCTATCTCCCACTCCCTAACTATGGGTATACACCCCTCCCCTCAAGGCTCTATCCTAACCTTTCTACACTTTCTCATTTGGTGACCCTTTTGGCTCCCATGGGTTCAATGTTCATCTCTCTGTGGATGATTCTGAGATTTCTACATCCAGCACTAGCCACTTTCCTGAGTATTGCCAATTGAACACTGGTCATTTTGTTTGTTTGTTTGTTTGTTTGTGAGGCAATTGGGGTTATGTGACTTGCCCAGGGCCACACAGCTAGTACATGTCAAGGGTCTGAAGCCAGATTTGAACTCAGGTCCTCCTGAATCCAAGGCCGGTGCTCTATCCACTGTGCCACCTAGCTGCCCCCAAACACTGGTCATTTTGAATTGGATGTCCCATAGGCATCTCAGTTCTGCATCTTCAAAATCAAATTCATTATCTTTTCCCCTAAACCCCTCCTTCTTCTGAACTTTTTAATTTCTTTTTTTTTGTGTGGGGCAATAAGGGTTAAGTGACTTGCCCAGGGTCACACAGCTAGTAAGTGTCAAGTGTCTGAGGTCATATTTGAACTCAGGTCCTCCTGAATCCAGGGCCAGTACTCTATTCGCTGTGCCACCTAGCTACCCCCATAAACTTTTTTATTTCTGTCAAAGGCACCAGCATCCTTCCAAACTTGAAATCATCTCCAATTTCTCATTCTCCCCCCCCTCCCCGGCCCTGACTTATATTCAATCAGTTGCTGAGTCTTATAGATTCTGCCTCCACAACATCTCTCATCTCTATCTCCTTCTCTTCACTCACACAGCTACCACCTTAGTTCTCACATCGATTATTGAAATAGCCTCTTGAATGTAATCTTGCCTCAAGTCTCTTCTCTCTCCAGTCCGTTCTCATCACTCCCCTGCTCCACAAACGCCAGTGCTCCTTCTCACCCAGCCATGTGACTTCGGACAATTCACTTAACCTCGTTAGACCTCGGTTCCTCATTCCCAAAGGGGGTCGGACTACGTAGTCTCTAGGGTCCCTTCTAGCTCCAGATCCAAACTCTATGCATGCTTAAGGTCAAATGCAAACCCCTCCGCTTGGTGTTTAAAGCTCACCACCAGCAGGCACCAATCTCTCTTTCCAAGCCGATTGCACGTGACTCTTCCTCAGGCTCTTTACTCATGCTCCGGACAAATTGGACTGCTGGGTGCTCTCCACCTGCGTCCTCGCACAGGCTGCTTCCCATCCCTGGAGTTCTTGCCAGTCCCTTTACTCACCTCTGCTTCTTGGAATCCCCAGCTCCCTCCAGAAGCCTTTCCTGATGCTCCTAGTCATCAGTGCACTCTTCCCTACCTCAAATCACTGTGCATTTTTTAATTAATAAAGTATTTTATTTTTTTTCCGTTACATATAAAGATAGTTCTCAACCTTTGTTTATACAAGCTTTACAATTTCAGATTTTTCTCCCTCCCTCCCCTCCCCCCCTCTCCCCTAGACAGCAGGTAATCTGATATAGGTTATATATATATATACACACACATAATAACATTAATCCTATTTCTGCATTAGTCATGTTATAAGAGAAAAAAAATCAGAGCAATGATGGAAAACCTCAAAATAGAAAGAAAACAACAGCATCAAAAACAAAAGAAATAGTATGGTTCATTTAGCATCTATACTCCGCAGTTCTTTTTTTTTTTTTCCTGGATTTGGAGATCCTCTTCCATCACGAGTTCCCTGGAACTCTTCCGTACCATTGCATTGGTGAGAAGAATATAGTCCATCACAGTAGATCAACACTCAAAGTTGATGTTACTGTGTACAATGTTCTTCTAGTTCTGCTCATCTCACTCATCATCAGCCCACACAAGACCCTCCAGGTTTCTCTGAACTCCTCCTGCTCATCGTTTCTTATAGCACAATAGTATTCCATTGTATTCATATACCACAACTTGTCCAGCCATTCCCCAATTGATGGGCACCCCCTCAACTTCCAATTCTTTGCCACCACAAAAAGAGCAGCTATAAATATTTTTGTACATGTGGGTCATTTTCCCCTTCCATGATCTCTTTGGGAAAAAGACCCAAAAGTGGTATTCACTGTGCATTTATTTTGTATATGGATGTCCTCTTCCCTGTGGACAGGTACCCTTCAATATTTAAGTTCCTTGAAGGCAGGAGCTGTGTGTCTTACTTTTACATGTATATCCCCAACACTTAGCATAGTGTTCAGTATACTGTTGTTCAGTTGTTTCAGTAGAATCCAACTCTACCTCATCCCATTTGGGGTTTCCCTGGCAAAAGATACTGGAGTGGTTTGCCATTTCCTTCTCCAGCTCATTTTACAGATGAAGAGCTGAGGGAGACAGTGTAAAGGGACTTTCCCAAGGTGGCACAGCTAGTAAGTGTCTGATGTAGGATTTGAACTCATTAAATAGGAGTCTTCCTAATTCCAAACCTAGTGGTCTACCTGTTGCAACACATAGCTGAGCCTATGCTCAGTATATAGCAGACACTTAATACATGCTTGGTGATGGATGATTGTTTTTATAGACATGCCCAAAATCATAATGGTTATGTGATCCTGGTCAAGTCATTTAACTTCTTTGAAACTACATTTGTAACAGATAGGATACAGGGACTGGACCTGTAATTTTGATGATATAGGGAACTTTTCTTCTGAGATAAGGAAACCCCTTTTACCAAAGCAAGTATCAGCAACTTATAGCCTTTAGAGAGTTGCGCAGAGACTAAGAGGTCAAGTGACTTGCCCAGGGTCTTCTAGTCAGTGTGTAGGTAGGGATGGGGAGATAATTAATTGTACAATGGTCTTTCTGGCTCTGCAGAAAGCTTGCTGACCATTATGACACACTGCTTCTCATTTGTAAATGAGAACTAAACAACTCTGCAGATCAAAGAAGATCAAAGGAGATAATATATGGAAAGCGATCTGTAAATTGTAAATAACTTGATAAATGTGAGTTAAAGGAAAGAATTGCATAGAGACCCCAGTTGTACTGGAGTCCTTTAGTCTTATGCTCTTTCCACTATGACTCATTAGAAAATAGTACAGTAGTACTAACCAGGGTGAAACAGTTTTATCAGAATGCCAGAAATAGGTTTGATTCAAAAATCTTTACTGCCCATGCCTGAAACAGCATTTTAGCTTTGAGGACCACGGGCCTGGACTTCTCTCACTTTGTAGTACCTCTCCCTCGTGTCCTTAAAGTGATATATTTGGTGAATCTCTGCAGAAAAACCACAAGAAATCCATATCACAACATAGTGGGTTTATTTTTTTTTCTTGGCACACTTCAGATCTGAGAGGTCCTTTAAGTTCGATCAGCTAGAAAAAAAAATCACCTTATTGTCTATAAATCAACCACCTGAAGATATTTTTCTAAGCTTGTCTTTTTGAAAATTTCAACTTTGAATCAACCTCATTCAACTCCTCCCCGCCCCTCAATCTTACCAGCTATCGTCTGAAGAATTTCCCATCCATACCAGCAAGGGAGCTAAGAAATATTCAAAATCTAGCCCACAGATCCATTGTGTGGCTTACCGGGTTGTTGTTTTTTTTTGGGGGGGGGGTAGTGTTGCATTCTCCCTTTCCTTTGCCCAGGCAGTGTCCCAGACCCCTACCTACCCCCAGCCATTCTGACAAAGGACAGACAAGGAAACTTTTCATGTACCATCCCCCCTTCCCTCGTCTCTTTTCCATCAATTTCACTGGCTCACTCTGCTGGCCCAGTGACTAAGTCCTTTGTCATCTTTCCATCCCACCAGCCCCTCCAGCTGCTCTAATAGGCTCTGTTTATGCAGCATGGGTTCAGCTACAGTTCTGTTTGTGTGTGAGACTAGCTTGAACTGGATTAGCTCTGTGTGTGTGTGTGTGTGTGTGTGTGTGTGTGTGTGGTTGCTGAGGAGGGGGAGTGTTAGTAGGGAGATAGGGGGAATGGGAGGCAGTAGGGAAGCATCCTTATTGAGAGCCGGATTAAAAAAAACAGGAAAAATGCCAACCCATGCTGAACCTCAAGAGGAAAATAAAATAACTTCCTCTTTCCCTGTTTTCTTAAGTCTTAAATGCAAAAAGTATTTAGGGCTCCATGTCCCTAGTACTGTTGGACATTCTATGGCCAATGAAAGTGTGGACATTCCTTTCATTCATGCAGCTAGAGCACAATCCCCTCCATACTTTAGTAGGTGGTTTCCTGGGTTGCTGTGGCTTAAAAAAAAAAAAAAATTAACCCCCCCCCGTTGTCCAGCTTCCAGATAAAGGCCTTCTCCATGTTTAGCTAGACTAGGACTTGTATAAGGCACAGTCTGTTTTCCAGTCTGTACTCAGGTTTCCGTTTCCAATTTGGTGGGAGCTGCCAGGCCTTATGCTCTATTGACTCAGAGACTTTGGAAACTTGGGGTAACCTCTCCACACCAAGGAGGCAATAGAGAAATGCTTTAGGGGAGGCAGGCTGACAGGTGAACAAAAAAGGTTAAAAGTGAGTTGTTTTTATTTTACTAAGTTATGGAAATGGTTATTTTAGTCTGTAAATTTAAAATGAAATTTTAAAAAGCGAATTTTCCCTCATTTTCCAGCACTTAGGATTGTGTTCAGTTTGTGGTGTCTGGGGTTCGTGAAAGATGGAACTTACAGGGTATCAATTCAGTTCGAGTACCCACTATATATATATATATATATATATGAAAAATAGTATTTATAAAGTGCTTTAAGGTTTGCAAAGGCTTTACTTATGTTATTTCATTTGTTATAGGAAAGGCAAGATAATAGTAATGGGGAGATGAGCAGGAAGTAATCAGAATGGAAGGGCTGGTTAATTTAGGAAGAAAGAATAAAGTTCAATTCATTCATTCATTTATTCCTTGTTTATTGAGGTATTTGAAATTTCCGGGCACTATCCTGCATATTGTGATGGATATTATGCCTTCATGATCAGGCTAAGATAATAATAACTTGGCGGGGGGGCACCAATTTGTAATTTTGTTAAATCTACACATACTAAGAAGAGAAATTTATTCGAAAAGCACCACTTGAGGAAATAGCAACAGGATGAAATCAAGAAGAGGGAGTTAAAGGGGAAATTAGGAAAAATGGAGAAAGGGAAAATTTAGGGAAAGCAGGAGAAATTCCTTGTGCTCAGAATATTCCAAAGTGTGTGCTAGTCTGGGAATACCTTGGCATTTCCCCTCCTTTCTTTTGGAATGGCCAAGAAATGAAAATTCTAGGCCCTTTCCTGTGTATAAAATAATGTCATTGCAAAAAGCAGCAGGTGGAAGTGGGCATGTTCTGAACTGCCCAAGTCAGACAAAGACCCAAACAGAGGAGCTGGGAGTGAGGACAGACGCATAGGCAGGAAATCCCTCTGAGTTCATCCAGTATATTCTTTTGGGGGGAGTCTTTCTAGATCAAATATCCCTGCATATCCTCCTCACCCTCCCACCCCCTCATTTCAATCAGCCCTTCACTCCTCAGTTTTTCTTCATTTTCCAGGTGTGGGTTGCCCAGGAAGAGTTCAGTCAGGTATAATGAGCCCTCTCGTCCGTCTCTCATTCACCCTGAAAAGATCAAGTGGGAAGGTGGGGGATGACTTAACTTTGGCAGGATTTTTATAAAAGAACAAAGAGGAAGAATAAAGGCTAGGAGAGTAAAAGGTTAGGCAGGAGCTGTCTCTGAACAGATGGAGGAAGCCTAGTTCCTTAGAGCCTTGGGGGAAGAAGGGGGAGGTAAAGAGGAGGGGAATGGGATCAAGAGATTGTTGTGACTGAAGGGAAATGAGTCAAAGGAAGAAAGGCATTGATTTAATTCTTGTGGATGAAGGAGCGAGTCAGCTTGCCAGACCACAAAATAACACCCCAACCAACTAACCTACTTTAAGCTCCAAGGACAAGACAGGAGGGAAAGGCAAATGGAAACTGGAAGACTGGGATCCAGAAAGAGAGGAGCTGAATCCTGCAAACAGGATGCTCGCTCTCCTGTTCCCACAGTGCTGGACTCGGCACCATCAACAGAAAATGAGACAGTTGGTTAGGCTGGGAGCAGGGAGAGGAGTGACATTTGCTGGTAAGCATCAGGAATGTATCTAGAATCTGCATCAGTAGCAATGATGGGGAAGGCACTGAGGACAAATTGGGGCTCAACTAGTGCTGATGTGCCAACAGTGAGATCCAAAGAAGTTAATAATTTCCTCTGGAAAAATGAGAGACAGAGAGAGACAGAGAGACAGAGAGACAGAGGCAGAAATCACTTGTATAGGAACTCAGGCTAGAGTGCATGACTAGCTAGCTATAAGGAAGTACCTTTGAACACCTCTTACAGCCTATAGATGGGACGCATTTCCTGACCATTGTTGGCATTGGTACATTTTCCATTCTTCTTAACCTTTCCTCTAAAAATGCTCCTTTGTCTGACATCAGTGCTTGAGTCACTGAGTACTACCATGTACCTAGTTTCCCATGATTGAAATCTTGAAGTTATCTTTGATTTTCTTCCCTTCTCCCTTACCTCTCATATACAATAAAAAATCCCAATCCTTGTCAATTCTACTTTGGCAAAATTTCTCAAATCTTAAGTAAACTATAAGATCTTTGAGGGCAGAGACAGTGTTATATCTAAACTTCGTATCTTTCCTAAAGTTTAGAGCAGTGCTCTATATGCAGATTTCAGTCTGGTTCTGAATCTAGACAAAGAAGGATCCAGTCATATTAGAGCCTGTAGGTGCTAAATTATGTCTTGTAGGTGCTAAATAAATATCGGTTGATTGACTGGATTTCATGGTTTCCTGCCAGTCCTCATCTCACAATATTAATCCCATTCTTCTCTTCTGTTTTAAGAACTTGAAAGAAATCAAAGAAAGGAAGAATGAAAATGACTGGCAAATTCTTCGGGGTTTTGCTGCTCTTTGGAGCAGTCTCTCTCTCCTGCCAGGTAAGGAGCCTGTTCGTGTACATTATATTTATTATCCTATGAGGGTCAGTTGAAGGAACTGGGCACCTTTGAGGGCTTATCAGGTAGAAGAGGGAACAGACATGTTCTCTTAGGCCCCAGAAGATAGAATCAGGAGTGATGATTGGAAGGCACAAAGAGGCAAATTGATGTCAGGAATAACGTACTATTTAGAGCTATCCATATGGATTCAATCATGGATCTAGACTAGAAAAGCCCAGAGGGGTAACTAGGCCAACTCTCTCTTTTTTCCCAAGGTAACAGAGGTAGTAAGTGGCAGGCTGTGCTGCCTTTGGAGGTGGTGGATTCTCCCTTACTAAAGGACATCACACAGAGACTGACTGACCACTTACTGGATGTGTTGTGCTAGGGATTTCTTTTTGCTTATGAGTTGGACCACATGGCTGCCAAATCCTTTATGTGACAGCATGGAGTAGGCTCTCAATAAACACTTGATTTGTGATGGAAGAGCCCTGAACCAGGAGTCAGTAGATGTCTTCCTATAGAGGGGTCATCCTACAAAGGTGACTTACACTGGTAACTTATCTTTATTCTATGCTCCAGGATGTACTAAGGATCTTTTTCTAAAGTGATGGTCACGGGGCAGTTAGGTGGCACAGTGGATAAAGCACCGACCCTGGATTTAGGAAGACCTGAGTTCAAATCCAGATTCAGACACTTGACACTTACTAGCTGTGTGACCCTGGGCAAGTCACTTAACCCTCATTGCCCTGCAAAAAAAAAATTTTAATAAATAAAAATAAATAAAGTGATGGGAAGCAGTTATAGAACCGTGGAAGATGAGTGGGAGAAAGGTCATCTGGGTCAGCCCAGATATAGTACCATGCTTGAAACCCACCTCTGAGAATCATGGCAAGATTATTCCATGTAAAAGACATTCAGGACTTTGCTTGGAACAATTCACATAGAACTCTAGGTGGGCACTTATATTCTGAGTTGGAAAAGTTGCCTCATAATGCAGATGACCTCTATATCATGAATATGTTGTAGTAGATAGAATACTGGACTTAAAATGAGGAAGAACAAGGTTCAAATACTACCTCTGACACATACCTAGCCTCTTTGACCATGGGCAAGTCACTTGACTTTTCTCAGCCTCCAATTCTTCATTTGTAAAATGGGGATAATAATACCTGCAGTACCTACCTCACAAGGTGTTAATAATAGTTATAGCTAGTATTTATATAGTACTGTAAGATTTATAAAGTGCCTTATGGGTATTATCTTTTTTTTGGTGGGGCAGTGAGGGTTAAGTTATTTGCTCAGAGTCACACAGCTAGTTAAGTGTCAAGTGTCTGAGGCTGGATTTGAACTCTGGTCCTCCTGAATCCAGGGCTGGTACTTTATACACTGTGCCACCTAGCTGCCCCCAGTATTATCTTTTTTAATCCTCACAACTCCAAGAGGTTCTGTGATATTATCAGTTCCATTTTACAGATGAGAAAACTAAGCCAGAGGTTAAGTGACTTATCTAAGGTCACACAGCTAATAAGAATCTGAGGGAGGATTTGAACTCGTCTTCCTGATTGCTGTAGGTCCAATGCTCTGGCTGCCATCACGTAATGAGGCTCAAATGAGATAATCTACATAAAGTGCTCTGTAAAGCTTCAACTTCTATGACACCCTCAGCTATTATTATGTCATTGTCCTTGGGAGCTTCTTTGGATCACCTTTTTTTTTTGTTGTTGAGACAATGAGGGTTATGTGACTTGCCCAGGGTCACACAGCTAGTAAGTGTCAAGTGTCTGAGGCCAGATTTGAACTCAGGTCCTCCTGAATCCAGGGCCAGTGCTCTATCCACTGTGCCACCTAGCTGCCCCGGATCACTTTTAAGGAATTAGTTAAGTCAGTACAGAAGCAATTTAGAGCATGTCCAAGTTGAAAGGAATCTTAGAGATGTCTAGTCCAATGCCCTCCTTTTTACAAAGGAGGACATGAAGACCCAGAGAGGTTATGCTTTGCCCAATATCTATGGTGAGAAAAGGACCTAGGTCTGCTGACTCCAGTGTTTGTATTTCATGAATCAAGTACTTGTGAGAGCCTACAACACACTCTTGCAAAGCTCAGATGTTTGGGAAGAAACAGAAGCATAAGATACGGTCCTTTGCTTAAAGGAGATCATAGTCTAGCTGAGGAGACAGGCTACAGACTATTCTGGTCTAAGAGACCTACAAATGCAAGGTGTAAATGCCAAGGGAAAGTTGTGTTGCAACAAGCAACACAAGAATCCATAGAAAGGTAGCACCCAGTTAGGGGTGAGCTGATCAAGGAAGGCTTTCTGGAAAAGGTGGACTTTACTGGGGCCTGGAATGATGGGTAAGATTTAGACAGGTGGGAGAAGTGGAACAGACTTGACCTACAGTAAGGAGAAATTAGTTTGAGGGAAGACATGAACAGGAGCCCCCAGGGGGAGAGGGTGCCTTGGGTGCCTGCTTTGGTAGGTATTTACTAAATAGTTATCTCCTGAGATGCCCCCAATTCACACATCTCTCTTCTCTTCCCTGGTTTCTTTGCAGGACTTTCACAACCGTTTCAAACGAGGAGCTAGATCCTACAAAAGTGAGTGAGAGGTGGGACTGAGGAGGACAGATTTGAGAAAGCAGAGCCCATGTACTTACTGTTGTAAGAAGTCATTAAACTAGGGTGGAGAGAGGGAGGAGAGGTAGTAAAGGATGTTCTTAATGCATACACAACCCTGTTTGCACAAGCTATGCAAAAGTTATGTTCTGTAAAGGGAGTAAGTCCGCTGAAATATATATGCACATATACATATCTATATGCTATTAATGACTGTTAAACAGTGATCATTCTGTTGTTTAACATTTATTCAACAAGCATGCATTAAGTGCATAATATATACCAAGCACTGTTCATTCATTCATTCATTCATTCATTCAATCAACAAATATTTATTGAACATCTCCTACATACAAGGAATTGTACCGGCATCAGAGGTGATGCAAAGATGTCCAAGGCACTGTTCCTGTCATCAAAGGGCAATATAGTCATGGAGCCATAAATCTTAAAGGAGATTGGAGATTACGTATCCACTAGTCAAATATCTGTTACAGAGAGGGAAACCAAGTCCAGAGAAGGCAAGCGAGTTGCCCAAGCCCATAGAGCCCGTTAAGGTCAAATCCTTTTTGATCCAGGTCTTCTGATTCTCAGTCCAACATTCTTTCCTGGGCTATAATCCCACTCCTCCATTTTGGGGTGAGAGGTTGTTTAATCTCTCTGTGCCTGGTGTGTTTTTTTCCGTTTATGAACCTTAGCAATCACCTCTGACTCCTGTTCAATATAAGAAAAAAGTCCAAGATGCCATTTGGAAGGGAATTTACTGTCTTTTGTCCTGTAAAATGGGGGGGGGGGGTAGGAATGATACCAATTTTGGTGCCCATCTCATATAGTTAAATGAGATAACATTCCAAGTGCTTTGCAAACTTCAAAGTACTATGTATTTTGGTTTTGTTTTGTTTTGTTTTTAGTGAGGCAATTGGGTTAAGTGACTTGCCCAGGGTCACACAGCTAGTAAGTGTTAAGTGTCTGAGGCCGAATTTGAACTCAGGTACTCCTGACTCCAGGGCCGGTGCCCTATCCACTGCGCCATCTAGCTGCCCCTAAAGTACTATGTAAATGGCAACTACTATCATGAGGATCATTATTATTTGTGTGGGCATTGGCTTGGAATTGTGGGCTTTCTCTTAGTGGGATGAAGGGGACTGAGCATCATTTAGATAGTGCAGAAAACACTCAAGAGGGTTGTCCTGCTTCTTGTTATAGAAATCTGCAAAGATGAAAAAACCCAGATGGTTTACCAGCCGCGGCAATCGTGGCTGCGACCTGCGCTCAGAAGTAACCGAGTAGAATTTTGCAGGTGTGATAGTGGCTCCATCCAGTGTCACAGCGTACCTGTCCAGAGTAAGCATCGTTATTGGGGTTTGCCCTTAAAACTCCAAATACTCAGTCTCATTTACTGGAAATCTGTCCTTGGACGGTCACAGAACTTTTGAGAGTCAGACAGACAGATAGACAGAAGACAGACAAGCAGACAAGTGTTGGGAGGACTAAGCTTTCTTCCCAGTGCCTCAGTAAAATGCCTCTCCTCTTCATCTCTACCTATTGACACATTTTCTATACTTTAAGAGTCAGGTAAAATGCCATCTCTTCCAGGAAGCTGATCCTGATTGCCTAGGTCATTTGTTCCATGAGTGCAAAGGACTATATCTTAGCTAAACTTTGCATCATGCCCAGTACCAAGGGCTCTACATACAGTAGGTGCTTAAATAAATGCTTATCAAAGTGCTAGTGACAAGAGGAATAACTAACTGAGCCCTCATGGAAGATCTATTGCTAGAGTAACCAAGAATGACTGGGCCTGAAGTGAGTGTGAAAATGTAGGGGGATAAGAAAGAAAAGGAAGAACAAGATGATGGGCAAGAGATGAAATTTAGAGGTGAGGGAGCTGTCTTTAGTTATATATACACTGCCCCTCCTTTCTCCCCCCCCCCTTAGGGCTGCTTTGAAAATTAACTCCAGCCTTCTTTGCTTTTAATAGGTTGCAGTGAACCAAGATGCTTCAATGGGGGGACTTGTAAACAGGCCTTGTATTTCTCAGATTTTATCTGCCAGTGTCCCAGAGGTTTTGCAGGAAAACGATGTGAAATAGGTGAGTGCTTGAGTGAATGAATAAACCCCAGCTCTACAGAGGAAGACAGAGTGTGGGAACAAGCCAAGAGCCAGTCAGCAGGCCAAAGAGAGTAGCACTGAGATTTTAGGAGGAAGAGGCGGTGTAACTAGTGGAAAGAGTTCTGTTTCTACGTCTGAGGTGTGATGTGAATAGAACAGAGTGGGTTTGGGGCAGGGGGGGGGGGGGAAGGGAGGATATAGCTAGCAGTTGTTCAGTTGTTTTTTTTTTGTTTGTTTTTTTGCCGGGCAATGGGGGTTAAGTGACTTGCCCAGGGTCACACAGCTAGTAATTGTCAAGTGTCTGAGGTCAGATTTGAACTCAGGTCCTCCTGAATCCAGGGCCAGTGCTTTATCCACTGAGCCACCTAGCTGCCCCTGTTCAGTTGTTTTTTAGTCCTGTCTGACTCTTTGTGATCCCTAGGGTTTCTTGACAAGGATAGTGAAGTGGCTTGCCATTTCCTTCTTCAGCTCATTTTACAGATGAGGAAACTGAGGCAAACAGGGTTAAGTGACTTGCCCAGGGTCACACAGCTAGTCGGTATCTCTGATCAGATTTGAACTCTGGTCTTCCTAACCCCAGATCTGGCACTCTATCCACTGTGCCATCTACCTGCCCCTGGGGATAACTATGACTGGTTTACTCTCTGTGTGGTCACAGCTTGGAATTTGCCCCTTATTCCTTTTAAGGATTTTTCCTTTTAGACCCAGATTTGTTAGTCACCTCCTCTCCCAGGGTTAGAGATCAGAGGTCAGACAGATGGTCTATGGACCCTGGGAGTTCAACCACCATCTCTGCCATTAGCTAATAGCATCATGTTAGTCAACTCGCTTAAGTACTCCAGGTCTCAGTTTCCTTTGGCCGTTCATGGATCCTCATGTGATTGTTGTGTGATGTGTTGGAAGACAAAAAAGCACTGGGTTTGGGAGACCTGGGTTCAACTGCTGGTTTCTGCCTCTTAAGACCTGAGTTACTTTGGACAGGTCATTTAAACTCTCTTAGCTATTCCATATCCTCATCCATAAAATGAGGATGCTGGACTAAATGATCTCCAAGGTCCTTTCCAGTTCAAAATATAATCGAGGGGGCAGCTAGGTGGCGCAGTGGATAAAGCACTGGCCCTGGATTCAGGGGGACCTGAGTTCAAATCCGGCCTCAGACACTTGACACTTACTAGCTGTGTGACCCTGGGCAAGTCACTTAACCCCCATTGCCCCGCAAAAAAAAAACCAAAAAAAAGTATATAATCGAGGCCCTTTCCAGCTTAAAAAAGACATGAGGCAAAATGTTTTTAAAACGATTCCCAAATTCAGGTTCTTTAATGCATTATTTCATTATGCTTCTCCTTATCATCAGATTCTAACGCAATGTGCTATGAAGACTTGGGCTTCACTTATAGGGGAACGTGGAGCACAAGTGAAAGCGGGGCTGAGTGTGTGAACTGGAACATGAATGTCCTGCAGAGGCAGCGGTACCACGGGCGGAAGCCAGATGCCCTCAAACTGGGCCTTGGGAACCACAACTACTGCAGGTAAATGAGACTTCCTTTGACTCTGGGAGGTTTTCTCAGGAAAAGTTCCCCAAAGAAGGGAAAACCTTTGGTCTGTTGGAGATCAGAATTTCTAATCCTGCTTCTGCCCTCTGACATTTAGGAACCCAGACAAAGACTCCAAGCCCTGGTGCTACGTCTTCAAGAATGGAATTTATACCTGGGAGTACTGTAGCATTGAGTCTTGCTCAAAGGGTGAGTGGCCGGGGGTAGTGTTGGGGGCAGGGTGCATCCAATCTGAACATTCCCACTGGCCTTGATGGAGAGGGGAGAACCTCGGGTTGTGGGGGTAATGTAGCTGGCAGGACAAGGCTCACAGCTGTTGCTTCAGAGAAGAGCCCAAAAAAAGGGGGAACAGGATGGTTTCTGATTTTGTTTCAGTGGAAACAAAGTTAAAGGTTGTGGTGGTTTTCAGTGGCTTTCTCCATAATTTGTTTTAATTTCAACAAACTCATTTGTCAGGCACCTACTAGATGGAGTTCCCTGTGTTAGGTGATAGGGATAAAAAAACAAAAAACAAAAAAAAAACTAGAGGCCTTGCCATCAAGAGTTTATGATTGGGGGCAGCTAGGTGGCACAGTGGATAGAGCATTGGCCCTGGATTCAGAAGGACCTGAGTTCAAATATGACCTCAGACACTTGACACTTACTAGCTGTGTGACCTTGGACAAGTCACTTAACCCTCATTGCCCAACCAAAAAAACAAAACAAAACAAAACAAAACAAAAAAAGAGTTTATGATCTACTTGGAGTGACAGAGAGAAGACAGGTTCACAAGCCTTCTTGAGGGTTCTCAAAAACTAGGATAACAGAATAAAAGGGCCTGCTGAGCCAATAGAATGAGCCAGCAATAGACTATGGCTGTTGTCCAAGGATCAACTTTGTTTAGTTCAGAGAGGATTTTTACCATCATACTAATAACCAAGTGATGAATAAACATTTTTTTTACTATAGCAATTCACAGAGACCTTTTACTAAGGTATAAGGGAAGGTTGCCATCTGCATTATGAGAATGCAGGTGAGTCACAACTCTTTGGAAGAAGTATGAGAAATGGTGTTAAGTGCATAAGACGGGGGTGGTTTTTTCTTTCTTTTTCAAAGACATTACTTCTAGGGAGTACTACATAACTTTGATGGCTCTTGTGTTGGGTCTCAGAGTAAGAGATGATGTGCAATACTATCCCTAATAGAAGGGATAGTGTGTGCAAAAGCAGGAAGGCAGGAAAATGTCAAATTGGAGAATGGGGAGAAGTGAATGGTAGAATGGTGCATACATGAAGGGAAGTAGTTTGAAGTAAGGCTGAGCCTAGATTGTGGAAGGCTTTGAATGCCAGATTAAAGAGTTTGTATTTGGTTTGGTAAGCAGTGAGGAGCCACTGAAGTTTTTGAAGCAGAGAAGCTTATTCCCATCATTTGGGGTACTGGATGGTGCAGTAGATAGAATACCAGGCCTGGAGTCAGGAAGACTCCTCTTCCTGAGTTCAAATCTGGCCTCAGACACTTCCTAGGTGTGTGATCCTGGACAAGTCACTTACCCTTGTTTGCCTCAGTTTCCTTGTCTGTAAAATGAGCTGGAGAAGCAAATAGCAAACCACTCCAGTATCTTTTGCCCCCAAATGGGGTAACAGACTGAAACAACCGAGCAACAATAACAACAAACAATACATTCATCCAGGCAAGAAATGAGTAGCTGCATTAGGGTGTAAGCAATATGAGTGGAGAAAAAGGGAGAAAATATTATAAGAGATAATGTTGAGGAGGAATTTATTTGATTTTGTAACTAATGGGATGGAAGGGAGGGTAAATAAGAGGAAAGAGCTTTTAATAAGGATTTAAGCCTAGGAAACTAGGATAATGATGACAAAATAGCAGACAGAAAGAGAAGCAAGTTTAGGTCATCAGAAACATTTTATTACTACAGAACTATTTTAGAATCTGACAGTGTATAAAGATGGGAACTCAAAAGATTATAAAACCATCAGGAACTCAAGGGGAAATAAGGCACTACATTGTATATCATCTCTCCCCTCACTCTACATATCATTAATACTTCAGGAATTGTGATTTCCCCCCAAATTGCTATTTGGCTATGAAGGACATTTCTTTAACCTCTCTGGGCCAAGTTCTCCAAGATGCAAAATGGAGGAGTTTGAAAAAAGAGATTGCTAAAGTTCCTTTTAGCTCCAAAATGCTAACAGATGATACTAAGTGGGATGGTTTTACAATTGTTTCAGTTAGAGAAGGAAGCAGTTTCTCCCAGAACTTGAGAGAATAAAAAGGAAGTGATAAAGTTTCAGATCCTCTGGAAAAGGAGGAGTCTGGCATCCCGTCTTATCCTCTCCAGCCCTGGGACTTACTATTTGGGGGGGGGGGGGGGGGGGGCAGGCAATGAGGGTTAAGTGACTTGCCCAAGGTCACATAGCTAGTAAGGATTTGAACTCAGGTCCTCCTGAATCCAGGGCCTGTGCTTTATCCACTGTGCCACCTAGTTGTCCTCCCAGGGACTTACTATTAATTTGATTTAATATTTATTGTTTGTTTCACCCTTTTCTTTTCTTCTTCTTAATCTGGGTACCACTGAAGACTGCTATTCTGGAAAGGGCACATATTATCGGGGCACTCGGAGCAAAACTGAATCAGGCACTTCCTGCCTCAACTGGGATACTTTACTTGGGAAAAGCCGACTTTACACATCATGGAGGAAGAATGCACCCAGCCTGGGGTTGGGCAATCATAATTTTTGCCGGTAGGTATATATTTGTATGTATGAAGCTGCCTTTTTATGATGAGGGGAGAGAGAGAGAGAGAGAGAGAGAGAGAGAGAGAGAGAGAGAGAGAGAGAGAGAGAGAGAGAGAGTAATAGTTGATGTTTCGAGTTAAAATAGGAATAGATTTTTATGGCCTTGTCTGTCAGAGAATTCCAAGAGTTTTCATATAGCTTATATAGCCTCACAAATTTCTGGTGAAAAAAAGGTTTCTACTCTCATCTTACTGATGGGGGAAAAAACCAAGGCACAGAGAGGTCATCTTGGACTCACATAGTCATCAAAAAATATAGAATGCAAGTCATGATTCCCAGCTATTGAATTAGTCTACCATGTATCTTTTCCCAGATTTCTCTTTTCCCCTAACTTCTTTCTAATAATAATAGTTAGCATCCTATATTACAAGTTAAGGTTTGCAAAGTACTTTATAAATGTTCACTCATTTTATCCATGTAAAAACCCTGGGAGGTAGGTGCTATTATTATTCCCATTTTATAGATGGAGAGACTGAGGCAGAGCAAGGTTAAGAGCATGTGGTAAGATCTCTGAGCTTGTAAGTCTCTGAGGTAGGATTTGAACTCAGGTCTTCCTGACTCCAGGTCCAGTGCCCTAAACACTGAGCATTTGTAAATAAAGAAAATCTTTCTATAAATAAATAAACAAGCAAGCAGACAAATTAATCTGTGCAGACAAATTAAACTGATCTGTGACAGTTTCCCCAACCTCTATTATATAACAATATAATTCATTCCTTTAAAAAATTATTTTTAGATTATTACATATGCTTCATTAGTATGTTATGAAGAATCTAACATTCTAACATTGTCCAGCAGTAGAATAGTCTGCTTTGGTGTAGTGAGTTCCTTGTCACTGAAGGTTTTTAGGTGAAGACTGGAGGGCCACTTGTTTGGAATGTTGTGGCAGAGATGTCAGACTTAAGGCCTGTGGGTTCTTAAGGTATAGTGGGTAGAGCACCGGCCCTGGAGTCAGGAGGGTCTGAGTTCAAATCCGGCCTCAGACACTTGACACTTACTAGCTGTGTGACCCTGGGCAAGTCACTTAACCCTCATTGCCTGGCCAAAAAAAAAAAAAAGTAATTGGGATGGGGGCAGCTATGTGGCACAGTGGATAAAGAACTGGCCCAGGATTCAGGAGGACCCGAGTTCAAATCCAGCCTCAGACATTTGACACTTACTAGTTATGTGACCCTGGCAAGTCACTTAACTCTAATTGCCCTGTCCCCCACCCACCCCACTCCACAAAAAAAAAAAAAAGGTAATTGGGACATGTTTCATAAGATTCTACTTCATATGATATGATAATACATTATAGATTATGTTAATTTGTGGTTTCCCAAGTCAGTATGTGACCAGCAGAGAAACATTTCTATTTGAGTTTGACATGACTGTAGAGGTCACTAGGTCCCTTCCAACTCTGAGGTTTTTAAAATCTTACGATTTACTAATTGAAAAAATCTGGGTGGGTAAAATACTCCAACCTCTTTGCTTTCAGGAATCCTGATAATGACGTTAAACCCTGGTGCTTTGTGCTGGAGGATGACCACCTGACACAGGACTACTGTGACGTGCCCAAATGCTGTAAGAGGCGTGCTTTTGGCGTCTTCTTTCGTTACTTCCTTTAGCTTTCTCTTCCCTTCTATTTGGTCTGATTAGAGCAGCCACTCCTGTGGTGGGTCAGGAACTTGGTGGAAGCTCAAAAATCATTCTCATCATGTTTGTTCCTTAACCTGACAATTAATGGAAGTCAACACAGGTTTCCATTGGCCCTGGAGCGGGGTGGGGGTGGGGGGGAAGTATCAGTAAGGTCCTGGTGGTTGTCCTGGGAAAGGTTTCAAGTGGGTCTTGAACCCCATGAATATTCTAACCCTTCCCTGCCTCCCATTCCCCCTCAAAAATCTCTCCTCTCAGGTGTTTTTTCCTTCTGTCATCATGTGCTTCTAGCACCTAGCAGAAGAGCTAGGTCAGCAAGAGTGGATGGGTGAAAAGAGGATAAATAAGAAGAAAATCAAGGGTGACCACCTTAACTTTTCCAGATTGCCCTTTGCACCCTCTCTGTTCCAGCCTAATGGGCTTATTTGCTGTTCCCCAAATACAACACTCCATCTTCTGCCTCTACAATTCTTCTCAAGCTGTCCTTCATGTCCAGAATGGTCTTTACTCATTCATTCAACAACCATTTATTAAGACCTAACTATATGAAAGGCCCTATGCTAGTGCTGGGGGTGCAAAAACAGAAACCAAATGATCCTTGCCCTCAAGGAGTTTGTGCCCCATTGGGGGGAAACAACATGTACATAGAAAATCAAATAGGTGTGTGTGTGTGTGTGTATAAAGTAGATAGAGACAGAGAGACAGAGAGACTGAGATGGAGAGAGACAGAGAGACAGAGGGCAAGTGAGTAATTTCCAGTAAAAGGGCATAAACAGAACAGCTAGGTGGCTCAGTGGATAGAGCACTGTCCCTGGAGTCAGGAGGACCTGAGTTCAAATCCGGCCTCAGACTCTTGACATTTACTAGCTTTGTGACCCTGGGCAAGTCACTTAACCCCAATTGCCTCACCAAAAAAAAAAAAAGGCATAAACAAGTAGGGGGATAAAGTAACCTTCGAACGAAGCTAGGAATTCTAAAAGCATAGGATGGCCCTTAAGAAGTATGGGGGGTAGCCTGTCATGGGGGATAGTCATGGAGGCCAGAGATGGGATGTTGTGTTCAGAGAATAGCAAGTACACCAGTTTGTCTAGAATGTAGTGTCCAGGAAGGAGAGAAGGCTACAAGAAGCCTGGAACAGTAAGCTGGAGCCATATTACAAGGGTTTTTTTCTCTTGTAACTCCTAGTTCCCTTCAGGCCTTGGCTCAAGTGTCACCTCCTTGAAGAAATCTTTCCTGAGCCCCCCAGTTCTTGGTGCCCCCCCCAATTACTTTGCATTTATTTTGTATATGTCCTATTTTCTTATCTGCAATCACATTTTGATATCCCCCCCTCTCCCCAATGGAATGGAATCTCCTTGAGGGCAAGGGAGAGATTTGTTGTTACCTGAGGGGGGGATAGAAGAGGGGGTGTTTGAGCTGGGTCATGAAGGATAGAATTTGGAGAAGAGAGAAAAGGAAAGAAGAAGAGAGGAGAAGAACAAGAAGAGGGGAGGGGAGAAGAAAGGAAATGAGAGGCAAGGAGAGAAGACAGGAGAGAAGATGGAGGAAAGGAGAAAAGAGAGGAGAGGAGAAGCCGCTGTAGTCTAGGTGTAGCCTACCCGTTTCCTGTAGTCCTCATCATCATTTTGTGTGTTTATAGACACCATCTATTTTGCCAGCCTGTCCTGAGTTCAGGATACTAAGACCAGAACCCTTGCAGACCTCTGTAAGATCTAACGTCCTCCCTTTTCTTTGCATTTTGCGTTTTTCCCAGCTACTTGTGGCCTGCGGCAGTATAAAGAAAGCCAGTTTCGAATTAAAGGAGGCCTCTTCGCTGACATCACCTCCCATCCTTGGCAGGCTGCCATCGTGGCCATGAATCGGAGATCCCCTGGGACAACACGTTTTCTGTGTGGAGGAATACTGATCGACTCCTGCTGGGTTCTCTCTGCAGCCCACTGCTTTGAGGAGAGGTAAGAATGAGGAAAACCCACAAGTTACTCTTCTCCTTGAGACACTGAATCCAGAGGAAATGCTTATAGAAAGTCTGACAGTCCCAAGAATACTCATCTAAGGGAATGGCAATTTGTCAGCAATCATCCTTAAGTTTTTGGTCTGGACCTATGATTTCATTGATGTGTAGGGAATTCCTGGTGAGGAAACTCCCTCTACCATTTCAGATGGATAAACTATCCATCAAGTTATAGTCTTAGGAAATTGTCCAGGGGTACTGAGAAATTAAGCTACTCACTCACCCAGACACATAGTCAGTGTGTGTCATAGATGGAACATGAACCCAGGGGTTTTTATTTTGTTTTGTTTTGGCAGGGCAATGGGGGTTAAGTGACTTGCCCAGGGTCACACAGCTAGTAAGTATCAAGTGTGTGAGATCAGATTTGAACTCAGGTCCTCCTGAATCCAGGGCCAATGCTTTATCCACTGCGCCACCTAGCTGCTCCTGAACCCAGGCCTTCTTGACTCAAAGGCCACCTTTCTATCATCCATGCCATAATGTCTTTCTACAGCTCAACCATCAGCAATGCCTAAAGATGATCTAGTTCTGGGATAGCCTTAGGGGTACAGAGCCAGACAATTTATTCCACTCCCTAGTTTGGAACAGTCCCAGATTATGACTGGTCTTGGGGAGGTTGGGAAATTTCCAGTCACTTCAGTAATCTGTGTCAAACTGTACAATCTCAGGAGTCATTAAATAAACTTGAATAGTAGTGGAGGTGGGGGAAGTTGCTGAGTTGGAGAATGAGGCCATCAAATCTTGGGTCAAATCTCTTGAGACTGCTCAAGATGTCAGACCATTGGGCAATTTCTTGTTATCCCTTGGAAGTAGTCCAACCACATTAGCAGAAAGACTTTTTCCTTTTTGCTAGATTCTTTTCCAAAGATAACAGAAGAAAATAAAGAAAGATGAGTGATAATAGTCTAGGAGGTTTGTTCTAATCATGCAGACACTGGAAGTGTACCTCCATTGCTTCAGTTTTTATTAATTATGATTTTTATTGTACTTATTGTACTTGGGAGTTAGCAGTTGAGCCCCATCTCTGCACACCATTTTCTTTTTTTTTTTCTTTTTTTTTTTTTTTGCAGGGCAATGGGGGTTAAGTGACTTGCCCAGGGTCACACAGCTAGTAAGTGTCAAGTGTCTGAGGCCGGATTTGAACTCAGGTACTCCTGAATCCAGGGCCGGTGCTTTATCCACTGTGCCACCTAGCCGCCCCTCTGCACACCATTTTCAATGATAGATTGGCATTCAGAGATTGGAAAGCAGGGTTATGCAAGCACAGGGTTGAGAGCTGGATGGAACTTTAGAGACTGGTCTATAACCTCATTTCATAGGTGAGGAAAATGAGCTGTTTAAATGCACCATCTCTAAAAGCAACCAAGAAATATAAATAACCCTAATTATGATTTTTGCAATGATCAACCTTGGTTCTGGAGATTATGTGGTAAAACACACCTTCCTCCTCTTAGCAGGATGGGAGATAAGTACAGAATGCTGCATAACAGATAATAGTTGCTTTGTTGGTCGTTTTTGCTCAAAATTTAAAAATTGTTGTTATTATAAAGGAGGGTTCAGTGTGTGTGTGTCTGTGTGTCTGAGAGAGAGAGAGAGAGAGAGAGAGAGAGAGAGAGAGAGAGAGAGAGAGAGAGAGAGAGAGAGAGAGTATCTGGGGGGTATATCTGGAAATGATTGTGATATAAAAAACAAATGGCATCAATAAATCTTTTTTCTCCAAAATTTTAAATAAAAAAGTTGAGGATAGAATTCGTAGGCTGCTACATACTGATTCTTCTTCCCTGACTCCATCATAGAATTTAAGACCAAATGCAAATGATAAAAAAACAGCACTAGGAGTAGGCAGACTGAGTTATGTTATTGTTGTTGTTTTTCTTCTTCCTGGACCATTCCCGCATCATGGGACAGGCTCATTGCATTACAATCTGGTGATGACATAGGCTTTTGAGCCAGGCAAGGGTCTATGCTGTTGTGTGAAGGAATAAAGCCAGTACACCAAGGCTCCTACTGGGGTAGAGGTCTAATGTTCTCTAGAGGGACCAACTCGCCAAGAAAGCTTCTGTCCTAGGGAGACAGGGAAGGTTTTGCCATGTTTCACCAGAAAGGTTGAACACTTAAAGGATCCTAGGCTACCAAGGGATCTTCTTGTTCCTCCCCAATGGTAGATGAAGTTTAAGTCCTTTCTGAATTCCAGTCCCATGTATTATCAACTGCCTTCTCCACCCGCCCATTGGACATCTCCATTAGGACATCCCATAGACATATCAACCTCAGCATGTCCAAAATCGAATTCATTTTCCCTCACAAACCCATCTCTGTTTTGGACGATGGGACCACTATCCACTTAGTTACCAAGGTTCACAACTTTGGAGTCATCTCATTCCTCTCTCCCTCAACCTTCAAGTAGTTGCCAAAAGTTGTCAACCCTTCCTCTATGACCCTCACGACTGTCCCCTTCTTTCCACTCCCATAGCCTCCATCCTAGCTCAAGCCTGTATTAACATCAATGAGCTTTCTAGTTGGTCCCTCTGCTTTCAGTGGCTCCTGCAATACAACTGTTGCTCATTGCCCATTGGATAAAATACAAATGCTTCAGTCTGGCATTTCAATCCCTTCACAATCAATCTGGCTTCCACCTGCCTTTCCAGTCTTTTTTTCTTACTGCTCCCTCTTACATGTTTTCTGTTCCAAACTGGCCTGTTTGCTCTTCTTTGTATACAAGATACAATGTCAAGTCAACAAGCACTTCTGTTCTTTTTTTAACATTATTTTTTATTTCTTTTGCTAAATATTTGCCAATTATATTTTTAAGTAACATTTTATTTTTTCCAGTTACATGTAAAGACAATTTTTAGCATTCAGTTTTACAAAATTTTGAGTTCTAAATTTTCTTCCTCTCTCCCCGCCTTCCCCCTCCCCTCACTAAAATGGTAAGCAATTAGCTTATATATGTGCAATCATATAAAACCTATTTTTATGTTAGTCATGTTGTGAAGGAAGAAACAGTTTGCAAAAAAAGTTTGTGATTTGAAAAAGGGGAAAAAAAGCATTTATTTTTTCTTGCCTTCTTATCTTGGCACAAATGATCTCTCATGTCTGAAATATAAGACCTTCTCACCTCAATCTCATAAAACCCCCTAGCTTCTTTCAAAGGATAGCTCAGGTACAACCTCCTTCTTGAGTTTTTTTTCTTGATCACTCCAGTTATGGAATTGTTTTATCTTTCCTTCTTGAAATTAATTTGTATTACCCTGGATCTTGGAATAGACTTTGCATTGACATATTTGCATACAGGTTGGAGAGTAATGATTTCATTTTTATCTTTGTAACTCTAGCACCAAGTACACATATGGTGTTGTTGTTGTTGTTGTTGAGTCATTTCAGTTGGATCTGACTCTTCATGACCTCATTTTGGTGTTTTCTTGGTTAAAGATACTAGAGTAGTTTACCATTTCTTTCTCCAGCTCATTTTATAGATGAGGAAACTGAGGCAAACAGGGTTAAGTGACTTGCCCTGGGTCACACAGCTAGTAAGTGTCTGAGGCCAGATTTGAACTTAAGAAGATGAGTCTTCCTGACTCCAGGCCCAGCATTCTATCCTCCGCATCATCTAGCACTTGATAATATTTTTGAATCGAATTTTTAACCCACTTTCCTATTCATCTGGTCACCTAAGAAGTTTTTTGTGACAGTAGTCATTGAAGGACTAAGACCTTTTTCTTTAACAGTTTCAAACGCCACGAACTTAAGGTGATTCTAGGCAGGACCTACCGGAAGGAAAAAGAGGAGGATGAGCAAGAGTTTGAAGTGGAAAAATACATTGTCCATGAAAAATTTGTTTCAGAGACTTTTGACAACGATATTGGTAAGATGGACTTTTCCTAAATTTTTCCCCTCTGAAATCTGGCCCTTGTCAACACATGTATGCCTTACCCTCTTGCTCACCCTTCACACAGAAATATGTGTGTGCATACACACGTGTGCATGTGTGTAGGAATGGGTTTGTACAGAGGACTTACCAACCCCTTCCTTGTTTCTCTTCTCAGCTCTCTTGCAGCTGAAATCTAAATCTGACTCACTACAATGTGCTCAGGAAACCAACTCGGTGCGGCCCATCTGCCTTCCCGATGCAGGACTGCAAATGCCTGACTGGACAGAATGTGAGCTGTCTGGCTATGGCAAGCATGAGGAGAGTAAGTGTGGTACCCACTGGGCACAGGGAGTGTCCAACTATACCAATTCTGCAGAATGCCAGGAGATAATAGCGTAGTGACTATATAGCTATCAGCTCTCTGCCTCTTTCTTTATTTGTACCTTCGCACAATGACACTGTGCCTACCCATCTCACAGAATCATTTTGCAGCTCAGAAGTGAATGAATATGAAAGTGCTTTTTGAAGAGTAAGTTTTAGCAAACCTCTCACCTCTTGGCAGAGAAGGGATGGACTAGAGTTACAAGATGAGACATAATTTCAGAAACAGTGAATGTGCTGATATGTTTTCTTGACTGACATGTTAAAAGGAAGGGTTTCTATTGGGATGGGGGCCAGGGGAGGGGAGATCAATGAGTCAGTGAGAAGGCTAGACCTATTAAAAAAAAAGAGCATGAATAAAACATTTTTTAAAATACAAAAAAAGAGGCAGCTAGGGTGGCACAGCTAGGGTGGCGCGGTGGATAGAGCACCAGCCCTGGAGTCAGGAGGACCTGAGTTCAAATCCAGTCTCAGACACTTAACACTTACTAGCTGTGTGACCCTAGGCAAGTCACTTAACCCCAATTGCCTCAAAAAAAAAAAAACAACTTTTGGAAGGGGACACAAATAGGGCAATTTTGTTACAACTTTGATATATTTAGCATTCACTTTTAAAACCCTGACTGTACATATTTACAAGAGGCAGCTAAGTAGTACAGTGGGATAGATCCGCTGGGCCTGAAGTCAAGAAGATCTGAGTTTGGGGGCAACTAGGTGGCAAAGTAGATAAAGCACCCGCCTTGGATTCACCGGACTTGAGTTCAAATCTGGCCTCAGACACTTGACACTTACTAGCTGTGTGACCCTGTGCAAGTCACTTAACCCCCATTGCCCTGCCAAAAAAAAAGACCTGAGTTCAAATCCAGCCTCAGATACTCACTAGCTTGTGTGGGCTTGGGTTAAGTCAATTAACCCCTATTTGCCTTAATGTACTAGAGAAGGAAATGGAAAACCACTCTAGTATCTTTGCCAAGAAAACCCCATGGACAATATTGGCATTCTGTGATCCACAGGGTCGGGAAGAGTCAGACATGACTGAACAACATTGATGTACTTAGAATCTTTGTTGTTGGGGGCATCTAGGTGGCACAGTGGATAAAGCACCGGCCCTGGATTCAGGAGGACCTGAGTTCAAATGCGGCCTCAGACACTTGACACTTACTAGCTGTGTGACCCTAGGCAAGTCACTTAATCCTCATTGCCCTGGAAAAACAAAACAAAAACCTGCCAGAATCTTTGTTGCTTTTCCTCATCTAATGAAATGTTGATGTTGATAATTAAGTTCACAATAAAAAAAGAGTAATCGGATGAGATGTCTAGCACTCTGCAGATGAAACAATCACATCTCTCTTCCATAGGAATGAACCAAGGGTCACACCTGAAACCATTTCTGTCTCTTGCAGATTCTCCCTACTACTCTGAGAGACTAAAGGAGGCCCACGTACGTCTCTACCCATCGAGCCGCTGTACCTCACAGCACCTGTTTAATAAGACAGTCACCAAGAACATGCTCTGTGCTGGGGACACGAGAAGCGGAGGGGTGGAAGTAAACTTACACGATGCCTGCAAGGTAAATAGAGTTTTTCTGCATCGGTCAGATTACTGTGCTATAGGAAAGGACGATTTTAGCCAAGGAAAACTACAGTCAGAATGGGATAAATGCATTTAATCTCAAGAAGCCAATGTAAACCTTAGGGAGGATAGGTGAGAGCCCTTGAGACTAGGGGTGGAGAAAGATCAAAGTGTCATAAACTAAATAAATCCTAAGAAATTTCCTTAGTTTCTGGGAAGGAAGCCCCACCCGGTGCTCTACTTCCTGCAAGCCCATTCAGTGAACTGACTGTTGCAGGGACAAATGAAAAACAAACAGGGGCAGTGTGGACCAATGGAAAGAAGACTGAATGGAGGAATTAGAGAAACCAGGGTGAAGGCCCAGTTTCCTATGGGTTCAGTTGGTGGCCCTTCTATTTACTTACTAGTGAGGACCAAATGAGATAAAATTGTAAAGTGCTTCCTTAGCACAATGCCTTGACTAGAGTAAGCACTATAGAAATGTTTGCTATCATTAGAGCTATTATTTGTCATTTCATCTTTCTCTGGGCTTCAGTTTCCTTACCTTTAAAATAAGAGGACAGGCCTAAAAGGTTTCTTCTACCTCTGCTATTCTGAAAGTTATATGAGAAATTCCTGGCTTCTACAGGTGCTAGGGAATGGGTCTCTCCTTGAAAGAGCAGGAGCTATGCCTTAAGTAGCTAGGTGGCACAAAACACAGAGCACCAGGTCTGGAGTCTGGAAGAGCTGAGTTCAAATCTGTCTGGCCTCAGATACTTCCTAGCTGTGTGACCCTGGGCAAGTCACTTAACCCCGTTTACCTCAGTTTCTTCATCTAAAATGAGCTGGAGAAGGAAATGACAAATCACTCCAGTGTTTGTGCCAAGAAAACCCCAAATAGGATGAGGAAGAATCAAACATGATTAAACTGAAATCGGTGAAAGGAAAGAAAAAAAAATATTTACACATGGACTCCTCGGACCTTTGCCTGCTTGAAAGCTCAGTTCAAGTGCCACTTCTTATGGGAAGCCTATTCCAAGCTTCCTCCAGCTAGGTGGTATAGTGGATAAAATGTTGGACTTGAAGTCAGGAAGACCTGAGTTCAGATCCTGCCCATAGCACTTAACTGTATGACCTGGGTATTCTTTTGGCCTCAGGTTCCCCACCCAAAAAATGAGGATCATAATAGGTTTGCTGTGAGGATTAAATAAGACAACATATGTAAACTGCTTCATAAACCTTAAAGCACTTAATTAAAGTTAGTGAAGGTATACTGAGGATAACCACGATGATGTGAAAACAGAAGACACCAACGAAAACTTAGGAAAATAACAATAGTTACTTATATAGCACTTTAAGGTTTGAAAAGCACTTTGTAAATATTATCTCATTTGATCCTCACAACAATTGTAGGTGATAGGGGCTATTCCCATGCTCATTTTACAAATGAGGAAACTGAGGCATACAGTGGTTAAGTAATTTGCCTAAGTGTCTGAGGCCAGATTCCGACTTGGGTCTTCCTGACTCTAAGTCCCATATTCAATCCATTGCACCATCGTGTTGCTATATAAATGCTATTACTACCAACTATTTGGACCAGCATTTCATTAAGAAAAAGGGAACCATCAATTATTAAGTGCCCTACTGTGTGCCAGGCACCGTACTAAGTATGTTACAAATATTTTCCTATTTGACCTGCACAACAAATATTATCTTATTTGATCTGTGCAATAACTTTGAAAGGTAGGTGCTGTTATTAACCCTATTTTACAGGTGAGGAAACTAAGATAGACAGAGACTCTAAAAAGACCAATTGTTCTGGGGTTCTGTAGGCTGGCATTTGTATATGACAGGGTGCTCGCATTCTAGAGTAGCACGGTGCTGGGCACAAACCAGGCCTGCCCACTCTCTGTGTGACTCAGCTGGAAAGCTGAGGATGGCCAGCAGGCTTGGAAGGGGAGTACATATTCCATAGGAAACAAGCTCTAGATTTGTATCCGGAGGCCAGGGGATTGAATCCCAGTTCTGTGAGACCTTGGCCAATTCCATTCTCCTTTCTAGGTCTCAGTTTCCTCATTTGTAAAATGAGGGGTTTGGACCAGGCGAGTTCTCTTCTAACTCTGAATGATAGAGTGATAGGATCAAAGCTGAAAAAGGCATACGAGTTGTCTAGTCCCCAGCTTCTTGTGACCCCATAACTGAATGTGGGGGTCACGAAAAATTTGGCAACAGTAAAAGGTTATGTGTACCTATTTTATATACCTATATACCCGTGGTCGTGTAAAAAAAATGTTTAAGAAGCACTCATCTTGGGGCAGCTAGGTGGTGCAGTGGATAAAGCATAGGCCCTGGATTCAGGAGGACCTGAGTTCAAATCCAGCCTCAGACACTTGACACTTACTAGCTGTGTGACCCTGGGCAAGTCACTTAACCCTTATTGCCCCACCCACCCCCAAAAGCCTTTGTGTAGTCCAACTGTCTCATTTTACAGATGAGGAAACTGAGGCTGGGGGAGGTAATTTTAATTGCCCTGGGCAATTAGAAACAGCTAAGTGTTGCTGTGGATAGAACACTGGGTCTGGAGTCAGGAAGACCTAAGTTCAAATCAGAACTCAGATATTTATTAGCTTTGTGACCCTGGGCAAGTCACTTGACCTCTGCCTCAGTTTCCTCAACTGTAAAATGAAGATAATAACAGCACCTACTTCCTAGGTTTGTTTTAAGGATCAGGTGAGATAATATCACCACCAGGCCTGGCCCATAATAGGTAGATTTTAAATGTTTGCTTCCTTCTTTCCTTCCTTCCAAAGTCACACAGACAGAGTTAGGGTTTAAAAAACCTACCTCCTCTGACTCCAAACCCAGCTCTCTTCCCATTTCACCTTGATTGCTTCCCAGTAGAACAAGCCCTGGACTTTGGGAGACAAAATACCTGGGTTTAAATCCCAATTACTCTACTTAATAGCACATAAAAGCAATTTAGGCCGACTAGTCCAACCACTTCCTATTATAGATGAGGAAATTAAGACTGTAATGAAGTTAGATGATGTGCTCAAGGTCACACCAAAAATAGGCATCATTATTTTCTTCGTAAGGCTTTCAGAGTAGGAATCACACAGAGGAAAGCTAAGTGACACAGTGGATAGAACACTGGGGCTGGAGTCAGGAAGACCTGAATTCAAATGCAGCCTCAGACATTTTACTAGCTGCGTGACCTTAGGCAGGTTACTTAATCTCTGTCTGCCTCTGATTTCTCGGCTGTAAAGTGGGGTAGTAATATAATCTACCTCCCAGCCTTGTTGTGAGAATCAAATGAGATATTGGCAAAGCACTTAGCATAGTGCCTGGCATATAATACTCTATATTATCATATATAATATGTAATACATATTATACATGGTGGGCCAAAAGTCACAAAGGGGTCTGATGTTTTAATAACTTTTTGAAAATTATTTTCCTTTATTTTTCACCATTTACGAGATTCGATTTTTCATACATAGTGTAAATTCAGTTCCTGTATATACAGTGTATGATATAATGGTATTGGAAATTAAAAACAAAAAATAAAGGAGTTATTAAATATTCATAACCTTTGACCCACCTATATAAAATTATATATATATATCTGATGTGTGTGCATAGATATGCATATATATATATTAGACATACCATACTGCATATTGTTATTATGTGTTGAAATGGAAATATTTACCTCAATAATTTTTCTATTTCGGGTCTAAAAGGATGGGTTGGGGCCTGATTGACATCAACCTTAACTTAGAAGCAATCTAGCTGTTTAGGCAAAGTCTCCGGGACTTTGCAAAAGATGGAGAGTTTTTTTTTTTTCAGCAAATTAACTGTAAAAGAACAAAGGCAATTGTCAATTTTTATTATTATTAATAATAACTATTAAGGTTTCAGCAGTGCTTCTTGCAATCTCCAGATACGATGCCAGTACTCAGATGGGTGGCGGAGGTGGTTGATTGATTTGTCTTCCCATTGCAGGGTGACTCAGGAGGTCCTCTTGTGTGTATGAAGGATGGCCGCATGCGTCTGATTGGGATCGTCAGCTGGGGCATTGGATGTGGAGAGAAAGATGTTCCAGGTGTATATACCAAGGTTATCAATTATCTCAAATGGATTGAAGATAAGAGGAGGCTTTGAACAGTTAAAAAACAAGTGACTGTCCTCATAACCTGATAGTCTCCCACCTACTTCCCTCTCAGATGAAGCACTGAAGAGACTAAGGCGTAGTGTTGTTGTTTTTTTAAATCAGATTACTCTATAAACTGTCATACAGTGAAAATGAGAGAAGAGGGAGAAGGAGTAAGTGTATATTTTCTAAGGTACTTTTCCACTTTGGAGTTAAAGTTTGGTTTTAATTTGTACTCTGTCAGGTCAAAGCACAGAAAGATGAACTGCAATCACCCAAGGGAAATACCACCACCTAGGGACAGACAGGCAGACAGGTAGACAAGTAGACCAGAAGATGGGAGAAAAGTAAAAAAAAAAAGCCAAGCCTGAGGGTAGAAAAATGGGACCACAAAGATAAAAACAATATCACCATAGTGAGAAATAAGGAAAATAAAGAAATTGGTGGGGGAGGATGTCTTTAATTAAGAGAGTGTGCCAGGGGATCCAGCCCCACTGGGATTTTAGGAATCATTGACTAATTGGTTGGCCAGCACAGGTTCTGGCTTTCTCAAATACTGAAGAGCCCTTCAAACAATCCCATTCTTTCCATGGTTTCTTTTCCTCATTTGACAACTGCTAAACGACATTCCTGGATTCTGGGTACAGTGTAAATCTTTTCATGTGTTACTACTTTTTAATCTGCTTTGTTTAGTCAGGCAGAATTTGTATCATTTTAGTGACTCATCTCTTCAGCATATTTATAGCCATCAATCCACAACATTTCTGCTTGTATTTGTTATTGACACAACTCTGTACCATATTTCTTCAATATAATAAAAAGATATATTTTTCACATTGTTGACAAACGGTACTGTGTATATTTCATTGCCCAATATGGGGGTAGTAGGATCCACCTGCCTGGCTGGCTACCCTTGAACCTTGAGGAAGCTTTTGTACCTTCAGTTCATTTGTCTTAGACCTAAGCACAACCTCGATGACACACTTATAGCCCTAATGTTGGTTCTGGTCAGAAAAAAAAATGATGCGAAACCATCATTGGAAAGAGCCAATACCTGGAATGTTGTGCCCAGGTGCTTCTGCTCCCTGCTCCCCTTATTTCCAGTTTGCCTTTGCTCACAGATGCAGCCTGGTTGTTGTCTCTGGAATCAACAACACCCCGTATCCCAGAATAAAACTGATGATCCTGTACTAGCTGTTGAATATATGCTGACACAGTTGCAGGGAGAGAAAGGAGAGAAGGAAGGTGACAGTTTTCTACTATCTCCTGAGATATTGTCGGAACTATTCAGTTCAGCATTTTCTTGGTAGAAAAGCAGGTTCAGCTAAAAGAGAGAGAGAGAGAGAGAGAGAGAGAGAGAGAGAGAGAGAGAGAGAGAGAGAGAGAGAGAGAGAGAGAGAGGAGAAGAAGGAGGAGGAGGAGGAGATGGTGGTGGTGGATATATGCTGTTTGAAGCCTGGGGGCACAATGTAAGAAAAAGAGCTCCTCTAAAACTTTGGACTAGTCCCCAAAGCCAATTAAATACATGCAGACCACAGAAACTTGAGTCATAGATTTTTGACTTTAGGACGGCTTAGGTTTTAACTTTCCCTGAAACAGTGCCAGGCGTGGAACTGAGCCGTTTAAGAACAACACAGATCGAGGAGAGAGCAGTGTAGCAAGAATCCCAGGCCACCGCATCTGGCAAGAATTCGTGCGGTCCCCATCCCCACCCCCACCCCGCCATGCATGGGGCAGGCTTTGTTCAGACGCTTTGCTTAATGAAATGAACTGAAGAAGTCTGGCCTCCTGGAATGGAAATGCAAAGTTAAAAGACTCCAGCATTCCTCTGAGTGAAGTCTTGGAAACCACAGACTCTGTAAAGACAATAGCTCAGAAAAGGTCACTGACTCAGTTATAGGGCAGACACGGAGCCCAGCAAGGAGGGGTCATGTGAGTTACGCTCAAAATGTACTCAAACAGCGTGATGTGATCTGTTAGCAACACTCTTGTTTAGAGCAGCTTCGGGCAGGATGATTCAGGATGAAATATACAGAGGGGGTTAGGGGGGAGAGGCAGGGGAGGGAATCGAACATTTCTTCCTAGCTATCACTAGCTAACACATGGCTTCTGAAGAAGAAAGCTGCCCCAACCAGCGAATAAGTATGATTTTATGGCAGCGGTGGTGCTAGGAGTCTTGTCGAACAAAAGGGAAAGAGAGACCCGTAGCTTGACTGAAGCCGGCCCATAATCCTAGGCCTGCCCATCAAAGCATGTCATAGATTCAGTCAAAGAATCGGCTTTAACAAAGCTTCCTAGTGTTAGCGTTCTGAGGAAGTTTCGGAGCTGGAAGTTAAGCTCCCTTTAAAATACAAACTATTTTCAGTCATTTGCTTGTTGCTGGCATTAAGTCACCACCTACTGGTCAGAGAGATAAAGTGCTGGTATTGTAACAAATAGTTGTATTACAGTGGCATTTATTTCTATTAAAATTTCCTGGCCATTTAAAAGCTACTGAGATGGAAAGAGCGGGTGTGCAAAGTGTGGACATGCCCAGAGAAATCTGTGACTAGTGTTCAGTGTAGCTCTGACCATGCCGGCCCCTACTTGATTAACACGTGTCTCCCTGCTCCCTCCAGGATCAAATGGAAAGTCCTTTGTTTGGCACTTAAAGCCTTTTCACACCCTGGCCCTTCCTAATTTTCCAGTCTTCTCACCTGTCTGCTCCTCTTCTCTCCTCTCCACCCATGCCAGGATCCAGCCCCACTGGCTTCCTCACCCAGGATGTTCCGTCTTCCATCCTTGATTTTGCCTTTGCACTCATTGGCTGCTCCTTATGCCTACAATGTTCTCCCCCAACAACCCTTGACTTTGAGAATGCCCGAGTTCCTTTAGGACTCAGATCAAGCACCATCTCTTCCACCAAAGGAGGCCTTTCCTGGTCCTCCACTCCGACCCCCCCCCCCAAGCTGCTAGTGCCACCCCCTCCAAGGTTACCTTCTGTATTCTATCTTGCAAACCCTGATTTATATATTGCTATGTCACCCATTAGAATATAAGGTCCTTGAGGGGAGATACTGTTTTTACTTTTGCTTTGTATCCCCAGAGCTTAGCACAGTGCCCAGTAAAGCTTTATAAATGCTTACTGATTGATAGCTACCCCTAGGTATTTAAGTGAATTTCAACAGACTGTGCTAATATAGTGAACAATCCTGAGACTCTCAATGATAGCATCTTCCAAGAGGGCAGTAATCTCCACTGTTCTAATTAATAGAGCACAAGCACAATTAAGCAAGAAGGTGTTAGATTAGGAACTAGACCTAAATTCTTAGATCTGGACTTGTCATTAACTCCAAGGCCCTTAGCAAATCATATAAATGTGTATTTTAGGCTTCACAATGGTTAAATGAGGTCAATACCACCTACTCTGACAGGAGACTCTATCAAAAATAAAATAAGTACTTAAGGTTTTTTTTCAGACAAAAACAGCAGGCATCAAAACCCTATCTATCTATCTATCTATCTATCTATCTATCTATCTATCTATCTATCTATCAGGTTTTGATATATAGGGCATTTGAGATTATATATATACATATTTATAAAATTAGTCAACCCTATATTATATATAGCAATATATAATGACTTAGTCATTATGTATTACCATTAAAAATTTCCTTGACGGAACACTCATAGTGTCATTCATGGATTTGGAAGGCATGTTAGAAATCACACAGTTCAACCCCTTCATTTTATGAAGGAAGAAACTGAGGCCCAGAGAGATTGACTTGTCCTTGTAATTTTTCCATGATTGATTCCAAGTCTGGTACGCTTGCTACCATGTATTTGTGGCACCGAGTTATGGTAGACCCCTTGAAACAAAACACTTGGACACAGGGGTGGCTAGGTGGCACAGTAGATAAAGCACTGGCCCTGGATTCAGGAGTACCTGAGTTCAAATCCGGCCTCAGACACTTGACACTTACTAGTTGTGTGACCCTGGGCAAGTCACTTAACCCCCATTGCCCTGCAAAACAAAACAAAACAAGAAACCAAAACACTTGGACACAGAGTTCTGGTTAAACTAACCTTTATTGAGGTTTAGGTGAGCATCTTCTTCTGTCTGTGCTGAACACATGGAATGTGAACAGCTCTTCTGAGACAACCCTGCATCATTTATTCCAATGGTACACAGAGCTGTGTGTTTGGAATGCTAGACCACCATGCTCCAAAGATCCATTACACAGGTGATGATACAGTTGTCATATGATATGTTTAGCCTTGCACTCAGGAGGATGCTACCCTTCCTCTTTAGGTGTTTTACCTGCAATTAGCATGAGTAGCTCAAGAGGAAAGAGAACAGCCTCTTGAATTTTAAACTTAGAAACTCACACATACAAAGTTACAACAGGACTATATCACACTATGAAAAATGATGCACTGGTTATGCACTGTAATCTCAGGAAGCCTATAAATCATTCAGGGCCCTGGGAAGAGGTGATTCTAAGTGCTACGAAGTCCCTTAAAATGGAGACTCCAACGCTCACATGATTCCATAGCAGGTTTTGAGCCTAAGTCAGATTCTGAAGTGAGACTCAGCTGCTTTTTTGCACAGTGCCTAAAACACAACGTGGAATGCCTAGGAAAGTTGGGGAAGAAATACAATTCACTATTCACAGCACAGTTTATCCCAGAGGAAAAATACAGTGCAATACAGAGTTACATACTATTCATTAGCAAAAACAAGTCCAGAAGAGTAAAGAGTTATGAAACTGAAAATTCATACAAGTATCAGCAAAAATAGGATCAGGAAATAGGTTATTTTTTTCATTTCTTTCTACCCACTCCTGCCAGGAAACAGGGAATAGCACCGTCACTTAAGCTAAAAATGAATTTTCATGGCTTTTTAATATCTAAATCAATCCCATATATACCCTTGAACCATTATGAAAATTGCAAGCCACTTAGTCACCCAGTGACTGAGAACAAAGACTAGGTGAACTGTTAGGCAATCCTAGCACATTCTTTATGATCCAGGTGGCCAGTTCTGACCTCCTTAAGAATGGAACTTGAGTATTTTTTCCCATGGAATCTATGCCCAAAGAGACCCTTCATTTCCCAGTGCTGAGGCATCCCTGAACAAACTAGGGTGGGATATGTGGAGTTGACTTTCCCCCTCTTCACCTTATGAAAGCCAGAGGAGAAGCAGGTAGCAGGAAGTTTAGTGAAGATGTAGTGAGTAAAATGATTTGGGGTTGTTTAGGTAAGGAGTAATGAGAATTGTAGAGTTTGTCTAGTCACTATCCTATGAGAGGGAATCTTTTCCCTTTCTACCAATAATGGAAAATCTTACCTCCTCTGGACATTGAGATGAAAAATAATGGCCAGGAACTCAGAATAATTTGTACATGATTGTGGATCTGCAAGGACAATTTTCTTTTCTACTGGGTTTTTAACATTTATGGGATGGGTTTAAAACAATTTTGAGAATTCCCAGTTTTATCACTCCAGTCCAAATTTAGTGAATATTTGACAATTAGAGAACTCTATTTATAAGAAATCAACCAACTTAACAATTTAATTTCTTTCTACCCTCCTCTGAATGGGGTTCTTAATTACTTCCCATACTATTCATCCTCCTACACATAACCTCCCTTACACAAAAGTATCCTCCAGGGATTTCTTATTCAGTCCCTCCCATATACGTCAGGTCCACAGTTGCCCCTTCCTTGACTAATATTCACCATTATTCAAATGATCTAACTTTCTTATCACTGTGTTTTAGAAAGGACTGTTGTCCTAGTTTTAGAAAGAAAAGTCAGGCAAGAAACATATGACAACTTTTTCTTCAGAAAACATGTTTAAAAGAGTTCAATATATAGTCAAACAAATCTGCCGTGTTTCCTCTCCTCTTTGAGAATGAAATTATCACTGATTCAACTTCAGATATGTCCAGTTCTCCCTGGTGACCCTCCTCCTCCCTTCATTTGTTCAGTGAGACTAAAGGCTCAGTAGATTCAACACAGAAAAAAGGGAGAGTGTTGGTCCAAGAAGAAACTGATGTGCAGAAGACAGCCTGATTCTTTACTTCTAGGTAAGACGAAATGGGAAAACTATTCATGGCTCTTCACTCAATCCGGGATTCTCTTTTCAGGTTCGGACTTGAAACTTCCCAGCTTTGGTCATGTATTTTATGCCCTTGAATGGTTTATACTTTTCTCCATACATATCTAAACGGTTCACTTTCAATCCTAGAATAAAGGAATATAACATAGATGTTATTTCTTTCTTTCTTTTTGGTGAGGCAATTGGGGTTAAGTGACTTGCCCAGAGTCACACAACTAGTAAGTGTCAAGGGTCTGAGGCCAGATTTGAACTCGGGTCCTCCTGAATCCAGGGCTGGTCCTCTATCCACTGTACCACCTAGCTGCCCCAACATAGGTGTTATGTCAAGGGAAAAAAACCCCAAAATGTATGAAGAGAAGAGAATAAATATACAATAATATACAACATGCACTGCTACATTTGACACAACTGGCCACCCTTCTCCTGGACACTCTCCCCTCTCTGCATTTTTGGGACACTATTCTCCCAGGTTCTCCTCTTACCTGTCTGTCTTGCTTCTCCATCTCCTGTGTTGGATCATTATCCATATTAAGCCTCTTAAACTGTGCATATTCCCTTAGATCTTGTCCCAGGCCCTTCTAATCTCTTCACTCACTGCATCTGAGGTTCTTAACCTTTTTTGTATCATAGACCCCGTTGGCAGCCTGGTGAGGGCTATGGACCTTCTCAAAATGTTTTTAAATGCATGAAATAAAATACATAGAAGTGCAGAGGAAACAAATCATTTTGATGTACAGTTCTTTTTTTTTTTCTTTTTTTCTCTTTTTCTTTTTTTGCAGGGCAATGAGGGTTAAGTGACTTGCCCAGGATCACACAGCTAGTAAGTGACAAGTGTCTGAGGCTGGATTTGAACTCAGGTCTTCCTGAATCCAGGGCTGGTGATTTATCCACTGTGCCACCTAGCTGCCCCACAGTTCTTTATAGGGGTGTGTGTGTGTGTGTGTGTGTGTGTGTGTGTGTGTATAAAACCAACCAATTTCATGGAACCCAGATTAAGAACCCTTGCAGGTTCTCTCTCTTAGTAACTAATCATTCCTGTGGGTTTAGTGATCATTTCTATGCAGACAAATCACAAATCTATATATCAAACTCAGCCACTCTTTTGAGTTTTAGTCCCAAATCACCAATTAATTGCTCACTAGACATTTCAAACCGGATACCCAAAAGACACATCAAATTCAATATATTCAAAACAGAATTCATTATCTCTTTCCTCCATATCCTCCTCTTTTCTATTTCCCCTATTTTTGTTGAAGATATCACAACCTTGTCAATCTCCCAAGTTTGTGACCCTGGCATTAACCTCAGTATTCCATACCTTCCGTCCCCTCATATATCCAAATGGATGCCAAATCTTGCCATTTCTACCTCCACAACATTTCCTGCATCCAGCCCTTTCTCACACAGTTACCACCTGACTTCAGGCCCTCATTACCTTTTGCCTGGACTATTATAAAACCCCTCTATCTGGTCTTCCTTCCTCAAGTCTCTCTACAGTTTATTTTACCATCTGCTACTAAAGTGATTTTCTCCAAGCACAGATCTGACCATGTCAGTTTCTTAATCAATTCCAGTATTTCCCTACTGCCTCTAGAATAAATATCAACTTTTCTGTTTTATTTTTAAAGCCTTTCACAACTTTACCCCTACCTACCTTCTCAGCCTCAAAAGACCAAAACTCACCCTTCTGCTCTGAGCAGTCTAGCAAAATGGCCTTCATGCATAACACCAGAACCTCTGAATCTGATTTTTTTTTTTACTGGCTGCCCAATACCTGGAATGTTTTCCTTCTCACTTCCTCCTCCTGGTTTTAAGACTCAGATTAAATTTCATCTTCTGCAAGAAATCTTTTTGGTCCCCTCCAAGCTTCTGTCTCTTCCTCTCTCCCCACAACTCCTGGCCACTCCTAGGGCCTTCCCTCTGATCCTTTCTCCCACTTACACTGTATTTATCTCGTATATACATGGTTGTTTACCTGCCATCTCCCCTGTTGGAATGTGGGCTTTCTTTGTATCCTCAACACTTGGCCTAGTACCTGGTTCATAGCAAGTCCTTAATAAATGCTTGATGATGAGCAAGATGAGGATGATACTTGGAATATATTCCTTCTTCAGCTCCACCTCAAAGAAGGCCTCTCTTCTTCCACAATGCAATTCAAGATTCTCTTTCTACATGAACCTTTCCTGATCCCTTAACTGCTAGTGTCCTCCCTTCCAAACCACCTTGTACTGATTCTCTTTCCATCGAGTCTGCATACATTTATATATGTACTGGTGTTTTCCCCACTAGAATATAAGCTCCTCATGAGTAGGGGTTGTTTTACTCTTTGTATGTACACCCTCAACACCTAGTACAATGCTTGACACATAGTGGGTGCTTAATAAATGCTTGTTGATTGACTGATTGTTATCATATGCAGAAAGTGAAGAACTGGCATCATGCCATCCTTACAACATACTGGTCTGTTTCAGAGGAGGCAAGAAAATGGGGAAATAAAGGTTTTTATACAGTAGTGGAAAAATCTCCTCCACAAAAGTTCTACTTTTACGTCAGCAGTGTTTGGAGGTGACCTTCAATTCTCTAAAGCTACACCAATGGAGCACAAGCTCCAGTAGGTTCTGTCAATCTGGAAAGCCTCTGAGTAGAGCCTAGCAAGGTCCTGAAAGGGTTAGAGTGAGCAAGTTGGCCAGTGGGTGAGGAATTCTTTGGCCATGGCAGTCCATGAAAAAAAGAAAAAGCAAAAAATGGTTTTTAGTTACATCCATGATAACAGAGTGGCAGAAAAGCAGCAATGAGGTCCTACAAATCACATGGACTTAAGATCACATATGAACATTAATTGAACTGTAAGTACTCAAAATCTGAGATTCTTGTCTAATAAGAATTTGTCAATATGGCTGAATTTCTACTAAAGGAATTCCTACTAGAGGAATTCAACTATATTGACATACTCACTATAAATTAACTCAAAAAGTACAAGGATGTTGTAGCCCCATGGAAAGATCTCTGAAGAGTAAAAGAAGTTGGCAAAGCTGATTTGAGTGTGTGCTTAAGGTTATTTATTGGTCACTTCACCTCACAGTGGACATGATGAACATAAGAAAAAACACCCTTAATGGAGATAACTATAGCTTACAAACCAAACTGATGAACAGGATGAAGAGAATTCCAGGAAGAACTTGACAAGATTCTGCGAAGCAAGTCAATGTATATCTCATTCCTTGATGACTTTAATGAGAAAGATAGTAAAAAGAATGTTGAAAAATACAATTAAGAATTAAGAACTGAAAGAGGCCAAACCTAGTTAGAAGCTTCATGTCTTAATAGCATTAATACTTTTTAAAAGAATAGAGTTAACCAAAGAGATATGAAAATACACGTTTCCTTCTTGATAGAGGTAGGAAGTTACATGTAAGGAACAATGTAAATGTCACACTTGGTTGATAAGTTGGTTAGTTTTACAGAATGTTTTTTCCTCTATTTTATTCTTTATTATGAGAGATGGTTCTCTCAGAGAGTGTAAGGGAATAGATATATTGGGAAATAAAGGTATTGTAAAAGCTAAATTAGTTAAGAAAAAAATTGTAAGGCTTTGGATATGATGAGTGAAGAATGATGGAAGAAGAATGAATCTCAAAAAAGTCTGGCATAAGACCCAACAAAGATAGATCCCCAAAGAGTTTATAAATAAAACAGAGATAAACAACAGAAGAAAAACAGATCTGTCAGCATTTCTACAACAAACTATTTTCATCATCAACGACAGTAGAAACAATACATTTGGATTCTAATACCTTAGTCCCAATATGGGATATAGTGGAAATTACACTAAAGAATATAAAATAAGAGCTGGATCAGACCAAATATGAACAGAAGACTTCTGATACAGAAATGAAAATTCTGAGAGGCCTGAGAGTTATTTTAAAAAACATCTCAAATACAGAAATATCAAGAAATTGCGGGGGCGGGGATCACAGACGGTGTCTTTTAAAAAAGGTAACCGAAAGGACGTTGATAACTACTGATCCATATGCCTACTTGGTCATCTCTATAAAATCTTTAAAATAATAGTCTATCTATACTTATGTCAAGAGTATCCTTGATGAAAATATAAGAAGGGAACAGGTAGACTTTTCTGAGAGGTTAAGTAAATTACCCAGAGTCAAAGAGCTGGTAAGTACCAGAAGCAGAATTAAAACCCAGATCTTTCCTGACTATAAGTCTCCAAGCACTATAGAAAAAGGTAGCCTCAAAGGTTCTCCTCTAAGGTATCATCTGTGCATATGTTAAGATCATACAAGATTCCTTGATAAAGACAGCCATGGAGATGGTCATGTTTAACAATCATCTGATTATCAGTATCAAGTTGAGCATAAAATAGGGAGACCTACAGGCTTCAACATGGTTAATCACTGTCATGGAAGATAGCCTGTGTAGAGCCCAAATGGAATAAGGACTCTCAATAGTTACATGGGGAGAACCTTCAGATGCTCCTATTTGCAGATGGCATTGTTGACTGCTAGACACCCAAGAATATTAGTCTCCTAAGTGAGTTCCACAATTCCTCAAAAGAGATCAATCTAACAATTCACACATAAAAATCAAATAGATAAGAATAACTACTGTTCAGAAATCACATGGGCAGTCCATTGAGTTAGTTCATTGAAAAGCTATCTAAACAATCACTACAGGTAAAAATAAATCAAATAGGGGCAGCTAGGTGGCGCAGTGGATAGAGCACCGGCCCTGGATTCAGGAGGACCTGAGTTCAAATCTGGACTCAGACACTTGACACTTACTAGCTGCGTGACCCTGGGCAAGTCACTTAACCCCAATTGCCTCACTTAAAAAAAAAAATCAAATAAGCCCAGATATGAGTAGATTGGATAACATTTGTGAAATTATGTAGCACTTTAATTATCCCAAACTGCTTAGTCCCACACACAAAATATTTGTGTGTATGTTTGTGTGTGTGTGTGTGTGTGTGTGTGTGTGTGTGTGTGTGTGTGTGTAGGGGGCAGGCAATGAGGGTTAAGTGACTTGCCCAGGGGTCACACAGCTAGTAAGCATCAAGTGTCTGAGGCCAGATTTGAACTCAGGTCCTCCTGACTCCAGGGCTGGTGCTTTATCCACTGCGCCGCCTAGCTGCCCCCCAAAACATCTTTTAACACCAACGTTCTTCCAGTGATGCTACATGGGTAGAAAAATCTAGGACACTTTAATCTTTTTAACAAATCAAAATTATGGGTGACTCAAAAGACAAAGGAGAAACACAGGGAGGGCATAAAGAAGTGGTAGTTCTAGCGGTACACACTGCATTGGCACCCATGGAACGTTAGAAGATTTAAAGGAAATTTTCTAGGACAGTGGATATGTCCTCCATGGAAGATTTATGGAAAGGTAAGGACAAGACTCCCACAGGACGAGAGGGAATGTGTAGATTGTGACCTATATCGTGTGAGGAAATACTCATATCAATAAAATCATAGCTCTATCAAAGGGTAAGTTAGAAAATCTACTCTTCTGTTCTTTGATTGATTTTGAATGATTTATTTGAAGGTTATAGGAAAAAGCTAAGGAAAGTGTATGATGAATAAATCAAATTCCAATTTATCTGTGATTAACAAGCTAATTTATTAACAATGTTCTAACTGTGATAGGCCTAGTAGCATGCAAAAGCAATCTTCAAAGATCTCACATTTTAAGTTAATTCTAATCACCTAACTCAGTCAACATTTCTGAAAGCAAAGAGACTTGATAGAGCAACTGCAGGTTAGGGAATGTTGATCTGGGTTGGTTCAATGGGTCTAGAATGATTGATTATAAAATATAGATCAGAAAAAAATTATGATCAAAGCCACCATCTGAAAATACAGACATGCCTTCATATTGTAGACCTTGGGAACTAGGGGCAAGAACCTTCTCAAATTAGAAATTATTTAAGTGCCACCTCTTATTGGTATTTATTCATTCTTATTTATAGCTAGTTCCTTTCATCTAGATGACTGTGGTGATTTTAGAATCAAGGATTATAAAATTTTCCCTGAAATATATCGGAAAAAGAGCCATACTTTCTAGTCCAAAACTTACATCTTAGCTAAAGAAACAAAACTCTGTTAATAAATAGTAAGCTGTCAGGAAGGCTTTTCAAATCAGAAAGCTACGTGTATCCCCTGACATTTCACTGCTGGTTACTTACCAGAGATGGCCAGCTGCTGGATTTTAAATTGCAGGTTGATAGTAGGGTTCTCATCAGGTTTGGAAGCCCCAGCTTGAAGGCTCATAGTCCCCTTCAAACTTGGCAGCTTTTGGGGATTTATTTTTCCTACATCCCAAGAGAGCAACTTCAGAGAGAAGAGGAAAAATGATAACAGAATTGATGAGTTAAACATGCTACAAACATACTTTCATTAATCCTGTTTCTACATAAAAAATGAGTCTACAGTACTCTTCTTGAATATATTTTAGCTATGATCTTACGGGGGGAAAAGGTTTTTTTGTTTGTTTGTTTGTTTTTGGTGAGGCAATTGGGGTTAAGTGACTTGCCCAGGGTCACACAGCTAGTAAGTGTCAAGTGTCTGAGGCCGGATTTGAACTCAGGTACTCCTGAATCCAGGGCCAGGGCTTTATTCACTGCACCACCTAGCTGTCCTGGGAAAGTTTTTTAAACAAAAAAGTTAGTTGCACTGGGATTAAGATTAACATTTGAAAGAAGTTGATTTTAGGGTCCCAAGTATGTCACATAGGTTCCCTGGTGGTGTTTTTACTACCCACAGGTAATGAATGTATTTTTCCTTGTCTGTCATTCCAATGAAGGCAAACTCTGTCCCAAACTCCTTTCTTTTTTTTCTTTTTCTTTTTTTTGTGGGGCAATGAGGGCTAAGAGACTTGCCCAGGGTCACACAGCTAGTAAGTGGCAAGTGTCTGAGGCTGGATTTGAACTCGGGTCCTCCTGAATCCAAGGCCGGTGCTTTATCCACTGTGCCACCTAGCTGCCCCCCAACCTCCTTTTCAACAAATGATACAGTCACTTTTGGGAATGCCTAAAGAGTTACTGTTGTATCTGACACTTCCAACTCAAAATTTCCTTAATTCACAATCACTTACCTTGGTAACTGGGTCAAAAGTGTGAGTACCCTGAGATGGAGTAAGGGTCATATTCAGGACCCCTTTGGGCATTTGGCTGGTGACCATCACTCCCTCTATAGTTTTTCCCATAGTCTGCTTGGGACCCACTGTAATCTCAAAGCGTCCCAGTGAGCTACTATCTCGGAAACTGATGTTATGTTTGACATACACTGGAATTGCAACCAAGCTGAGGGGAAAAAAAAAAAAAAAAAGATAGGCATTTCATTTCATTACTGTGATGAAAACACACAACATCTCTTCACCTTTCCCTTTTGCCCCTGGTATCATATTTTCCTCTTTACATGACTTAACTTATGGAAGTGCTTAGCATACCTTAAAGCACTGTAATTTGTATTATAATAATTAAGTCCTCATCCTTTACTTCAATCAGTATACAAAGAGTAAGCAATAAAAATATTTTTCTCCCTTTTCTTCTTTTTCCAGGATAGGACGGACAGTGTCTAGTAACTAAACTACTAGACAGCTAGCATGGAGTCTTGACTCTAAATTTCCAGCCTTGTTGAGACAGTGGCCTTCCAAAACATTAGCCTACAGTTCAGAAAACCAGAGTGTGAATCCTGGCTTTGCCATTCACTAACAGTAATGTGGCCTTGAGTATATCACTATCCCCCTCTGGGCCTCAGCTTCCTCAACCATTAAATAATGGAGCTAGACCAGATGATCTCTGAAGTCCTTTCTAGCTAGCTCTAAAAGTCAATGCTTCTAAATGTAGAATCAATAAAAGACACAAATATTAAGTACCAGGCATCACAAATGACACTAAGAAGTCACTTTACTCTGGTATTTCCATTTCTAGATTGATGAAGTATGGCTAATACTTAATTCTTGAGAGTGTAATACTAACATCTTATATTTATAGAGTGCTTTTAACTTTTGCAAAGACCTTTTGCATTCATGATATAATTTGATACCAATAAGGCAATGAAATAGAGGGGGCATTATTTTTTCCATTTGATAGATGGATAAATAAAGAAAAGTAAGGTGAATTACTGCTAAAGCTGGAACCAGAACCTGGTTCTCTGTACTTTCTTCTAGACTTTCTTCTCTTTTCTTTAACTCACACTTTCTCTAAAGCAACTGAAATCCTCACATTAAAGAGACAATTGAAATCTGAATAATTATTGTTTTCTATAGTTTTTTAAAATGTTTGTTGAATATAAGAATACAAATCAAACAGGTTTTTCACATTCTAAGTTGAGAAAAAATGTTCTGATTCAGAGACATATAGATATGTTTCATTCACACTGAGAATCACTGCTTACTTCTGAGCACTGACATGGTAGGAGAGCAGGCGGAAGTTTCCATCAGGGGGGATGAAGGAGAGGATACGCTCAGATTCCCAGCGTTTGAAACGAACACAGGGATGAAAGCTGACGTCATCCAACAACCTAGGATTCTAAAGTGACCATATAAGGAAGAGTAAGGAACAGGAAATAAACCCTCATATATCTTCCAGGGAAATTGTTTAGATGTTTTCCATAAAAATAAACAAAAATCCTCTAGTTATGCAGAATGAATTTAGTTAGCCAAATACAAGGATTTTTTTTTTTTTGCCAAATCCTTTAATTCCTCATTTCATTCTTTTTCTTTCTTTATGAGTAAGTATGCCAACATCTCTTGTCTCAAGCACTATATCTCTAGCCCAGTGTTTACCATGAAGGAAAGTGTGAGATCTGGCATCCCTGTCAGCTTGACACAAGCATCAATGACTCCTTGGATCTCAGCAGTGATTGTAGAACCTGACACAAGAGAAAACAAAAGGTCATTGAACCAGTACATGTCATAACTATAACTAAAGTTCCAAGACATTTCATGTAAGCTAAAGGACAATAATAAAATGTAATACTCTCCAAATTCTAAGATCTTATATTTATCTCAATATCTGTCAAATTATATAAGTGTGGGGAAAAAGCCTCACTAGTGATTCTGTTGGTGATAACATATACCAGACTGATCCTAGGAATAAGGGTGTAAAATACCTTAGGAAAACAACACTTTAGGAAATGGAATTTCTAATAAGGAAAAGTTTTCTTTTTGGTGCTTGTAGATCTTTATAAGAGGAGTACAAGATGGCAAAGAGAATTTTCAGAACAAAGCTTAATCCATATGAAATCATTAAAGTTCCATACTACAATCATAAGTATCAAGACAAACCTAATTAATTACTGATATATGGGAGAGATATACAAATACACATCGTTTTATACATAATAATTGTCAGTCAAGTCATATATGGGGAGCATACTCCCCATACAAATTAATATTACATGAAAAAGTCAGGGCAGCTAGGTGGTACAGTGGATAGAGCACCGGCCCTGGAGTCAGGAGTACCTGAGTTCAAGTCCGGCCTCAGACACTTAACACTTACTAGCTGTGTGACTCTGGGCAAGTCACTTAACCCCAACTGCCTCACTAAAAAAAAAAAGAAAAAAGAAAAAAGAAAAAGTCATTGCTCTCAATTTTCTTAGAGCTTAGAAATTTTAGACTGCGGCTGCAGATACCTGATTTATCAATGATGGCGTCGATCTCCTCAATCACATCAAAATACGCTTCATTATTAGTATATTTCACCCCCGTCCGTCGCCATGGTACCACTGATAACTGCCCAGTGGGAAGGTGATCACCCACATTTGTGCTTCCTAAAACAGTAATTAATACAATTTTATCCATATTTGATTCCAACTTCCCACTCCCCCTTACCAAACTTCTACACAATTAGTTGAAGTTTCCCAAAATCAAGATACGCTTTTCTCCAAAAGTTTTTCTCCTTCTTATACAGGAATGACTTGATCTATTTTAAAAACTCCTTGTTGCCATCTGGTCTGGCACTCTTAAAATCAACACCACCTCCCTTAGTCACCTTCTCCCTTCCCCTGCTGGAGAAAAAATAAAGCTACCTGAAGAACAGACTCCATTATTATGGTTTTGTAAGTAACCTGAACTTACTTTCTCAAATTCCACAATAGCCTGCAGTTTAAATAATGTAATGGATTCCACCAGGGATATCAGTATATACAGTGGTGTACAAGTTTCATGGGTAAAATCATCTCATTCTTGCTGAGTTCTTAGGTACATCAGGGCTCTGGTATCAGGGAATCCATCAATACAATCTCTCTTAGGCCAATATTAAGGCCAAGGGTTTAATGGCATAAAACATTACTGTAATTTCTTTCCATTAAATGCTAGCTAAAGATGAATTTTCAAGCCATTTTTATGTTCATCATAAAAAAGGTAAAGAGATTTTAAAAATACTAAAATCCTATAAAACTAGCCCTTTTCTAAGCTCTGTTCTCCCACTATTTCTTACACCTTTTCAAACTGAAGGCAGAGCCATGCCTTTAGCAGCATCTTCACAGTCAAGTGTTGGGGAAGTTGTTCTTTGACATTAGTTTCCCAGGACTGAGTTGGATACAGGACATTTATGACTTTATTATGCTTTTATAAATGACCTACACTTCATGAAAAAAACATTGAACAAAGCTGTAAACCTCAAAAGTTGTTTGTTTTTTCTTGGAAAGGGGTAGTATGGGTTCTTTGGACCTGAAGAAAATTTCTGTCCAACAGAGTATTGTTTCAGTCTATGCTCAACATTTAAAGAACGCAGATACAATGCAAACATTAAAATTACAGTAATTAAAAATCAGAAATCACTTTTCCCCTGAGACTAGCACTAAGCCAATACAAAATTTTAGAACAAGCAACATGACGATGACTTCAGCAGTCAAAGACTAGAATTCGTTTTGCCCCCTTCTCCATACCTGTGATAGTGTTAACAACAGTTCGAAGGATAGTAGGGGGTTTTATCAGCTCTTTCAATATGTTTGACTCAGTAGCCAATGGGAACCCATTGTCTAACATCTCTTCCAGTACTTCATAAACCACAACAACATTATCTTTGATAACTAGTTCTGAACAAACTCCAAAATAGTCCTGGAGAAAATAAAGCAAATATGTTAATCACACAGAGAGTAAGAAATATAATAACTTTTCCAATGAATTAAAATCTAGTTTTGTCTATTTTAATTTTTAAACATTTTAAAAATGTTTTTTCTCAATTACATGTAAAAACAATTTTTAACATTTGTTTTTTTATAATTTTTGAGCTTCAAATTCCCTCCCTCCCTTTCCCTCTCCTTAAGAAGACACTTTGATATAGGTTCTACATGTGTAGTCATACTAAACATATCTCTATGTTAACCATGTTGCAAAAGAGAAAGACCAAAAAAAGAAAAACAAGAAAAATAATATTAAACGACATGCTTCAATCTACATTCAGGGGCAGGTAGGTGGCACAGTGGATAGAGCACTGGCCCTGTATTCAGGAGTACCTGAGTTCAAATCTGGCCTCAGACACTTTACACACTTACTAGCTGTGTGACTCTGGGCAAGTCACTTAACCCCAATTGCCTCACTAAAAAAAAAAAAAAAAATTTAAATCTCCATTCAGACTCCACCAGTTCTTCCTCTGGAGGTGGATAGCATTTTTTACCTCCAGAATTGTCTCAGAGTAGATAAATGTTGAACAGATGATCATCATAAAATATTGCTGTTACCATATATGATGATCTCCTGGCTCTGCTCACTTCATTTCGTATCAGTTCATCAAAGTCTTTCCAGGTTTTTCTGAATGCATCCTGCTCCTCATTTCTTATAGCACAGTAGTATTCCATTACAACCATATACCACAACTTGTTCATCCATTCCCCAATTGATGGGCATCCATTCAATTTCCAATTTTTTTTGTCACCACAAAAAGAGCTGCTATAAATATTTTTGTGCATATAGAACCTTTTCCTTTTTCTTTGATCTCTTTGGGACACAAACATAGTAATGGTATTGCTGGGTCGAAGTGTACGCATGCTTTTTTTTCCAAGTATCTGTCTCTTCCTTTAGCTCTCTCAAAAAAATAAGTTGCAGAAAGCAGCATCTCCCCAAGATCCCCACTTTTCCTTCTCCCTACCCACTCCCATATTCTCTATTCCCCAGAACCTGTCTTTCCCCCTTCCCCAAAAAAGCCACAATTAGACCTTCCACTCATGCAAACCAGCAAGAAAAAGGGGGAAATTCATGGGGAGGGTGGAGGAGTGTCTGTGTGACTTCCCCCAACCCTCCTCCCCCCAAAACAAATTACCGTTGAGAAGAAAAAAATGGAGAACAGAAAAAAGGAACTTGAGAGAAATCAAGGGGATGTGGGAAATTGAGATATAGGTGGGCTTGGGCCTCTCCCTCAGCTAAGAAAACCAAGCCCAGCGACCTCTCAGGTCCCAAGCCTGGGTTGCTCTAACAAATGCTAGTCCCCTTGTATTTTGGAATGTGAAGGGGAAGAAGAAGCAGGAAAGGATGGCTGAGGTGTCTCAGGTCCTGGGGGTGTGAGGTAGGGTGAAGGGAGAGGGATTTTTAAGAGAGAGATTCCTGGGTCAGGAATCCAAGTGTCCAGGTCTCCTAGCTTCTCTGTGCTCCTGGGACCCAGGCATGCAGGTCAGAGCTGGGGGGCTGGGGGGCACGAAGAGAAGTACCCCTCCCAATCTGGGTTGGGTCCTAAAGGAAATAAATAAGAAGAAAAGGGCTTGGATAGGTGAATCCAGGTTGAGGAGCCTTGGAGGTAAGATGAGTCCAGGCTGCAGTGGTAGACAGTATCTCTCGGGAATTGTTCCAAATTGCTCTCCAAAATAGGTTGGATCATTTCACAACTCCACCAAGAGTTCATTAGTGTCCCAATTTTTCCACATCCCCTCCAGCATTTGTTGGTTCCCTTTTCTGTCATATTGTTGTTCAGTTGTTTCAGTCCTGTCTGACTCTTCATGACCCCATTTGGGATTTTCTTGGCAAAGATACTGGAGTGGTTTGCCATTTCCTTCTCCAGCTCATTTTACAGATGAGGAAACTGAGGCAGGCAGGGTTAAGTGACTTGCCCAGGGTCACACAGCTAGTAAGTGTCTGAAGCCAAATTTGAACTCGGGAAGAAGAGTCTTCCTAACTTCAGGCCTGGCACTCTATCCTCTATGCCACCTAGCTGCTCCTTTTGTCATATTAATTAGCCAATCTGATAGGTGTGTGGTAATACCTCAGAATTGTTTTAATTTGCATTTCTTTAATCAATAGTGATTTTGAGCATTTTTTTTATATGGCTATAGATAGCTTTGATTTCTTCTTTTGAAAACTGCCTGTTCATATCCTTTGACCATTTATCAATTGGAGTATGACTTATAGACTTATAAATTTGACTCAGTTGTCTATATATTTGAGAAATGAGGCCTTTATCAGAGAAACTTGTATAAAACCTTCCCCCCAGTTTCCTGCTTTCCTCCTAATCTTGGCTGCACTCATTTTGTTTGTACAAAAACTTGTTAATGTAATATAATCAAAATTATCCATTTTACATCTGTAATGCTCTCTATATCTTATTTGGACATAAATTCTTCCTTTATCCATAGATCTGACAAGTAAAGTATTCCATTCTCCCTTAATTTGCTTATATCACTCTTTAGTTCTAAATCATGTACCCATTTTGATCTTATCTTGGTATACAGTGTGAGATGTTGGTCTATACATAGTTTCTGCCAAACTGATTTCCAGTTTTCCCAACAATTTTTGTCAAATCATAAATTCTTTTCCCCAAACCTTAAGATCTTTGTGCTTGTCAAACAGTAGATTACTATGGTCATTTGCTACTGTGCACTGTGTGCCTGATCTGTTCCACTGATCCACCACTCTGTTTCTCAGCCAGTATCAGATTGTTTTGATGGTTACCACTTTTCAGTACAGTTTGAGATCTGTTTCTGCCAGATCACCTTCCTTCACATTTTTCCCCATTGATTTCTTTGATATTCTTGACCTGTTCTTCCAGATGAATTATTTTTTTTTCTATCTCTGTAAAATAATTTTTGGGAGTCTGATTGAAATGGCACTGAATAAGTAGATTAATTTAGGTAGAGCTGCAATTTTAATTATATTGGCTTCGCCTACCCATGAGCAATTGATATTTCTCCAATTGTTTAGATCTGACTGTGTGAATTTTATCACTGTTTTCATAGTTCCTGGGTTTGTCTTGGCAGATACAGTCCTAAGTATTTTATAGTGTCTGCAGTTATTTTAAATGGAAGTTCTCTCTTTCTGCTGGACTTTGTTGGTAATTATATTACTTTTTGAAAACTTTTGCTAAGGTTTTCAGAAACTTGTTTTTAAAGATAGGTTTTTTCATAGTCCTTTTTAATATTTCTTTGTCTAAGTGTCTGTATAACAAAATGGTAACACGAGAATTACAAGTTGTATTTGGCAAAACTTATTATAGAATCTTAGGAGTTGCAAGTGACTTTTGAGAATCGTTTTTACAATAAAAGTGTGGCCAAAGTACTGTCTATTGAAAAGAAAGTATAAAAAAGTCTTCTTTTATTTCTTCAGAATATTTTCTATTGTTTGGAAGCAGGGAGGGAGGATGTGCAAGTTTGTAAATAATATGATTTTACATTTGTAGTGCATTTTATAGTTCATTCTAATAACCTTATGCTATACACAGGTATTATCACTGAACAATTAGTTATTCCAAAATCTGATGGACTATTTTGATAGATAGCAAGTTTCTCATCACTAGAAGTCCTTAAGCAGAGGCTAGATGACTCCTTGTTGGAGTATATAGAATCCCAGAGTTGGAAGGGATTTCATATGTCATCACAGTCCAATAACTGAATAAACAAAATCCAATAACTGAGCGGTAATTTTATACAACACCCCTGAAAATAGACATCCTCTTTTCACTTCAGGAACCCCAATGAAGAGAAATTTGCTACCTGCTGAGGCAGTCCACTCCACATTTAGGTACTTCTAATTGTTATTTTTCCATACATTAAGCCTAAATGTGCCTCTCTGCGGCTTCTACCTGTTGCTCCAAGTTTTATGCTGAGGACCAAGCACAAATTTAATCAGTCTTCCATTTCAGAAACCTCCAGAAATTTGAAGTCAGCTAACCATGTCCCTCCTCACCACGAAGCTTTATTCTCTTCAGGTCAAACGTCCCTAGTTCCTTCAACTGAAGACCTGTAGCATGGTTTCCAGCTTGCTTCCTGTTCTTTTGCTTTCCTTTGGATGCACTACAGTATAGCAACAGCTGACCTTAACTGTGGCATGGGAATGAACACAATATTTCAGATGTAGTCTGACCAGGCAAGTACTAATTACTAATTCTGGACACTGTGCCTCTTTTTTGGTCTGGACCTGTGATTACACTGGTGTGGAAAATTTCCAGAAAGGAAACTCTCTCTACCACTACAGACCAGCAATGGCTCTGCCTCTTAGGGTTTTAAGGTTGTCTGGGGGCACTGACAGGCTGTGCCCTGCCTAGGATCACACAGCTACTATGTGTCAAAGGCTAGACTTCGAGCCACCTCTTCCTAATTCAGAGGCCAGCTCTCTATAAACTACATTAAGCAGCCTGTTGGGCCTCTTTCTGCAGTCGGATATTAGCTGACATTTAAATTGTGTTTTCAGGTTTGCAAAGCACTTTCAATGCATCATCTCCTCTGAGCATCATCACAACTCAGGTTACTAGGTACTACATATGGTGCCAGGTATATTTTACAGATGAGAGAATCTGGACACAGAAAGGTTAAGAGCTTTGCCCAAGGTCACAGAGCTCGTGCCCAAGGGTTGATTCAAATACAAATTTTCCTGACTCTGAGTTTAACACTCTACCCATCATGTCATGGTGCCCCTCGGGCCAAGATCTCATTAGTTTTTGGACTGAAAACATAGACTGGTGTCTCATGTTCAGCATGCAATCCATGAATACTTTCAGATATTTTTCAAACTGTTGTCTAGCCATGCCTCTGCTATGCTATCCCTATGCAGTTAAATTTTTTACCACAAGCACAAGATCTTATACTTGTCTTAAAGTCTATCTTATTAATATATTCAGCACATTATGTGTGTGGGGTTTTTGTTGTGTGTGTATGTGTGTTTGGTTTTTTTTTGGGGGGGGGAGGGGGCCAGGGCAATGAGGATTAAGTGACTTGCCCAACATCACACAGCTAGTAAGTGTCAAGTGTCTGAGGCCAAATTTGAATTCAGATCTTCCTGAATCCAGAGCTGGTGCTTTATCCACTGCACCACCTAGCTGCCCCCTATTCAGCACATTATTATAGCTTATGAGTATCTTTTCAGATCCTCACTCTGAAGTATTAGCTCTCCCTTCAAGCTCTGAGTTCCTGGAGAATTTGCTCATTTCTTGATAGGTCCTCCTCCAGATCACAGCTCTAACCATAGGGGTCCTTTGGGGTTCTGTCCTGGGTCCTCTTCTCCCTTCCTTCTCTACTACTTCACTTCATGATCTCATCAGCTCCCATGGATTTAATGACCATCTTTATACTGATGATTCACAAATATACCTATCTTGCCCCAGTCTCCTTGCTAACTTTCAATCTCTCATCTCCAATTGCATTTCAGACATCTCAAACTAAACATATCTAAAATAGAATTCATTATCTCTCCCCTAAAATTCCCTCCCCTCCCACCTTCCCTATCACTGTTACATGAGTCCTTCAGACTCATAACTTAGGAGTCATCCTCAATTTCTCACTATCTCTCGCCACCCCCCATATCCAATCTGTTGCCAAGGTCTGCCCATTTCACTTTTGCAACATCTCTCCTATATATGCCCCATTCTCTCCTATGACACTGCCACCACTCTGGTGTAGGCCCTCATCGTCTCATTCCTGGACTACTGCAATAGCCTGCTGGTTGGTGGCTCTACCTACTTCAATTATCTTCTCATCCCAATCTATCTTCCATTCGGCCACTAAAGTGATTTTCCTAAAACACAGGTGTGACTATGTTCTCCTCTGCTCAATAAACTTCATTGGCTCCCTATTGTTTTCAAGATCAAATACAGGGGCGGCTAGGTGGTGCAGTGGATAGAGCACCGGCCCTGGAGTCAGGAGTACCTGAGTTCAAATCCGGCCTCAGACACTTAACACTTACTAGCTGTGTGACCCTGGGCAAGTCACTTAACCCCAATTGCCTCACTTTAAAAAAAAAAAATCAAGATCAAATACAAAATGTTCTGTTTGGCACTTAAAGTCCTTTATAACCTAGTCCCCTCCTCCAGACATGCATTCTTGTACTCCCAAGGTGTATTCTTGGGTCCAGTGACACTGGCCTCCTGGCTGTTTTGTGAAAAAGATATTCCATCTCTCAGTTCCAGGCATTTTCTCTGGCCATCCCCCATTCTCTCTCTTCTCTGTTCTGACCACTGACCTCTCTGGCTTTCATTAAGTACCAACTAAAATCTCACCTTCTACATGAAGCCTTTTGCAACCCCTTTTAATTTCAGTGCTTTCCCTCTTTTTTTCCTTATTTATTCTGCATAAAGTTTGCTTTGTATATATTTATTTGCATGTTGTCTCCCCATTAGATTGTAAGTTCCTCGAGGGCAGGGACTATCTTTTGCCTCTTTTTGTATCCCCAGAGCTTAGCACAGTGCCTGACACATAGTAGGTGACAAATGTCCATTGATGGATAACCATTATAGAGGGGACTCATGCAGTTCCTTCCACTCTGGAGATCTCTAATTGTTGGGAAGTTACTCTGAAAAACTCAATTTGCTTCTCTGCAACTTCCATCCAAAGGTCCTAAATTCTATCCTCTGGGATAAGTCAAAGAAGTCTAATTCCTCTTCCATGTCACAGTCCTTCAAACACTTCAGGATAGGCTTGAAGTCACAAAGTCTTCAAAATCTAAAGTTTTCTGTGGGTTATCCATTCCAAGGTGCTTCAACTAACCTGTATCTTACATGACCTCAAGACTCTTCCCCACCCTGGTTGCTCTCTCCAGGATGTTTCCAGCTCATAAATGTACTTCTCAAAATGTGGCAGGCAGAACTGAACACAATATCCCAACTATGGTCTGACAAGGGCAGAGCACAGCTGAATGATCATCTCTCTAGTCCTGTATACACTACTCGATCTCTTATAATGCAGCCTAAGACTGAATTAGCATTTTTAGCTACAATATCACACCACTGAATTAGAGGAGCTTATAATCTACTAAACCTATCTTTTTCTAATAAAGAGCTATCTAGTCTTCCCATCTTGTACTTATGAAAATAAGGAAGTAAAAAATTTAAGTGTAAGACTTCACCTTTATCCTTATTTAATTTAATTGTATTAGATTCAGCTCAGTGTTCTGGCTGGTCAAGATCTTTTGAAAATACTGACTACAATACAATGAAATAGCTATGATACTAAGGTTTGTGTCATTTGCAATTTAGAAAAACATTTTCTATATACTTTCTATTCAAGTAGTTCATAAAAAACCTAGATCGTATTGAGCCAAGTACAGATCCCTGGGGCCCTCCACCAGAGACCTCTTCCAAGGTGACACAATATTGATAATTCATCTTTGAGTTCAACTATTTAAACACTTGAATCCACTTACAATTACTCCGTGTCTCAATCTTGTCCACAAGTACAGTACAAGATTTTATTTTCTGAGGTTTTTCCTTTTTGTTCTGATTCTTCTTACACAGCATGACTAATGCAAAAATATGTTTAATGTGATTGTACATATATAACCTATATCAGATTGTTTGCTGTCTTGGGGAAGGGGGAAGAAGGGGAGGAAGGGAGAAAAAATTGAAACTAGAAATCTTATAAAAAGAAATGTTGAAAACTATCTCTACATATAACTGGAAAATAATAAAATACCATTATGAAAAAAATAAAGTATATTAAAGGAAAAAAACCAAGTACAGTACAAGAGACTTCATCAAATACTACTGCTAAAATCTGAGGTATGGTGGTTAATGCCTGTAATCCCTACTACTGGAGGCTAAAGCTGGTATGGAAAGCTAGGTGGTGCAGTGGATAGAATATTGGGCATGGAGTCAGGAAGACCTAAGTTCGAATCTTGCCTCAGACACTTACTGGTTTTGTGACCCTGGGCAAGTCACCTAGCCCTGTTTACCTCAATTCCTCATCTATAAAATCAGCTGGTGAAGGAAATGGCAAACCACTTCAGTATCTTTGCCAAGAAAACTCTAAATGGGATCACAAAGAACTGGACATGACTGAAAAGGACTGAATAACAACAAAAGGCTGGTACACTGCTTGAGTTTGGAAGCTCAGAGCTACAGTACGGTTACTATTAATTAAGTGTCTGCAATAAATCTAACACCAACATAGGAAGCCCATTGTGCAGGGCCACCATGCTGTCCAAATGAGGGTCAAACCACACCAAAAAAAAAAAAAATGAAGAAGGTTAAAGCTTCGGTGCTAATTAGTTTTGGGATCAGGCTTCTGAGTGGCTGCTGGACTTAAGAGTTTGAGCAATATAGGGAGACTCAGTCTCAAAAATATCCTCTGATCTACCATTCAAGCAATACTGTACCAAAAAAAAAAAAAAAAAGAATTTAATTTGGTTTGACATGACCTATTCTTTTTGTTTGTTTTTTTGTGGGTCAATGAGGGTTAAGTGACTTGCCCAGGGTCACACAGTTAGTATCAAGTGTCTGGGGCTGGATTTGAACTCAGACCCTCCTGAATCCAAGGCCAGTGCTTTATCCACTGTGCCACCTAGCTTCCCCCTACATGACCTATTCTTTTTTGTTTGTTTTGTTTTTTTTTTGTTTTGGTAGGGCAATGGGGGTTAAATGACTTGCCCAGGGTCACACAGCTAGTAAGTGTCAAGTGTCTGAGGCCGGATTTGAACTCAGGTCCTCCTGAATCCAAGGCCAGTGCTTTATCCACTGCGCCACCTAGCTGCCCCCTACATGACCTATTCTTTTTTGTTTGTTTGGGGTTTTGTTTTGTTTTGTTTTGGTAGGGCAATGGGGGTTAAGTGACTTGCCCAGGGTCACACAGCTAGTAAGTGTCAAGTGTCTGAGGTCGGATTTGAACTCAGGTCCTCCTGAATCCAAGGCCAGTGCTTTATCCACTGCGCCACCTAGCTGCCCCCATGACCTATTCTTAATGAAGCCACATTGGCTCTTATGATGACTGTTTCCCTTTTGAGATGATCAATAACTACCTCTTTGATAATATGTTCTAGAAGTTTTCCAGGAATTGAAATTAAATTCATTGGCCTACAATTTACAGGCTTTCTATTTTGAGGGAATAGGGGAAGGAGAACTAGTCATCTAGTCTAGACAACAAGATTGTTAGGGGTAAGAATCAGGATATTTGTCCTCCAGTTCTGCAACACCTCTTCCATTCTCCAGTCTATCCTGGATCAATGATAGTAACTCAGTAAATACATCTGACAGCTGTTTTATGACTTGAGAATAAATTCCCTTTGTGTCTTCATCTAGTCTTTATGACAAAATATTAAAGGGCAGCTAAGTATTCTCTTATCTCGTTTCCTTTCTCCCCTTTAAATTTATCCCTCCTCCAAACTTTCCTGTTTCTGATGAACAGCTTCACCCTCCTGCCAGTCGCCCACTCTGAAATCACTCTTGACTTCCTCCTCTTAGTTGCCCACATACACAATCTGTTGACAGATCAGTTCTACATCCTCAACCTCTCCCGTCCATCCCCTATTCTCTTCTCTCAAATCCATTTTCCACAAAGTTGCCAAATTGATATTTTGTAGGCAAAGGTTTGACTATTGTCACTAGGAAAAACATGACTTTCCTTTGGGGGAACTTTAAGCCTTTACATTCTGGCTCCAGCCTGCCTTTCCAATCTTATTACAAGGAAATCTTCTTTATGCACTGCAATCCAATTGGATTATTTGATGTTGTCTGTATCCAACCCACCACCTTCTGACTATGCCTTTACAAAGGCTGTCCCCCATGCCTGAAATGCACTTCTTCATTATTTCCACCTCTTAGAATCTCTAGCTTCTTTCAAGGCTCAGTTTATATGTCACCTCCCACAGGAAGCCTCTCTTGGTAATGTGTTTGCTAATGATCTCTCCCCTCAAATTATCACATACATATATCATATAGTTATCATATACATATATTATCACATACATGTATCTTCTCAATAGAATGCAAGGTCCTTAAGGATGGATACTGCTTTTCATTTTGTTTTTTTAATCACCAATGCTTTGCAGCACTGTAATCTACAAATATTTATTAATTTAATATTTATTGAAGTGGATCACCTTACTAATATTGGGTACTTAGGTATCAATGCCCTATTAACCATTTTTGCACTGTCTTTGACAGTACAAAGAGCATTTTTCTTGCAGAGAAAAAAACCACAGTAAGAGTTCAGCTGCTTTGCCAACTGTCCCCATGCACTCAGAACAGTGATTCCATTCCCTTGGGGATTTCAACCACCTCTTTGTTGTTCTCCGTTTTCCTTGCCAGCCTTTGCTCATTCTGATATTTACCCACTGATTACTCCAAGCTTTTGTATTTATCATCTATTACCCATTTTTACTTCCATCTTCTGTACTTCTTTCTCAAAATCCAAGTTGGTCACTAAGTTCCCTATGCACCAACATCCATCTCTTTGGACAACTTTCTCTCTTTCTCTTTACCAAAACTGCTTCTGAGTCATCAGAATATCATTCTTGAAAGTTTCCCATCTTTCCTGGGCTAACTTCCTCTTTACAATTTCAGTCCATAGGAATCCTACCTGTTCTTATTCTGAGACCTTTGAAATCTGCTTTTCTCAAACTCAATGCATATCAAGGTATGTTTAGCTTTTGCCTTTTCTATCACAAACTCAAGGGTGGAATGGTCACTGCCCTGTAAGGTTTCTATTGGTTCCACCACCACCACCATCATATGGGAAAAGAGTGTATCCCTGTCATTCTGTCTCCTATTGGACTAGTACCAAGAATACTTTTAGTAAATCTACAGAAGATGAACTTACATCCTAATACTTTTATTGAACTACAGAAAAAAAGCAATTCTTTTGTCCACAAGTTCAATAATCTGCAAAACATAAAATATAAAAAAATCAGGATAGCAACTTGTCTCAAGACCATTTTTATCTGCAATCTATTAAGATGAGAATGAGTTTTTTTGTTATTTTGTTACTATTGTTAAATAATAACCTCTCGATGCCCAAACCATCATTGATATCATGGAAGGAATGGAGTGGAAATGGCAAAATGAAGGAATATCAGCTAGAATGATGTGTAATAGACTTTCATGTGCCCTGAGACTGGTACAGTAGCTATGAAGACCTTGGAGGAAGTCTGAAATATATGCAATGTGTGGTGCTGATCTAAACCTAATTTTTGCCAGATTACTGTCTAGTTTTCCCGGCAATTTTTAACAAGTGTTGAATCCTTCCTCCAGAAATTGGGGTCTTTGGATTTATCAAACATGCTGCTGTGTTTGCTTCTACATGCTGTGCACCTAATTAATTCCATTGATCTCTTTCTCATTCAGTACCAAAGCAGTCTAATGATGACTGTTTTGAAATACAGTTTGAGATAGACCTTTTTCCTTCTTTTTTCCCCTCGTTTTTTCCTTGAGAGTACTGCCCTTTTGTTCCTCCCTATTTTTATGATTTCTTTCTAGCTCTGTAAAATATTTTTGGGCAGTTTGACTTGGTCCTACAATGAATAAGCAAATTAATTTAGGTGGTATTGACATTTTTATTATATTGGCTCAATCTACCCATATGCAATTAATGTTTCTCCAATTATGTAGGCCTGTTTCTGCAAAGAGTGCTCAATAGTTAAATTCATATAGTCCCTGGCTGAATCTTGAAAGATACATTCCCAAGTATTTTATAGCTTCTGAAATTATTTTGAAAGGAATTCTCTTTAGCACTCTTATTGCTGGATAGTGTTGGTTATATATAAGAATGCTGATAATTTATGTGGATTTATCTTATTTCCTGTAACTTTGCTGAAGTTATTACAATTATTTGTTAGTTGATTCTGTAGGGTTCCCCATGTACACCTACAAACAATCGATAATTTTGTTTTCCCTTTGCCTATGCTAATTTCCTCAATTTCTCCCCTTGTTTCATTACTATAGTTAGCATTTCTAGTGCTGTTAAAAAGTAGTGGTAATAACGGACATCCTTGCTTTACCCATGATCTTACTGAAAGGGTCTACATAATGTTTGCTTTCGCATTTAAATGGCATTTGCTATAGTGAGGACAGGTCCATTGATTCCAATGATTTCTAGAGTTTTTAATAAAAATTTTTATTGTATTTTGTCAAAAGCCTTTTCAGCATCTATTGACACCATGTTGTTTTTAAAGATTTATATTATTTGCAGTCTTCCTTCTGTTGAACCAACTGTGGGAATCCAACTGTGGGAATTTATTTTGATTGGGGGGCCCTGCCTTTGGGCTGAGATTAAAAAGCCTCAGGCCCTCAGGGGTTTTTTCTGTGTAAGAGGGGCTGGTGCCCCTCCCCCTCCACTTTAGCTGAGCCAAAAAGCCCCGTGGGCTTTAAGGGATGCCAGGTCAGATGGCTGGGGGAAACAAAGCCCCAGCTCCCTACGCCCTGAGGGGAGCTGCCCTGGAGATCCCAGGCTTATTCTGCCAGGCCCTAGCGTAGCCCGTGCAGAGGTCCCTAGTGCAGCTAACAGATTAGCTTGGCTTGTGCGGGGGTGCAGGGAGCCCAAGGTTTGAGGGGAGAGAAGGAACATATATACAGGGGAGAACACAGTGAAGGAGGAGGCCAGAAGATTAAGATAACAGGGGGAGACGGTACAAGAGGGTTGGAGAAAGTGAGATTGGAGAAGATAGTAAAGGAGGACGGACAGAAAAAAAGGACGGACAGAAGGGGGGCTGCTACAAGGATGCTAAGGAGACTGAGGCTGTGTAAAGAGAGGGGCTTGGGGGAGGTTAGGTGTCGCAGTGGATAAAGCACTGGTCCTGGATTCAGGACTCCCTGAGTTCAAATCCGGCCTCAGACACTTGACACTTACTAGCTGTGTGACCCTGGGCAAGTCACTTAACCCCCATTGCCCTACCAAAAAAAAACCCAACAAACAAAACAAAGAGAGGGGCTGACAGAGATGGAGAAAAAGCTAAGAGCAAGGAGGCTGGAGGACACAAGAGGACTAAGAGAACGCAAGGAGGTTTGTGAGAGAGAGACGCAGGGGTTCAGCGGGCAGTACAGAGAGGAAAGTTAGACAGTAGCAGAGGGTCGACAAAGTGAAAGGGGCTTGGAGTTAGAAGAAAGGAACTGAGCAGTGAAAGCGAAGCAGGGGAGCTGGAGTGAAGGAGAAAAGGAGTGAAAGTTGAAGAAAGCTGGAGCATACCCTAAGGCAAGAGGCAGAAATGGGGCCCTTATTATATTAAAAGCAGACAGGTTGTATAATTTGCACTTCTTAACCCTTATCTTTTACATTGATTTTTATAAATAAATTCTGCTTTGATTATTTAATTAAGAGGTTTCTTGATTATTTGCTTATCAATTTGGGAGCAGTGTGGAGAAATTTTTAAAAGGCCCTATCAGAGTGGCTTAGGAAATTAATAGTAATCAGATAGCCAGCAAGTCAAAAGTCCCCAGATTAGTCCTCCAGTTAGATTAGGCCCCCCAGACAAATTAGGCCTAAGCTAGTTAAAAATATTTTTATACAACCCTATGTTTCTTGTATACACCCTTGTACAAACCTAGTCATAGCATATATAAAATGTGATTGTAGCTTATGTGATATTTTATCTAAAATTTTTTCAACAAGTGAAGTGAGCAGACCTAAAACAATGTACATAGTAACAACAATATTTTAAGGATGATCATCTGTGAAAGATTTAGCTATTCTGATTAATACAATGATACATGACAATGACCTATGACATGAGGACTCATGATGTAAAATGCCATCCACCTCACGTAAGAGAACTAATGAACTCAGTGCAAATTGAAGTACATTTTTTCACTTTATCTTTCTTTTTTTTGTCATTGTTATCGTTTCGCAACATGATTAATGAGGAAATGTTTTGCATGACTTCACATGTATAATGGGTACCATATTTTGTGTCTTCTCAATGGATAGGGGAAGGGGTAAAGGATAGAATTTGGAACTTTTAGAACATTTTACATCAATGTTCATTAGGAATATTAAGATTTATAATTTTCTTTTGTCTCTCCCTGGTTTAAGTATTAAGATCATATTTATATCATAGAAAGAGATTAGAAGGGTATAGTATTTTTTTTTTTTAGTGAGGCAATTGGGGTTAAGTGACTTGCCCAAGGTCACACAGCTAGTAAGTGTTAAGTGTCTGAGGCCGGATTTGAACTCAGGTACTCCTGACTCCAGGGCTGGTACTCTATCCACTGTGCTACCTAACTGCCCCAGGGTATAGTATTTTAATTCATTGTTCTCTGGATGTTTAATAGAATTGACTTGTGAACCCATCTTGGGAATGTTTTTAAAAATTTGGGAGTTTATAGCTTACTCAATTTCTTTTCCTGCTATTGAGTTTATTTAAAAAGTCTATTTCGGGCAGCTAGATGGCGCAGTGGATAGAGCACCGGCCCTGGATTCAGGAGTACTTGAGTTCAAATCCAGCCTCAGACACTTAACACTTACTAGCTGTGTGACCCTGGGCAAGTCACTTAACCCAAATTGCCCCGCAAAAAAAAAAAAAAAGTCTATTTCTTCTTTTGTTAATCTAGCTATTTTATATTTTTTAAGTATTCATCCATTTCCTTTAAGTTACCAGATCTATTGACATATAATTGAGTAAAAGAGTTTCTAATGATTTCATTATTTCCTCTTCTGTTTTTATACATTCTTCTTTTTCATGTTTGATATGAACAATTTCGATCTCCTCTTTCTTTTTAAAAATCAGGTTTGCTACCTATTCACCTTCTGAAAAAGAAGTGATCTACTCAGGATGCCAAAAAAGGCATGCATTTTCAGACATGGCCAATATGGAAATTTGTTTTACTTCACAGAGAGTTTTTGCAATGGTTTTGCTTTTCTTTTTTTTTTTTTTTTTCCAATAGGGGTGGGGGCAGGACAGAGTATTTAGGAAAGGAAAGGAGGATGGGGATAGGCTGCCCTAAAAAAAGAAAAGAAAAAGAAGTGTGCTCCCTCACATGGAAGTGGGCTTTCTGTTAAGACTGGTGAACTAACTCCTCTTAGGCTAGGTCTGTTCTTTCCTAAGTGATCAGGAAACCACATCAAGGATCAACAGTCTCCTATATCAATAAGTGGCAATTTCCTTGTATGTTTATTTTTTTGTTTGGGTTTTTTTTTTTTTTTTGGAGTTTGCATGTTTAAGGAAAAACTAGCCTATATGAAACAAAGTGTTGCTCCTAACACTGTCTCACACTGCTTTCTGACAATATCTTCAGCTCCAAGTTATCCAATGATGTATTGTAGATCAATGCTTAACAACTCTGAGAAATAACTTTATTTATTCTGTTGTGCTCAGTTGTTTCAATCATGTCCTACTCTTTGGGGATTTTCTTGGCAAAGATACTGGAGTAGTTTGCCATTTCCTTTTCCAGCTCATTTTACAGATGGCAAACTGAGGCCAACAGGGGGAAGTGACTTGCCCAGTGTGACCACTGCTACCAAGTGTCTGAGACTGTATTTGAACTTGGGAAGAGAAACCTTCCTGAGTTCAGGCCTGGAATTCTATCTACTGTGCCATCTAGTTACTCCAAATTTATTTAGAACCTACCTTGTTGTTTAGTTGTGTCCTCCTCTAAGTGATCCCATGGACAAAGTCCATGGGGTTTTCTTGGCAAAGATACTGGAATGGTTGGCCATTTCCTTTTCCAGTGTGTCCCCATTTTTCAGATGAGGAACTGTGGCAAAAAGGGGTTAAGTGACTTCCCCAGGATCACACAGCTAGTAAGTATTTGAGGCTGGCTTTTAACTTAAATCTTCTTCACTGTAGGTCTGGTGCTCTATCTACTTGGGACACTTAAGTGCCTTTTTTATTCTAAGATTAACTAAAATAAGAGCCCAACTGAAGGAGTTACTTAAACCTAAAGAGGAAAAAGCTGCTTCTATCACCACAGGTTTATACAATTACCAAAGGCAATCATTTTATCCATCTGCATAACAGTTCAAAGAACATTAAACATAAAAGGAGAGTAGACTATCAACTTGCCTATGCAAACATCATTGAATATAAAATGAGAAGAGCAATAATAATACTGAAATGTATATAGTTCTTCAGGGTTTGCAAAACACTTTACATCTGAGGCTCAAAATAACCCTATGATCTCTACTTCGTCTGGCTTATTACCCTTACTATGTGTATACCATGAGATCTTTAGTTTCTTCAATATACAAGTTAAATTAGGGATCCTAACATTAAAAAAAAACATATTTGATCACATAGGTATCTCTGAGATTTGATGGGACTGGATCTATGATTGGAATATAGCTCTGGAAAAGTTTATCTTATTCAAAAATAATGAGATAGGTAAAAATGGAGTTTTGTCTGAATGGCAGGAAGAACAATTCACATTAAGAAGATACATTCATGTGTGGAAATCTGAGAACCAGGGAGTTAAACATGGCAAAGAGCGTTTTGCTGAAGAACAATGAAAGAAGGACTTCTAGTGCCAAGATGGTGAATAAGGAAGGAACTCTCTGGAGCCTTCCCAAATTCTTCTCCAAACAACTTAGAAAAACACCTCAGAGAAGCCACATCTCTCCAGAGAAAACTACAGACCACCTGTCTCTTACCTCTCTAAACCATGTTCCTTAGAGCTGCCAGAGTGATATTCCTAAAACACAGGTCAGAACATGTCACACCCCTGCTCAATATAGTCCACTGGCGCTAGTATCAAATAAAATGTACTCTGACATTTAAAGCCTTTACAGGGGGCTCTAACCTAGCTTTCTAGCCTCGTTATATATTACTCACTTTCAGGTAATCCTTGGTCCAGCCAAATTGGCTTTCTTCCTGTTCCTCACACATCACATTCCATTTCCCATTTTCACACCTTTGTATAGGCTGTCTCCCAGCCCTGGAATGTATTCCTCACCTCTGACTCTTAGAATTCCTAGCTTCCTTCAAAGTTTTGTTCAAACATTACCTCTAACACGAGGCCTTTTCTGATTCCCCTGACCCAGCTACTAGTGTACCTCCCTTTCAAAATTACCTTGTATTTAGTTTGTATGTAATTTTCATATACTTCTATCTGTACGTGTTTTCTCCCTTTCTAGAACATAAGCTTCTTAAGGGAAGGGACTATTTATTTTTACCTTTATCTACCCAGTTCTTACTTAGTATAGTGCATGGCCCATTGTAGGAGCTAAGTCAACACCTGTTGTTCAAATGATTGCTCGATTAACTAAGTTAAGGAAACTATTATAAAGTCTATTATACCATGGATTCTTGCTCCTGTCTGGATATGATGACAGCTAAAGAAGCTCAATTCTATAATTGAAATTCCAATTCTGTGATTCTGAATCTCTATGTTCCAGTCAATTCTACTACCATAGGTAAGATCTGTCTTACCTAAACATTTCTTTCCTACTAAAATGCGGAGTTAAGGACAAAAGAAGCTTTACCTATAGTTATCAAGTTTTGATGCCAAATATATATATATATATATATATATTTTTTAAATCACAAGATTTTATTGGCCATACTTGATGTCATCCCAGACTTTGGAAAAGAGGCTTCTGGAGTGAGCACCCTTTTGTACCAATGTATCAGCCTATTCCTAAAAGCAAAGTGTAGGTATCACTTTTAAAGTAAGACATAAAATTTAGGACTCCTCTGATTATCCTCAACACTAAGTTCGAAAGTCAAACCTGAAACCCAACTAAATTTTTGTCTTCCTAAACTCCTCTGTGGTTTAACTAGATTAAATATCTTTTCCTACTTCCTGTATTATAATCAGTCATGTATTGTTGCTATGCAGATGTTAACTAGATGTCACATGTTCTACCACAGAAACCGTCACATCTTAGGATAAGATAAAGTATCATACGTGGGCATCTAAGCAAAGACTGTATGGTTAAAGTGATTAAAGACTAGCCATCACAGATCAAGTATCAGCATACACAAATCTTCCCCTCCTACCTCTCCTAGCACTCTCCTCCCTAGGTACTTCCCTAGCCCCTACTCCTTCCAAATCCAAATTCTCCCCTGCTATCCTACTCAGTGTATCCTCTAGAATCCCCACTGCTGTTAACAAATTCTCCCTTGGTCTTGTACCTCTTTGCTGAAGCCTTGAGGGGCCAGGGCAGTAAAGGGCCTGCTCCAAAACATCCTCAAAGCTGTCACATATCCTAAGCCTAAGCATATCAAAGGTACTTAAGAAGGCTTTAGTTTCCAGGGACTCAGGGATTGGGAGCTTAATGGCTGATGCAAATGCAGAGTATCTTCTGAGAATGCTTCATCCCTACCATCTTGGGAGATGGCCCTGAACCCTGAGTTCAGTCCAGTTGTCAGTTATTCTTTCTCCACCCTCAGGGTCTCCAAATTATAAACATCGTGGGCCTCTGGGAGCCAGAAGTTGTAATAGAACCCTTAATGACTCCATACTCAGGTATCACATGTCACTTATGCACTAGAGCTCTGATCAGCTGGTAAGGGTTTTCCTTGTGCTATGGTGGGCAAATTGTCAGGTCTTACACTCTTTATCCTAGTTCAAGTAAGAGATTCAGGTAGAGTCAATGACCTCTGAGGTGAAAATCCTCCCTCTTTTGTCTCCCTGTATGCTCACCCTGCACCACCTCCGACTTGTCCTTCCAAAGTCCTCTTCTTCGCCTCCCCACTTCCACAGCACCTCCATAATAACTCCTCAGGATCCTGGATTTATTGACTTCACATTATTTCCATCTTGTGGGAGTAAAAACCTGGCTTTCCTCAGAAGACAGTCATGCTCCTTCTCTCATGATTGCAAAGAATTGGGCCAGGAGGAAGTGCACACAAACTGCTCATTAGCCACCATCACTCAGCAAACTCTTCTCCACTGAGGTTCACTCCATCCACTTTACTTCACCTTAGGAAGCATGGGGGATAGATGCTGTACTTCAGGTCAGGAAGACATGAATTCAAATCCTGCCTCAGAACATTTACTAGCTTGTGACCCTAGAACATCATTCACTCCCTCAGTTTGCTTCCTCATCTGTAAAATGGGGATAATAATAAAACCTACCTCATAGCATTATGAGGATCAAATGAGATAATATAAAGTAATCTGCAAACTTTAAAAGTGCTATATAAATTTTAGCTGTCATAATTATTGCCCATCTTTATTACTAGGTCTAAATCCTTCTTACAATTATCAGCTGACCACCATTCTCTCCCCGCCCCCCCCCACTTTCGTAAGGGGTTCTGTATATGGTTCACATCTTCCTCTCTCCCATAACCCTGCCTCTTGATAAAACAGTGGAATCCACCCCCTTCCCTCCTCCATTCCTTAAAACTTTTATCCTCTCTTTTGCTCCAATCTCATGAAAAGGCATCCTTTTTTCTTGCTGAGGCTAACACCTTTACTTGTGCTTTGGTCCAACCACCTCACCCCCCATCTGCTCTGGGAGCTTATCCCTTAAATCATTTCCTCTTTCACCTTCAACCTCTCCCTACCTACTGGCTCCTCTGCTGAGACCAACAAAGACACTCAGGTCTGCCTCATCTTTTTTTTTTTAGTGAGGCAGTTGGGGTTAAGTGACTTGCCCAAGGTCACACAGCTAGTAAGTGTTAAGTGTCTGAAGCCAAATTTGAACTCAGGTCCTCCTGACTCCAGGGCCGGTGCTCTATCCACTGCGCCACCTAGCTGCCCCCTCTGCCTCATCTTTAAAGAAGCTTTCACTTGACCATGCAATTTCCTCACAGCCAACTCCTTCAGTGACTCCATACAAATTCTGAGATAAAACACAAACTCATTAGCCTGGCATTTAAAGCCCTTCCTGATAATATGGCTCCAAACTACATCTCCAATCTTATTTCCTATCATTCCCTTTTATACACTCTCTATTTCAAATAAACTTTTACTTGCTATTTCCCATAAATGACATTCTCACATATTTATCTGTTCCTTGACATGCATCAACTCCATGTCTGTCATATAGTCCTTCCTCACTTTTCCCTCTTAGAAGCCCTAGCTTTCTTCAAGGGACAGCTCATGTGTTATCATCTATTGTTGGTTATCTCTCCTGTATGTACTTATCTGTTTACATAATATATCCTCTTAGTGCAATGTAAGTTCCTTCAGCATAAAACCTTTTTCACTTTTGTCTCTGCATCCTCAATGCCCAGCACAATGCCTTGCACATACTAGTACTTAATGTTTTTGTTGAAATGACTTGCTCTAGCTTCATCTCTGTTACTTGCTGAGATCATTTGCTTCTATAATTTTCGTTTGCTTTCATTTCATCTGTAATTATCATTTTTTTTTTTGAGGGGCAATGGGGGTTAAGTGACTTGCCCAGGGTCACACAGCTAGTAAGTGTCAAGTGTCTGAGGTCGGATTTGAACTCAGGTCCTCCTGAATCCAGGGCCAGTGCTTTATCCACTGCTACACCTAGCTGCCCCCTGTAATTATCATTTGCTTCTATAATTTTCACTCTATAAAGCAGCTAGTCCATTAAAGTCTACTTTCAATGCTTCATCATGGCATAGATGTTAAACTTTCAAGGCTATGCCAGCATAGTAGATGTTCTGGAAGGTCTCGGCAATGGATTGTGCACCTGTATGAGGAACTCCCTAGACAGATGAGGAAAGACTCATCATCAAAAGGTTGGCCATTGGGGATTTTCTGGCCAGCCAACTCATAAAGATCATAGAGAAAGGCTTGGAAGGATTGTTCTAGCTTCCCTATTACTGTAGAAGGCAACAACATCCCCCTGTTCTCTCAGGCTCACAGCCTAGGAGTCATGCCCCATATTCAAACTCTTGTCAAGGTCTGTCCATTTCACTTTTCCAAGCATCTCCTGAATATGCCTCCTTCTCTCCTCTGGGACTGCTACCACTCTAGTTCAGGCCCTGCCTCCCACCTCATACCTACACTATTGCCATAGCCTGCTGGTGGGTCTGCCAACCTCAAGTCTCTCCCCACTCCAATCCATTCGGCAACTAAAGTGATTTTTTCTAAAACATAGGTTTGACCATATCACTCCCCACTCCTCCTTAATAAATTCCATTAGCTCCCTATTATCTCCAGGATCTAATACAAAATGCTCTGCTTGACATTCAAAGATCTTCATAACCTAGCCCCCTCTTGCCTTCCCAGGCTTCTTACACTTTACCCCCCAACACGTACTCTTAAATCCAGGGACACTGGCCTCTGCAAAGTTCCACCAACAAGACATTCCATCTTTCAGCTCAGTGCAATTTCCTCTGGCTATCCCCCTTGCCTGGGACCGCTCTCCCTACTCTGTTCTGTGTGAAATTTAAAATTGGATATTAGATCATAAATCTCCTCTACTTAACTTTTCCCTTAATTTATCTCCCAGACTAGTAAATGGAAGAAGCTTTCTGGTTTTCTAGATAGAGCCTTTATTGTATATAAGGTGTTTGTTGATTAGAAGGATAGGAAAGTAGAAATACAGTACAAATCGTCTTAAATCTAGGCTTAGTCTATATTTCTTATAAAAACTCACCAAACCAAAAAGGCCACCTTTGGAGTGAGGGAGACCGTCTGTGCCGCGCCGCCAGGAGTCCCGCCAAGCAGGCAAAAAGGCCTACTCTCGTTCTCTCCACCCCGGAAGTCAAAAAACCCGGCAGGCAGTCTGACCATGCGCAGCAGGCGGACTGTACCTGGCAGGCAGTCTGACATGCGCAGCAGGCGGACTGTTCATCTCCTCCCCAAAAGGGTGGTCCTTGAAAAACTGGCGTCTTTCAGTTATCCTAACCGACTGTTAAAAACTTTCATATTTTACCACATCTGACTACTGATCTCCTTGGCTCCCTTTAAGCCCATAACTCAATCTCTCTTTCTAGAGAAAGCCTTTCCCAACCCCTCTTAATTCTAGTGCTTTTCCTCTGTTAACTATTTCCTATTTCTCCTGTATGTAGCTGTTTTGTATATTCGTCTGTATGTTGCCTCTCCATCAGATTGTAAGCTCCTTGAGGGTAGGGACTATCTTTTGCCGCTTTTTTGTATCCCCAGAACTTAGTACAGTGCCTGACACATAGTAGGTGCATAATAAATGTTTATTAACTGATTGATTGATAGTGATCTGCATCAATGGCGCAAATACCCACACTGATGAAATGATAGATCCCTGAAGTATGGAAGAATTAGTGCTCCAGATCAAACCTGTTATCTCAGAATTGCTCATTTTTTTATACTACAAAACTTTAGGAGTGTGTATGTATGTATATGTTATACATATATATGCACAAATTAGGATGATAAAATATCCTTTTGCTTTCCTTGGGATAAAGAAGCTTTAAACATGTGATAGAGCTGTGAGTACAAATGGTCTTTGATGATGCTTTTCATTTGTATTATCTAAATGTTTCAGTGTTCTCTGCCAATCCTCCAACTTCTGTATTCATACAGCTAATTCCAGAACTCACATGATGCAGAAATTAAATCAAAGAGTCCTTACTTTTCATCACTATGCAAATGCTGATCATGGGAACTAAGCAGAAAGTTTGATTTGGAAGAAATTATAGCTAAGTAGAAGATTTTACAGTCTGAAGTCAGACCTTGACTAAATTGCCCAAAATAAGTGAGAAACTTGTGTTCTACATTGTATTAATGTTCTTGCACAGCTTAACTTTCTCCTTGAAGACTTGAAGCCTGCCCACCTTTGAAGACAAACTCCAAAAGAGGACAGCACCTTGTAAAACTTAAAAGCTATACAAACTAATTTTGAGAGTGAAGTCCTAGGTTTCTATCTGCAATAAAGGCTTTACAAGCATTATGAGCCCTTTGTTGCTGTTTAGTTGTGTCCAACTCTTCATGGTCTATTTGGGGGAAAAAGATGCTAGAACGGTTTGCCAGCTCCAGCTTTACAGATAAGGAAACTGAGGCAAACAGGGTTAAGTGACTTTCCCAGGGTCATGCAGCTAGTAAGTGTCTGAGGCCAGATTTGAACTCATATAGATGAGTCTTCCTGACTCCAGGCTCAGCACTCTATTCACTGTGCCCCTAGCTGCCCCATTACAAGCTTAATCACAAGCTATTATAGACAAACATCCCAAACTAAAGGCTATTATGTACAAACCATTCACCCCTGCAACTGGTCTAGCTGCTACAATAATAATTAATTTATGGCACTAACTTACTAAAGCAATACCTTTCCTTTCTTTAAATGATAAATTACAAAGGTATAAAAGTGCATGTAGTAGTCACATGTACTCCTTTATGCTGTCTTCCTTAACTTTTCAGTGAACATACTTTTCTTGGAGATTTTTTTGTGGAGTTGTTGTCTGCTGTGTGAAACAAAATTTGTCAATAAAAATCATGATCTTAGCCCGTTCCTTTTTCTCTTTAAAAATCCTCCCCGTCATGTTATTTTCATGTAACTCAAAGCAATTTATTACTGTGGTTAGTATCCACTAAGTAGCATGCCCCTAAATAAATATTTCTAGTCATCTAACTTATGAAGGAAAATGTAATTCAAACATCTCTAGAATTGAAAAGGTTGTGAAGCAGCAACTCTAGTATCATCCAAGTATGCCTGGTCAAGGACAGGTAGTACTACATGGTGTTTGAGGTATTGTTCAACTTTGAGAGACTGTGATAGTCCTTCCCATCCAGAAGGTACTCAGTTTATCACTTTAGAAGGGGTTCGTTAACAGTGACCAAAGTATAATTTTCATCAGCTATGAAGCTGCTTCTCTGTTGAACTGAAAAATAGCAAGACTCTCTTGGGAAGACACCTCCCTCACTGATATTGCTAAACATGAGTGCAACCGAACTGGTCAACTGTAAAATTTTAAAAGATAATACAAGTAGGGGCAGCTAGGTGGCGCAGAGGATAGAGCACCAGCCCTGGAGTCGGGAGTACCTGAGTTCAAATCCAGCCTCAGACACTTAACACTTACTAGCTGTGTGACCTTGGGCAAGTCACTTAACCCCAATCGCCTCACTTAAAAAAAAAAAAGATAATACAAGTAAGTCTTCCCCCAATTCACCCACCTGAAATGTGTCTACCACACGATGAAGGAACTCAATGACAAAAAGGGGTGGCACCTCTGTCTGGATCACAGCCACAAAAAAGATCTTGTGGCGATAAACACTTAGGAGATAGTGATGAGGAGTAGGAATCACAGGAGGCACATTTTCTGCCTCAGTAGCTCTCTCCTGGCCTCAAAAAAGTAATCACAAACAGAACGACTAACCACACTTTTCCAGTGCTTCTCTAGAAAATATCCCCAGAAGAGTTGATCAAGAACAGGCTGTGAATCATGGTGAGAGAAGAAAGCCTTTTTCAGTATAAACGACGCAGAGACTTGATAGAAATTCAATCCTGGAAAACAAAATGAAGTAAGAAGGTGAGGCTCCACCTGTCTGTAATGCCCACCCTCTCCTTTTTTCACTATCTAAATTATACCTATCCATCTAAAATCAACTAACATTCCAACCCCTCAATAATGCTAAACAGTTACAGCTTAAATACTTCCCTCTTTCTTAACTTTTATGTTAATACTATTTTTGTGGTTCTGCTAGCAATTAATTAAAACCATCTTGCAACACCTCTTCTACTATGCTGAACTGTCATTTCAATATTTTATTATTTTCATTTTTAACACATTTATGTCTTGACTCCCAAAAAGAGTATGGGGAAGGTTTCTGCCTTACACTTGCTTGTACTCATTATTTAATAAATACAGGGTTCCAAAAGTTTTAGTGTAGGGTTTTAAGCTTTGATAGCTTAAAAATTAATTTAAAGCTTTGGCTTTAATAGCTTAAAACACTGCTTTAACACTTTTGGAATACCTTTATAGAAGCCTAATGTATATAGAATGTTGTGCTAGGTATGAGCGAAGCTACAAAGTTTGGATAAAAACAAGATTAGCCAATTTATACTGAAAAAGCTTTCTTCTCTCACCTTGATTCACATGGTATCTCATGTAGTTCATAATCACAGATTGTAAAACTTAAAGATCCAGAGATGACCTAATCTCTTCATTTTACAGCCATGTAACTGATTCCCACTGAGGATAATGACTTGCCCCAGGTTAAACAGGTAGTAAGTGACAGTCATCATTGGAAACCCAGTTCTGACACCAAGTCCTATTATTTCCACTGCGCCACTGCAGCCTAGGCTGTCCCAAAATGCATTTTTTTAAGCCATTAAAAGCTCACCACTGCACGGACACCCTGTCTAAGTGCCTTATGCTAATTGTTTATTTTACCAATTTGGCCACAGTTTACTCACACTACATCAACTCTCTGAGGTACAGTTCAGATCTCTCCTGCTACAGCAACACCTCTGTATCTCTAACAGATGAGAGTGAGGGCGGGATGGGAGAGGAAGAAAAAAAAGAGGAAGGAAGGGGGAAGAAAGAGGGAAGGAGAGAGAGAATGGGAGAGGGAGGGAGAGAGAGAAGAGGGGACAGAGGATCCCCAATTGAGAAATGGTCAAAGGATATGAACAGGCAGTTTTCAGATGGACGAATTAAAGCTATCTATAGCCATATGAAAAAAAAATGTTGTCAATCAAGGCGGAGGAAGAGGGAGAGAGAAAGGGACAGAGAGGGAGATCGGGGGAAAGGAGGGAGGGAAGGAGAGAGGGTGAAAGGAGAAGAGGAAGGAAGGGAGAGAGAGCGAGGGGGACAGAGAGAGCTGGCTTTCAACATGGCCAAGCAGCGGAGGAGGTGAGTTCCTGCAAGGCTCCTCTGCACCCCCCCCCCCCGAACTTACAAGGGAAAAGAGCAGGAGAGTGGGAGTCTCAGCTGACGAAAGGAAGACATGGAAGCAGGGGAGGGAGGGAGGAGTGATGAAGGCAGGGGAGGAAGGGATGGAGGGATGGAGGAAGGGATGGATGGCGAGGTTGGAGACAGTGGAAGATGCCAAATCCGGTCATTCCAGAGCTGGCCCCAACCTGGTTCCATGAAGGCCTGGGCACCTGGGGGCCATGTAAGTAAGGATGGATGGGGGGGGGGGTCTGTAGGGTGAGAAGGAGGAGAAGGTGATGGGGCCTTCCCAGTTTCCATATATCCGCTACCATGGCAACGAAGCTTTCCATTCCCTTTCTACTCCCCCCCACCCCAATCCTCCTCCATCCCCGTCCCCGACAGTCTCCAGGCAGGATCCAGGATCCAGATCTTCTCCTTAGTGGCAAGCACCACCCCCCCCCTCAATATGTCGCATTCCGGAGGGTCAGTTTCTGAGGTCTGGCACGACCCTGACTCTTTCCATCGCACCCCGAGAATATGCCGCTCAGCGAGCCCCTCATCACTGCTACCTCGAGCCCCGCACGAACCCTCCCTAGACCTCCAGTCCCCCGCTACAGGGCGCTCGAGCCGTCCCCACCCCCGACCTGGCCCCGAAAAAAAACACAAGCCCCCTCACCGCTTCTCGCAGACCCCGCTACGCCCGCGCTTGACAAGCTCCGCCTCTGCCCACCCTCCTGTCCCGCCCAAAACGGAGCACTCACCTCGCCCTCCTCTGCGCTTATTGGCTGACACGGCTGAGCCCGCGCTCCGCCCTCAGGCAGGGGAAAGGAGGGAGTCGCTGATTGGATTTGTCGTTCTTCTCCTCCTCCGTCCTTTGGTTGGCCCCTCCCCGAGGCTCTTCCTGGGCCTCCAGGCTCTGAGCTTCGTGATTGGTTGTCTTTGTGCGACCTCTGATTGGGGCTGCCCAGTCGCTCGGGCCTCTGATTGGTCGGGCAGAGAGAAGAGAGAGCGGTGTGGGCGAGGGACAGTGGGTTTGGGCAGGTCTGGCGGGTGGTTGCCCTATTTTCAGTATCTCTGGCAAGCAGAGTGTCGCAGCTTCCGCATAGAAATGGGAACAGTACAAGATGTCTGTTTTGAAACAAGTTTATCAGACGCACAATATGGGAAAGAAAACAGTATCTTTGATCAGCATGATGCCCCGGAAAGGGCGACGGCTTTACAATCAGAGGAGCCCTGGGTTCGAATTCTGACTCTGCTACTTATTACTTGTATGATCTTGAGCAAGTCCCTTCTCTCTGAGCCTCGGTTTCCCTATCTAGAAAATGAGGTGATTGGACGAGATGATTTCCAAGGTCCCTTTCAGCTCTAAACCCTATGCATGATTCTAAATATTTGATAAATGCCAGAGCTTCTGATTCCCAAACCATTCTTTCCACTTTACTGTGCTTGTATTATTCTTGTTATTCTGAGACAGTACCTACAAACACTAAACCAATGATACAAAAGAACTCTGGACTTGATCGTTAGGAGAGTTGGATGCTCATGCCAGTTCTTCCAATAACTGGATGTATGACCTTGGGTAAATCACTTCCCTTTCTGCTACCTCAGTTTCCTAATGAATTTATTAAAGGGGTAGTTTGTGAGTGTTTAGAAAAATAACAGTATAAAAGGTGAAAGACACATCAAGAACAGGTCATGCCGGACTAACCTCCTTTCCTCTTTTGACCAAGAGTAACTAGACTGGTAGATCAAGGGAATGCTGTTAGGCATGATTACCTGGATTATGGCAATTCTGTTTGATAACCACTGTTGAGGAGGAGGCACCATACTGGCGGAGAAAACGGCAAAAATGAAGATATTTTTCTCAAAGCAAAGATTTTACATTCTACTTGGGGCATGAGATGTGCGCAAACGAAATATGATAAAACGTAGGGAGGTGAAGAGAAGGGAAGACAAGTCTAGGAAAACTTGAAAAGGACTAGGGTGCTTGACAAAATCTCTCAAGATGTATTTTTGAACAATTTGTAGGGATCTGACCTAAAAGAAACTATAGTTAAGTGAATTCAAGGCTGGTAGAACAACCAAATCCAAAGTATAATCATTAATGGGTCTCGGTCTACTTAGAAAGAAGTTTATAAGGGACAGCTAGGTGGTGCAGTGGATAAAGCCCTGGCCCTGGATTCAGAAGGACCTGAGTTCAAATCCAGCCTCAGACACTTGACATTTACTAGCTGTGTGACCCTAGGCAAGTCACTTAGCCCTCATCCCCCCTCCCCCGCAAAAAAAAGGAAGAAAGAAAGAAATTTATAGAGAGGAAGCACCACAAAGATCTTGACCCTATGCCATTGAACATTTTTTATCAATGGCTTAGATGAACCCATGGTTGTCATTTTGGGCAAATTTGCTAGTGCTTTCGGCTGAGAGAAATAGCTAATACATTGGATGACAGAGTCAGTATCAAGAGATAGCTAAACAACACAATCCATTAAATCTACTTTTTCTTTTATCCTGCAATAATCTGTAATTTCAATGATATGAGCAAAGGTCAAAATCAACATTAATCCATAATTCTTCACCTGCTCTTTCCCAGGGCCAAGTTTCAGGTTTCTTTAAGAGATTTAGGATTTCTGTTTTCCCTCTTTGGGGTGTTTTAAAAGATATTTCATTTTTGAAGTGCATTGTCCATTTTAAAACTCACTGGCACATAGTAGGCATTTAGTAAGTGCATGTTGATTTGTGGCTAGATATAAGACAAATGAGAGATAATCAACATAGGGAAATCATTAGAATTAAGAAAGGAAATCGTTGTTTGTCCTTCATTCTTGAAGAGGACCAATGACATCATGAGAGTCATGTTTTGACTTTCCTGTGAATTTGATTTAAGTGAGGGGAAGCTCCACAAAATCATCAGCCTTACTCTCTCCTACAGAATCATCAGAGTCCAGTGGCAAGACAGAAGTCAAGATGACTGGTGATGGCCCAAGATGCAGTGGATGACCTTGGTCTTTTTTTTTTTCTAGGAAAGGGGGAAAAAATAAGGAGGCATGTTGGAAAATTGTTTAAAATGAACGAAAGAGGGGCAGCTAGGTGGCACAGTGGATAGAGCGCCGATCCTGGATTCAGGAGTACCTGAGTTCAAATCCAGGCTCGGACCCTTGACACTTAGTAGCTGTGTGACCCTGGGCAAGTCACTTAACCCCAATTGCCTCACCAAAAAAAAAAAAAAAGAATTAAAATGAACGAAAGAGAAGGGAAGGAAGGCCAGAAAGAGTCACAGACAAGCAGAACAGCTTTGTGAAAGTTATGTGTTGAGTTTATATTTTGAAAGAGAAGCAAGCCATACATAGAGTTTTGCAATTTTATGTACAATCCTTTTTCTGTTCTACTACTTATATGAAAATTCTAATTTTATTTGATTTTTGTTAAGTTCAGAATTAAAAAAAAATTAGCTAAACTGGTCCTCAGGCTGCAGTCATACGATCGATCCATCACTGAGTCCCTTTTCAAAACCTTCCCATCTTGGGAAAATTTATGTCTACTCCACTGGCACCATTTTGAAGAGGCTGGGGTCACCTCTACACTAAAATGTATATTGGAGTATGGCTTTAATGGAAGTCAGATCTAATAAAATGAAACTGAATGCTAATAAATAAAATTATACAGCTGAGGGTTTAAAAAATCAGCTTCATAAGTACTTAATGAAAACGCATGACTAGATTACAGTTCAAGTTTAAAAGATTTGGGAGGTTTATCAATCGATCATCAATCAACAAACATTTATTAAGCACCTACTATGTGCCAGATACTATACTAGGCATCAGGCATACAAAGAAAAGCAAAAACAATAGTATCAATGACAATAACAGCAATAGCTAGTGTTTTTATATAGTACCTACTATGTGCTAGGCACTAAGGATACAAAGAAAGGCAAACCCAATAATATAGATGTTAATAATAATAATAACAATAATAATAATAATAGGGAGCAGCTAGGTGGCACAGTGGATAAAGCACCGGCCCTGGATTCAAGAGGACTTGAGTTCAAATCTAACCTCAGACACTTGACATTTACTAGCTGTGTGACCCTGGGCAAGTCACTTAACCCTCATTATCCTGCAAAAATAAATAATTAATAATAATAACAACAACAACAACAGCTAGCATTTATATAGCACTACTATGTGCCAGGCACTGAACTGGGCACTAGAGATACAAAGAGAGGCCAAAACCAATAAAGCCATAATAATAGCTAGCATTTATAGAATGCCTACTGAGTGCCAGAGACCATAACAAGCACTTTACAAATAGTATCTCATCTGAGCCTCACTACAGCCTTATAAGGGAAGTACTATTATTATTCCCATTTTATAAAACTGAGGCAAACAGAGATTGATTTGCCCAAGGTCATATAGTAAGTGTCTGAGGTGGGATTTGAATTTCCTAACTCAACCCTGCACTCAATCCATCATGTAAGAAGCTCACAAACTAAAGGTGGGAATAGCTTACCAATAATTAGGCATATATAAGATACATGTGGAGTTTGGGGGAAGGTAATTTCAGAGGGAAGGTTCTAGCAGTGGGAGATTGGGAAAAGTTTCCTGAAGAAGGTAGGATTTGGAGGTGAATTTTAAAGACACCAGGGAAGCGAAGAGGTGGAAGTAATGACGGGAAGCACTCCGGGCCTGGGAAACAGTCTTTGCAAAAGCCCAGGGCTAGAAATGGGGGTGTAGTATTCTAGGATTAGAAAGTAGCAGTCAGCGTAGTTGGATCAGAGGGTGCATGAGGGATCAAAATGTCAGAAGATTGAAAAGGTAGGAAAGGGTCAGGTTGTGAAGAGCCTTCAATGACAAAAAGAGGATTTTACATCTGATCCTGTAGATAATAGGAAGCTATTGGAGATTCCTTAGCAGGGGTAAAGGGTGGCTGGTCAGATCCATGTTTTAAGAAAATCACTTTGCCAATTGTATGGAATGGGGAATGGACTTGAGTGGGAAAAGATTTGAGGCAATGACACCAGTGAGAAGGCTGCTGCAGAGGCAGAGCACCACCACCTCACTGTGTCTTTTCACAAGACATCTAAGATCAAGAGGTTTTTTGCAGAGAAGTCAAAGTAAAATCGTCTCATTCTTCAGTGGGTTCTCATAAAAGGTGGCCATAAGTCTAGGTGTGGCTCCAAGAAGAGATTCTGGAGAAGGATGGAACCATACTCGTGAAGAACTGCCAACACCATGATGTTCATATTTATATTGTACCAAGTCCAAACACCTCACCTTGCCACCGCCCCAGATAAGAAATAAATGCCACAACTCTCCCATTTTGGAAGCTGCATGCTAAGGGACAGACATAAAGAAACTTATTGTTGTAGAGACTGGTCCTGACCTTTTTGGTTTAGAAATAAATATGTACCTGATCTTTTAAACTGCTGACCTCTGCATCCTTGCTTGTGTCATAATTGTGCACTGGAGGTTGCCCTGTGTATGGCCATGTCTGTAGTGAATAAAGTACTGGTCTTGGAGTTGACCTGGGTTCAAATCCTGCCCCAAACACTAGCTTTGAAATCCTGAACAAGTTATTTAACTTGGTATATAGGGTAGCTAGATGGTGCAGAGGAGTCCTGGGCCTGAAGTCAGGAAAACGCATCTTTCTGAGTTCAAATCTGACCTCAGATATTTACTAGGTGCATGACCCTGGACAAGTCACTTAATCTTGTTTGCCTCAGTTTCCTCATCTGTAAAATGAGCTGGAGAAGGAAATGGTAAAACACTCTGGTATCTCTGCCAAGAAAGAGAGTCAGACACGACTGAAAATAATCCAGTAACAACAAAATAAAGGGGAGATCATGGTGGCATCTACTTTGCAGGGTACTTGTGTTGTTCAAATAAAATAATTCATGATATTACTTGTAAGCCTTCAGTGCTACACAAATGTGACCTCCCTCAGCCAGCCCACGTGTAGCACAGTTAGAAGAGTTACCTGTTGACCTGCAGGTTATTTATACTAAAGAAATGAGCTATCTTGTTCCACTTTGGGGGAGCTTGTGATTTTTGACATGAGCAACTTTATACATAGTATTTGCATATGAAGAGAGGACAGCCATTAGGAAAACTAGACTGGGGGCAGGTGAATAGTTTTTCAAATCATTTGCTGAAGGGGGCAGCTAGGTGGTACAGTGGATAGAGCACTGGCCCTGGATTCAAGAGGACCTGAGTTCAAATTTGGCCTCAGACACTTAACACTTACTAGCTGTTGTGACCCCTGGCAAGTCACTTCACCCTCATGCCCTGCCAAAAAAAAATCATTTGCTGAAGATAAAATTCTACTAATAAAGGACATATATGAAAAAAGGATTGTTACAATAGTCCAGGTGAAAGTGGAGGAGGGCTAATACTAGGGTAAGTGGCTGTATGAGTGGAGATATTGTGAAGGTAGAGATAAGATTTGGCAACAGATTAGACATATATGTAGTTGATGAAGTGAAGAATTGAGGATGAGGTTGTGAGTGTGGGTAACTGGGAGATGGGGTGATATCCTTGGCAGTAATAAGGACGTTGGGAAGAAAGTAGGTTTTGGAGGAAGATAATAAATTAGGTTTTGGACATGTTGAGTTTGTGATGCCCACTAAAGATATAACCAAAAGCAGTTGGTGATGTAGGATTGTATCTCAGGAGAGACACAGGTTGGATAACTAGATTTGGGAATCATATGCACGGTGATGATAACTAAACCAATGGGAACTGATGAGATCACCAAGATAGTGTAGATGAAGAGAAGAGGCCCCAGGACAGAGCTATATTGGTACATCCACAGTTAATATTCCTGATACAGATGAAGGTCCAGCAAAGGGGACTGAAGGATGGTCAGTTAGAAAGGGAAGAGGAGAAATAGGAGGGAGCAGTATACTGAAAACCAAGAGAAGACAGAGTATTCAGGAGGAAGTGGTGACCAATAGCATCAAAGGCTCTCTAAAGAGTGGTCAAGAAGGATGAAGATTGAGAAAAGGCCATTAGATTCTGCAATAAAGAGATCCCTAGTAGTTTTGGAGAGGGTACTTTCAAAGGAATTATAAAGTTGAAAGTCAGACTTCTGAGAGTTTCAAAGTGAGTGAGAAATGATCCAAGACAAGACTTACGAAGGGACTTATGAAAAATGCAATCCATCTACAGAGAAAGAACTGATAGTATCTGAATACAGATTGAAGCTTTTTTTTTGTCAGTTCCTTTTTCTAAAGTTTTTTGTCTGTCTTCTTTCATAACCCTACTAATGTGGAAATGTTTTGCATGACTACACATGTATAACATATTGAATTGCTTAAATTCTTAAGGGGGTGGGAAGGGAAGAAGAGAATTTGGAAAACAAAGTTTTAAAAATTGATGTTAAAATTTGTTTTTACATGTAATTTTGGAAAAAAATTAAATTATAAATTATAAAAAAGTGAATGAGAGGAGATGAAGTAGATGTACCTGGTGCATGTAGATGGGTTTCTCAAGGAATTTAGGAGGGAAGAAGGGATATAGGTTGATAATTTGTAGAGATGGTCAGAGAAAGTGAGGGCTTTTTAAGGTTGGGGGAGACACTGACTTGTTTATAGGCACCATGGAAAGAGCCAACAGATAGGGAGAAATTGAAGATTAGAGAGCGAGTAGGGATGTTAGTGGGGGCAATCTCCTGGAGAAGACACAATGTGACAGGATCAAGAATGCATGTGAAGGAGCTTTCCTTGGCAAGGAGAGAGGTTATCTCTTCATCAGAGATAGGAGTGAAGGAGGAAGTAGTAGGGGAAGATGTCTGAGTGATGAGAAGGGGAAAGGGAATTCTCCACAAAAGGCCTCCAATTTTTTCATGAACTATAAGACAGGGTTCTCAGTAGAGAGGGCAGAGAAGGGATCCAATGGCAGGGTGCTGGAGGTACTAAACATTTGGAATAGCTGCTGTAGTGAGTGGCATAGAGAATCAGTTAAGGAGGTGTATAAGAATTGCTTTCCTGCAGAGAGGGTCTGGTTGAGATTCTTTAACACAAATTTGTAGTGGATCCAATCACAAGGTCTCTTGGTCTTCTCTAGCTTTATTCAGCAACACATGAATATGAGTGAAGGAGGCAGATGGTGAGATTAATTCAGGGCAACTGTGATTTATGATTAGAGGATAGAGGATAGAGTAGAGTTGAGTTGGTTCACCAAAGGGTTGGAATTGGGAAAGAAGGAGGGTGTAGTCAGTGCAGGGTTGATGGCCTCTAAGAGAACTGAGGGGTGAAGGGAATAGAGGTCACAGTGAAAACAAAATGTAGAGTGAGGGGGCATAGGGCATAGGGAAAGATGGAATGTTAAGAGATTCTAACCAAATAAAGGCATTTTGGAGTTCATGAATCCTGAAGTAGAACAATTATGGATGATGGCAAGATTAAGAATATGTCCACTTCTGGGGCAGCTAGGTGGCGTAGTGGATGGAGCACTGGCCCTGAAGTCAGGAGGACCTGAGTTCAAATCTGGCCTCAGACACTTAACACTTACTAGCTGTGTGACCCTGGGTAAGTCACTTAACCCCAATTGTGTAAAAAAAAAAAGAAACAAAAAGGAAACAAATAAACAAAAAGAATATGTCCACTTCTTTGTATAGCTAAGGTAGAATGAAGGAGTAATTCACAGGAATGAAATAAATTGAGGAACTGGGAAGTCAGGCTATTTGAGGAAGCATCAGTATGTATGTTGGCATCCCATAATGTGAGGATAAGACTTGGGGAGGGAAGAAAGACTGTGAGCTAGGGACTGAATTCATTGAGGAGGGAAGGGGAATATACTGGGGGACAATAGAGAATGGCTACCAGGATCTCCATTGGGTGATAAATTTGTATCACATAAGCCTCAAAGGAGATGTCACTGAGTGATGGTGGAAAAGAGTCTCCGGAAGTGGCCATAGGGAGCAGGGAGCATTCCACTCCTACAATGACCATTGGATAGAGTGGGATGGAGGGTATGAGTGACAATCTAATCAGAACTAGAAAAGATGAACACAGATGCATAGTGACATCCTCATGTTTGATTACCCCTGGAAAGCAAACACACTTTGGGCCTACTGGACAGGAAACCCCCTTCCCATTGCACATGCACTATTTAAATAACTCGTGCTAATAGTAGAAGAGCAAAGTATGTGTCTTCTACACCCCTGTCTCATGGCTTTGGTCTTTTATTACTCTGCTAGCTGTGGAGGCCACATGGGCAATCCTCTTCTCTCTCCAAAACATGCTACTCATGATCTTCCCTGCTCTCCTCCAAGTCATATCTCCCAACTCTTGAACACAGGATTTCTTTGAAGGTAGCACCCAAGGTTGGCATTTCCCGAGTTATTTCCCTTTTAAGCAAGAATGCTAGATTCAGGGATCGTGCTTCCTATAAAATTGTCCTCTTTCTTCCACAAAGGATGTTCAAGAACATTTTCAATTCTATTCTTTTTTTTTGGGGGGGGGAATGAGTGTTAAGTGACTTGCCCAGGGTCACACAGCTAGTAAGTGTCTGAGGTCATATTTGAACTCAGATCCTCCTGAATCCAGGGCCAGTGCTTCATCCACTGCGCCACCTAGCTGCCTCCTCAAGAACATTTTCTATGAATTCCCCCTTTTGGCCCTCATGGACAAACACATTTACTGTCGTTATATGCTCCTGCAAGAGCTCTTGGTGTTCTGTTACTGTCTACCTGCCACCGCCAACTTTTGGAGTTGGAAAGTTCATTCTCAGTTCATAGGATCATCATTCTGGTCTCTGCTCAGAAAGGGAAACAAGGGCAGAAAGCAGCTATGACCTTGAGGTCTATGAACTCCCTTCTCCAACCATCTTAGCAAGCACGTGCAATATACTGTGTGCTTCTGCAGAAAGTCAGCCGGTATGGACTCTTCTTTAGGGGGAAAATAAAAAGTCCCTCCCCTCCTCCACCCCAGTCCTTGCTATACTCCAGAAGAGAGGCACAAGAGAAAAAGCAAAAAAGGGCTGAATTGGCTCTCTTTTATAGGCGAACACAGAGGGGTGACTCCTCCAACAAGAATTCATCCTCTTGAGTCTGACCAACCAAATCATCTTGGATACAATTTCAGTCAGTGAATATCATCCCTAAGAAGGTACAATGCGACTGCTTCGATGCATACCAGCCATTTCATATTAGGGGACACTTAGGCTCTGAAATTTAATCAGAAGTTGTCTTTGTCCTTGTAACCAAGTGTCAGTGGTCATACCCATACACTACAGGAAAAGATGCTTTCAAAAATTTCAGACAAAAGCTTACCATCAATAAGCTCATAATGTTAACTGGGGAACTCTACAAATTAATTGCCCCCACCTCTGCCAAATAAGTCATTGATGAAGATTGTAAAAAGCAGAGGGCCAAGCACTGATCCCCAGGCATTCCAATGGAGATTACTATTGACTCTTTCAAGAAATTAGCTAGAAGTTGAAGCCAAGATCCTTGGTCTATAGTTTTCATATTCCATTTCTCTCTGTCTCTGTCTGTCTCTGTCTCTCTGATTATGTCTCTCTTTGTCTCTCTCTGTATCTCTGTCTCTGTCTCTGTCTCTCTCTCTCTCAAATTAGGACAGTCTTTCAGTACATTTCCCATTCTCCATGATCCTTCACAGATGACTGACAGTGATTCAGCAATCACACCTGCTAGTTCTTTCAGTCCCCAAGGATGTAGTTCGTCATCTAGGCCAGTTGATCTGAACTCCTCAAGGGCAACTAGGTACTCTTTTACTATTTCCCTGCTTACTTTGTTTATCAGCACCCTATTAGCTATGTTTTCCCTGACTTTGACAGTCCAGAGATCAGTCTACTAACCTGAGAAAACAGAAACAAAGTGAATCAAGCAGCAATGTATCTCGATCAACTGTTATAATTCTCTCATCCACCCCAAGCACTAGTTCTATTCTTTCTCTTTTTTTCTTTTAATATTTATTTTCTTTATTTATTTGTTGCATTTTGAGTTCCTGTCTCCCACCCTTCCTCTCAACCCCACACTAGAGAAGGCCAACATTTGATGCGGAACCATACAGTACATACTTCCATATAGCAATTCTTTCTCTGGAAGTGGATAGCATCTCCCTACACAGCTCCTTTGTAGTTGATTTAAATAATCATATCACTCAGAATAGCTTACTCATTCACAGTTACTCTTCAAACAATATTGCTACTACTATAAATAACATTCTCTTGGTTCTACTTGTTTTACTCTTCATTATTTCATGTAGGTCTTTACAGGTTGTTTTTTTTCTTCCCTAAAATCAACCTGCTCATCATTTTTCAAGCACAGTAGTATCCCATCACAATCATATACCACAATATATTTAGCCATTCCTCAATTGATGGGCATTTCCTTGATTTCCAGTTCTTTGCCAACACAAAGAGAGCTGCTGTAAATATTTTAGAACATATAAGTTCTTTTGCTTTTTCCCTGATAACCTTGGGGAAAAGACCTAATAGTGGTAGTATTGCTGGGTCAAAGAGTATGCACAGGTTTATAACTCTTTGGGCATAATCTCAAATTGCACTTCAAAATGGTTGGGTCAGTTTACAAGTCCACCAAGAGTATATTAATGTCCCAATTTTCCCACATCTCCTCCAACATTTGTCATTTTCCCAAGTCCCATCCTTTCTACAATCTTCTTTTTCCCCCCAATATGGTTTTTTGTTTGTTTTTTTGGCAGGGCAATGAGGGTTAAGTGACTTGCCCTGGGTCACACAACTGGTAAGTGTCAAGTGTTTGAGGTCGGATTTGAACTCAGGTTCTCCTGAATCCAGGGCCACTGCTTTATCCACTGTGCTACCTAGCTGCCCCCTCCAATATAGTTTTTAAAACCACTTCTTTTGTTAACCTTTTCTTTCCTTTCTAGTCACTAGTCGATCTAAACCTTGGGATACCTTATGATCCAATGCCATACTTTTGAATTCATCTTCTGTTATCAGTCATTGCTGCTATCTTTAGCACATGTTTAAAAAAAATCTAAGTGGATTGGTGATGTCCCTATACATCAACATGGATTTCTCTTTAGAAAAGGATCTCTTGGGCAGCTAGGTGGCACAGTGGATAAAGCACTAGCCCTCTATTCAGGAGGACCTGAGTTCAAATCCAGCCTCAGACTCTTGACACTTACTAGCTGTGTGACCCTGGGCAAATCACAACCCTCGTTGCCCTGCCAAAAAAAGAAAATGATCTCTTTTCCTCTTCTGGAATTGTTTCTCTTTGTGTCTTGAGTATTACATTCTTGAGAATGGGGCAAAAATTGCCTTCTTTTGTTTCATGGGAACCTGCCGTTTTTCCCACTGAACCCTTCAAAATTTCCTCTTCCCAAATATGGTTCTTGGTCTTCCTCTCTTTCTCTATCATAAATTCTCTGGTAGAGTGAGTAGAGGATCAGATCTTCAGATGCTAGTCTACAAGGAGAGACTTTTCTAACCTGAATGTATCTGCAATTCAAAAACATATCTCCAGACCAGGCTGATGCTGTTACTTTTGAAATCTTTTTTTTCCGGGGGCTGGGGGGGGGGGGCAGGGTAAAGGGGATACACTTTGATCTCACCATCCCAGTCCTTTCATGCCTCCGGCCTTTCTGTGGCCTATAGGAATATTCCTTTCTTACACTGTTCAAATAGGTCTCTATTTTCAATATCATACAAAATTAGAGAATCACTTTTGTTTTTCTCCCATCTTCCCTGAAACCAAGTTGGTATGCCTCTCATTTGCCTCAGTATCATCCACTAAGTCATAAGATTTGAATGGAAGGCCCCTCCTCTTTTACTTCTCTTTTTTATCCCATCTTCCTTGGGGGCAACTGGTTTGGTTATTCAAATTACCTCAGGGATATTTCTGGGAAGATCTTCTGAAGGGAAAAAAGTTAACTGCTCCCAAAGTAGGTGCCTGCTGAGAGACATAAGGAAATTTGAAGTCCTACATACAGTGTAATTTTCTTTGTATCTCTCTTATAATCCCAACTAAATTGTAAACTCTTGAGGACAAAGACCAAGCTTTACTTATTCTTATTTAACTTGAATTCCGCACAAGCCTACAGTTGATTTACAGAGATTCTTTCAGGAGATATAAGGAGAAAAGACCTTTTTCGGAGGCAGTGGAGACTTTTTTTTTTTAATTTTAGTGAGGCAATTGGGGTTAAGTGACTTGCCTAGGGTCACACAGCTAGTAAGTGTTAAGTGTCTGAGGCTGGATTTGAACTCAGGTCCTCCTGACTCCAGGGCGGATGCTCTATTCACTGCGCCACCTAGCTGCCCCAGTGGAGACTTTTGAATGGAAGACTAGAGCCCTCTAAGCCAATGATACTTACGGGATCCAATCCCATCATGTTCCTGACTTCCAAGGCCTGAGATTATAGAGACTGCTGAGACAGGACTTCCCCTGGGTGAGATAGTTTTCTTTCTCCTGATTTGGGTTTGGGTCTTATTTCTACTTCACTCTTAGCAGAAGAACTTATTTACACCTGTGTATTTCCTGTAGAGTTTCTCTAATCTCTGCTGTTTTGTTTGCATAACTAGAGTTACTTGCTACTCACTATTTGAGACTGTCTTTTATGCAAGTAGCATTTAGTGGAGAGGGGTTTTAAATGTAAGCTAAAGGCTACCCTTTCTCTTAAGACTAATGATCAAAAGGGGGCAGCTAGGTGGTGCAGTGGATAGAGCACCGGCCCTGGAGTCAGGAGGACCTGAGTTCAAATCCAGCCTCAGACACTTAACACTTACTAGCTGTGTGACCCTAGGCAAGTTACTTAACCCCAATTGCCTCACCAAAAAAAAAAAAAAAAGACTGATGATCAAAGGAAAACTTTCCTTCAGAATCCATACTCGAACCCCTAGACCAGAGGGCAGATAGATATAATTTTAGACCAATTTGGAGACTGGAGAAAAAATGTGTCCTGAACCTTGCCTGCCTCTTACCACAGTTACATGTAAAAGCAAGGCCCTTCTCCTACTTGCTGCAAAGAGCAGGCCAGAATTCCTATCATATCAACCCATGATACCTAAGAGTCATGTCTATATATTTAGACAACCCCTCCCTCCCCAAAACATATATCTTATACCTTGGTTATATTTCTCCCCAGAACAGACTTCTCTTTCCTTAGACAACCTCTTCACACTTAGCACAAAGCTTTATCCATAACAGACATTTAATTAATGTTGATTGACTGAATGAATTAATGAAGTGATAGGTCTGGGAGAAGCAGTGGTTCCAGCCATTAACACAAGCCTAGGGAAACAGCGAGGAGTGGAGAGTTGATTGATTCTGTAACACTTTGGCCAGCCTCTTTGAAGAAGGACAACTTTTGTGTGTTTTTATAAGTATAAACATATATGCTGTAGGAATTCAAAGGGCCTGACACAAACAGAGATAATCTATTCAGACTATTTGTTTCAGACAATCTTTGTTTCCTGACTGAATTGTTTTTCACCTTGGCCTACTTTGTATCCTGGAATTGCTTTCTCTGTGTTTATACAACACAGGTGTATAATAGTACTGGATTTCCCTGTTGTGATTGGTCAAGTCTGAAGGTTTGTCTTTGTGACAATTGGCCATTTCTTAATGCTATGCACTGATTAATTGATTTGGAGTGAATAAAGGCACTCTTATTCATCCTCCAAGTCACCTCAGCTCTTGATAATCGGAAAAGCTCGGATAACATCTGGGTCCCTACCTTTTCCACAATTTAGGAGTCCTGGAGTACTTATTCCCATTTCTGCATGCATTCTAAACAGCCTCATTTGATCCATTAGCAAGTAAGTTTGATAGCATATTTGCTGGCTCAACTCTAATTAGTCAGAGCTTATCTGTCTGACCGATACACATGTAAAGATTTCTGGGGAAACATTCAAAATCCTTCATCTGTAGCCCACTTAATCAAGGGTTTAATAGTTCCTAGGAAAAGTCACTTAAGTGTTGGAAAAAACACTAGTTCTGGAGTCAGTGAATTTGTATTCAGATCCCACTTCTGCCACTTAAAACCTGTGGGACCTTAGGCAAATTGCTTAACCTCTCTGACTCAATTTCCTCATCTGTAAAATGAGAGGGTGGGACTAGATGACTTCTGGGGTCCTTTTTAAACCTCTAAATCTATGTTCCCATGCTTTTTCAGACTCAGTTTCCTCATATGTAAAAATTTGGATAATAAGCACCATAGTGCTTACCTCATGTGATTATACAGAGCAAAATGTAAATTACTTTGAAAAAAATCTTAAAGTGTTATATAAATTTTTTTTACATATAAGGTATTTTATTTTTTCCATTACATGTAAAGATAGTTCTCAACTTTTGTTTATACAAGCTTTACACTTTCAGATTTTTTCTCCCTCCCTTCCCTCCCTCCCCCCTCCCCTAGACAGCAGGTAATATGATATAGGTTACATCTATATATCTATATCTATATACATATAGATATCTATACACACATAAATTTTTTAAAAAATTTTGTTGTCATGGTTATTATTATTATCATCAGGAAATTTTTCTAACAAGACAACAGAATCCCTACCACCATATCTATAATAAAGTAAATGATCCATATACACACCTCAGCACATGTGTAAACATTTATAACCTTTTAGAATTGATTGTCCCACCACTCTTGGCCCCAAGAAGAGTTTTGAAAAGATTCTTCCTTCCCTTTTTTTGTTAGATGTGGGGAACTATGGATGTGGGACCCTTGATATGTTGTACTTTTCCAATATGTTGTTTCATTTTGCTAAACTATTTTTCCCTCATTAAAATTATTTGTTACCAATTTGGCTCTTCGGGTGAAGAAAGGAGGAAGGATAAATTAGGAAATGTCTGTGATGCAAAAAACAAAAGGCATTAATAACTAATTTTTTTTAAAGGAATTGTCCTGTTTGGAGAAGGGATGAGAGAAGTAGGGTCAGCAAGTAGTTTAGTCAGTCTTAGCATCTTTCTAACCAAATTACAGAAAGGATGACTTGTATTCCTAAAATGAAGGGGTTGTACTGAATGAGGCCCTCCAAGGTTAAATAACTAAAGACCCTAACTGAGAACCGGCAAGGATCTCTACTAAAATAGTCTGCTATGGATGAAGGTCTGTTTAAGAGGATTTAGACTGACACATACCTGACCTAATTAGAATCCTAGAGTTAGAAGGGATCTTAGAAGTCGTCCCATTCAACTCCTGCTTAGAACATGAATCCCTCCTACATATAGCCAATCTCAAGCTTTTCCCCTACATAGTAAAAAAAAAACAAAAAACAAAAAAACCCAAACCCCAAACTTAAATACATTCCTGAAGACTTATATGAACTGATGAATAGTGTAGTGAGCAGAAGTGGGAGAATGTTATACACAGTGACAGAAATATTGTTTGATCCAAGACAATCCCAAAGGACTAATGATGAAGCATACATACTATCCATCTCCAAAGAAAGAACTTATATTGATTGAACACAGATTGAAACATGCTATTTTTCACTCTTCCATTTTTTCTTTTATTTGAATTTTCTTATACAAAATGACTAAGGTTTTACATAATTAGAGTCAGGAAAGACCTATATCTGAATGCTTACTACTTCAAGGAATGGAAGGACGGATGGAATTTGGAACTCAAAACTTTAAATAAAAATGTTTATCATATGTGTGTGTGTATGTAAGTGTATATATGTATGTATATATAGATACATATTCCTGCTATATAGTCAATGTGCCTAAACCCAATAAGCAAAAAAGGTTAAACACAAAATAGTGTGAAATTACAAATAGAGCCAAGAGTCATTATTTCAGATAGAAGTGTTTTGAGAGTTTTGCATCTTGGTCACTTTAAAATTCTATCAAATCATTAGCTAAGGTTTAAGATTAGACTACTGCATTGTACCGCTGCTCATTTAAAATCACTGGGGGAAAAAATCCATCTTAACTAAATCAGATCAGCTAGTGAGCTCCTCTGTGTGCTTTCCAGAACTTATCTTTGGAAACATAAGAAAGAAAAGGCAACTTGGTTCCTGAGACTGAGAAAGTTTTCAAAATAAGGCGTTTACTATTTTGTAGATAGTAGTTGAGATGAGAATTAGTCAGACAAACTTTTCCTCTGCCAGACTTGGCAATTTCCTGTTTACAAACTGGAGTACTTAACAACAGGAAAAAAAAAAAAAAAAGAACAGAGCAATTCGATTCTTGTCCTTCACCCTCTGGACTTCCCATCACTATATGAGTGGTTTCCAAAAGTGAAACTAGAGATTGACTGGGGTGGGGTGGGGACAGCCTGTGAAAGCCAGGGTGGCAACAATTGGCCTTTCTTGGTAGAATTTCCTATTTGTTATACCTTAACACTGGGCAAAACTTTTACATTTATTGGCCCAACATTTAAAGTTTTAGTTTAATTGGTTGGAAAAGAAATGAAAATATATTGGCAAGAGAAAATCATATCTATTTTCATGAATGAAGGGGGAAAATCTTACCAATCTGGAGCAGTGATCCCTCCAACAAACCTCTTCCCTCACCTGTAAAGTGAAGGGGTTGGTCTTGGCGATCCTTTCAGTTCTAAATCCTATCATCTATCATTTTTCCTGGCAACCACCAATTTTAGCATTAGAAAAAATTTCATGACTTTTCTAATTTTTTTTTTGTTTTGGGGTGGCAAGGGGTGGGGGGTAAGCAACTTGCCCAGAGTCACACAGCTAGTAAGAGTCGGAGACCAGTTTTGAACTCAAATTATTCTGATTCCAGAGCCGGTGCTCTATCCACCATGCCACTTAGCTGCCCCACTCTGCTAATTTTTCAAACATTTGCTCTCCACTCATATCCTGCAGCGTTTCTTTTTTTTAATCTTTTTTTAATGTATCCTGCAGCATTTCATTGCTTCTCTAATGCCTCTATGTTCACTCCTACCTTTGACTTTCTCTTTTTTTCCTCTCCATACTATCATTGTTTGATCCTTTCCCCTCATCATATCCTAACTCCTTCAGCCTTTGTAACACCACCACCATATTCTTTTTCCCTTTCACGTGAACTGAAGATTCCCTCTTCGCCCTTCCACTTTCAAACTACAGTTTTGGAAACTGGTCAGGATGGGTTTATTGACCTTAAGAATTCAACGATTCTATCTGCTTTTGTGGGAGGTGGGTAGTTGGAATAGGCTAAATGTATTAGGGAACATGGCACAGCGGATAGAGTGCTAGGCCTGGGGTCAAGGGAGACATCTTCCAGAGTTCAAATTTTGCCTCAGACACCTTCTAGCTGTGTGACTCTAGGCAAGTCACTTCACCCTGTTTGCCACAGTTTCCTCATCTGTAAAATGAGCTGGAGAAGGAAATGGCATCCTTAAGAATTGGACATGACTGAACAATAACAACAACATTAGGGAACACAGGTGTTTTCAAGAAGAGGCTGGATGTCTTCTTGTGTAGGAATGTTGTTGAAGGCATTCCTGTTCAAGTACAGGTTGGACTAGATGACTTCTGAGGTCCCTTGTGACTCTGAGAGTCTAGGATCACTGGGTCCTGACCAGGCCCATTAACTTTCAGATACAAGGACACACAACATTGTATTAGCAGCATATAAACCCTTCACTTAAGTGTCACACTAAGTCAGGTGATGCATATGGATGGGGGGGAGGGGGGAGGACCACTTTGCCAGAAAAAATCAACGAACAGGGCAGAAAAAGAAATCTGTGACTTAAAAGGTACGTTGCTAGGCCTGGAAATTACACTTCAGGGTGAGAGTCCAAAGTGGGTCCAAGAGGTTTGTTTAAGTACAGATTTTGAGAATAGAGCATTTATGTGTGTCTGGCAGGGGTTGGGAGTGGATTGGGAGGGGGGGCGGGAATGTGGATAACAGAGGAAATGAACAAGAGGGACTCAGGCAGTAACACGAAACATGGTTTATCCCTAGCATTTGTTCCTCTCCTAATGAGACGGGGTGCTGGATGGGGAGGGGGGGATGTGGGGCAGGGAGAAATAGTGGCGATGAGAAACCCAAATGTCTTTCATCCTCTTTAGACAAAGAGGTGCCTCTTTGGACAGCAGCTGCCAGTGCCACACACACCATACGGCACTAGGGGGGTGAAGGGGGGGGAGGATGGAGGGAGAGGGGAGAAAGAGAGTGTCTGAAGCAGGAACTGGTTCTGACTTTCAATAATGGGGTGGTTGTCATGGCGACAAGCCATCCATCTAAAGGGGATGGCTGAAAGGACCCATTGTTCTGGGGTTAGGCTGCCCTGGCTGTGCCTGTCTCTAAGAGATACCTTTAAACACCTCCATTCTTTAAGGGAAGGGCTAGGGGACCTTCCTCTGAGAGAATGCCATTAGGCGTTTCACAGGAGGCCAACACGCCAAAGACATATCCAGGCACTTGTTTTCAGAAATGCAAACTCCCACACATGCATGCATGCCCCAGACACTGCTCTAAGACACAAGTATTCACAACTGTACACATACACACACACACACACACACACACACACACACACACAGAGAAAACGCATGGGCTTAGGTGACAGCACAGAGGTAAATGGACATAGGACTTACATCACCTCACTGAACAAGCAGCTTGAATCTGGGGGAGATCTGAGGGGAAGCAGATAATGGGAGGAATGCTTTGGGAAAGAGGATGAGGGGACTAAAAAGCCCACTCCCCCTAAAAAAACCAAACCACATAGAAGCATAGATTTAGAGCTAAAAAGGACTTTAGAGGTCATCGGGTTTAGCCCCTTCATTTACATATGAGGTAACCAAGGCCCAGAGAAATTAAAACACTTGCCCAAGCATTTAGCAAGAGACAGTTAGGATTTGAACCTAGGTACGCTGACCCCCAAACCAGCACACTTCCCACTACTTGCTTCTCCTAACTCTTGTCATTGTTGAAAATCAAGTAAACCAGCTCGCGTACCAGCCTACTTCACGTCCTGAAGAGGAGGACAATGTTTGTACAGTGCTTGGAGCTCCTCTGAGTAAAAGTGCTCTCTGAGCATTACAGGGCTTCTAAGTATGTGTACATGTACAAACATGCACTCCCGTGTCCACAAGTGCTGGAAGATTTTCACAGCCTCGTTCAGAGCACACAGGCAGAAACACACCTCCTTCATCACCTTTCTCCTGGAAAAGAGACTGAACAGGAGCCAGCTGTCACACTATATAATCCATCTGTTTATTTATTACATCAGATCTATCACAGGGCCCCCAAATAAAACAAACATGATATTAGATCGGGAGGAATCATCCCTATTATGAAACAACACATAATTAAGGAAATGAGAGGTGTTGAGCATCAAGGCTGTTCATGATTTTTCTGCAATGAAGTTCTTGAGTGACAACATGGCAAGCGATTGGAGTATCAGGCTGGGAGGCAGGAGGATCTGGGCTCAAATTCCACTTTCAAGAATTACTAGCTGTCTTAAGTCCCTTGCCCCCTCTAAGACTCAGTTTTCTCTTCTATAAAATGTGGATAATAATATCTGTAGTATCTACCCTGATAGGTCTAATGTGAGGGCCAAATGAGATCATCTATGTAAAGCATTTTGCAAACTTCAGAGTGATATATAAATATCATTTTTATTAGCCATGATTTTTTTGTGAGGCAACTGGGGTTAAGTGACTTGCTCAGGGTCACACAGCTAGTAATTGTTAAGTGTCTGAGGCCAGATTTGAGCTCAGGTCCTCCTGAATCCAGGGCTGTGCTCTAACCACCTAGCTGCCCCCTAGCCATGATTTTTTAAAAAGAAAATCTCCCTTATCTACCTCTTCCCCCCCCCAAAAAAAACACCCCCCTAGACTAATGAAAGTATATAGTACCCCACGATTTCTGAAACAGAATCAGCTTTTATCAGGTATTGAGCACTGGGTTGCTCACTGAGAAACTTGAATGCAAGAATGCAGTGTGTGTTTGTATTCAAATATATGCTTTGTTCAAAATACTTTTCTGAGATATTTCAGTATCTACAAAACCACATAAGGCCTTACAGGGTGGATAGCCTATATATATGTCATTATGTTCTAATGATCATCTCAATGCAATCTACATATACAGCCCTAATTTCTTTTCTAACTCCCAGCCCTGTATCATCTACTGTTGCTAGACATCTATAGCTGAGTATTTCATGAGGTGCACCTTTTGACTATTCCTCTACTCATGGGGCATGTATGAAGGCTTTCAGGAAGGAACTAGCAGATAGGGAAAGATTGAAAGAAAAAGAGAAGGGATGATATTGGGGCAATTTGATGGAGAAGACAGGAGGGGATATAGAATCAATCATATATGTAGTGGGGTTAGCCTTGGCAATCAGGGTCACCTCTTAATCAGAGTCTGGATTTAAGAAGGAAATAGTGTATATATGTGGGGAGATGGGAGAAGAAATTATATAAAAGGATCATGAGATTATGAGACGAGAAAAAGAGGGATTCTGGTCTTCATTTTTTCCATGTAAAAGGCCGGGGAGGTCTATCCTGACCCCACTTAATCACAAAAGGCTGAGACATCTCCAATCAATCAATCAATTGATCAAAAGTGAACTAGGAATGAATGTTGTTGTTGATCATCTTAGCCTTGTCCAACTCTTCATGACCCTTTTGGGGTTTTCTTTGCAGAGATCCTAGAGTGGTGTGCCATTTCTTTCTCCAGCTTATTTTATAGATGAAGAACTAAGGCAAAGAGGGTTAAGTGATTTGCCCAGGGTCACTTAGCTAGTAAGTGTCTGAGGCCAGATTTAAACTCAGAAAGATGAGTCTTCTGGACTGCAGGCCCAGCACTCCATCCATGATCACCTAGCTGCCCGCGGTGTAAGTAAGAAGTCCTTAATCAATTTGAAAAGCTTGTAGGGACTTTGGATTACTGGATGAAAGGAGATGATACCAAATGGAAAATATCTTGTGATGTACTGAAAGAATAAAACAAAACTCTGGGTCTATGTATAATATAGAAAATCAGTTCCAAATTTTAGATTCCAGCAATAATAGTTTACTGATGGTTGAACTGATTGGTAAAAGACTTCTTCCCTTTGGGAGAGGGAGGGAAAAAGGGAGGAAGAATAGGGTTTGTCTCATTCCTTCCTCCCACTCTCCCCAACCAAGTGACAACTTTATGAACATTGAAAGGTTGGAAGGCCTTGAATTCAGTAGCAGTGTCCACTGAAGCAACAGCAGGTAACCCTGACGGCCACAGGGGTTTCTAGTATTCTCACCCATGAACTACCATTGATAGGGCATGTATTAAGCAAGAATTAATTATCTTTTGGAAATGGTATTTCCTAAGCAAGTATAACAAGGACAGTAACCCCTTCCCCCCAACTATGGGCACCCTTTCTCCTTATTCTTGGGGAAGTGAGCTCACATTTGGAGAGCATATGTGACTAAAGGGTAAACTCCTAAGTCCTAGTTACCCTGAGGGAATAGTAGCCGACCACCCTCTGGGTCTCAATTTGCCAGTAAAAGTGCCAGTTGGGCAAGTGAGCTGAGATGGAGTGTTACATCAGAAAAATATAAGTAGAAGTCCTTAGCTGAAAGGGGAAGAGGAGGGGGAGGTGAGAAGTCTGAGGAGAGCAAAGTTGGGACTAGACCTTTGCAAGATGAAAGAAGGAGGGGAAGTGCTCCTAAGAGCTGACTGGCTGTCTGGACTGGACAGCCTCTACCAGGCTCAGTTCCCTATTTTTAACCTATTTTGAAACTCTCAGTTTCTTTCTTAACTCCTCTGCAAACAAACTGATATTCATTTTGTATATATTCTCTCTATATTGTCTACCCCATTAAATGCAATCTCCACAAGTCTTGCTGGTGGATCCTCAATGTTTAATATAGAAAGCCCTTAATAAATGCTTAATTATTTATTGATTCTTTAATGAGTGCATGAGGAAAAGTCACCAGGGCAATCCATGTCCACAGGAAGTCTATTATCTTTGTCAGTACTTGGTGGAGTTTCCTGCGCTTTTCCTACGCGAGTGTGGCCACTTTTAGTATGGAAGGATCATGTTCTTACATCTCATGATCTCTGTTACCTGTCTCTTACATCTTGAAAAGAGAGTCTAAGTGGGATTCTTGTCCTATTAGGGATTCTTGTCCTATTAGTTGCCTTTACCAATTACAAGTGGGCTACTCAAATTTGACACCTGCAATTTTATCACGTGGATCAGTGGGCTTAGTTGATCTGAGGTACCTAGATCACCTTCCTTCCTACCTCCCTTCCCACACGAGTATCTCAAACTCAACATTTCCAAAACAGAACATGTTATCTTTTCCCCAAAACCTACCCCCTCGCTAATGTTCCTATTTTTGTCAAAGGTAACAACATTCTTCTACTCACCCAACTTAACACTCTAGAAGTCATCTCTGGTATCTTCAGCAACTCCAATGTGTTTAATTAGCATCTCTCTGCAGAAGGTTCCCAGGTCTTTATATCCAGCCCTCATCTTTCTCCTGAGCTCTAGTCCTGCATTGCCCAAAATGTCTATTAGACATTTTAAACTGACAATTGTTTTGACATGTACTTGGGAAAAAAATACTATTAAAAAAATAAACCGGATATCCCATGAACATCACAGTATGATCGAAATAAAACTTGTTACCTTCTCCCCTCCTCCTTCTCCCACTCCAAACCATCTCTCTTCTAAATTTCTTTTTTTCTTGTCAAGGTACCACCATCACCACAGGTTAGCAGTTTCCAAACGTCAGAGTTACCCTGGACTTTTCATACTCTCTACCACCATATCCAATCAGTTGACAAAATTTGTCATTCACATAACATCTTTCCTATCAGGCATCTTGCTACCCCCACAGCCACTACCTTAGTTAATACCTTTATCACTTTTCACTAGTACTTTTACAATTGCTGTCTCATTGGTCTCCCTGTTTTGTTTATCCACATTCTAATCCATCCTCTACACAGCTACCAAAGTGCTTTTCCTTAAATACATGTCTGACAGTGTCACTTCCCTACTTGATACATTATAGTGGCTCCCCATTGTCCCTAAGAAAAAATATAACTGTAATAGGGGCCTGGCCAATGAGCCAAGTCATCTCAAGCTTTTGTGACATGCTCTGTTTATGCAGTTCCTATACTGGGCATGCACAGAAATTCTGTCACTGGTTCTAGGCTTCTAACCATATGGTGAAGAGACAGACTTTTGACTGACTGCTGAACCAGAACTGGGGTCCATTCGAAAGACACTATCCACCCAAAGTGATCCTCCTATCTCTTCTGCCTTCTGACTTCAAGGAAACCAACATTCTGGAAGCCTCCGGATAGAGAGAGGTCATCCTACCTGGGGCAGACATGTGGTCAGTGAATATGTATCCCTGTCCTCTACCTCTTTGCATTTGTTCTTTCTTGTTTTTTGGTGAAGTATTGGAGACAGCTATGGCCTTGTGAGCTTCAAAAGGTCAGAATGGGGAGCCACCAGAGGTCCAGGAACCATATTCTGTGCCGGATTTTGTGGCCAGCTGAGACCTGAGGAGCAAAGTCTTGAATAACCAGTTTGACCAGAATAGATCAAAGGGAAACAATAGGTGTTGTCCTGGCTATACTCCCAAGCCTAAGTGAACTTGAACTTGGTGGGCTGTAGCAACCACTCTAAGTTTGAGTTCATTCTCCCTAGAGACCAAGGTGGTCTAGAGGAGAGTGTTCCACCAGATGTTGGGAAAAATATTTGTAAATTCTGTTCTTGCTGTTCCTTCTGGTAAATGTCTCTTTCTAAAAGCTTGTTAATTGGTTAAATGATCCTGGGTGCTAATCACTAACAATGAGAGAACACATAGGAATAGGGGCTTGAACATCATAGAAGAATCACCCAAACCCTCAGGAATGCCCCTAGAACCCAGAAAGGAAGAAGGAGCCTTCTTTTGGGGCATCTGATTCATCAGTATGAGTGAGTCAGGATAAAGATGCCCAGAACTTTATAAGAACTATATGGAGGGGCTCATCTGGGAGCAGTCTTCTCATACTCACAATCACTTCACCCCTATGACTTCCTTCTCTGATCAGTGAGTTCTGAGGGAATTCAGATGATTTCAGAGAAAAGCTTATTCCATTATGGGAACTGGGAGAAAACTTTATTGCATTATCTGATCCTAGCCCTGAGCAGCTAAGAAACTGGACCACCTCTCCCTGCTGCTAGGTCCTTAACCAAGGACCTAGGTTATGCTGACTGGAAACTTGGCCCCAAAGCTTGATGGAAGGAGTTTCTCTCAAGTATACATCTCAAGCAATGCACATGTCTTCTCTGAAAATCGGCCCCATACTGATTAGTTATTGTTTCCACATTCCTTTGATTGTTTACAGTCACTTGCGGGGAGTGGGATATCTCCTTTTCTGATTTCAAGAAATTTACCTGTTCACTCTCCCCCTCCCAACTCGGAAAGTCCTTAATCTTTCATCTAATTAGAAATCAGATTACCTGATGTTGTATTGTTTCCTTTTCATTAATTGGCTTTATTTGATTAATTGCCTTTAATGTAAAAAAGTCTGTTTCCCCCTGTATTGGGGTCCAGTCCAAAGCTGAGGAAGGGGCCTGATCCCAATTTGTCGAGCAATTGGCATGTATTACTTACTAAATCAATATGCTCAAAAGATTGAACCTTTGTTTCTTCAGTCATTTCATCTTTCACCAGCCACAGTTCCTCCCAAGAACCTCCATTTGAGAAAACAACCACACCAGCCATGCTCACTTTGAACTTGTCTCAGCCAATAACTCCCCAGACTACTTCACCTTGTTCCTCCTTTGGACACCTTGACCTAACCCCATTCCCAACTCCCCTTTTATGTGTTATCTTCCCCTCTTAGAATGTAAGCTCCTTGTGGACAAGGGACTGTCCATCTTTATGACTGTATTTATATTCTCATTGTTTAGCACAATGCCTGGAGCATTGTAAAAGTTTAATAAATAGGGGTGGCTAGGTGGCACAGTGGATAAAGCACTGGCCCTGGATTCAGGAGTACCTGAGTTCAAATCCAGCCTCAGACACTTGACACTTACTAGCTGTGTGACCCTAGGCAAGTCACTTAACCCCCATTGCCCCTCAAAAAAAAAATTAATAAATAAACATTCTCTCTATCTCTCTACAAAGTTGGGTCCTACCCACTCATGGAGGATTTCAGATTCTCTGGAATCCTGGTACTTCACTTATTGGATGCCCTTGTTTTTTGAAATCCACTAGAAAAAAGTCTGCAATTCCTGACCCCCCCCCCCACCTTGTTTTAGGCTAAAATCAAATAGCCAGTTTCCTGGAGTGTTCCCTTTATAAGTCAGACTAGTTCCTTTTTGAGATCATTTTTGCAGACTTGCATTTGTTGTATGTTTAAATACTGCTATGTTACGGAATCCTGTTCAAGTATTGATATTGAAACTAATATGAGAATCATATTTTTGTATCACTAAAATGCTGATGCCTAGCTGATCAATATTTATATTGTTCTTAGACCTAGGCCATTTGCTTTATTTCAACATCCTTAAGGATTGCAGATCCATAGGGGAAGGTTTGCCTATTGACCCAGAAACCCAGAGTACTTAGGCCCATATACTTAATCCCTTTTCTTGTGAGCCCTCCACCCCTACTTCTGGCTATAAGGAGTGTCAGGAGGGAATATTAAGTAACTGTCCTTCTTATATTTCTTACTTGATCTTATTTTTTCTGTTTCTCATTTAATCTACCTGTCTCATTATTGGGTAAGTTTGGAATTTCAGCAGAACTGTCCTTTCTGGGGCAAATATCCAATGGGGGAAATTTCAGGTGCTCTTTGATGTACAAATCCAGAGATTTGCCTGGACCTCCAAGAGGATCCCCTATGGTAAGGCCTCCCCAGAGACATTTTGGCAGGCCTGTGTAGAAAGGAATGCCTAGAGATTTGTCCATATTCCAGTTAAGATGGCCTTAGGCTCTGAAGGAATCATGGGAGCATTGTCACCCAAACTATTTTGGTTTCTCACCTGAGGATGAGGGAGTGACTTCCAGTCAACCCCAAGAATTCCTGTGGGATTCACACAGGACCCCTATAGGGCCTAAGCTTTCCTTCTGCGATGAATTGGTTTTCCTTTTCTTTTTAAAGTAACATGATGATTAAACACAACTCTGTGAGTCTGAGTCCACAGGAGAGAGGGGAGGGGGAAGTAGAAGAAGGTGAGGGTAAAGTGCCCCAGGCCCTTAGACTGATATTGGTTTAGTTTCTCACAGGAGTGTTTGTATGGGGAGGGGGCGGGGAGAAGAGATTGGGAGGAGCCTAATTCATTAATGTGAGTGTGAATTAAGTTAATGATATCCAGAGCTTTATAAGGGCTGTATAAATCCCTCTGTTTGACAGTTAAAGCCTATCACAACCTGGCACCAACCTACTTTTTTTTTTTAATGAAATGTTATTTTTAAAATTTTGAACTGAAACACCAAAAATATTTTTTCCATACACACAGAAAAACACAAGAAGTTTCTATATGAAACCATGAATCTTCATGTCACATTGCTTGATTTTCTTTAAAAGTATATAATAAGGGGCAGCTAGATGGTGCAGTGGATAAAGCACCAGCTCTGGATTCAGGAGGACCTGAGTTCAAATCCAGACTCAGACACTTGACACTTACTAGCTATGTGACCCTGGGCAAGTCACTTAACCCTCACTGCCCTGCAAAAAAGAAAAAAAAGTATATAATAAATCCTACATGTCACTTTCAAAGCTGTCTTGCTTGTCTGTGCCTCCTGATTTTTTTTCTCTTCTTTTCTGTATCTTTAAAAAATGGCTCTAATTTTTTTGCAGGAGGAATGACTATTGCCATTCCCTCATCTCCCCAATAAACTGAAAGAAAGAAAGAAGGAAGGAAGGAAGGAAGGAAAGAAAGAAAGAAAGCGGGAAACACCCTTGTAACAAATATACTGTTCAGCAAACAAATCTACATGGTACACATGCTCAAAAATATATGTCTCTGTGCCTTGTGGTCATCACCTTTTTGCTACTCCTCATACATAACACACACGACATCTTACTCATCTTTCTGCTTTTGTACAAATTGTTCCCCCACGCCTGAAATATGCTCCATAGTCATCTCTACCTTTTAGAATCCCTTATGACCTTTAAATCTCCTCTCCATGGGAAGCCTTCTCTGATTTCCCTGGCTGCTTAGAACTTGCTGTCTTTCTCAGAATTATTTACTTTGGATGCAATCTTTGTACACTTAGATATGTACATGTTATATTCCTCAATAGGTTATAAGTTCCTTGAAGTCAGGGACTGGTTCTGTTGGTACCTAGCTACTGGTAGTACCTAGCATTAGTGGCTGGCTTCACAAATATTTGTAGATTGATTATTTGATCCAATAATCTTCACTTTTCCTTATCCTACACATATAATCAGTTGCCAAGTCTTGTCAATTCTATTTCTGCAACAACCTTTGCTTCCAACTCTCCACTCATGTAGATATCACCCTAGTTTAAGCAATCACCACCTCTCACTTGGCCTATTGTAAGAACTTCAATTGGTGTCCCTTCTTCCCATCTTTCCCCTCTCTAATGAATCCTTCATACAGCTGCCATAGTAATATTTTTTGAGGCAATCAAGGTTAGGTGATTTGCCCAGGGTCACACAGCTAGTAAGTGTCTAAAGTCAGATTTGAACTCAGGTCCTCCTGACTCCGTGGCAGTGCTCTATCCACTGCACCACCTAGCTGCCCCCATAATACTATTCTTAAAGCATGGGTCTGACCACATCAAACTCTTGCTCAGGAAGCTCCAGTGGTTTCCTATTACTTCTAGGATAAGATACAACCTCCTCTGCTATTTAAAATTCTTTACAATACGGCTCAATCTCTCTTCACAGATTTATCAGACATCACTTTCCTTCATATCCTTTTCTCTAGCCAACTATCCTATTTGCCATTCCCTGTATATAGCATTCTATCTCCCATCTCACGCTTTCACTCAGGCTGTCCTCCAAGTCTGTGGAAGGGGATCAATGAGAGGAATTCATTCAATTGATCAGAAGCTCCCCAGTGAGGAGGCAGCCCCAATCTCTGAAGTTCCAGCAAGTCCGTCTCCATAGGAGCTGCCCTTTAGGTGTCTAGAGCAAGGTCCACACTCTGTGGTCTTATCAGATTGATGGGGGAAGGAGAAGAAGTCATCAAATGGATCAGAAGCTCATCCTCACCTCTGCTGCCCAGGATCTCTAATTACTTCCAAGGCTCAGCTAACCCTACAATAGGCCTTCTCTCGGCTCCCCAGTGGTTAGTGCTGTCCCCCTCTCAAAATTACTTCATATATATCTTGTATAAATTCTTTATTTACTTATCTGTGACCACATTGTTTTCTGGAGTAGAATGCAGCAGGACCACTGGTTTGGTTTGGTTTTGACTTTGTCTTCATATATCTACTTCCTAGCATGGTACTTGGTACGTGGGTACTTAATTGGGCATTAATTGGGTGGTACAGTAGATAAAGTACCAGGCCTGGAGTCGGGAAGCTCTGAGTTCTGGCCTCAGAAACGTATTAACCGTGTGACCCTGGACAAGTCACTTGACCTGTTTGCCTCATGTGTAAAATGGGGACACACTGGAGAAGGAAATGGTAAACCAACTTCTTTGCCAAGAAGTCCATGGCTTCATGTAGAGTCAGACATGACTGAGCAACCATAACAAAAGTGTTTAATAAATAAATTGAATTGAACCAAATAGCTATGAGGTCTTGAAAAAAGTCTCCTTCTCTAAAAGAAGAGTTGGATTAGATGGCCTCCAAGGTCCTTTCCAACTCTAAAACGCTATTTTATGTCAGTAAAACCCAACCAAAAAAAAAAAAAAAACCAACCTACATTCACTTAACTTTCAGTGAAATCTTTTTCTTAAATGTGGATCTTCAGGGGAAAAGAGGAAGTCCAAAGTATCTTATGCTTTTTTTTTAGTGAGGCAATTGGGGTTAAGTGACTTGCCCAGGGTCACACAGCTAGTAAGTGTTAAGTGTCTGGGGTCGGATTTGAATTCAGGTCCTCCTGAATCAAAGGCCGGTGCTCTATTCACTGTGCCACACAGCTGCCTCTCTTATGCTTTTTTTTTTTTTAATGTATGAGGTATTTTATTTTTTCCGTTACATGTAAAGATAGTTCTCAACTTTTGTTTATACATGCTTTACAATTTCAGATTTTTCTCCCTCCCTCCCCTCCCTCCCCCCTCCCCTAGACAGCAGGTAATCTGATATAGGTTATATCTATATCTGATATAGGTTATATCTATACATATAGATATAGATATATACATACACACACATATATATATATACACATAATAACATTAATCCTATTTCTGCATTAATCCTGTTACAAGAGAAAGAATCAGAGCAGTGATGCAAAACCTCAAAATAGAAAAAAAAAACACAACAGCACCCAAAGCAAAAGAAATAATATGGTTCAATCAGCATCTATACTCCACAGTTCTTTCTTTCTTTTTTTTTCTTGGATTTGGAGATCCTCTTCTATCATGAGTTACCTGGAACTCTTCTGTACCATTGCATTGGTGAGAAGAATATAGTCCATCACAGTAGGTCAACACTCAATGTTGATGATACTGTGTACAATGTTCTTCTGGTTCTGCTCATCTCACTCATCATCAGCTCACGTAAGACCCTCCAGGTTTCTCTGAACTCTTCCTGCTCATCATTTCTTACAGCACAATAGTATTCCATTGTATCTCTTATGCTTTTTAATGCTGGATCAGTCTTATTCGATGAAGTTTCTATCCATATCCTTTCATAAATTCTCTATCGAGGATCTACCCAATATGCTGGAGACCTTTCCTTGGGCTCTTTGAATTCAGACTCTAGGATACCCACCAATGCAGTCCTTGGATGGTCCATCTGTTATCTCTCATTCTTGCTATAAGCCCCACCTACTACTTCCTTTTCTGGTCATCCATGCCCCTGATGATATATTTAATGCCTCTTCTGGCCCACAAACCAGGATTGGTGACATCGTATTGTGCCCTGCGGACCCACCATATGCTCCTTCATTGCTTTCTGGGTCACCTGCAATTTCCAGTGATGTTGCCAAGATGGAATAAGAATTTGGCATTGCAGTTTTTGGACTCTCAGTGTGGGTTTGAGAGGTTATAACACCAAGGGAGAAATAGAATAACAACAATAATAAAAATAACAATAATAGCATTTACATAGTGTTTTAAGGTTTGCAAAGTGCTTTTGCAAATATCAATTCATTTGATGTTCACAGGAACCCTGACAGACAGATGTTGTTTTTAACCCCATGTTACAGATGAAGAAACTCAGGTAGACCAAGGAGAATAGACTTAGCAAGTAAGTGACTAAGGCAGGATTTGAACCTAGGTCTTCTTAACTCTAAGTCAAGCACTTCATCCACTGTGCCCTAGTTGGTAGTTAAAGACAGCCATAGCAACTTTTGTCAAGATGGTTGCTATCATTTTCCCAGACTATCTCAAGGATATTATGGGACTATTTCTTTTTATTTGAATTTTTTTTTCAGGGCAATGGGGGGGGGGGGTAAGTGACTTGTCCAGGGTCACACAGCTAGTAAGTGTCAAGTGTCTGAGGTCAGATTTGAACTCAGGTCCTCCTGAATTCAGGACCAGTGGTTTATCCACTGCACCACCTAGCTGCCCCAGGACTGTTTCTTTTTAAAGACTGATGTTAATGTCTTTACCAAAAAAAATGGATAAATCGATAGGAAATGTGATATACTGGAAAGCACATTGGTTCTGGAATCGGACCACCTGAGATCGAATCCTGACTCTAACATTTAATACCTGTGTGATCTTGGAGGCAATCGCTTAACTTCTCTGGGACCTAGATTTCTTATTTATAAACTGAATGAATAATAAAGCATTCACTAGTGCTTGCTCCGTGTGAAGCACTGTTCTAGCTAGGTCCTGGGGACACGCACATGTAAGTAGGACAGTCCCTGTTCCCCAGGAGCTCCCATTCTAACGGGGGAGACGACACACATGGAAGTTTTTAAGCTACAATTTAGATGAGAAGGCCCCCTAGTTCCTACAGTGAAATGACAGATAAAATCATATCAATTTCTAATATTCCACCATATGGCAGCACCAAGGACTTTGTTCACAAGGTCTTGTCTTTTCTGGGTCTTCACTAGCTGTACCTGGAGCACCTGCAGGAGCAGTTGCCAGGTTGTATCTCCATGGGGGTCACTTCCCAGGGTGAAGGGGGGCAGGGTTGGGCTACATGGCCTCGGAGGTTCCTTCCAGCTCTGAATTTATGATTCTTATGAGAGGCATTGGAGGAGGGACATTGTGGGATCTGGTGAAGACAGCTGCCATTAATCACGGGCAGGGGACTCCTAGGGGAACTAACCCCAGAAATCCCTTTCCATACTGTCCCCTCTCCTCATTCTTCAGCCTCAGAAAAGAAGCAGCTGCTCCGTTCTTGTTGCGCTATTACACAATTAAAAAAAAAAAAATTCTAGGTTGTGCCTATAGACATCATCTGCCTCTGAGAGCCAAAGGTTGTGGGTGTCCTTGGGAAGGCTGCCAGCACACTTTGAAATTTTGCTCCTATGCTCTGGGAACACCACATCTCCAGAAGCAACTCCACCCAGCTAACAGCTGACCTGTGTTGGCTTGTCTAATGCACTGATGAATTTGGCTTCAGTACAGAGTTCTTGGGAAGGGAACACTGAACTTGTCACAAAATACTTCCCATCCCTCCCTCCTAATCTCCTGTAAGAAGGCTGTTCTGTTTGACATATCACCTGGGTCCACAATTACTAATGCAGACCAGCAAAAGTTTTTATTTGGGAGCTTCATTTGTGCCTATTCAATTTTTTTTTAATTGACATCGATGCCTCTTGTGACAAAGACAAAACAAATAATTAAGCAAAAACATCCAGTGTGGAGACTTTGCCCGACAATGTGTATTGTATTCTGTCATTGTCACTCCCTATTTCTTTACCAGGAGGGAGGAGGTACGTTACATTATCTCTTCTTGAGGACTTACTTTCACTGCTTTGGCCATTACTCAGAGCTCAACTTCCTTTTAGCAAGTGTTTAGTCTAACATTGTCGTAGTTTTTGTGCTTATTGTTTTCTTTCTTTACTTTATACTGTTAGTTCGTGCAGATTTCCCCGCAAGATTCTGGCCATCTGCGACCTAGAGGCAGGTAAGCCCAAGAGCCCTGGAGAATAGGGGCAGCCCGTGGGCAACTAGCCCTGCTTCTAGACGGGCCATGGACATCGTCTAGGGAAAGACCTTTGTGCAGACGAGACCTGGCAGCTGCCGCCTTAGTAGTCAGAGCTACTGAAGACCTGGAAAAGAACAGTACTATGAAAGGGCTCATCTTAGTAATAGCTATGGTTTTATTCATGGGAGTGACCCTCCATGAGATGAATTACCATTTGCCCTGCCTTTGCATCCTAAGGACCATTGACCTCTTTCATCTAACTTGCAGCTGAAACCTTACCATTTTAGAAAGTGAACTCCTTGGGAACAGGACTGCCTTTCTGTTCTGTTTGTATCCGCAGTGCAAAGAGTAAGCTCTTAGGAAATGTTTTTAAAAATATTAATTTCAGGGGCAGCTAGATGGAGCGGTGGATAGAGCACTGGCCCTGGATTCAGGAGGACCTGAGTTCAAATCTGGCCTCAGACACTTAACACTTACTAGCTGTGTGACCCTGGGCAAGTCACTTAACCCCAATTTGCCTCACTAAAAATATATATATATATATATAAATTTCCCTGAATCCTCATATTTGTAGAACAAAATTCTATTCCATTCATAGGGATAGAGATTGGTCCAATGATATCGTTGATATGGAGAATAGCCAAGTAAGGAGCTCCCTCTATCAGTGCAGGTCAACACCTTCTCTGTGCCTTATAGATAGTCTTAGAGAGATGTCTAAACACTAAGACATTAAGTAACCTGGTTCAGGGTCACATGTCCAGTACATATCTGAAAGGATGACTTATTCCCCAGTTTTCTTGGCTCTAAGGGACAGGCATCCACTTTGTTTCCACTTCTTCGGTACTGCAAAGAGTGCTGCTATCAAAATGTTGGCATATAGTAGACTTTTGTTTCTATCTCTTGACTTCTTTGGGTATACATGTGTCCAGTAATGGAATGGCCCAGTCCAAAGGAATGATAGTTTAATTATTTTTGTTTTATAATCCCAAACAAATCAAGAATGGGTGAACCCTTTCACAGCTCTCCCAATAGTACATTGTGCTTACATTCCCATGGTCCCTCCAATATGGAATGTTTCCGTTAGTGTTCGCTATTTTTCATGGAAGGATGTAAGACTGATGTTTTGGTAGAATTGTTCCAGTGGAAATCATTCATATTTGAGTAAACTAAAGCTGAAAGAGAAAAAAGCCACAGATCTGTCCAGGTTAAGAAGTTGTAACAACTTTCATGGCTACTTTCACAAATTTTTAGAACATGATAGGAGAAATCATCTGGGCCTACTGCAAGGTGAACAATTCTGAGCTTAGCTTTTTGTGTTTTTTTTAAAGCTATTAGTCAATAGCTTTCCCCATCAATTGGGGAATGACTAAACAAGCTGTGGTATGTGATGGTGATGGAATATTATTGTGCTATAAGAGATAATAAGCAGGATGATTTCAGAAAGGCTTGTAATGAATTGATGTATAGTGAAGTGAGCAGAACCAAGAGAACATTGTACACAGAGACAGCCATATTGTTTGATGAAGAACTGTGAATGACTTCACTATTCTCAGCAATACAATGATCCAAGACAATCCCAAAGGATTACTGATGAAACATACTATCTACCTCCAAAGAAAGAACTGATTTTGATGGAACACAGACTGAAGCATGCTATTTTTCACTTCCTTTCATTTTTTCTTTTATTCAAGTTTTCTTGCATAAAATGACTAATATGGTAATGTTTTACATAATTGCACATGTATAGCCCATATCTGATTGCTTACTGCCTCAGGGAGCGGGGACAGAAGGGAGGGAAGGAGGGATAAAATTTGGAACTCAAGACTATAAATAAAAATGTTTATTTTTAAAAAGCTATTGGGCATCTATAAATGGTGCCAATATTAATATTAATTAATGTAAATAATATAAATAATTAACATTAATTGTATATTTGTGCCATTCCATGAGTCCCATGCTCAATTATGCCTTGAATTCACTTAACTTATTTGTAATTCTGAACATTACACTGAGCACCCTCAATGTCTGTGTCAGACTCTTTTTTTTCCTCTGATGCCAGTAATACACATATACCAGTTTCCTCCTCCTGCTCCCAGACTACCCATTAATTTTCTATCCAGTCCTTCTCTTTAAGCACATAGTACATGCAAATAAATTAAAATAAGTGCAATTTGACAAGTGGTCCTTGTGTATTCAGCTAATTAGACTTAATAGCCTTTCTTAGTTCATTGTTATATGCCATGAAAACTCTCCATATTAATATCTTAACATGACAGAAGGAAGATATTTTTATAAAGGTGTATCTCTTTAGATGAAAGGAAAATCACTTATTCTACCCCACCATAAGCCTTTTAAGTTTCTTCTCCACAAGGGGGACCTCTTTATGTGAGCCAATGAGAGGAAAACAGGAATTTATGGAGAGCAGATGTAGGTAACAACCATCTTAAGAAAAAAAATTTAATTATCAAATTAAATAAAAGAATTTGATTCTCTCTCAAAGACAGCTTTCACTTAGGAAATTAATGTCCTAATAAAGAAACAATGACTTTTAAATTGAATGAGAAACTGGGAATTAGTGGTTAGAATGTTGGGTTTCAAATCCTCCCTCAGCATTTACTAGCTATGTGGCCTTGGGCAAGTAAATTAGTCAATAAGCATTTATTAAGCACCTACTATATGCCAGGCATTGTGCTAAACATTGGGGAATTCAAGGAAAGTAAAAAAACCAGATCTTGCTCTCAGCCTCAGTTTCCTCATCTGTAAAATGGGAATGAGAGTTACTACTTCATAGAATTGTTGTGAAGATTAATGAGATGCAATATGTGAAGTGCTATGCAAATTTTAAAGCATATTGTTGTTGTTTTTATAGTGTCTTGGGGTTTATGTGCACTTGGAGAAGTTACCTAACTTTACATACTGTTGTATGTTCAAATGCAAATGGAAAAGGCTGGTCCCTGTCCTTTAGAGCTCTTGAATGTTAGATTTGGAAGGGAATTTAGATATTAGCTATTTCAACCTTCTTATTTTATAGAGGAAGGAGTCATGCAGCTTATTTAGTGGTGAGGACCAAACCCTATCCCTCCTGATTCCAGGCCAGGGCTCTTTTATAGATGGAAAAGGGACGATGCAGATTATTATTGTCATGCTTTTTTTTCCCTCCAGGATGAATAAACATAATTACTTTATAACCCTTTATTCATAAGTCTGATCTTCCAACCAGTTGATCTTTTTTATGGTGGTTTTTTTCCCCCTTTGCACCAGCTCTATAAAAATCTAAAACTGTAACTAGAAATTCTTGAACCCAGAGCAAATTCTGTTGAGGGGAGTGAGGCAGTACAGAAGACATTCTGCCCTAATTGAGTGCAGTCACAAAAAGAGAAGGGTCAACCATTCCCCAGAGAGGTCAGATTGTGCTAGGTATAGCCAACAGTCCCTAAACCCCTAAATCCCTAGTTTCCTAACTCCCTAAGGATTAGGGAGAGTAGGCAGGGTTGGGAGGGGAAGGAAATCTTAGGGAAAAGGGGCACAATGGGGCCCTGGAGAGTGAGCAAAGAAGTGGCAACAGTCACATCACAAAGAAAGCATGTGTTGTCCCTTGGAAGAACCCTAGGGATAAATCTGGTCATTCTACTCTGGCTATGGCATTGTAATAATCCATATACTATACTGGCTATGATCTTATGATCAATAAAACTTCATTAATTCAGTCCCTACTAGTTCAGAATCAATGATTTTTGAGTAAATAATTTGAGATAATTTATTCCTCTGTGAATTTTCAGTATTTCAGTGTTAGGGTACTCTAACAAAAAAAAATCATTAACTGTTTTTAAAACCAAAGGATCTAGAAATTTGGAATTCCTTCTGTGTACCTTGATGTATTTATCATGCATTATTACAAAATGAAAACTTATTATCAATGATAATTTCTCATTAATCAGTGAACAAATATTTATTGGCCTTCTATGGACTCCCATCTGAGTACCTATTACATGATAGGTATTGTGGGAATTATACAAAGAAACGTAAATTGTAGTTCTTACTCTCAAAGAGAAATAGAATGTAACTACATGAAACAACAACGTTTATTAAGGATTTATTATATTCAGAACATTAAGCTAGGCCCTGGGAGAAATACAAAGTTTAATTAAGACCAAATGAAATTTAGTTTAGGATATGATCTCAAGAAGCTTGCAAGTAGAGACTGATTGTTAGACTGCAAGCTTCTGGAGGGCAGGGCCTGCTTTGTTTTTGTCTTTGTATTCCTAACACCTAACACAGTGCCTTGCACATAGTATGTGCTTAACTTGCTGATTGAGTTTAATTTTTCAAGTCCATAAACATTGTCATGAGACATTTAGTCATCTTGTCTTTCAGTGTTGACTATAGGCAAGAACAAATGGACTACTGGGAAAATATAGCTTCTGCACCAACATCTGTTGCAGTTGATAAAGAAGTAGAGAACTTTGGGGGCGGCTAGGTGGTACAGTGGATAGAGCACCGGCCCTGGAGTCAGGAGTACCTGAGTTCAAATCTGGCCTCAGACACTTAACACTTACTGGCTGTGTGACCCTGGGCAAGTCACTTAACTCCAATTTTATAGACTATAACAAGATTCCAGCAGAATGTAAGCTTTTCAAAGATAAGAAAAGTGTCATTTTGTCTTAATTTCCCCTAAACCTAGGTAAGTGCACATAGTGAGTACTTAAATTTTTTATTTGTTGAATTGAAGATATACCTTATTATAACTTAATTCCAAGTGAGCACAGAGAAGAATAACAAAAGTTACTACACTAATCTTACTAAAGCATCTTGCTCATGTTATTCCCCTGTTCATGAATGTACAATAGTTCCTTGGCATCATGTTGTAGTCTATCCCATAAAGCCTTGGAGGATAGGCATGAGAAGTAGGACAAAAATGGGGGCCAGCAAAGGAGAGAAAATGCAGTAACACTGGTCAGGAGGACAACTAGGATAAGCACTGTGACACACAGTAAAGGAAGAGAGATTTCTTTCTTTTTTTTGGCAGGGCAATGAGGGTTAAGTGACTTGCCCAGGGTCACACAACTAGGCCAGATTTGAACTCAGGACCTCCCAAATCCAGGGCTGGTGCTTTATGCACTTTGCCACCTAACTGTCCCGGAAGATATATTTCTAAGAAAAAGTGAGCCATTATTGGTATCAATGCTATAGCAAGGTCGAAAAGGATGAGGATTGAGAGAAAGTAATTGGATTTGGCAAGAAATTCATTAGATGGTCAGGAGAGTAGTGGAAGTCAAAGCCAAATAGCAGAAGTTGAAGATAGAATGGGTGCATAGAAAGTAGAGGTAGCAGGTATAGGATGATATGAGGAGAGAGAAAGAGACAGAGAGAGAGAGAGAGAGAGAGAGAGAGAGAGAGAGAGAGAGAGAGAGAGAGAGAGAGAGAGAAGGAGAGAGAGAGAAATGAGATAATTAAGATAATATTATTAAATAATAGTTATTAAAATAATAAGATAAATGATAAGAGGAGGGGGAAGAGAATATCAGGATTAGTTGCCAAAAAATGGGAGTTTTGTTTTCTAAGATGGGGGAGGTCCAAGAATATTTGAAGGCAGAGGAAAAGGAATCCAAGATTTTAAAGACAGGGACATAGTTCTGGGAAGAAGCTCTTGGAAAAGGTAGAAATGGTTCATGTTTAGAAGACAGGTAGAGGGGGCAGCTAGGTAGATAGAGCACGGGCCCTGGAGTCAGGAGTACCTGAGTTCAAATCCGGCCTCAGACACTTAACACTTACTAGCTGTGTGACCCTGGGCAAGTCACTTAACCCCAATTGCCTCACTTAAAAAAAAAAAAAAAAAGAAGACAGGTAGAGGGGTTAGCTTTCAAAAGAAGGAAACCTTTAAAGAGGTTTCTGTTCTGAAACTTCTGCCGCATGTCTCCCATCTATCCCTTTTTTTCCCTTCACACAGCCACTCCCCTAGTTCCTATGCTCATCATCTGGCCTGGACAATTGCACTAACCTTTGTACTTGGTCTCCAAGTATCTACTCTCTTCTTTCCTCTCCACTGTATCCTCCACAAAGCTGCAAAATGGATCTTCCTAAAGAGCAGGTTTGATCATGTCACTCCCTACTCAAGAATGGTGACTCCCTAATGTTCTCTGGATATCACAGTCCATCTCCAGCCTCAGTGTCTTTGTATAGGGTCTTCTCTCTCCCTTTCTTTGCCTCTGCTCACAGGATCCCCTAGATTAGAGTACCCCTCAGGCATTACCTCCCGTAGGAAGCATTTTCTAATAATCCTCCCCATCTGCCTTGCAAGTGTTCTCTTCCACCTAAATTTCATTTGTATTTATACTATAGTCAAGATACAAAGTGGATATGTAATTTCATTAAACTACCAGTGGGAAAAGTCCCTAATACTTAGTGTCACTGGGGAAAAGGTGTGTGGGTTCTTAGGTATTCCTCTGAAAAGAATTACCCTCTTGCACACAGTTCGATTAGGAGTAAAATGGTCTTTTGTTTGGCACTAGAGAAAGTGACTAAAGGGTAAGTAAAAGACTTTACCCTTGGGGAGGAGGTGAATTAGAAATATCCTCCTCCAGAACAGAAGGAAGGTAAAAGCTTTTATAGAGAACAGATGGGGTGACCACCTGAAAATGGAAATTCCTTTTTGGGGTGGGATGGGGAAAGCCTGGATGCTTGTCATATTCCTGAGAGTTGAGGGGGATTATTTTTTTTGGAAAGATGGTCCTGACCTCTGGGGTTATCTCTGTCTTCTAGCTCTGGTCAGGTGGTAGCCACACTGGAGTGATTTTCCTGCTATAGAATTGTATCTTTCCTTACTTCTTACGTGTGTCTATCCTAATATCTAGTTGGACAAACTAAACTTTAATAGTTCCTCTATTCCTTGATATGTCTGTCCTGTTATATGGTTATCTTTGGTTTTGCTTCTCACAGGAAAAACTTTTTCTGACCAATGCTAAGCCCACGTCACTTAGAGTGTCAGTTGTTGTCCAGTCATTTTAGTCATATCCTATTCTTTGTGACCCCGTTTGGGGTTTTCTTGGCAAAGATACCAGAGTGGTTTGCCATTTCCTTCTCCAGTTCATTTTACAGATGAGATAACTGAGGCAAAAAGGGTTAAGTGACTTCTCCAGGGTCACACTGATACTAGTGTCTAAGGCCAGATTTGAACTCAAGAAGATGGGTCTTCCTGACTCCAGGCACAGTTGCTTAAAGCACTGAAAGTTTAACTTAAACTCATTATTGCCACAGGTCATATAGCCATGATATATTAGAAGTGGGACTTGAACCCAGGTCTTTTTTGCTTCAAAGGCAGATATCTAGCCATTATGCCATGTTTCCTTTTTAACTGTTTCATTTCTTTGTCTGGCATTCAATAAATACCTGTTGAATTAAACTGAATTCAGAAGGAATAATGAGGGGTTATAAATGTCCAGGCTTTTATGTATTGAGGTAAAGATGGATTTTGGATATATTTCCATCTACTCTGTAAAGTACAAAGTGAGGTAATTTGTTTTGACTGAAGAGGAAGAGGAAAAGAGAGGGAATAACTGGGGACATAAAGAGGAGAAGGTATAGAAAAATTATTGTGGGAGAATGTCAGGAAATCAACAATAAGAACAAAAGGATTGATGAGCAGCTTCAAGGACAGATGGAACCCAGACAGTCTAGTTTCTAAGTTCTTTTCCACCATCCAGACTCCACCTACTTCATCTTTTATTTCCTGGCATCTCTGTGTTTCTGTCCTAGTAGACCTAATATAATACTTGGCCCATCTCTGAACTCCCTACCATTCAGAACTTCTTAGATCCTTCTTGGCCTTATCTCCCCCAACCTGGAATGGTGCCCCCATGCTAACTCTTATTTTGACTCCTTCATAAATGGTTTTAAAATGCATTATCTTCAGGAACATTTCTATGAAGAAGCCAGTCACTTGGGGTGTTTTTGGCCTGGTCCCTCCAGCATTAATATCGCATGTTTTAGTCTATACTGTTGCTATATGTTAAGTTGTGCTGGTCGGGGGGTTGTAACCTGAGGTCTGTAAACCTCTGAAAAAAATTACTTTAATTCTATGCACTTTAATTTATACATGTAATAAGATCATACTGAGGGAAAATCTATAGGCATCACAAACTGTCAAAGGGGTCCAAAAAAGTTATGAAGCCTTTTGCTTTTGTATTAGGCCACTTCTCAAATTGTTCCATGTGTTTGCTTGTGATAAATGCTACAGTTACAAATCAGTGGTTTTTTCCATGAATAAAATGGTTTGGAGACAAAAGCACAAAAGAAAAACAAATTTCTTTTTTTTTCCCCAAAGGGTTATGAGAAATAACAAGGAAAGAAATTATTTTTCTCCCTGTTCAGTTTGCTTTGTAGTTCTTTCTCCCCCTCTCCTCTTCTTTTTCAAACTGACACTGACTTGGTGAGCTCCAGAATCAATTTTGTCATTTTTCCAGGAGGTCCTAGTTCTCTCCTTTTGGGAAAAATTCTGCCTAACTCTTGCTAGTGTCTGTGTGGATGGCAATTTGAAAAATTACACAACTGCTTACTTCTTGAGAAATGCTGGCTGGTTGCTTCTGAGCTGTCGGCATCAAGGTCATATTTCATTCTAAAACTAAGTGAGTCTTCTGCTCTAGAATGCTGGAGGGAACACAGCAAATTTGAAAGGAAGAACTCAAGGAAAGCAGTCCTGAGAATTCCAAGCTTAGAACCGCCCCCACCCCCAATCAAAGTACTGAGCACTACCGGTAGCACAGGTTGAGAGTGTACTTTAGATCAGGGAGGAATTGAACAACAATCTCATAAAAAATGTTTAGAGTTAGCAAATCAGATTGATGTTTTAGGAACTGAATTGAGGAAATTTTCACTTTTAATTGTTCTGATGATTTAAAAGTCCTTGTTGGGCATTGGGATTGACTTCAAAACTTCAAGACATCTGTGATTTAATTTGTGTGGACACTCCCTCCACATCTTAGGAGATGTTTTGTTATTTATGGTAGCCAAAACAATCATCATTGCCTGGTGGCTAACTCTGTGGTAAAGAACTTACCTGGCTGGATCCTGGAATGGGAACAACAGATGCAGAGTCCATTTTGGACCCATTCTTAAAGCCGTTCTGCTCAGTCGGACCCATCAGATCTTGTGCTATGCTAGCCAGCATGGGCTTCAAGAATACTTGGTCATTTTCACAACATGGAGAAGCATTGGAAGAAGACTTTAATGGAGGTACATTGGAATTGTTTTCTTTGTTTTTCCACTTAAACTTTAAAGAGCTAAACATGGGGGGCAGCTAGGTGGCGAAGTGGATAGAGCACTGGCCCTGGAGTCAGGAGTACCTGAGTTCAAATATGACCTCAGACACTTAACACTTACTAGCTGTGTGACCCTGAGCAAGTCACTTAACCCCAATTGCCTCACTAAAAATAAATAAATAAATAAATAAAAGATCTAAACATGGCACAGAAAGATACAGTTCTATATCAGATCAGATACAAACTTCAGACACAAAAATTTCTTAAAAAGAAGTAGTTGATGTAGAAAATGTTAGTGTAAAAGTTACCACACTTGTTTAAAGAACTTGAAACCTATAGTTGCTAATTACTTGTCATATTATATAGATGTAAGGTGTTAATGGCACAGGTATAATTGCTCTCTTTTTACAGGTGAAGAAGTAGGGGCCCAGAAAGGTAATAACCATTTGTATAAAGTGAGGGAGGATAGATTTTCTAAAGTGACCAGCATCAGTCTTTGCAGGGCGGGGGGGGGGGGGGGGGGGGGGAAGCCCTGCTATCCAGGAAACAGGTAGAGGGGAGACTCGATAAGAGGAACTGAGCATGTGAGTTTGATGTTAGGATTCTCTGACAGGGTCCTTTGACTGACCCAGGCATACCCAAAAGAAAAGGGAAGGACTCATCAAAGGTATAGTTCAAAACTTTTCCAGGAATACACAACACAAGAAAATACAAACATATAAGGGAAGTCATCTAGGGTAACCAGAGAGCCACTAGATTTGTGCTGTTCTTCAAAAAAAGGTCTTCTCTAGCTCTATTTACCATCTTTTCTGTCTAGGCAATCATCTTTGCATCTACAGTGAAATGACCAATTTATAATCACTAGACCAGAAATCCTGGGTCTCTCTTCTTTCTTCTACTGTCTTCAGGAAGTTTTAGAACTGGGCGAGAAACAGATGCTAGCATTAAGAGTACTGACAGTAGGTGTTGCCTTCTGGACCCTACAGTTTAAATGCTTGATTCTGGTAATGCAAAGAACCAAGGAGGTCACTCAATCAACAACGTTTATTAAGTACTTGCTATGCACTGGGCCTGGAGAAGGAAATGGCAAACCACTCCAGTATCTTTGCCAAGAAAAGCCCATCAACAGTACTAGCGTGCTATGGTCCACAGGGTCACAAAGAGTTGGACATGATTGAATGACTGAACAGCACAAAATGTGCCAGGCATTTTGCTAGATGCTGGTGATACAAAGTATAGCCCGTAGGCTCCAGAGCTACTCAGACTAAGCAGGTGTGGTCATTAGAGGATAACTACTACTTATCTTCTTATGATTTTAGACAACCCTGAGAGAGTACGTTGGGGAGGGGGGGGGCCTCTTTCTAGAACTATTGTTCATAAGCTCCCATCAGATGTGTTCCAACCAACATCAGTCTCCAGTTAAGATCTCCCTAATAGGTGTCACAGTGGATAGAGCACTGGCCCTGGAGTCAGGAAGATGTGAGTTCAAATGTGGCCTCAGATACTTGAAACTACTAGCTGTGTGACCCTGGGAAAGTTATTTAATTCTGATTGCCTCAAACATCGTGGGGCCTTCTCCAGTCATCCTGATGTATATCTTGCCATTGGACCCAGATGGCTTTGGAGGAGGGTGAGACTGGTGGTTTTGCACAGGCTTCCCTCACTTAAATCCAATTCATTGCAAGTCATAACATCTGTCATGATCCTCCTCCAGGATGAAGGACAAACAACAACAACAACAAAAACAATATCATTTAACTAATTAATATCAATTAACTTTTACAAAGGGATATTTATTGAGAGGGAATAGCAAAGACTGAACTACAATGACATCCCAAGCCAAAAGTAGATATTCTTCTACCATTTCAGTCCCTAGGGAGAGTGGGCTTAAGCTTAAGGTAGTTGCTACAGAACATTCTCTCAATCAAGTTCACTTCTGGGTGTGGATTAGCTGATGGAAAAATTGTTCTCTTGCTTGTAGAACACTGTGTCTTGGCTACTAGGTCAGTACAATGCTAGGTTGAGTTAAGAAGGTGACATCTTGTTGGGCTTGGCTATTGCTACTACCAGCAGACTCAGCAATAGGCTGCAGTTGATGGCTCTTTCATGGTTCTTCCTCCCTTTCAAAGCTTATAAGATCATAACTTGGTCAATACTAGCTACAATACTCATTCATCAAAGATCAGGAAAGCATATGCCCAACAGAGACATCATCAGAAACGGCCATATGCATTCATGGCTACATGGTGACCAGTTGGAGTTTTAAGTCCACAAGTAACAGGTATACACTACCACTATCTCCATCTTTACCTAGAGGCTTACAATAGTTCTTACCTTATTTTCCATCTGTAAACAGAGAGAAAGTCAATTCAAGCCTGTTGGATACATTCAATTATAGCAGCCAACTGACTTTTAGTCAATATACAGTAATGACAGGATACCTGTTAAAAGATACCTGTACATGTTCTGAATCAGAGAGGGAAAAGACCTCTCCATTAACATTTCTAGATATAAACTTACTAAGCTTTACCAAGCAAACATTATTTTATGTCCTCATCAGCCAGTAACACCCACATCCCATTTCACAAAGAACGAAGCAAAGAGCCAAGGGAAATAAAATAGTATGAGATAAAACTGATGTAAGCAGGTATGTTCATTAGGAAAGTAAAAAAAAAAAAAATCAAACTACATGGGAGCCATGAAAAGGATTCAAGGAGAGAATAATAGCAGGTTTATTTTGGCAATAAATTCAGGCGGTCAAGGCAGTCCCTGTGTCTGACACTATTTTCAAATAGTTTCAAACAGGAACATTTAGAGTCTAGCGTACCAAACAAAGGGAGATGTGTTTTGTTCCAAAGCTATGGTGCAGCTCAAGGAGCCCTGAAGGAAGACAGAAAAGAGACTCAGAAAATCTGGGTTCAAGCCTCTCACTACTTGTTCCCTGTGTGGTCTTGCTCAAGCCTCAGTTTCCTCGAGTGTAAAATGTATTCTAAAGTAAATTCCAGCTTTAGAACTATGACCTTATGAGGCTATTGCTATGATACTGACGTCAGCACCATTACTCCTAGATTGAAATTATGCTTAGATTGAATGAGCTCCAGCAGTCTCAGTAAGGAGGGTAGTACAGTATAGTAGAACCAGCACTAGCTTGGTATGGAAGATACTTAGAGAACACAGAAACAGAAATAGGAGAGAGACCAGAAAAGGGCAAATGAATGGAGCAGGAAAACGAGAATGCAAAGAAACATGGGAAGAGATACCAACTGATGCCAAGTATAGTAAACAGGAACAGGAAAGCAATGTAACCGATGACTATAACCATGGAAATGGAAATAACAACAAATGAATACTATAGTTATAATAACCATGAGCATGATGACCATACCTGGCCCAAAAGGAGAGATGAGACTTCCTTCTCTTCTTTGGAGAGACGGGGAACTACTGGTGTAGAGTGTTGCCTATACTCTGAGACACGCTTTTTTGTGTTGATTTTGCTCAACTGGCTTTTTCTCCTCACCTTTTTTTTTCTTATTTATTTGTTTATTTGTTTGTTTGTTTTTAGAAGAGATGGCTCTCAGGGCAAGGGAGGGGAATATATTTGGAAATGAAGATGTGGTAAAAACGAAAGATGTGGATAAGATTATAAAAAAAATGAGAGCGTTATCCTGAATAATGATGAGGATGACGACGGTGGTGGTGATGATATCTAACGTTTCTATATGCACTTACTATATGCCAGAAGTAGTGATTTGGCCAGGGTCACCTACCAGGCCAGGTAGGGTTTGGTCAGACCCCAGGCAGGCAGAGAGAGTACTAGCCTCTTCTAAGGATTGAACTTGGAGCCAGAAAACACTGTTTGTGAAATTATCTGTAAAATCATTTAATTTTTTCTTGATGCTTCTAGGGAAGAATGGAACCTACATCATACCTTGGTCTTTCATCTTTTCAAATGTTTTGAAAGAAACTGGTTTCATTTCATTTTGTTGCCCATTCCCATTTTAAACAAAGTGGTTCTTTTAAGCCTAACTTAAACCTTCTCCTGAAGGAATCTTGGTCTGTTCCCTGGGAAGTGATTGGTAAATCATTCTCTTTATAAATAATCTGTTATGCACTTCAGTAGGGTGGAGGTTTCTTCTTTCTAACTTTTCTTCCCTAAACCCAATTCCTTTGCCCTTAAAAAAAAAATGGATCTCACTTTCAAAACCTGAAATCACTTTTTCCCCATTTCTTCTCTGTCTCTCTCTGTCTCTGTCTCTGTCTCTCTCTGTCTGTCTGTCTCATCTGTGTGTGTGTGTGTGTATCTTGAGCAATAGGAAGAGCTGCAACAGATCAGAATCTTCCCTCTCAGCTCACACTTGGGAAATGCTGCCTGGGAAGTTAGCCAGAGCATTCTTATTCATGTTCATGGCAATTGCCGGCATGGCTCCTCAATCTAAAAGACTCTCCATTATCCAACCCTAAAGTATTCACTTGGGACACCAAGAGCAGGCAGAAGCCTTATGAATTTTATTATTAAAGTTAGGTGAGGCATTAATAATTCAATTGAATAAACATCTATTAAGTGCCTATTGTATACAGAGCACTGGTGTATTTTCTCTAAAGTAACAGGAATAGTTTTCATTTAGAGAAGCAATGTAGGGGGCAGCTAGGTGGTGCAGTGGATAGACCACCAGCCTTGGAGTCAGGAGTTCCTGAGCTCAAATCCGGCCTCAGACACTTAACACTTACTAGCTATGTGACCCTGGGCAAGTCACTTAACCCCAATTGCCTCACTTAAAAAAAAAATAGAGAAGCAATGTAGCAGAATGTATAAAGATTTAGAAAACCTGGGTTCCAGTCTGGCCTCCTCTCTTGCACAATGGTTGTATGATCCTGGGCAAATCACTTAATGTCTCAGTGCTGCCAGGCAACTGGCACACAGTAGGTGCTTAATAAATACTTGTTCTAGTGGCAGCTAGATGGTCCAGCTAATAGAGAACCAGCCCAGGAGTCAGGAGGACCTGAATTCAAATTTGGTCTCAGACACTTACTAGCTGTGGGATCCTGGGCAAGTCACTTCACCCTGATTGCCTCCTCTACCACCCAGACCCCACAATCAATAATATTTGTTCCCTTCCCTTCTGAGGCTATGGTGATGGAACAATTGCTGATTTACATTAATGAAAAGAAAGAAACAAGCATTTATTAAGCTGACTTAAGTGCCAGGCACTGTGCTTGCTCATATTCACTGAACCAAGGAAATAACCAGATCTAGGGGGGAACAATCACACTTAATAAGCTCTTTATGATTCATAGGAAAGTGTTTTCTTCACAACAACCCTGTGAAGTAGGCAATGCAAGCATCATTACTACCATTTCATGGATGAGAAAATTGAGGCTCAGCAAGCTTAAATGACTTGCTTGTGGCCACCAAACTACTGTCAGAGCCAGATTCAAATCTAGGTCTCAATGACTATAAGACCAAGGCCATTCTCCTTACATCCCAGTTGTAGGCCAGTCTTGAGTAAATAATTTTTGGAGGCATCGTGGCTTAGGGGACTCTGAATAAGGAATTGGGATGTTCTGCTTACAGCTGATATTCTTTCTGGGATATTAATTTTAGTGCTTTCCCCACCCTCCACATCTTAGTTTCCCTATTTGTAAAATGAAAACAATAAAGCTTGCCTTATCTTTACTACACAGGGATATTATGAGGGGAAACAACGAGATAATGCCTATAAAGCCACTGTTTGAATGAGTAAATCACAGTATCATAGGTTTAGAGTTGGAAGAGATCATAGGTCATAGGGGTGATCCAGGTCACCCTTAGCTGGAAGGGACCTCAGAGGTTTTCCCCCTCTCTTTCTTTCTTTCTTTTTTAAAAATGCTATTTTTTGCATGGGTTAGCTCTCTGAGTGGGGAGATGGGAAGGATACTGGAGAAAACAATGATTTTTTAAAAAATCAATAAAAACTTATCTTTAAAAAGATAAAAGATACATCCATGTCATGATTCCTTTATGAGTGTGAACACCTTTCTCTGGTGAAATTAAATGGAGTGACTTCATTGACAATGAAAATTAGACCATTTTAGACACTATTTCAGAGCTTTAAAAAGGTAAGAACCAAAGATTTGGGGGGAATGCAAGAAGGAACTGCTTGCAGAGAAAGTGGGGTAAGTGACTTTTTCCTCTCTGATTCCCCTCATCTATCATGTAGATTCCCTAGCTTCCTTCCAATCTCAACTAAGCACCATTACCTGCTGGATTCCTTTCCTGATACACCTACCTAGTGCCTAACCCCCTGATGATAACCATGTCTTCCCTCTGTAAATGTGTATGTATATGTATGTATCTATATGTAAAGGGGACAGGGCTGGATCAGAAGAGGAATAAATCAAGTGGTGAAGTTTCTCAGTCAATCTGATGAAATGTGTGTTATTGTTGTTGTCGTTCAGTTATGTCCAACTCTTTGTGGTCCCATTTGGGGTTTTCTTGGCAAAGATACTGGAGTGGTCTGCCACTTCCTTCTCCAGCTCATTTTACAGATAAGGAAAGTGAGGCAAATAGCATTAAATGACTTGCCCAGGGTCACACAGCTAATGAGTGTCTGAGGCTGAATTTGAACTCAGGTTTTCCTCACTCTAATTCTGGCACTCTATCAACTTCAACACCTTGATGCCTATTGTTAATCCCTTTTCAAATCCAAGAGATAGGATATGGAACTAAAGATTGGCTGACAAAAGAAATCAGCCACCCTTCTAGTTGTATTCTCTAGACTTCTCAGACAATATTTACCTATTTCCTTGTACTTTCATCCAAAGAGGGGAAGGGATTTCTCTCTCCCTCCACCATCCACCCCAGGACAGGAGGTAATAAATTACAACAAAATTCACTCCTTCCACTCCTGTTCATGTATTGCTGGAGGAAGTAAAAAAATAATAATAATAAGCTGACTGAATCTACTATATAAATGTTATCTAACCTCAGTTGACCCCTCTCTGCATCAAGGCAGTCCTAGGATGAAAGCTTGCTGAGCTCTTTTCAGGACTGCTTATCCACCTCTGGTGTCTATCTTCACCCAACTCACCTGTGGCTCCAAGAAGCTTTAGCAGGTGAAGCACCCACACCCCAGTAAAACTGTCTTGGAAGTTGGGCTAAATGAGGTTGAGGGTTACCAACAGACCTCAAATTGGTCCGTGAGTTAGGGGGATATCTACCCCAAGCATGTAAAGCTCCCCCCCACCCCGCCCCACAATGTGTGGAGGGAGCATGATGTGAGGACTGTGTGTGGGAAACAATTTGTTCCAATGACCATGCAAGAAGCTGAAGCAAACATTGTGGAGAGTTTAGAACTTAGAGCTTAGTCATACATCAAAAACACCAAGGTCATCAACTACAATGGGACATCACCAGATGTCTTTTTGTCTTGCCACTGGATTTCAATGACTCTGGAAGAAAGTGAGGCTGATGACTTTGTACAACTCTGCCTCACTTAAATCCAATCCACCAAAGTTAAGACATCACCTGTGATGTCATTGGTTGCCTTTGAGAATGAAGGACTGAAGGACTGAAAGACGAGGACAAACAACACTTAATACCCCATCCCACTTTCCATAGAGGTAGTTCCAAACATTCTCTTCTCTCAAGCCTCCAAGACCTCTCCTAGCCTTCATCCTCTCGGCTCAGGACCCCACTTCTTTATTGAGAAAATTGAGGCAATTTAAGTGAGTTCCCTTTTCTTCGCATCTCTTCCTCTCAAAACTCCTTGAATATTGTCCTCTCCACCCTCCTATTTCGTTTTCTGATGAGGTGGCCCCAAAGGCCAACTCCCCCATTCCCTCTTTCTCTAATCTCCAATCTCTCTCCATCTATTCTGCTGCCTTCAGAGTTTCTTGTATCCTTAAACCCCTTCATCATCCATCAATCAATAATGTTTATTAATCACCTACCACATGCCAGACGCTGTGCTAAGCTCCGGGAACACAAATACAAAAAAATAGTCTTTTCCCTCAAGGAACTTACAGTTTAATGAGGGGAGACACTCACAAAGGGAAGTTGGAAAGCTGGGGGTGAGCATGTCGAAAAAGTCAGAAGTCCCAATATAGTGCAGTACAGTGCAGCCAGCTGGGAAGTGAGGCTCTACCATCCTGTCAAGACATTGCCCATGTCTTCTCCTTCTTTCCTCAGTCATACTCCTAGAAAAAGCTACAATCTTTGCTTCCACTTGGGGAAGGGAGGAAGGGTATCTAAGCATATGATTTCATTGTATTACATAATTCCTAGTGATGAAATTCCCTCTATCAGTGAGGACCAGCCACTGTTATTTAGCTTATAGTTTTAGAGGATGACTAGGGACACCGAGAGCTTGTGACTTACTCACATAGCCAGATTTGAATTCAGGTCTTACTGACTCCAAAGGCACTTTACTATTTAATAAATCAACAGTTTCTGTGCATACTATTTTGGGGGTGGATGGGTATGTAAGGCAATTGGAGTTAAGGGACTTCTACAGAATCACACAGCTACTGTGTCCAGTCTGAGATTGGATTTTAACTCAGGACTTCCTGACTCTAGAGCAGGTACTCTATCCTCTGCACCACCTAGCTGCCACCTGTACATCCCTTTGAAAAGTCCAAGTTGATTGGTGAGTTCTTTTACATCTACATCATTCTCTTCAAAGTCCCTATCGATTTTAAATCTATGATCATAAAATCCTTTTGTATCTTCATAAGCTCCTTCCTGAGAATTTCCCTATCCCTCTTGGTTGGACTTTCCACACAGAATTTTATTCTGTGGAACTTCCTCTGGGATCCTTTGAAGTCTGCTCTACTCAAATTTAGGATGCATGTCAGACTATACCCAGCTTTCCTCTTTATCACAAACTCTAGGAGAGAGTGGTCATTTCCCTCCCAATCTTCCCATAATTTCAACTCCCATAACTAGTTTCTCTCTTTTGGTGAAAATCTCATTTTGAATATTATTTCCTTTTGTTAGTTTCTCCACATTTTGTAGAATGAATTTACCATCGAGTCACATCAAGAAGCTATTAGTTGTTCTGCTTTTAACAGAAGGTTCCATGTTTCTTTGCTCTGGTTTCTGCATTTCCTTAAATGATCATGCCTTCTTAATATATAATGTTGCCCCCTTTTTACTTAATTTCTTTCTTTTGAATAAAGTATGCCCGTCTAGAATAATACTGCAATCTCGGGCATGCCTCAGTGATACTGTGAGGTGAAATTTACAACCTTGTGTGAGGATTTCCCTCTACTTCATCTTGCTTTTCACTTTAACTTTGGAATTTGTATATAGACATTTGAGTTTTACTATTGGCTCTTTTCTAGATTGTGAAGCTTATAACCTTGTAGGGAGATAAGACACAAACACAAATGATCATAACGTGCAATATTACATTCAAAGCAGAAGTTCTCAACTCATGGGTCTGTGAGCCTGATTTAAAAAAAAAATTAGGGGCAGCTAAGTGGCACAGTGGTTAAAGCACCAGCCCTGGATTCAGGAGGACATGAGTTCAAATCCAGCCTCAGACACTTGACACTTACTAGCTGTGTGACCCTGGGCAAGTCACTTAACCATCATTGCCCTGCAAAAAAGCAAACCAAAAATATTTTGATAACTCTTTTTAATATAATTGGGTTCCATTGTAATTATGTATTTAAAAATGTGATTCTGAGAAGGGATTCAGCAGACTTTCTGTCAAAGAGATCTATGAAACAAAATGATTAAGGATCCTTGGGTTAAAGACTTTAGAGAATTTTTAAACAAAGTGCCATCTGACTTTGGAGGGGAGAGATAGTTACTGCAGGGGGAAATTAGAGAAGGAAGAATTCTGGATAGCTTTTGGAGGATGGGAAGGGATTTAAGAGGTGAAGACTGGGAGGCTTGGAAAGATGTTCTTTCCAGGTCACAGAACCATAATTTAGAGTATAAGCTTCTTGAGGGTAGAGGCTCCTTTTATTTTTATTTCGTGTGCTTGGCGCTGAGCACAATGCCTAGGATGTAATCAGCCCTTAAAAAAAGCCCGTTGATTGATGGCTCTCGAGTTTCTATTGTTAAGGAAACACCTGCTTTAGGACATCTGACAAAATATAATTATTATGCCATCGTGCATGCAGTTGTATTCCTGTAGAGAAGGCTAAGCCTGTAGATTAACTATAGAGCAGCCTTTTCCTTGCGGTAGAATTTGTGTCCTAGAGAATGAGTGCTTCAAAAGTACCTCTCATGCTTTACTTAAAAAAAAAAAAGGGCCATGTTCTTTCACTCAGGGGAAGATAGGAGACAGGCGACTTTACAATCCATGTGTCCTGACACTTTGATCCATTCCACAGAAACTCATTTGAGTGTCATGACAGTGTGAGGTAATGGGTGGGGGGGGGCGTCCCGGTTTTAAATCTGCCTTTTGAATTTACGAGCTATGTGACTGGGCTACCTACTTAGCCCGCCTTCACCTTGGCTTCCTTATTTGTAAAATGAGGATGCCGTCTATAGTTCCTGCTTTATAAAGTAGTTGTGAGAATCCAGTGAGATAAAGTATGCAGAAGGGAGAATGACTGGGGTGTGCATGAAGTGTATATGGCATGGCCTATTTACAGGAACTGCTTTATTTGCAGATCAGTTGCCCTGTCTTTAATTTGCCAAGTACAAACAGTCCTAATACAAATAAAAGCTTTATTGGAGGTTTTAAAAATAAAACACTACAAATGCTTAAAATCATTTTCTTGTAATTTTAAAGTTACTTATGTGGTGGGAAGGGAAGGAAGTTGATCAGGACACCCCAGGTTCATCAGCCTCCCAGTACACTTACCTTTAATTGTGAGTCAAATAACACAATTAGCTCAAAGCAAAGACATTTACCGTAATATCAAAATGAAGAAAATAGCTACAAAGCATCTCCCCCATGAATATGGAGCAGATTCTCCCATATATGTGTGTGTGTACATATATGTGTGTATATAAATATATGTATACATACATACATATACACACACACACATATATATACATATACATACATACATATATATATATACACACACACATCATCAGTAAGAGTAGGTATTACACAAAGTATGCTAGTAGCAAGTCATATACTTAGGAAATATATAGCCTAGTCAACTCATATCTCTGATGATGCAGATACCCTCTGTCTTTTCTTTTCCTATAGTGTCCTCATACTATTCCCTTTGGGCTCAGTGTTTCTTCTAGGCATATTATTCCCCTGGGATCCCTGATCCTGCTGATATCTGTAGTTCAAATCCCAATTACCAGAGCTAACTCTTGACTGTGCAGTCAGACTCTCTAGGCCTGCTCTCTGCTGAGTGAGTCATTTCCTTCTAGCCTTTGCTGATGGGTGGGGGAGGAGGTGTGTGCGGAATCCCTTCCCTAGCAAGAAGTAGAAAGCAATTCCCTTTCAAGAAGTGTATTCTTCTTTCCTAATTGCTACCAAAGGTCAGAGTCCTCAGACCTGTCTCCTGCCTCCTTGGGAGTAGGAGATGAAAGAGGGAGGGTGAGGTGGAAGGGAAGGGAAAGAAAAAAGAGGAAAAGAGAGGGGAGTGGCTTTAACTTGCTGTAGCTATTCCCTAAGGGACAAAAACCTGAAGTGCAAGAGAGAGGGGTGCTACAATTTAATTTACTATTAACAGTGTTATAAAGAAATAAATGTTTTAAAAATTACCTTATTGTCTTCATATGACACAGAATTATAGAGCTGAAAGTGTCCTCAGAAGACTTGTAGTCCAACTTACACTTAAACAGGAAGTCTCAGACCACATCCTTAACAATAAGGCTATCCACTTGAAGACCTCTTGTGGTGGTAGACTATCTCCCAAAGCAGATCATTGGAGATCTTTGGAGATCTTTAAATGAACATATGTTTATATAATGACAATTGTTCATGGTTTCTTTTTTTTTTTTTTTTAAGTGAGGCAATTGGGGTTAAGTGACTTGTCCAGGGTCACACAGCTAGTAAGTGTTAAGTGTCTGAGGCCATATTTGAACTCAGGTACTCCTGACTCCAGGGCCAGTGCTCTATCCACTGCGCCACCTAGCTGCCCCCATGGTTTCTTAATGATGTAGTTGATGTGCATTATGTTCCTTAACACCTCATAGGAATGAACTGGGGACCAGCTGAAGTAGTTTGGTAGTCTCCCTTGGATGCTGAGGAGTGGTTGTCTGGGGAATTGTACTTTACATTTTTCCAAAAGAGTTGGAAAGACGGACCCAGGGTGGGGGAAAACATCACCCTGCCTAATAGATCAGAGTCTATGACAGCCTTTGCCCCGTCTCCCTTCTTCCCAGAATAAAATACAAGTTCTGAACTGTAGAAGTTCCAAAAGGGATCTCCTAGTGATAAAAAGACCTCCATTCCTGGGTGAGTCCTAGAAATGTGGACGCAGGAGCAGTGTATCATTGTAATCCCTATGAGCTCTGTGTCCCCAAGTGAGAGTGACTGAGGGTATTAGGTTGGAAGGAGGTGCTGCTATTGATATACACACATGTATGTATGTGTGTGTATACATATACACACATACATGCATATATACATACATATATACATACAACTACAATAGACTCTGGGAGAATAGGGAAAGCAGTAATTCTGGCAGGGCAACTTGAGTTTCCTTCCAGAGTGTCAATATCTGAGGTGGAGAGAGTATTTGCTACCCACAGTTTTCTTTTGTTCCTGCATCTCATGCCCTTTTCCACCTTCCACCACACAGATGCCATTCAATGCTACCTTCAAGGATCTTACTCCTCCCTACAGGTTTGCCTTCCCCCACTGCTTTTCTATCCTTTTTCCCATTGTCACTTGTTGCCTTTATTTCCTCTCAAGCCAAAGTTGTTCAGATTTAGGCCTAGTATAAGTTAGCTGCTGCCTAATACAGAATTAGTGAGGTATAATGCAAAGGATTCAGAGGACCTTGGTTTAAAGCCTAGTATGACTACTTGATCTGGGGCTGTTGTCAACTGTAAAAATGAGGCATTTTGACTTTTTGATCTTTCTTATTTCTTCCAGCTCTATAGCCTATATTCTAAACGTTGGTATTTTTTTTTTTAATCAAACTGTCCCATGACACATTGTGGCTAGCTTGGAGTTGGTGTCCAATGAAGAAATTTTCCCATGTGGCTGAGGATTTTAGCTAGGCAGAGCATAAAACACAACTGGATCTTGAAGCTATCCCAGCTAGAAGTAATCTATTCTTTCTCTAATGTTCCTAGTACCCTTTGTATGGTTCTCTCTTTTGCCTCATCACAACTTATCTTGCCTTATCTTTATCCGTGCACATTTTGTATGTCCCCTTGTAGAATATAAGCTTCTTGAGGGACTGTAGCCATATTTATCTTTGTATTTCTTACCCCAGCACAGTGCCTTACATAGAGGAGGTGCTTAATGAAACTTTACTGAAATAAGTTGAATAGAAGAACAACTCAAGATATGTCTTCCCTTCATTACTACACAGATGAGAAAATTTTCACTAAAAAATGAACACCCCCCCTTCACCCCCAAACCAAAACCAATAGCATCACTTCTCATCTCAATGATTTGCTTATGATTATCTTTATTATGAAACATAGGGGCATTTCCTTGTGGTTCTGCATACTGACATAATTGCAGTGAAGTACAACGCACTACATTGTCCTTGGTTAACATTTCCACATAGGAGAAGTGTTTACTCTCTGGAGATTTGAATGTTTGGGAATGTGTCCACATTGAATGTTAGTCATGTACTATAGCAAATGAGAAGAGGTGGGAAAAATAAAACTACACGGGAAGACAGGAAGAAATTCATCTTTAAGCTCATGTTCCTTCTGTTATTTTTAGCACGTGTGAGTTTTATTTTTGTGTCCACAGGAATTTTGTTTAATTCAAGGAAATGCTATAGTTATTCTTTATGGGATTTTAATGATCCTCTTCAGTTTGTTTGACTTGTTTTGTTTATTTTCGTCCAGAGCTATGATTTCATTGGTTTTAGAGAACTCCTGGTGAGTAAACTCCTTCTACCAAATGCAGTCAAGTGATTGTTTTGAAACAGTTTTAAAACAGTTTCCTGAAATGCTGAGGAGTTAAGTGACTCCGGGGTTACAGACCCAGTATGTGTGAGAGGCAAGATGTGAACCCAGCCAAATATGAATCTCATACTTTAAGATCTTATTTTAAAAATACATTTTGGTGATATTCTCCTCCAATGCCTCATACTTTGGGGGATCAGAGGTCAGAATCTATGACCCTGAGTTCATAAATACTAGGCCAACTGAACACAAGTTCTAGAGGGCTCTCCTATGTATGGAAATACTTCAAGGATGGGCTTGGTGATGAGTTGTGTGTCCAAATCAGCAATTGTTCCATAATTTATTGTCTTAAAGAGCTTGAGAGGTTAAGTGATTTGTTTAGGATGACACAGCCAGTTTGGGTCAGAGCTGGGACTTGAACCCAGGTGTCACTGATGTAGCACCTAAACTAAAACTTCATGGATATACACAAGGGACAATCCTTGCCCCTCCAGCCTCCTCTTCCTTCTCTCCAAGAGCTATAACAACTTGCTTAGGCCGACCCATAACCACATGACCTCCTGGGCAAATCTACGTCTGGGGTGGGGTTGCCTCTTGTTTATGTCTACATTCCTTCTGGTACTGGGTCTTGTGGCTTGCAAGGAGACAGCTGGCATCTTCTCAGTCCTAGGCACTAACAGGGTATTGGATGCCCAATGATAAAAGCAAAGGAGACAGTGGCAGATCAGCCAAGAGGGAGAGTCGCCTTGAGGGAGAGATGATTCTTTATTCTATAATTCTGTTCCCTTTCTGTGCAGGATTAAAACTGCCTGTTCAATATGTGATTCTTATGTATACTTTGGTTACCTTTTTTTTTTTTTTTACTGCTTCTCTCCCCCATGCTGGGGAGAACCCCTTAGACCAAATCCAAAAAGAAAATTATTCTTCAGGAATCTGGGGGTGGAATTGGAGCACTGGGGAGCCGAGTTCTCCTGCTGAGAAGATAGACAACCTCAGAGCAATGAAACCAGGGCCAACCAGGAGAGCAGGTAGAAGACAGGTGGACAGATAGCCCCCCTGTGGCTTCAGGCTAGGGTTGCCTGGCTAACTGCTGGGCTGCACTCATCCCTGGGCATTATCTTTACTACTCAGCACTTACTCTGACACACACATCCAGATTTCCGGGGCTGTCCCAGATAAGCAGAAACCCTGAGAGCGGTTAAAAACAGAGGAGAAATAAAGATATCAGGAAAGTATTTAATCTCTCCTAATTTTCTAATCTGTAAAATGATACACACACACACACACACACACACACATACACACACACACACACACACACACACACACACACACACACACACTTTCCTGTTGTTAAAACTTAGAAACTAAACTTTAAGAGTTCAACACTACACTAAGACTTTGGGGACACCCTAGATAGTGGCGCTAGAGATAGGAATACAGGAGTTTTCTCTCTGCCAAAAGCAGAGCAGCTTTCAAATTCTTGGCTAGCCTTCAACATAATTTTATTCCTTAAAACTTGGAAGGAACAGTGAGGGAAATGATCATGGACTTGATTTTTACCAACAAGGATGAATTCAATTAAATCCAACAAACATTTATTAAGTGTCTATTGGGGCTGGGCAGAGAAAAACAAAAACATTCGTTTGCTGCTCTCAGGGAACTTATGTTCTGTGGGGAGACTGTTTGAAGTGAGAAGAATGGGGTTTGATTCCTATTTTGTCACTTGTTCAGTCAAGTCTGATTCTACATGAGCCCATTTGGTGTCCTCTAGGCAAAGATACCGGAATGTTTTGTCATTTCCTTCTCCAGCTCATTTTACAGAGGAAACTGAAGCAAACAGGGTGAAGTGACTTGCCCAGGGTCACACAGCTAGTAAATGTCTGATGCCAGATTTGAATTCAGGAAGAGGAGTCTTCCCGATTTCAGGCTCCTTGTTCTATCCACTACAACAAAGCTTCTTAAACTGTGGATTGTGACCCTATATAGGGTTGCATAACTGAATGTGGGGGTCACAAAAAATTTGGCAGTAAATGTTTTATTCTTATACCTATTTTATATACCTATATACCCCGGGTTGCGTAAAAATTTCTTGGGTGAAAAGGGGTTGGGAGTGAAAAAAGTTTAAGCCCCTTTACCACCAAGGTAACCTGCCACTTTGCTTCTTACTCCTTATGTAACCTAGGGTAAATCACTGGAGTTCTTTAGGTCTTGATTTTCTATAAAATGAAGGGATTAGACTTGACCAGTCTCCGAGGTCCCTTCCAGCTCTAGATCAATAAGCCTATGAAAACATAAATTTTAATATAATTTATATAATTAATCTGAAAAATATGAAATGGATGCGTGTGTGTAGGGGGAGACTGGGGACTGTAGCTACACTAAGCAAGTTGTGATAGCTATGTTAATGGTACTCATTTAACTTTCATTCAATAGATGCTAGTTTGGGAACTTATTGCCTCTACTGTCCAAGACTGAAACCCATGACTGCCCCTCCACTTGCAAATGAAGGGTAAAAAGATGCCTGGCTTTGGTACAAAATGAGTCAGCTTCTAACAGGGTAAGAGTTTTAGTAATGAATTATATAGCACTATAGTTTTGCAGCTAGAGAGGAGCTTAGAAATCACCTAGTCCAATCCTCTGATTTTACGGAAGAGGAAACTGAGGTTAAGCAACGTGCCCAGAGTTATGCAAAAACAGCCTGAGAGTTAGTCAAACTCAACGGTCTGATTCCAAATTCAGCACCTCTTCCAATGCACCCCACCATGTCTTTAACAGGATACTTTCTTAGGCCAACTTTTATTAATGCTCATTGTTATCAGGTACATTATCAGTGTACACCTCCTCTGTGTAAGGCACAATGCCAGGGGCCAGTATACAAAGATAAAAATGACGGCACAGTCCTTCTCTCAGAGGGCTTACATTTTATTAAGGGAGATAACAAAATGTACATTGATAAGTATAACAAAAGGCAGGGCGTGATGTGGAAAATAAAGGCCTGGGCAAAGTGCCCTAGGAAAATGATAGTAGGAAGAAATAACTTGAAATAACTTGCAGTTAGTTATCGGGAGGTGGGGGAGGTTGGTGATAGGGAGGATGGGAGATAGATTCACAGAGGAAGTGACACCTGATCTGAGAAAAGATGCAGAACTCTTTAGAGGAAATGTGTGGAGTCAGGAGAAGTCAAATTCTGGGAGTGGTAAGTCGTCCAGTTGTAATGGAAGAGTACATGTGTGAGAATGAGAGAAGGCTAAAAGGATAGAATGGAACCAGTGCGTGGAGGGTCTTAAATGCCAGGCTTATATAGAATTACTGAAACCACATAAATGAAAAGATTACTAAAAGGAAGTTAAACTCTGCGTAATTGAAAAACCATTGAAGGTCTTAGAAATCAGATAATGAAACATACATCCTCTTTGAAACCAGGAAAGCAGAGGGCTACCAGGATAGAATATTGTATACACTGTCAGATCCAATTTTGCTTAATTGTTTTTCTTTGTTACAAGAAAGGATTCAATATAGAGTGTGGTGGGGGGAATTATTGAGATGATCGTGATGTAAAGACAAAAGGCCTCAGTAAAATAATTTAAAAAAAAAAAAGCCAGGCTAAGAGGTTTATATTTTATCCTGAACAACAACAATAGGAAACCACTGAAGACTTTTGAGTAGGAGAGTAAAATGATCAGGTCTGTGTATTATGAAGATTATTTTGGCAACTGTGGGAAAAAATAGATTGGAGGAGGGAGACACTAGAAGCAGGGATTTCAGTTGTGAGAGTACTAAAATAGTATAGGTGAGAGGTGATGGTAGCCTAAACAAGGCTGATGGCAGAAGAAAGGTTTTGTTTCTGTTTGTTTACTTGTTTTTATCCAAAGATAGATGCAGTATTAATTAGATGTGGGGGTGAGGGAGTGGGGAGCATCAGAGCTGACTGTTTTGAGCCAGAATGACTGGGAAAGTTGGGATTCTATCAGCATAAGTAAGAAGATCAGGCAGGGGGAGAAGATGTTTAGTTTTGAGTGCTTTAAGTTTAAAGTAACGGAAGGACATTCAGAGTTCTGTGATTAACTTGAACTTGTAGAGTAGTAAGGCTTTGTTTGGGACTTTAGAAAGCAGCTTCTTGTGAAACAAATAGATGGATGTGCCCATTAGCATGTTGGTAAGAAGACTAATGGCACCTTCTGATTGTCTCAGTGATCAGGCCTGCTCCCAAGATGAATCGATTGATTCCCATTGTTGTGGGATAGACTTTTTTGAGAAAGAGTCCTTCTGGACCCCAACTTCTTGGCTACTTTTTACTTTCTCAGCCTAAGAGACATAAGCAGCTAGGGTGGTGGTAGGGTTATCAAGAATTCCTAGAGAAGCTCCTGGCAGAGGCAAATGTTTAACCAAGTGGCCTAAGGTGTGAATTCCAAGTCAGCCTCCCTATCTTTGCAGAGGCAGAAATGTGATCTCTCAGACACCTGGCATCTATGGTTGGAGAGCTGCATGATCAAGTGATGAGATTTCCTGAGGGTCGCCTCTTTAGCAGGCCCAATCTTGAGAGCATAGGAATTGGTCATTCTAGAAAAAGGAGGGGGAGATCCTAAATAGTCTGACTCTGGAATCTAGCCTTTGAGCCAGAGAAAAGGAAAATGCTTATGACATGATCCCAAATTCAAGAGTTTAGGAACCTGGCCTTAAGGAAACAGATTCCTTGGGGCGGCTAGGTGGCACAGTGGATAGAGCACCGGCCCTGGAGTCAGGAGTACCTGAGTTCAAATCCGGCCTCAGACACCTAACACTTATTAGCTGTGTGGCCCTGGGCAAGTCACTTAACCCCAATTGCCTCACTAAAAAAATTAATTAATTAATTAAAAAAAAAAAAAGAAAACAGATTCCTTGAAGAGTGCTCCTCTTGGTGAGAGCAGGAGACTGAGCATGACTCACACACTGGGAAGGACCTGAGCAAGGAGCTAAAGTAACACATGGAAGAGCAAGGAATTTGGATTTTGCATTCTTCTATTACATTGAGTTCCACAAAGTGTGGGTCTGGTGGCAAGCAGGTTACCCTGTTTAGTAGCTTCAAATGTGTTTTTTCGGGGAGAACCTAACCCTCAGGATAGTAGCATAAGGCCTGAATGTCTGTGTAATCCCTCTTCTGGGGTACCTCTCTTAATTTGGCACTTTCAGGTTTTTGGGTTGGGTCCCAGAGGTGTAATTACTCCTAGGCCCAAGGGTAATCAGTGGGTCTGCCTTCCTATGGGCCCCCATCAATGAGTTTACTTTTAATAGTCAGCTAGTAGATACAATTAAATCAAAGCAAAGACATTTACTAAAATGGTATAGTAAGAACAGTAACTACAGGACAAAACATTACCATCAACAAACCTGGAGCACATTCTCCCACAACTGCACATAGTATCAGTGGGAAGAGTTGGCAAAAAATCAGAATATACTTAGAATGAGGCACACACGTAGGTAATATATATAGTGAAGACAATGTATACCTCTGGTAAAGCAGGGGCCTGATGTCTTTTTCTTTGTTTTTGTTTTGTAGGGCAATGACGGTTAAGTGACTTGCCCAGGGTCACACAGCTTGTGAGTATCAAGTGTCTGAGGCCAGATTTGAACTCAGGTCCTCCTGAATCCAGGGCCGGTGCTCTATCCATTGTGCCACCTAGCTGGCCTCTGATGTCTTTTTCTTATTGTGGTGTCCTCATACTATTCCCCTATGGTATAGAGTCTTTACTGGGCAGGTCTTTTAGCTGGACTCCCTGAGTTTGCTCCACTCCACAATGATATTCTCTATTGCTAGAACTTGTTCTCTCCTGAATCAATAGTTGGCTTTATTTTCTGCTGCTAGAGGTAATGATCCTTGAAGCTGCTTCCTGCCCTGACTCTTCTGTCTTTGTGTCTCTTTTTGCTCCCTTCTAAGTATGTCTTGTACAGGTTAAGTAGTCCTACTGCAAAATACTAGGCCTCCTTCTACCATCACCCTGTCTTCTGGTAGAGGTGCAAGGTTCACACCATATCAAGCTGATGCTGCTTTGACTGTGACTCAATTTTTTCCAGGGCTGGAAGATTTACATTTTTTTCCAAAGGCTACCTGGATCCAGCCAATGGCCAGTTACCCTTCAAATTCCATCTTTGCACTTCATTTTAATGTATTATTAACACCTTAATACCTCCTCTCTCTGTTACATGTTCATTTCTGTGATTTTGTCAACTAGGCTTGGGAATTCAATTGGTCAGGAACCAACTCTCTAGACCCTCATCGTTATGGGTCTCTGGACTGTAGTGAAGTTGTCTAGAAGCTTCAAGCTCACTTTCCTTTTAACCTCATAATAGTACTATAGTTGTGGAAAGCTTTAAGACCCTGAGAAAGGGTAGGATTCAATGAAGAGGGAAAATAATTATTTTTATTGCTGATGGACTCCTGTGAGACTTGATTTTTCTACAGGTAGAATAAAGGTTCTGTTGTACCTCACAGCTGTCATTTTGCCTTGAGTGCTGAGGATCTGAAGGGCGGAGGTCTTGTTAACCACATCTGTGAAGACCTAGACACAAGATACATGATTTCAGAGCAGAAACTCTGAGTTGAGGCATAATGAGCCAAACTAGAAGTGATCATTTTTGGGTAGATTCCCAGACTAGAACTCAGGCTCTCCAAACACAGATCATGGGTGCCTGGTTCATGGGTTACACTAACAGATACTGACATTACACTATCAGGGACTGAAGTTTGGGAGAAATATTAGGGCTGGATTATAGGTTAAGAAGTCATGTATGTGGGGCGACTAGGTGGCACAGTGGATAAAGCACCGACCCTGGATTCAGGAGTACCTGAGTTCAAATCCGGATCAGACACTTGACACTTACTAGCTGTGTGACCCTGGGCAAGTCACTTAACCCCCACTACCCTGCAAAAAAACCCCAAAAAACAAAGACAAACCAAAAAAAGGAAGTCATGTATGTAAAGATAACTATACTAGAATAGAACTTGGAGGACACCATACTTTTTTTAATTAAAAATTTAAAAAATAATAATAAACATTTTTATTTAAAGTTTTAAGTTCTAAATTCTATTCCTCTTTCCCTCCCTCCCCTTTCCCCTCCCTGAGGCAGTAAGCAATCAGATATAGGTTATACATGTGCAACTGTGTAAAACATTACCATGTTAGTCATTGGTGTCTAAGAAAACTTGAATAAAAGGAAAAAAGGAAAGAAAGTGAAAAATAGTATGATTTAGTCTGTATTAAATCAATATCAGTTCTTTCTTTGGAGGTGGATAGTATGCTTCCTCATTAGACCTTTGGGATTGTCTTGGATGCTTATATTGCTAAGAATAGTTAAGTCATTCACAGTTCATCAAACAATATTGCTGTCACTGTACACAATGTTCTCTTGGTTCTGCTCACTTCACTATACATCAATTCATATAAGTCTTTCCAAACCTTTCTGAAATCACCCTGCTTGTCATTTCTTATAGCGCAATAATATTCCATCACCATTATATACCACAGCTTGTTTAGCCATTCCCAATTGATGGACATTCCTTTGATTTTCAATTCTTAGCCAACACAAAAAGAGCTGCTATAAATATTTTTGTACAAATAGGTCTTTTTCTCTTTTGGGGGATGTCTTTGGGACATAAACCTAGTAGTGGTATTGCTGGGTCAAAGGGTATGCACAATTTTATAGCCCTTTGGGCATAGTTCCACATTGCTCTCCAGAATGGTTATCAGTTCACAACTTCAACAATGGATTAATGTACCAGTTTTCCCACATCCTCTCCAACACCCCATATTTCCCTTTTTTGTTATATTTGCCACTCTGATAGGTGTGAGGTGATACCTCAGAGTCATTTTAATTTGCGTTTCTCTGAGCAATAGTGATGTAGAGCATTTTTTCATATGATTATAGATAGCTTTGATTTCTTTGTCTGAAAACTGCCTGTTCATATCCTTTGACCATTTATCAATTGGGGAATGACTTGTATTTTTATAAATTTGACTCAGTTCTCTATATATTTGAGAAATAAGGCATTTATCAGAGATATCTGTTTTCTGCTTTCCTTATGATCTTGGCTACATTACTTTTATTTGTGCAAAAGCTTTTTAATTTTATATAACCAAAATATTTATTTTACATTTGTATTATTCTCTATATCTTTTTTGGTCCTAAATTCTTTCTCTGTCCGTAAATCTGACAGATAAACTATTCCATGCTCTCTTAATTTCCTTGTGGTATCACCCTTTATGTGTAAATCAGGTACCCATTTTCATCTTATTTTAGTAAATAGTGTGAGAAGCCTGTCTATAACTAGTTTCTGTTATACTATTTTCCAGTTTTCCCAACAGTTTTTGTCAAATAATTAATTTTTGTTCCAAAAGCTTAGATATTTGGGTTTATCATATACTAGATTACTCTTGTCATTTATTAAAGTATAATTTGTACCTATTCTATTCCACTGACCCACCTCTCTATTTCTTAGCCAGTACCAGATTATTTTGATAATTACCACTTTGTAATACAGTTTGAGATATGGTCCTGCTAGGCTTCCTTCTTTCACACTTTTTCATTGATTCCCTTGATATTCTTGAGCTTTTGTTCTTCCAGATGAATTAAGGGCACCATACTTAAGGGGTAGTAGAAAGATGAAGACTGGGGTAGCTAGGCGATGCAGTGGATAAAGCACTGGCCCTTGATTCAGAAGGACCTGAGTTAAAATCCAGCCTGAGACACTTGACACTTCCTGGTTGTGTGACCCTGGGCAAGTCACTTAACCCTCATTGCGGCGAAGAAGAAGAAGAAGAAGAAGAAGAAGAAGAAGAAGAAGAAGAAGAAGAAGAAGAAGAAGAAGAAGAAGAAGAAGAAGAAGAAGAAGAAGAAGAAGAAGGAGGAGGAGGAGGAGGAGGAGGAGATGATGATGACGACGATGATGACAATGGAGAAAGATGAAGACCTAGTGAGGGACACATAAAGAAGGAGCAGTCTAACAGGTAGGAGAAGAATCAGAAGAGAGTAGGGTTAAAGAAGCAACATGAGGGGCAGCTAGGTGGCGCAGTGGATAAAGCACTGGCCTTGGATTCAGGAGGACCTGAGTTCAAATCCAACTTCAGACACTTGACACTTACTAGCTGTGTGACCCTGGGCAAGTCACTTAACCCCAATTGCCTCACAAGAAGAAGAAGAAGAAGAAGAAGAAGAAGAAGAAGAAGAAGAAGAAGAAGAAGAAGAAGAAGAAGAAGAAGAAGAAGAAGAAGCAGCAGCAGCAACATGAGGAGAGTCAAATTCAGGATGAGTCAAATACTACAAAAAAAGTCAAAGATGATAAGGTCCGGGAAAAAGCAATAGATTTGGCAATCATGTCATTGCTGATTTTTAAGAGAACAGTTCCAAAATGAGTGGTGGTAGTATCAGAAGACAGATAACAAGGGGTTGAGGAGTGGGTAGGTGGTCAAGAAGTAGAAACTAGGAGTGATCTTGCAGCTGAACTTTCTTTTCTATGCCATCACTATCAATTAGATTGTAAACTCTTTGAGAGAAGGAGCTCTCCATTATTTTTTCTATTTGTATTCTCGGTGCATGGCACACAGTAAGCACTTAATAAATGCTTTTTCATCCTTCTCTTCATTCATTCATTCATTCAAGAAGTGTAGAGTAGTCTTTCTAAGAATGTGGGAAGGAAGATGTAGAAAAATGGCTTGGGGAAATGGGAATAATGGTAAGGGAGGATTTTCTAAGCTTAAGGAGACCCAAGCGTGTTTTCAGGTACTGCAGATAGAACAAGTAGCTAGACATTGAAGAGAAGACAATGAGAGGGTATGGCTAATGGATCAAACTCCTGAAGGAGATAGGAAGGGATAGGATCAAAATACATTAGGGTTGGAGAGGGTGTTAACCTTGGCAAGGAGAGGAAACACTTATGAGATTAAAATAAATGAGGAGGGTATATGGATGAAGATTGTAAAGGGATTTTAAGTTGCAGAGTGGAAAATATGAAGGCACTCACTCACAATGATGGACTGAATCTTTTCAGTTAAGTAGCATTCTAGGTTTTCTGCTAAGAGACAGAAGAATGAAATGTAGCCAAGGGCTTGAAGAGAGAGAAGGAGATTTGGGATAGCTACTCCAATAAGCGTCATCTTCTGTGAAAGCTTTAAAGAAAGACATGGTGAGAGTTACATAAAATAGGAAGACCTGGAGGGGTTGTGATGTGTGCTGGTGGAGAAGAGGCATAGACTTCAATGAAAATGGGACCTTAGAGATCAATTGGTCCGATTTCATTTTATAGATTAGGAAACTAAGGTCCAGAGAGGGGAAGGAATTTGCCTATGGTCTAGAACTGGAATCCAGATGAAATCCACAGATCTATCCATTTATAAGATAAGAATCAATAAATTTTTTACTATTTTCCCTACCATATAATGTTCAGCTTAAGTTATAGAACTGAATAACAGTCTTTATATTTTATTTTTTCCATGAAGCAGAAAGTACCTTAGAGATATTCTCATTAAATTTCACATAATTCCTAGAAATAACAGCTCATATTTCTACAGTGTTCTATGGTTTACAAAACAATTTCCTGATGACAACCTGGCATGATAGGCAGCACAAGTGTTATTCTCATTTTACGGAGAGAAAAACTGAAAGTCGGCAAGTTAGAATGACTTGCCCAGGCACCCACCCAATCGTTATGTATTGAAAGGAGGCCTTCTGATGACATATCCAGAAATTTTTTCATCATGTTATAGATAGAAGAGAATTAGAATGCAAGTTCCATTACAGCAAGGACTGTCTTGCTTTTCTATTTGTATTCTCAACACTATTCTCAGTGCTTTGCACAGGGTAAGTGAATGTTTTTCATTCATTCATTCATTCATTCATTCATTCATTCATTCATTCATGACCATTCTATAAGTGAAAAACTGAGATATAGAGATGTTAACTGCTAAAATATTCCAAAGGATGCCAGTTCTACAGCTAGAGCAGTTTCCCCTAAAGGTAGTAGTGTTGTCATTTATTATCCAATGTTATTTAGTAAGTATTCATGTGGATCTGAATCATGGTATCTAAAGCATTTGAGGGTGATGGATTTTTTTTCCTTTTTATCTCTACCAATGCAGATCAGCTCTTCCTCTTCCATGTTTAGAAAGTGACTCAGATTCTGAGAGATTAAGTGATTTATCTGGGATATGTCAGAGACAAGACTTGAACCTAGGTCTTCTAGACTTCAAGGTCAGCCCCCTATTTACTAAACCAGTATTTCTCCAAGTGTGGTCTGGGTACCACTGGGGGTCCCTTAGATCCTTTCAGGGAGTCTGCAAGGTCAAAACTTTTCATAATAATACTAAGACATTTTAATTTCTAATATGGTAAATATTTATTGATATAACCCGTATAAACAAAAGTTCTGTGTGTGTGTATGAGTGTGTGAATCCACAATGATTTTTAGGAGTGTAAAGTTCAAGGATCGCTGAATTACCCTATGCTATATTCAATTAAAATCATTAAAATCACTATCATTAAAAAAAGAGTAGTAAGCCCATGAATGTATCCCAGCACGGCTACTCTATCATTTCTCTTTTTAACACACAGGAAAAAAGTAATATAAGGGTGGCAAGAACTTTGAACACAACTTAAACTAGTTTTGTTTTAAGAAAATGTTTCTTGACTTTCAAATCAAGATTGGGAAATATTAAATTAGATTCAATAAATACATATCACATTTCAAAATATTCTTCAATTCCATATTATAGTCCATTAAAGAACTGGGGTCCAAAGAAGAAAGAAGAGAGTGAGAATAGGAAAAAGTCAGAGGGGAGGAAGAAAGACTGATAGATAAAAGAGGAAATGGGAAAGATGAATGAATGGATTAAGAAAGAATTAAGTGCTTATTACATACAAAGTATTGTGCTAAATTCTGAGATACAAATAGAAAAGAAAAGTAGTTCTTGCTTTCAAGGAAATCACCTTGTAATGGGACAGAAAGCACAAAGGGAAGGTTTCAGTGGCAAATGACAGGGAAAGACCCCATGGTCCTTAGGGTGCAGCAGCAAAGCAGATGTTTAATCATGCCATTATTTAATGCCACTATTCCTAGGGCTCTTGGGTTCAGAGTTCTGGACCCCATCAGGGTCTGAGGGGAGGTGGTTGTCCAAGTGGTGGTAGTGCCTGGCACATGCTGCCTCCCTCTTCCTGTTTCAGCTAGTTTGGCCTAGCTGACCTATGTGTAGCATTTGTTTGGCCATTGGTGAAGATGGCCAACCCCTTTTCCACAAGAGTTGCTTTGCCCAGGTGATGGCTGTGAGGCTGGGTTGGAAGCATCACTGCTCTTCCCAGAGCTCCTCTGCCTATCTGTCTGTTGGTGGCAGTTGGTCAGAAATTGTTGTTGGTGACGATAAGGAAGAAGGATCCTATTTGCACAATGATTTCTCCCCTCACCGAAGGCTGTAGAAGTTGGGCTACAAGCAGGATTGGGGGGCATTGGTAATTCCCAAGGCTCTTGATTTCAGGGTCTTGATTTCTGTCCCCATTGAGGGCTGAAGCAGTTAGTCAAGGTGGTGTGGTGCTTTAAATTGCCTGAATACAGATAAATAGAAATTGTAGTGTGAAAGAGAGGGAAGATAAATAAGAAACAGAAAGTGTCAGATAGCCTGGGAGTTCAGAAGATTCTGAATTAGTAAACTAGTTCTATCATAGCTGCTCCTCATATGGATGTGTGTTTCAGACTGCTTGTCATCTCATCTAACCATCAATTGTTTACAAATCTTCCACTGTTTTTAGCCTTTAAAATATCTATAGCAGCAGTTCTTCTCTGGATAAAAGAGCCACAGCAGCCCACCAAGAGAGAAATTATTACCTGGGTTGCAGTTGTAGGACCAGACAAAGTAAATTGTTTCTTTTTATCCTTCTTCTATGGTATTCTATGCCCCACTGGTGACAAACAGGTGTCAGCTACTTTTATCTAGTCACATGTTTAATTTAGTTGGTGACTCTAGAAAGAAATCATACAAGACAAATTTTATTACAAGTAATATAGTTAAAATGCAATAAAAATTCATCATAATTTTTTTTCAAGCTTTAGCTATAACCCATAGCAAAGCAGTTGCCTAGGACACAAGACTAGGTGGATGAGAGGGCACAATGAAGAATACTTTAATATTATTCTTAATAAATGCACATCTTTTTAATGCCAAGAGATCCTCCTCTCCATGGCATATAGGTAAGTATTTTGTGTTAAGTCAAGTCACTTGTGTTATACTAAAGAGTCAAAACCTCTGGGTGACAGTAACCTACACAGGCATAATTTTCCAACCTTGTTTGGGGTTCACAAATGCCTTGTCTTGGCTCTGTCCCACAGTCAAAAAGTGCTGACACTAAAGAGAGATTAGATTGGATCTGCTTTGCCCCGGAAGGCAGAAATAAGACTAAAGGATGAATGTTATAGGGGGACAGGTTTTTGTTTGATATTACTCATAACTTGCTAATAACCTGAAGTGCAATATTTATATATAATTTTGTTATAGGCTTGGGGTACCTCAGAAGTTTTCTGGGGGAAATTAAGGAACCTTCTCCTTGAAACTAACCCAAAGGACAGACACACCTAAAGAGATAAGCAAAAATAACTCCAGTACAACTACCCTTCATTCCAGCCTCCCCCACCCCTTGAGGAGATAATCCTATTAGGCGTGGCTGTTGCAGAAGTGTCCGGAGGCGACAGAACAACAGCCCCTCACCAGACTGCTTCCAACCCACCACTTGATAAGGGGTGTCAGATGATCACCCATCTGACCACCATTGGTCCTCTATAAAAGTATCTACCTGTCTCCTGGTCAAGGAGAAAGGTATCTCAGTCATGCCTTCTCCTCATGAGAAGTCCAAGGACTTCTCTCTTGGTTTCCTTTCCCTAGGGCCTAAATAAAGTATTGTTTTATTCTAATTGGATTTCTGTGCAAGAAGGTGTAATTGTTTAAAGAGGAATTCCTAAGTACCCCTACCCCAACCCCCCACCAATTTCCCCCATAAACAATTTTAAGATTTGCCGAGCAATCTTCTGATAGCAAGATAGGTAGAGTTAAGTATTATACCTATTTCATAGATGAGGAAATTGAGGTTCTGAGAAGGTAAATGATTTGCCGATGATCCCATGAGGCTATATTTGAATTCAGGCTTCCTGACTCTGAATCTAGTGCGATATCTATCATATTACTTATGCCTCAACATAAGGAAAAAGTTCTTAATAAAAATGGTTGGGTTTAGAGGGAGGGGTTGAGGAGGGAGGAAATGATACAGTAAAGGATTGTGTAACTGGATGGAAGCTTTTAAGTAGAAGGCTAGGCTACGGACATTGTGGACCAGATTCACACTTCAGATAGGGTTTGGATTTAGGTGATTTCCAACATTTCTTCCTACTTTGCAATTCTATGAATTCATGATTATAAGGTTGATTGGTTTTTATACCAATTAATTCAGCCCAAATACACACTTGCCCCCACTCCTCACCTACCAAGCCCTTGGAAAGGACTGTGTGAGAAATAATTATTAATTATTGATATCTTGGGGGACTCAGTGATCTCCCTTTCTTTCTCAAGCACTTTCTCCCTCCACTCAAAGGAGACCAAGGTCTCCTTTCATCAAATCTCATCTGGGTCAAACTCAACCCAACCCTAAGATAACAAAGGATTCTTGGGTGGAGACAGATTCTTTTGCATAGATAATCTGAAGGACTTTACTGATGAGATTTGGCCAGGCAGTGAACCAGTTCTAGTTGGGTGGGTGGGTGCCGTCTCTCCATTTTCCTCTGATGTCAGTTTTACTTGAGTCACTATCCCCTCCCCTCATTTTAATATAACCCACCTCCAAATCATGTCAACCAATTAGATTTGATTATTATGTGATGGCCCTCCTACAGCGGGAAGGGTATAAGAACTGAGTCTTTGGTCTTTGGTTTGAGAGAGATTGTGAGCTCCTTGAAGGCAGGACTTGTTTTTGCTAATCCTCTTGAAGAAGGTGGGATTTGAGCTAAACCTTGAAGGAAGCCAGGGAAATCAGGAAGCAGAGGTGAGAAGGGAGGACATTCCCGGCATGGGGGCATAGCCAGCAAAATGGTATGGAATGGGGAGATGCAGTGTCATGTACCAGGAAGAGGAAGAGACCATGTAGCTATAGAGGAGTCAAAACTTTGCCTAAGGAACAAATTCTCTGAAAATTAGAATGGACCAAATAGAAATCAATGACTTCTTGAGGCAATAAGAAATCCTAAAGCAAAGTCAAAAGACTTTTGAAAAATAGAAAAATGGGAGTTTCCTCATAGTAAAAATAATTGACCTGGGAAACAGACTATGGAAGAAAAAAAATTAAGAATATTAGACCACCTTAACACCATCACACACAAAAGAGCCTAGACATCATACTTCAAGAAATCATGGGGGGAGCTAGGTGGCACAGTAGATGGAGCACCTGCCCTGGAGTCAGGATTGTAAGGATTATTTGAGATAATATGTGTAAAACTTATAAACATTAAGGAAGGGGGGGAGGGGCAGCTAGGTGGCACTGTGGATAGAGCACTGGCCCTGGAGTCAGGAGGACCTGAGTTCGAATGTAGCCTCAGACACTTGACACTTACTAGCTGTGTACCCTGAGAAAGTCATTTAACCCTCATTGCCCTGCAAAAAAAAAAAAAAATCATGAAGACAACTGCCCAGATCTCTTAGAACCAGAAGGTAAAGTAGAAATAGAAATAATCTAATACTTCCTGAAAGAAACCTCAAAATGAAAATTCCCAGGAACATGATAGCCAAAATCCAGAGCTTCTAGGTCAAAGAAGTTGCAGTCTGTGGGAGGAGATGGGATGGAATGGGATCACTTGAACAAGTAGAGGGGTTAGCCTTGGAAAGGAGTAAGGCCATTTCAACATGTGAGACAGGAGTGAAGGAGGAGAATGTGGCAGAAGGCACATGAGTGATAGAAGATAAGGAAGAGGGGAGAAGAAGGAGTTCATGGGGAATAAACTCACATTTTTTCTGTAAGATAAGAGGCAGTTTCTCCCCTGAGAGAACAAGTATGGAAGGGGAGCTATGGGAGGTTTGAGGAGGGATGAAAAGGTTTGGAAAGGCTGCCACTGACAGTGAGATACTGAGTGGATAAGGGAGGTATGGTAGGATTGCCTAGTAGCAGTGAATGCCCAGGCTGTATAACGTAGATTTGTAGTGGACACTATCAGAATGCCTGCGTGATTTTCTCCATCCTCATTTAGTAGTGTGTGTGTAAGAGTGAAGGCAATGAATGGTGAGAATGATTTAAGGCTGAGGCTTGGCTAGGCATAAGAAGGCTAGGAATTCAAGAGAGGACAGTGGAGAACTGAACTGGTTTACCAGGGGGGTCAGGATGGGGAGAAGAATAGAGAGATTGGCTATTTCAGGGGATATAGCCTAGGAGAAAATTGAGGAGGGGGTGTCAAAGAATTGGCGCTCACAGTATGGACCAAAAATAGAGTTCTGTAGGGGAAAGAAGGAAGGGAAGGAAGAGGGAGAGGTGAAAGTCAATAGATTATGGTCAGACAAGGGGATTTCAGAATTCTTGAACATGGAGGTAGTACATTTGTGGGTAATGGCAAGATCAAGGGCATGACTGTGTGTGGCTGAGGTGGGGTGGAGGAATACCTCATGGGAAGTGAGTGCTTAGAGTATTTAGGGGGTCAAACATACAGTTTGAAGTCCCCTAGTATGAGGGCAGGATTTGGGGAAGACCGAAAAATTGTGAGCCAGGTACCAAAATCATTGAGGAAGAAGAGTGGCTTGGGGGTCTATAGACAATAGCTATAAGGATTTTTTTTTTTTGGTGTTAGATATGAATAGCATGGACCTCAAAGGAAGAGAGGTTACCTTGTGTTGGAGGTAGGAGGAAAACCTGGAAGTGACAGTGGGGAGCAAAGAATATTCTGACTCCCCTGCCTTGACTAGAAAGAATGTAAGTACATCTAGTACTGGGAAGAATGGCCAGGGATGCTGAGTCATAGAAAAAGTGGGAAAGGAAAAGATTTAAGAAGTTTGTTGGGACAGGCATTCCAGAGGACACAGTGGAAGGGGTGGGTGGAGTTAGTTTGAACCTTTGGGGTGGAAAAAATGAGGATGAGGAATCCAGTAGTGGCTAATGGCAGAATAGGGTTTGGAAGATGATCTACAGGAGGAGTTCAGAGTCACTGGGCTGAGAAGAGTATGACCACGTATGAAAATGTTCATCATTGAGTGGAGGCTGTCCCTCCTCTAACCTCAAAGAACAGGTGCAGAAGGAGATGGGAGGCCTGAAGTCAAAAGCAGAGTTGGCTCTTCTTTGCACCAGAGGCTCTCCACTTTCCAGTTGGGAGATTCGGGTAGCAGGAGATGGAAGTCGAGTGGTTGCTTTGAGGCATTTGGAAAGCACCTGGTTCTGCCCCTTGTAGCCTTCCCTCAGGAGACACACTGTACATCTCTCAGTAGAAGAGGGAAGGCACTGGGTGCTGGGGCTTGGTTTTTCTTTTGTACTCAACTGGGGGATGGAGGTGGTAAGGGTGAGAGAGAGAGAAGGCAGATTTTTGCTGACTGAAAAAAAAATAGAACCAAAAAAAAAAAAGAGTAAGAGGGGAAGAAATGGTGGTTCTTAGTGTAGATTCATTTCTCAAGGAATTTATCTGGGAAGGGGAGGGGAGACATGGGACAAGTGCTAGTAGGGATGATCAGATTAAACAAGGATTTTTTTTTTAAGTATAGGGGAAACAGGCATTTTGGTAAGCTATAGAAAAGGATCCAGTGGACAGAGAGAAATTGAAGATTGTGTGTGTGTGTGTGTGAGAGAGACAGACAGACAGACAGACACAGAGACAGAGAGACAGAACGAGAGAGAGAGAGAGAGAGAGAGAGAGAGAGAGAGAGAGAGAGAGAGAGAGAGAAAAGGAATGTTAGTGGGTGCAGTTTTCTGAAGATATGAGAAGATTAAATCAAGGATGCATGTAGAGGAGTTTGCCTTGATTTCAGAAGAAAGGGTTAGTGAAGGAGGAAGTAGTAGGGAAAGATATTTGAGTGACATGAGATTATGAGATGAGGAGGAAGAAGAGGGAGCTCTCAGCAAATGGCCTCAATTTTTTCAGTAAAGTATGAGGAAAAGTCCTCAGCAGAGAGGGCTGGGGGAGAGGGTTCAGTGGGAGACTTGAGGAGAGACTAAGAGTTTTGGAACAGCTGCCATTGTGATTGGGATAGAGAATCAATTAGGGAGGTGTAAAATGATTGTCTTGCTTCAGTGAGGGCCCAGTTGAGATTATGTAATATAATTTATAGTGGAGCCAATCAACATGGTTTCTCAATTTTTCTCCAGTTCCATTCATGAATAGGAGTGAAGGAGGCAGATGGTGGGAGCAATCTAGGGTTTGGGCTTGGCAAGGCCTAATCGGTGACAAATCTACTAAAACCCCCAGATTTTTTTTTCAAGGAAATGATAGCCTAACTCTTTTGGAAAGAAAAATGCTTTAATGTATGTAATTTTAGCCTAAAAATTATGAGCTAAGCAAAAGATTTGTTTGCTAAATTAATCCTAGGCTATTGGAATTAGAGAAACTATATGAAACCTGAAGGGAGTAGTAGTAGGTCAACTGCAAGGAAGGGGCACAGGAAATCACTGAATTTTTAGTGCCAGAAGTAACCCTATTTATCATCCAGTTTATCTTGACAATTTTTCAAAGAAGATAATAAATTTATGGAACTCGTTATCCAGAGTCCTTATAGACTGAAAGCATAAATATGTGTGAGAAAGTTTTAGATGAAGCAAATTAATGGATAGTAGACTGATAATAGGCTGAGGGGAGTTAGAAATGGAAGGATCTTGTTTACCAACTATCTTGCTTTTCCACAATTATTGTGTCAGAAACACAAAAATTGGGCTAAAAAAGACCACTATGACACTATGACTCACTATTACACTATTACACTTCTTTCACTTTTATTTTAGAATGCTCTGGCCCTATCCAGGTTTATATTGGTGCAAAATAATTCCAAAGAGGTTATTTAATTCTCCTTTGCCTTAATATTTTTATTGTCCTGGGTTAAAATCTCATGGAATCTTATCAATATATGTTTTACTAAAGGCCAACAGAAAGAAATGGTGATTCCACATTTCACAGTATCTAAGACAGACCTGTAGTAAGTCACAGAGGGTCATTTAGAATACCTTTGTAAATATCAGACCCCAGCTGGGAGTGTCCCAACCTACACTCCCATAGCTCCTAAGTATGGTAAGAGAAGCACCATTCTAAGGACTCAATCATGTTTACTCTTGCTTTGGTGTATCTGACTTGGTCCTCAGAAGACATAGCTTTGAGTTCCAGCTCTACCACTTATAGATTGCATGACTCCTTACCCTCTTTGTGCCTCAGTTTCCTCATTTGTTAAATGGGGGTTAATAATCCATTACCTGCCCACAGGACTGTTGTGAGGAAAGTGTTCTGTAAACTAAATATAAGGACTATTCTTACATTCTTATGTACCTGGAAGTCCTGCTCAATCCCCTAATTGAGATATGGCTATAACCTTGGGTCTCCAAAGGCTATGGTGTGGAACAGAAGCTCTGGCAGGTTTTACCAAGCTAGAACAACTTAGAGTAATGTCTTGCCAGGCTGAATCTACTGGTTGAGTGCCAGTCTAACCCAGAATGGAGAGGCATGTCACCAGTAGGTTGGCTGTTAGGTGATGACTTCTTTGGCCATGGAAACCATGAAATAAAGAAAAAAATGTTAAGATGGCCTAAAGTCCTGTGTGGTCATCTTCTATTAACATTTCTGGGGCTCTGAACACAATTCTTGCATACTGCCCAAATTAGAGCCATTTAACAGTTCTAAGAATTTTGGTGGGAAGAACTTATTCTGGGCCCCCAATAACTGTGGCTTATAGCACCTTCAGGAGCAGTTGGTAGGTTGCATCTCCACAAGGATTGATTGCTGATGGCTGAGGGCACTGGACTGGAAGCATTGCTTTAAAAGGCTCTTGGGTTCAGGGTCCTGGGCTTTCTTAACCAAGGTCTGAGGGGAAGTGATGGTCAAGGTGATGATGATGGTTTGACTTGACTCATACCCGCTTCCTCCTGTCTCTCCCTACAGGTGTTTTTCTGCTTCAGCTAGGTTTGCCTGCCAGAGTGGAGAAAAGTAGTAGAGATAGCAGCAGATAAATGGGTGGATGTTGAGGTGCTCCTTCCCTCATGCCTCCCTAACTTCCTAGATGGAGGAGGCTTACTCCTTGCTCCTTATTACCAGTTCTAGACTGTCTTTGTCACCATTTCTTAGCAACTGTTCCCCTTTACAGGTTCACTCTGTCCATAGCAGTCCAGATGCTTGTTATAGCTCTCCATCAGCCTCTAGATTATTTGATCCTTTTTCAGGGAGTTCAGTATCTGGCTCACAGTCTTCCTTTCCACCATAACTCATACCCTTTGGGCCTTGAGCAAACACATTGATATTTCCTCAAGTATCTTAGTCTTCTAGTTCATCAACCTCAATTCTTTGCTCTTGGTTGCCATTTTCAGACTTTCTCTCTATCTACCACCATCTTTCCTTCTTTGAGGTTCATGTTATTCAAATTTATCACCCAATCTAGTTCTTGTCATCCTTTATCTGTTTATACCCAGGAGATTCTCTTGCCCTCATATTAGGGGACTTCAACAAACATATTAGTGATTCCCAAAATATCATAATGTCCCAGTTCTTCAGTCTATTCAGTTCCCATGAAATACTCCTCTACTCCAAGCTCGCCAAGTCATGCTGACTGGGTCCACTACAAATCTGCTATCAAATCTCAACTAAGCCCTCACTGAAGCACAGACATCTCTCAAATCGAATCACTATCCCACACTCTATATGGGCTGTTACAAACCTTCTTGTCTTTTCCTCTATCTTCCCATGGCACTCTCTCCCCTACCCTCTCAGCTAAGGACCAAAGTTCCTATTTCACAGAAAAAATTCAGGCCATTTGCTGAGATCTTCCTCTTCATCTCACATCACTTAGATTTTATCCCTCTACTATCTCCTACTTGATTCTTGTTTGGGGTGAAAAAGCGGCCCTTCTCCTTACTAAGGCAACCCCCTATACATGTGTCCTGGGTTCCTTCCCCTCTTCTCCATGAGATTGTCCTCACTAACATTTCTACTCTCTCTCTAACCTTTGATCCTTCTCTATCTCCTGGCTCTTTCGATGATGCCTACAAACAAGCCCATGTTTCTTCCATCCTTAGAAAACTCTTGCTTGATCAGATCAGGGTCTACTCAGTGCGGGCATCCTTTATACATATTGTAACTCTATTACAAGGTAAGCTTGTGATGTAGCTTGATTAGAAGGTAGCAGCAGGTGGAGCAGAATCTCAAGTTTTTTCTTAGAGGACTTGTACATTCCAATTCATATTATAATCAACTATCCTAGTCATCATCTTCATCAACAGAGAGCATATGCTGAGGCCCTACTACATAGAAGTCATTGTAGCAGGCCTTGGGGATTTAAAAAGGCTTATCTATAGCACATGATTTCTGTTTTTGAGGGAATAACAAGATCTAGTTGGAGAGATAGGGAATGTCTACAATACATGGTAGTATGTATTAAATGCAAGGTGAGTTGTACAGACAATAAATGTGTGAGGAATTCAGAGGAAGGGATGATAAGTGGTGCCAGGAACAGTCAAAAAAGTCTCCAAAGAAAAGCTGGTATGTGAGTTGGGCCTCATGTACCACCAATATTTAGAGGGCACCTATTGTATTCTCAGCTCTATGCTAGTTTGGAAGGAGTTAGAAGATATATTGTATTGAACACTGGTTCTGGAATAGGAAGATATGAGTTTGAATCCCTCACTGAGAGTCACATAGTGTGTGTGATCTTATTTTCTTAGCCTTAGTTTCCCAATATATAAAATGGGTATAATAGTACTTACCTCACAGGATTATTGCAAGGGTCAAATGAGATAATATATGCAAATTACTTTGTAACCTTAAAGGGGAATATAAATGTCAGTTATAATTATTAACAATAGAGATGCAATAAAAGTATAAGGCATTCTCTTAGGCACTGTGAAAGCACTGGGGATACAGAGAAAGGCAAAAAAACCCCAAAACCCCAAAACTCAAACCCCAAACCCCCTGCTCTTAAGAAGCTCATAGTTTAAGGGGCAGCTAGGTGGCTCTGGAGTCAGGAGAACCTGAGTTCAAATTCAGCCTCAGACACTTGGCAACTTACTAGCTGTGTGACCCTGGGCAAGTCACTTAACCCCAATTGCCTCACAAAAAAAGAGAAAAAAAGCAGCTCATAGTTTAATTTAGGAGACAACAAGCAAATAACTGTGTACAGATAAAATATATATGGGTTAATTGGAGATCATCAACAGAGGGAAGGTGCTAACATTAACGTGGATCAGGAAAGGCTTCTTGCAGGAGGTAGAATTGTAGATGGGATGTTAAGAAAGCAAGAGAAGCCAGGTAACAGAGATAAGGAGGAAAAGAATTCCAGCCGTGGGGAACTGGCAGAGAGAATGTACAAGGTTGGGAGATGGATGAGAGGAACAGCAAGGAGGCCAGTGTCACTGGACAGAAGAGTATCTGGGGTGGAGTAGGGGCATAAGGTATATAAATAAGGGTGTTCTGGAGATAGCTCTAATGAGAGAGAGCCAATTGTTAAATTTTTAGCACCAGCATTTACACTCAGGAATGAGCAATTACTCCAAATTAAGGTTTTATTTATCATTTTGTTGATTTAATAGACTTAAGAAAGTGTTACTAATGCAGATTAAACATAAAAGTATGTACGCATACATTTCCCTCCCAGAAAGTTGGGTTGTTAACATGTACCCCAACATCTCTGTATTCCTCTATAGGTATTACTTGAGTTCAGGAGTATAGTAGAAGGCTCAAGGAATCATCACCAGACTGGAGGCTGATAATAATAAATGGCATTTCTTTAGTGCTTTCAGGTTTGAAAAGTGTTTTACGTCCACTATCTAATTTGAGCCTCCCAACACCCATGAGTATAAGAATACTGGAAAGGTATGAGGGGGCCAGGTTATGAAGGGCTTTGAATGCCAAACACAATTTTCTATTTGATCCTGGAGGGGAGAGGAAGCCACTGGAATTGATTAAGTAGGGGAGAGGTAACATGGTCACACCTGGGCTTTGGGAAGATCGTGGACTGGAGCATGGACTGAAGTGGGAAGAAACTTGAGGCAGGGAGACCAATCAGCAGGCTACTGCAATAACATCACAGGCTCGAGGAGAGGAGGGTCTGCACCAGGGTGGGGCATGTTTGAGGAGACAAAGATGCAGAGGAGAGAGATGTTACAAAGATAGAATTGACAAGATTTGGCACCAGATTGGCTATGGGATGATGAGAGAGATGAGGAGTTGATGATCACACCTTTTGAGCTTGGATGACTGGGTGGTGCTCTCAACAGTAACAGGAAGATGAGTTTAGGTGGAGAGATGGAACTTCACCGCCTAGCACAGGGCAACTGGGCTTGTGTTCCAGACAGCAAGATCCCATGCAATACTTCCTCATGGCTCTCTTGAAGGAGCCCTTTCCATCAATCAAGGTAGGGTGGACGGTGCTCCCCTCCCAACTCCATATAGAACTGGTGACTCATCCAAGATAAGTTGCCTGGCCTGGGGACCCCGTGCCAGATTCACAGATTTGTGTGAGATCATTGTGGAAGGTGGTTTGCTTTTGACCTCACTGAGCTCCTGCCACCTGAGTACACTCAACTCTGGCTCTCTCTAATAACCATCTTCTGCTCTTCCTTCCTTCAACAAGTATTAATTAAGCCTCTACTATGTGTTAGGCATCAGGGATACAAAGACAAAATTCAATTAGGGTTCCCTTAGGTGCTTGCATTCTTTGGGGGAGGGATGAGAAACATGTACATAGCAAATTAAATGCAAAAAAAAATGCTAAGTTGTTTTTTTGTGGGGGAGAGCTCTAGCAACTTTCTTTAGGAAATAACATTTGAACTGATCTGAGCTGTGGTGAGCATGGAGTGCTTTCTAATTATGGAGGGAGGGTAAACAGTCTTGGCAAAGGAACAGAAATGGAATGTGGTGTCCTGGGGACTGCAAGTAGTCCGGCTTGGTGAGAACCTGGAGTAGTAGAATGCTTGATGGGGAGGGAAATCGACCTTCTTTTTTGGTGCAGTGGAAAGATCACTGGATTTCGTCAGAGGATCTGAGTTTGAATCCTGACTTTACCACACCCTGGTTGTGACTCTCTGGCACAGTTCAGCTCTCAGGGCCTTGGTATCCTCATCTTTGAAGGGAGGGAGGTAGAGTAGGTGACCTCTGAGGCCCCTTCCAGCTCTAAATAGATGCTAGATTGATTCTTCAATGATATCTTCCTTTTTCTGGAACTTACCTTTCTCATGAAGACTTGGCACTCTCTCCAGGGTTGGCTTGCTCCCTCTATCACACTCTCTGACACAAAGGGCCAGGAGGCAGAGTTAGCATCCTTCTTCCCCCCCTCCCCTGTCCACAGCCCTCCACCATCACTCAGCATTTCACTTTCAAAGTTGACCATTTATTCCAGTCTGTACAGATCCTTATTGCTGATGTCTTGGGATCTCCACATCCCTCTTCCTCTTTCCTGTTAAGTTCAATATCTACTCCATGGTTGGCTCCATGACATAACCCTTGCCTTCCAATTCTCCAGCCTCCTCAAAAGCATTACCTCTGTGCTGGTTTATCACAACTTGATATGAGTTACCCTACCTTAGAATATTTCTCACCCCTAACACAGACACACATGTGCCCACCTCATGGCTTTCCTCTCTCTCAACTGAATTTACCCCAGGTGCTAGAATTTCTAGTTATGACTATAACACTAGTTGGCTTTTACAGACTGATTCATGATTGGAAATCCCTTTATTGGCATCTTATTTGCTACATCCCTGTCAGATATGGAGCAGCAAGTCACAGTATCCCTACTTTACAGATGAGGAAACTTGGTGTCAAAGATGGGCTTCCCCATTTGTAAGTGACTCGCTCAAGGTCACACAGCTAACACATGCAGGAATCGGTATGCAAGCCCAAGCTTTACAGTAACTCTCAAGTCCAAGCACATTTTCCATTAAATCATGCTAAAGGCTTTGCTTCTAAGGAGACTGCAATTAATGGAGAGGCGAGGCTCAGATAAATGCAAAAGGAGTTGCAACAGGAGATAGAATATATGCTGTGCTGCACATCACAGACCTGTTTGAGGTGGAGGAGTAGGAATAAAGTGCTTGGGGAGAGGGTGCTCAGAGAAGTGGGAGATGACATGCCGGCGGGAGAAGGCTGCGTGGAGAAGGTGGCATATGAATGGGACATTAAAGGAAATGTGAGGAAGACCCATTCCCAAAGTCCTGATAAGGAGAGTCATTTTAGGTAACTGGGAAACTGAAAAGAGACCAAGGTAGAGGGGACAACAGGTCAGAGAGGGACTGCACTTGAACTCAAAGAGCATCGGATGCTTTGGAGTCGGTCCTAGCCCTGGCTAGATGCCACCTTAAAGAAGGCACTTGAGCTGGGACTCAGTTTCCTCATCTGCAAAATGGGGATGATAACACTTGCATCTTCATTTTCAAAAAGGGCTGCGAGGAAAGCACTTTGTCAAGAGTTTGTTGCTGTGTTTGAGCGCCGATGCTAGCTAGCCACACGGCTGCTTCCAGTGACACTGAAGCCTAATTCAACTCTCAATGCCTCAGTTTCCCCATCTGTTAAAAAAGAGAGACATCAGCTCTTTCTTTTTCTTAGCCCCTGCACGACCTAAAGGATATCTGGAGGTAGAAAAAAACGCTCCCAATTGCTGGTCTCCCTCCTCACTAAGTCCTCCTCCCACTTTGGCTTTGGCCTTTTGTACCGGCCTCACGTGACCCTCTAGGCGGCTGTTTCTCTCCCCCCCACCCCCCACCTCGCCACGCCCCGCCCTCTGGCCCTTCCCCCTGCGAGGCGCCTTCGCCCTCCCGGCTCTTCCGGCTCCCCGGCCTCTCCCCCCCTCTAGCGCTCACCCTTCCTCCCTCCTCCCCCTCCGCGCCTTTCCGGCTCTTCCCACTCTCTACCCCCGCCCCCCGTCCCCTCCACGACCGCCGTTCCCTCGCGACCGTCCCCCTCCCCCCGCGGCTGTTCCGCCGCCCCGCCTCCCCTCCCCCCGCCCCAAGCTCACTGTCTCCAAGATGGCGGCCGTGTCAGTTTGGGGCATCTCCGCCGTCCGGCCCGGGGCCCCGGGATCCAGGCTCTTCACCGCCTCGGTAAGTAGCTGTGGAGCCACCCGGTGCCGCCTCCCGCCGCCGAGTCCGCGGCTGAGCCGCCTCGGGACCCACCTGGCCGCCCCTCGGGGTCCGCGGGCGGCTGCAGGCCCCGCCGCGGCCTGCGCCGCCTCCCGCTGCTCTGCGCCAGGCCTCGGGCCGGGGCGCCACGGCCGCCCCCTCGCGCCGAGCCGGCTCCCGGCTTCCCCAGCCGCTCCTCCGCGCGCCGGGCTGCCTGCACCCGGTCCAGGCCCCGACCCCGGTCCCGCGTTGCTCGGGCCCTCCGCCCTGCCACCCGCCGGCCGGGCCCGGGTCCCGGCCCCAGGCCCGGGGGAAGGGAGCGAGCGAGCGGGCGATCGAGCGAGCGGGCGGACGGGCGGGCGGCGCAGGCCTCGGAGCCGCAGGCTGGGCCGGGCTAGCTCGGGGATCCCTCTCCGCTGGCCTTGCCTCCGCCTTCTCCCGCCTCCCGCCAGCCGACTCAGCCCCGGGCTTCCCTGTCCGCGGCTCGGCGGCCGGTGCCCGGCGCGGCCGGGATTGTCCGGGGACAGGGGCCGGGCAGCGGGGGGCGGGTGACAGGCGGGCGGCTGTTGTGGTGCGGAGGAGGCAGCACGTGTGTTGTGGTGTCTGTCGGGCTGTCAGTCCCCGTCCGGGCGGGCGGGCGGCGGGGGCGGCGGGCAGGGGCTGCCTGTCAACGCCGAGCTCGAGCTCCGAGGGGAACTGTCCGACCTGTCAGACCCTCCCGGAAGCCCGGGCATGCCCTGCCCCGAGAGGCGCTGCCGGGCTCCCGGGCGGGCGCGGGGATCCGGAGCACCGGAGGTGTTGGGGAATGGGGGATGCTGCTCCACGTGATTTCATTGTTAACTTACTCTTCTGTTTCTGTTTTGACCTGATGGGAAGGGCGAAATGACTCGTTAGCAAGTAGCAGGGCTTGTCATTTAAAGTTTGTAAAGTTGTCCTTCCCTCTTTCTTTAAAAAGGGGGGGTTAGCGGGGCGGGACTGTGAGTGGTGATGCTCTTCCAGGTGAAGTGCGGTACTTGGAGATGTATGGGCATCAAGTTTGGAGACACTCGGCATCCAGAAGGCATGGAAACGAAAGGAAACCCTTGTAGGAAGATCTGAGTAGTTGTCATTCTTTTGCTTACCTGCATAGTTGGAGCCGGTGAATTCCCAGTTTCTTAACATCAATCTAAAGCTTCTTTATGATCAAATTTACTGGGCTGATTCCTGTTGTATTATTATTTTTTTTGCCTCACCGAAATGAGAAGCATGTCTCTCAGCCTCCCCCGCGGCCCCCCCCCCCAAAACAATACCTTGGTGGGTTGAGAAGAATTGAATACCTTTTCTTCTTATATGTATGTCAGTACTTTGTCTTTTGGAGGTAATCATTTGTCTCCTTTTTACTTTAATGTTTTAATTAAAAATAGTTGCTGAGGACACTTTTTTCTGTTTACATTTACAGTGTAATTTCTAAGTGTTTGATGAGACACTAATACTAATACTTTAAGCCTCAGCTTTAAGTAAAAACTTTTCTTTTAGGGGATGCCAATGTAGATTTAAAATGTATTATTTTTACAATTTCCAAAATTATTAGCAAGAAAAGAATAACATAGAATTTGACTCAGTAGAGGCAATATTGGTGTGTTTTAATCTGTTAGTCTAGGGCATGTTCTGGTCTGGACAGTAGCCTGGGAGTCTTGAAGTCATATTTGTATGACTTCTTTCTCTCTTATTATATGTTCAAACCCGTCATTAAATTTTTTCTGTGCTCTACAGTTGACATGGAGGTTATTCCCCAGCCTTATCACTGACATTTCTTTGATCCTGGACTTAACATTTCTGAATTTTACCTGCAGACTAGGTGATAATCTTTCCCTTTAGATAGCTATTAGGTCATGTCTAACTGATGGTTCATAGTTTCTGAGTTTTTATAGAAGTTTAGAATAAATTAAACAACTACTTGTAAAGTATTTTAAGCATTCGGAAGTACTAAAAATGTTTTTTGTCTTGACTTTTATTACTTTAGCTAAGTTGTATTCAGTGTTGTTGCTTCCGTTTAGGACACATAATAGTATTGTACTTGAAACAAGATTTGAACTTGTTTCGTATAAATCATGTTTCCTGTTTCTTCTAATGTGTGAAGTAGCAAAGTTTTAAAAGTTTGACTATGCATTGATTGAGTGATATAACCAGTTTAAAAATTCTGGAATTTTTTTGGAGATGGAAGATTCACTGTTGATTTCATTGCAGGATTCTTTCTACTAAATCTGTCCATTTGCTGAAGTATCGAATGTTTTCTTGGGGGAAGATATCAAGGAGCAGCTCAGTTGCAATTCACAGACTGGTGAGCAGGGGGTTGTAGAAGATAGCATAGCTGGCACCCCTCACAGAACCCCATATTCAATGATTATTTCCAAATTGTTACTGCCTTTTTGTTGGTGTACAGGATTGATTTGCAACATTTTGACTAGAAACATAATATATCAACACTGTACTAGGCACATAGGTGCTTATTAAATACTTGATACCTATCTGTTTACATATATTTGTACCTTTTGGACAGACTGATAGAAAACTGACACTTTGATTTTCTTTCAGGTGTAAAGTACACATTTTTCTCGTGAGTCTGGACATCAAAAGGAGCTGTGAGATGATCTGATTTCTTACACCTTTTGAGGAAAACCTGTTTCTGCAGTACTCTTTAGGGATCTATTGGGAAGTATGCAGACATTTCAAATATTAGATTGGTTTGGTTTTTAAAGTAGAAGCAGAAAAGTGTTCTTGTTTGTGAAAGGAGAAGGGATTCAGGCCAGAAAACTGTATGCTATGGTTAACTGGTTCCCAGCCTCCGAGAATCTTTTTTTCCATGGTGTGAAACATATTCAGCATCAGGATAAGGGATAACGACTCTATGGATATACAGAATTCTTCACCATGGTAAAACTCGCTAACCCGCTGTATACGGAGTGGATTTTGGAGGCGATTAAAAAAGTGAAGAAGCAAAAACAGCGTCCTTCAGAAGAGAGGATATGCAATGCAGTGTCTTCGTCCCATGGTTTGGACCGGAAAACTGTTTTAGAACAATTGGAATTGAGTGTTAAAGATGGAACAATTTTAAAAGTCTCAAATAAAGGACTCAATTCCTACAAAGATCCTGATAATCCTGGGCGAATAGCACTTCCTAAACCTCGGAACCATGGAAAGTTGGATGGCAAACAAAATGTGGATTGGAATAAACTTATCAAACGGGCAGTTGAAGGCTTGGCCGAGTCCAGCGGTTCAACCTTGAAGAACATCGAACGTTTTTTGAAAGGTCAGAAAGATGTGTCTGCATTGTTTGGGGGCAGTGCTGCCTCTGTCTTTCACCAGCAGTTACGATTGGCTGTCAAACGTGCCGTTGGCCACGGCAGACTACTTAAAGATGGACCTCTTTATAGGCTCAACACTAAAGCGGCCAGTGTGGATGGGAAAGAGAGTTGTGAGTCTCTTTCCTGTCTACCTCCTGTGTCTCTCCTTCCTCATGAAAAGGATAAGGTAAGTGTCATGCATTAGCATCCTTTTATAGCTGATAAAAAATGCAAATACACATAAGGATGCAAGTACACATAACTGGCCAAGTGTATTTTTGTGTAACATTGGGATCTGGGATCCTTTTGCAGTTATCAAGCCTGTGTTTTGTTTCCCTTGGGTAAGTTCTATGTGGGATCATTAATAGATAATAATTTTTCTTATATTTGGAAATATATTGTTATGAATCAGTTGGGGAGTAATGATGATAATATTCTCCCTAAAAATGCCCATTTTCTTGGGTAGTTAGATTGTCATTAAAAAGGAAAACAAAACTTTAAAACTTCTGAGATGTAGTTCCTTGGATCTGTTTTGATCTGGAAGATGAGCTGCTAATCATTGGATATCAGAGAGTGAAGGAATTCTAAATCTGAAACCTGTGCTGAGTGTCATGCTTATACTGAAATTGTGACTGACTCTCATGGCAAAGAGGAGTAATATCTAAGGAAATTTTGCCTTTTGGTCATACTGTGGTTTTCAATGTCAGTCTTAGTAAGTGTTTTGCTCCCTTTATTGTGGATTTTGCTACCGTGTAAGATTTTTCAAAATCCTGTTTTAATTTATTTGTAGTACATGAGGTACTTAAATATACTAGTGATTTGGAGATGCAATGGAAATGTGTTTTTTTTAGTATAGACTTTTTTGCATTTCACAACAGAGTAACTGAAAGTATATCTTCTTTGAGTAAATTCTGTTTGTGAAAATTTCAAGGATAGGGGCAGCTAGGTGGCGCAGTGGATAGAGCACTGGCCCTGGAGTCAGGAGTACCTGAGTTCAGATCCTGCCTCAGACACTTAACACTTACTAGCTGTGTGACCCTGGGCAAGTCACTTAACCCCAATTGCCTCACTAAAAAAAAAAAAATTTCAAGGATAACAATGTAGGGATGATTTGAACGTGTTTCCTTAACTGTATGTATGTTTCATTTATTTTCTAGATTGTTAGCTCTACAAAATGAAATCTACTTTTAGAATTTACACATGACACAAATTAGTATAAAAAGTTTCATTTTACTTAAAACCTTGGAGACTACCTCTAGGATCAAGTGAAAAACTGAATGAGTAGGGGCAGCTAGGTGGCGCAGTGGATAAAGGACTGGCCCTGGATTCAGGAGTACCTGCGTTCAAATCTAGCCTCAGACACTTGACACTTACTAGCTGTGTGACCCTGGGCAAGTCACTTAACCCCCATTGCCCCGCAAAAAAACCCAAAACAAAATAAAACAAAACTGAATGAGTATAAAAATATCTGTGATTTGACCTAAATTAGTGCTAGGTGTTATGGCCCACCATGTGCAGGTTTTTAAAAAGCAATCCAAAGGTTGTTTTGTTGATTAATCTAAGCAGAATTTGTTTTAACCGTTCCATTTAACTCTGATAGAATTTTCAAAATCCATTTATGGTTCACTTTCCCCATACACTTTGAAACGGTACCGTTATTTTTACCTTATTTTTACTGCTTTTAGCCTCAAAAGTCAATCTAGTTGAGTCAAAAAATGGAAATGTTAAATATCCATTCATATTATTATAGTTATACATCATTTGAACACATGTTGAATATGTAGTAAAAATTCAGGGTGAGCAAAGAATTGAAATATTTCATTCCATATTTCAATGGAATAAGAACTTTTCACCTGTAAGAAGCATGGTCAGATTTGAAGAATAATGGCAAAATTTAGATGAAGGAAATCTTGAACATTGCTATTGCCACTGAATGATCCATATGTGGAAGTAATTTGTAGTTTGTTCATGTTAATTTTTCATTCTATGTTTCAATATATTTGTGTTATTATTTTTTATGGGGGAAGTTTAGCCGTCGGTGACTTGTCATAACCATGAGCACATCAGACAGTTGGTTTTCTTTATTTCCTTTTTTTTTTTTGTTTAGGCAATTGGGGTTAAGTGACTTGACAGCTAGTAAGTGTCAAGTGTCTGAGGCCGGATTTCAACTCAGGTTCTCCTGAATCCAGGGCCAGTGCTTTATCCACTGCACCACCTAGCTGCTCCATGTGTTATTATTATTAATATTAACAAAAGAAACTATATACAGATCAAATAAAAGTGGTGTTTATCCTATGAGTTAGTACAAGAGAGAATCTTTAGAACCCAAAGGCTATAAAGTTAGAAGAGACTTTATGGATTATCTTATTCAATGTCCTCATTTTATAGTTGAGGAAACTGAGATTTAGAGCAGCTGCTTACCCAAGGTCTCTTAGCTAACTAGTGACAAACTGGGACCAGAAACCTGTTTGTTTTTTTTTCTTCTAACTCATTCCACTACATCCTGCTCTAGGTATTTTACAGATGAAGAAACTGAGACACCAAAAAATGTGTAGAATCAATGTTTTTAAAGATTTGTTTTTGTAGTTTGCTCAAGGTAATGCACAGCTGAGGACAAGGCCTCTAAATTATGATCCTGACTGAGCTTCACGTTCCAGGAACCAGCAGGACCACTAAGCAGGGAAATGAATAGTCTTAAAAGGTCATTATTGAAGACTGTATGGTCCTTGAGGACAGAGACTCTGTCATTTTTCCTCTTTGTATCCCCAGCACCTCAGGTGGTCCCTTCCATATGGTGGAAACTCTTAATAATTGTATATCGAATTGAATTATCGTGAGTGTTCTTTTCAAGGGAAATGTTCCATTAACCAAGTTTATATGATTTGAGTGCCTTTTTTTGCCATCTCCTTTTTCCTAAATTGTTGTATTGCTGAGAGAGCATTTAGAGTCTCACAGGATACGGCTTTGATTTCTGGTTGTTATATTGTTGGCTGAAGAACCTTAGGCAAGTCACTTAACTTTTCTGAGCCAGACTTTCTTCAGTTGTAAAATGGATATGATAATTCTACTACCTACCTCATTGGGTTGTTGCTAAGTTAATTGTTTTGTAAATCTTAAAGTACTATATGAGATATTGATTTGATATTGCTTAGTAGTCCTTGCAAAGTTTAACTTGGTAGGTAGGACTCATTCATATGGTTGAGCAAGAAATATTTACTTTTTTTTTTTTTTTGGTGAGACAATTGGGGTTAAGTGACTTGCCCAGGGTCACACAGCTAGTAAGTGTTAAGTGTCTGAGGCCGGATTTGAACTTAGGTCCTCCTGAATCCAGGGCTGGTGCTCTATCCACTGCGCCATCTAGTTGCCCCTTATTTACACTTTTTTGTATCACTTCAACACTATTAAATGCTGAGTTGACAGAATTTGGACATGAAAAAAAATTTCAAGTTGAGGGTAGGGTTTTTATGTGCATTCTGGTCACTGAAAAACTGATCATATAGGATGACAGTCTAGGAAATTTGGATTGAAGATATCTTTGACATGAGGTAGTACTTGAGAGTCATCTTAATATTTTTTTTTTTAATTAATTTTTTTTTTTTGGTGAGGCAATTGGGGTTAAGTGACTTGCCTAGGGTCACACAGCTAGTAAGTGTTAAGTATCTGAGGCTGGATTTGAACTCAGGTCCTCCTGACTCCAAGGCCAGTGCTCTATTCACTGCGCCACCTAGCTGCCCCCCATCTTAATATTTTTGATAGTGAATTTCTTGAATAAAATTTTCTTAAGGATAAAGAAAAGTTTCATTCTAAACCATAATGCAAAATACTGTAGAGACTGTGCCTCTCCTTCCCCCTCACCATTTTCCCTTTCTTTTCTCTTATTATTGTAGCTATTTTCTTCCTATCTCCCCCTTGAAGAACTGTTATACAAACCCCTTTGGGACTCTCTTAAGAACCAAAACAATTGACTCTGGGTATTATTTTGTGGCATGGGGAAAAAAGGCATAAATGGAGAATGGTTAGAGTGAAAGCAAGACCTTAGTGGAATAGTACCACCCTAGATGTCAACTAGATAAAAGTATGGGATAATAAAGTTAAATGCTATATTAATGTAAGTCTTCCTGTTAGTAATGCAGAATAACCTGAGTAGACAATTTAGTTTTTCTATATCATATAACAGTGATATTCTAAAAGTTCTGTTGATAATTTGAAAGTATTAAGCTATTTGGGTTAACACAGAGAAACGGTATAATGGAATGCTAGATTTTTGGGCAGCAGAATGACTTTTTCTCCCTGAAAGGTTCAGAAAAATTTCTGATTTTAAGTCATTTTCAGAATTCAGGACTTTAATATCATGTTCATAAATAGTAAGGACTTGTCTGACAATTAAAGAATTTATGTATTTTCGGAAGAAAATTTCTGAGCTAGTTTTAGAGATTGATAATGCACTCTAAGGCAATAGTTAATATTACCTTATAATAATAATGATAATAGGATAGTATTAAGTGATAATTTACCTGTAAACTGATAAATACATCCCTTTGGCATTCATAGTTGATAAGCTATTTGTATCTTTTCTTTTTCCATATTAAGTTGCAAAATTAGGGTTATATTTAGTCTTCATGAAATTTTGTATTTGATCATCTTCCTTCTTTGAAGATCATTTCAGCACATTAATTTTTACAATAGTTGCATGTAGGGGATTGAAAACATCATTTTAGTAAAGGATCCTTATTTCAGTCCCATCTTTTTTTTTCTTGTTTCCTGGAGAATTCAGATTGGCTTCTAGAATGTTTTTGGTTCTCTTTTTTCTTGAACAAGTTCATCTTCCACTACTAAAAAGGTACATTCTCTGAAAGATGTGTACTTAATGTATATACTTTGAAAAACAAATAAGTGATTTTTTTGGTTTTCTATATTTTTAGAAAACTTTCACTTTATAGATAAGATTACTGAATATGTCTGGAGGAGGCTGGGAGTGAAATTTTGTCTAAGTGTGTTAGTATGTGAAGAGTATTGGGTTCACAGTCAGCCGGCCTGATTTCTACTCCTAACTCAGTCACTCACTTGTGTGACCTTTGGCATCTCAAGTCAAATAAATAAATAAATAAATAAATATGTTTTTTGGTGAGGCTTGCCTAGGGTCCCACAGTTAGTAAGTGTTAAGTGTCTGAGGCCGGATTTGAGCTCAGGTCCTCCTGACTCCAGGGCCGGTGGTGCTCTATCCACTGCGTCACCTAGCTGCCCCCAAATACACACGCACACAAACACACACACACACACACTCTCTCTCTCTCTCTCTAATATATGTACATATATACATATATACACACATATATGTACACACACACACACACACACATACACATATTTTTTTTTGTGGGGCAATGAGGGTTAAGTGACTTGCCCAGGGTCACACAGCTAGTGTCAAGTGTCTGAGGCCATATTTGAACTCAAGTCCTCCTGAATCCAGGGCTAGTGTTCTATCCACTGTGCCACTTAGCAGTATTTTAAGTAATTTAAGTTTTACAAGTCTTTCCCTTTCACTCTGAGAGGTAGAGAGTATATAAGTATTATTATCTTGACGAGCAAAATGAGGCTTAGAGAAGCTAAATAACTTGCCCATCCATGGCCACAAAGTTATTTTAAGTGTTGGAAACCAGGCTTTTAACACCCTGTCTTCTGTGTATATCCAGTGCTCTATCTCCTTTACTATGCTGCCTTTATGCTTCATATTTCTGAGCTTTAATTTAAGTTCCCTTATCTTTAAAATGATGGGTTGGATCAAATCATCTCCAAGTCTTTCTGTTGCTAAAATCCTGTGATCCCAAGTGCTTCTTGGCCTTATTAATAGAAAATCATCATCTTAGAAATTTAAAACTTGTCTTGAAAGGGACACTTGATTTTCTTACAGGCATGGTTACTTTGTGTGTTAGTATATTTTCACCATTCTCCATCTAAACCAGCCAAGTCCTTTAGTCTTGGGGCTAAAGTCTTGTCTACTTTGAGTTGATTTTAAGAAATTTCCAAGAATATGAATTTATCTGAACTTTAAAAATATTTTAAAATTCTAAGTATATTTGCATGGTAGTATGTATTGCATGACAGTGAAAATACATCTTTGCTTCAGTACTAAGGTGAGAAAATTAAAAGGTTGACAGATTTTGTGGCTTTAGTTGTGAAATAAAGTCTTTCCACAGTCCTATTTGAGCGCAATATCAAGTAGAATGTTTTCTCTCCTTTATTATGAGGAACAAAAAAAATAATGATCAACTAGAAGGATAAAAAATAATTAGGACTCTTTGTACTACTGAGAAATGAACAATTACCTACCTTTGCTTTGTTAGGTTATTCCTTTCGATCATGAAAGTTCATTTTGTTAGTTGCCTTTTATTTTATGTGATACTGAATGGACTTGATTTTTTGGAGGAGGGGACTGAGGTCTCCCTATCTCAGTAGATACAGAAGTATCTCCTGGAGATACAGGAATAGGTAGGTATCCTGTTGCTGATAGGTTGGGAAGCTTTAATCTTGGTTTTTCCAACCTGGTTTGGTTCTCTCTGTCTTAGGCAGCCTGCTCACCATTATTAGTGTTGATTTACTGAAGACACTCAATCTAAAGGAAGACTTTAGCCCTTTTTGCAGCCCACAACCTGGAACTGAAGTGACCTACCAGCTCTCAGCCTCCCTTAGTTGTAGGGGTTATAGGCAAAAGTCCTGAATGGACTTGTCTCCTATCTCCCACATAAAAAATGTAGTAAGAGATGATTAAATGACACACACCTATTTTTTCTCCATCATGAAATTGTAATGACTTTTAAAATGCAATAAACTTAAAACATTGATATGAGTACTTCTGAATTTTATTTAGTCCAGAAAACTTTGATTCGTTTATTGTAGTGTACCAAATTGTGGAATACATAGCTTACACTTCTATAGAGCATATACAAAGTATTTTGTTTATAACAAACATGCTTACTCCAAGTATTATTATCTCTACTTTACAGATACAGAAACTGAGGCACACAATACAGGTTATTTGATGGGCTAAAAGTTATTTAATTTCAGAGCTTGGACTTCCACCCATATTTTCTGACTCTTAGGACTATTTAGTTATTAGCAAAAAGATAATCCATAGTCATCAAGTACTATTGATACACTTATAGAATGACTTCTGTAAGCTGTTCAAGAGTTGTAATTTTGTTTTATTGACTGATACTTGAAATAAGTTGGCCAGACTGGGGCTTAGACCCCAGATTTTGATACAGCCCTGTTTGTTGCAATGAGATTTGACATTTAATGTATTAACAGTTAAGAATAATTATCAAGGATTGTGGGTCTTGAAGAAATCTTGATAGGATTTTTGTTGTTTTTAAATGTAGGCTGTTTTATTATTGATTTTATAGTAAACTTGTTTCTCATGATCCTTTACAAAAGCATATCTTAGGTAAGAATAATATACAAAAGCATGTTAATTTTTTTCTGATATTTTATCATTATGACTAGTAGAAGAAACTGAGTGGTAGCTATTTTTTTGGACTGAGAGATGTGTGTTTTTCTCTGGCTGGCAGCTTGGCAAAATGATTGTTTGGTGTTATGTTGAATTCTTGTTTTATCAAATATGTTCAGAATAGTCAACAAATTATATGAAATGACACAGTAGTTACCAAGTGAAGAGACATGTTTTTACACAGTGTTTTAAAATTGCTTAGGAGAGCAAATATGCTGTATAGTAGAAATAAATTGGAATGTTACTTTTTAAAATTACGGATTTTAATTCTTATATTTTGGGGGTCACTAAATAGTTATGCTGAAAATGAAGAAAGCTGTGTCAGTATATACATAAACTCCACATAGGGAAACTTTGCTTAACCATATATCATCAATCTTCTGTTATCCACAACAGCAGGGAAGTAGAGACATGGTTAATTTAGGCCTTGGAACTATTTTGGTTTTCTAGTTGATTTATCCTCAGGACTATATTTTATTAACATTAATATTACATGTTTTACATTCTTTTATTTTGCTTGGTGAATGGGGAAGTAACCAAAGATTGTGCTGGTTACAGGGGAGAAGTTGGCCTGTTATTAAAAATTTGTTGCTAACAATCTTCAAAGTGGATGAAACAAATGAATAAACAAGAATTTGAGTTTCTTTGCATAACTATCCTTTTATAGCCTAAAGAGCTAGAATATTTTTTCATGAACTGGAAATATGTTGTGTCTATGATGATTTAAATTAACTTTTCCTAAAGTGTGGTTTCAATCCCTTATGCCAGCATTGCAAATAATTTAAGACCTATCATTCTGTTTCTCAGTGTTTTCAGTCAATGGTATATCATGAATTTTCCACCAGTCTAGTCATCCTCTTAAATACTGACAATAGATATTCACGTCTCCAGTACATATACATATCCAGTCATCCTTTCTCCACCATGATGACTATTTCATAGAATCATAAGACTATAGATTTAGAGCTGGAAGGGACTTTAGTGATCATCAAATCCAACTCCCCTTTTTACAGATGAGGAAACTGAGGCACACAGAGAGGTTAAGTGACTTATCCAGGGTCACAATAAATGTTTTGAGGCAAGATTTGAATCTAGGTCTTTCTGACTTCAGGTCCAGTCCCATATGTACTATGCTATGCTGCCTCTTGTCAGTTGCTCCAGGTGAAGATTTAAGCTCATTACCTTGGCATTTCTTGCCTTTGTACTGTTTTCAAATACCATTTGCCAATGTAATACTGTGCTGGAACTATCACACCAGTTATACTTAGCCACCCATTACAGATTGCACCAGTCTCTTCTCCCTCCTTAAAAAATTAACAAAATAGAGAAAATGCTGAAAACTCTTCCCACATATTGTTTAAAGAAATATAAATAAGCACATACATTAATGTAATCTTTGTTCTTCATGAGTAATTCTCATGAAAAGTGAATAGAAAAGAAAGGCGGCATATTTTGTATTTCTCATCAGGCTTGTTGTCTGATTTTCATTTGGCCCACCCAGAGTTCTTCATGATTTCAGGTATGGAAGCCAGTTAATTTTCATACCTGTCTTACTAGAAAGGAATAAATCATAGGTACAGATCTACAATATTATTCTTCCAATATTTATACCACTTGAATTTGTGAGAATGTTTTTGATATCCTTTGAATTATTCCCCCTCTTTTCCTGTCAAATTTCCAGAAACCATAAAGTGACTTAGTGCTTATCAGGCTGGTAGAATTCAAACCAGGTTCTATTTACCAGACTGAAAATTGACATTGTGTTTTTTGTTTTCTGACCAAATAGATGATTTTGCAAGCCTTTGTAAAATATGACAATAACATTTTTTATGCTGTATTTTAAAATATTTTAGAAATGAATCCATGGTAAATATAAAGACTAGGAGTTCCGTTCTGATAAAGTTGTTTATATGTTGGCTAGTCTTGGGTGGAGTCATTGCACAAAGGATTTGTAGCAGATGAAGTATCATAATTAGACTAGGAGCGACTTCACCCTTCTGCCGCCGTTGTCCCAGCTGGAGCAGGATTAGGATTCATTCTGTTGCAGCTGGTTCCCAGGAAAATTAAGGCTGTTCCTTCTGGCTTTCTCCTTTGACAGAAAAGTCATAGCTTCCAACATATGGTTTTCATCACCACTGTACACAATTCTGGAAATTCAAATCCAAAGAATTATTTTCAACTTCATTAGAGAACAGGTGAATCAGTTTAAAATATAATACTATTGAGTCAATCATGGTATCAAATACTGAATTTCTGATATATTGAAGGATGATATGCCATGTAAGAAATATGGCTTTGGGGTGAATAATATTAAATGCTTTACAAATTAATAGAATAAACCTCATTTTCTTCAGCATAGTTTTTTTTTTTTAAACATGCCTGGAAGAATGTGACTGTGTATATGTTGTATCTGCTTTGTGTCATCCGTATAAATTTTAAATTCACTTTTAGAAAAAGGACTGGTCTTCTGAATTTCCTAAAATCACAGAATTTTAGATCAGGAAGAGATCTTAGAGATTATGCAGTTTACCGTCATCATTTTACATCTGAAATAACTAAGGCTTAGAGAGGTTATATGACTTGGCCAAAGTCACATAGTGTTGGAGTCAGTTCTAGAACCACCTAGGTGTCCCAATTTATAGTTCACTGCACTTTACAATATTTCATGATACCACATACATGCTAGTATTCTATAAAATAATAATAATGCAAATAAGACTTCTTTCAACAAAAACCATAGGGTAAAAGAATTTTTGTGCTTTTATGAACCATAAAAATATAAGTTGGCTTATTTTCAGTTTGAATATAACTGTGGTACAGTAATAGGTGGCTGAAAGAATTTTGGAGGAAGTCTGCTTTAATATGGAAAGCTAAAAGGATTAGAAAGTTTTATTTTAATAAAAGATTAGAAGGAAAGCATAAGGTATACTACTAAAGAAGTTGAATATTTACATAAACTGTACTAGCTGAGTTTTGAAAAATCCTGCTTAGTGTTAGAGATGAAACCAGTAATTCTGTAGGATATTTCTTAGAACCCTATGTTCTTGAACCTTAGGTAACAGAAAGGCTTATCCCAAATGTTCTTTTAATTATTTAATGAAGTGATTCATTAACAATATGAGACTGAAAATATGAGTAAACCAGGAGGTGGAATGCTAGAGTTCATTTTTGTGCACACGTCTTGACTCTGAGTATGCTAGAGAGATTTGTCTTTATAAGTGAATAAAAATGAAAGAGAATGCCAGGATAATAGCAGGTCTTCTGACTTTCTTGGTTCTTATGATTCTAAATAATTGAATTTTGCATTACTTTCATTTCTAGTGTTAAAGTTAAATTTTGGAAGTTAAAAATGACGGCAAAACAGGGTTAAAGTTGGGGGTAATTTTATGGTGAAATAATTGGCTGATTTTAAGGTCAGTAGTGAGACTCCATTGTTAAAGAGAAAATAACTGATGTCTAGGCACTAGACTATCTGGCAGCTAAAAATCTGTGTATGTGTGAAAGAAGACAGCTGATTCTTTTGACCTTTACCCTCTGTGCAGAAGTGGATTCAGTGTGTGGGGGTGTTATCATTGCATGTACTATAGGCTTTTGCATCTCCAGGGGATCGTGAACTGTATTTGACCCAGAGAGCAGCTATAAGTGTTAGTTTTTAATCCATTCTGCTTATAGAGTGTATGTTTTCTTTTTTTCCCAGTCATTCACTGCACTGAGGTACTAAGTGCTTTATGAGTTTCCTAGTACCTATGCAGCCTTAGAAATACCCTTTTGCTATTTGAGTGTGTTGTTATAGTGGCTCCCAATTGTTTCCGCTATTAGGTACCTGACTTAGTTTCAGGCTGCCTTTTACTTTCTATTCCTCAAGTACTATGGTCAGTTTTTCATTGTTTTCAAACAACTCTTTCCTTATGGTTCAGTTATTAGTATTTCTCTTCCAGTGAGAGCTCCCAACACCTGATTGGTTAAAGTAAGGGGAAGAGGATTTTTTAAAATGTAATTTTTAATATTTAGCCATGTAATGTAGGGAAATTCTCATCAGGAGGAATCATTAATCATCATTGAACTAGTTACATTACTGGTTGCTTGCATAATGATTATACCCCAATTTCAAAGCCCTTTGAACCAATTTTGGGGCAGATGGCCAGGTTATTTTTTCAACTGTGGTCTGAGGGTGCAGGTATCATTTACTTTTCCTGTGGTTTAGCAAAAAGAACCTTGGATTTGGAGTTAGAGGACCTGGGTTTGAACAGATCTACTCTGCCCCTTACTACCTGTGTGGCCTTTTTCATCAATTTAAGCTTTCTGGTTCTTAATTTCTTCTGTAAAATGAGGGGGTTGGACTTGATGGCCTTTGGTATTTCACCATAATGTGGTGATGACCTAGGTGTGTTGTTATTTTTGGGGGGGGGGCGGGGCATTAAGGGTTAAGTGACTTGTCCAGGGTCATACAGCTAGTAAGTGTCAAGTGTCTGAGTTTGGATTTAAACTCAGGTCCTCCTGAATCCAGGGCTAGTACTTTATTCACTGTGCCACCTAGCTGCCTGACATAGGATTTTTGAAAGTTATTTCAGTAAGCTCTTAAACAACTAACAAGGATTAATTAAGCCTCTTCTGTGTGCCAGGCACTGTGCTAAGTGCTGAGGATAAAGAGAAAGGCAAAAGTTTCTACCCTCAAGTAGATAACAATCTAATGGGGGAGGTGCAGTGCCTACAAGCTGTATACTGGATTAACTGGATGTCACCTCAGAGGTGAGGCCCTGAGGGACACTGGGAAGGGCTTCCTGAGCAACGAGAGGTTTTAGCCAAGACTTTAAGGGGGACAGGGAGGCCAGGAGGAAGAAAATTCCATGTGTGAGGGACAGCCAGTGAAAAGGCTGGAGTTGGGAGGAGTGTCTCCTGTGTGGAACAAGGAGGCCCATGTTGTTGAATCACAGAGGAAGGGAGTAAGGTGTAAGAAGACAGGAAAGATGAGAAGAAGCCAGACTGTGAAGAGCTTTAAAAGCCAAACAGATAATTTTATATTTGATCCTGCAGGTAATGAGGAGCCACTGGAGTATACTGAGTATGGGCTAGAGGGAAATAACATGACCACATTTGTGTTAGGAAGATCACTTTTGGCAGCTAAGTGGAGGATGGACCAGAGTGGGAAGGGACTGGAAGCTATCTTCAGTCTTCTAGACCAGTTAGCAGGCTGCTGCAGTAGACCAGGCTCGAGTTGATAAAGACAAGTACTAGGGTGGCAGCTGTGTGAATGCGGAAAAGGGGGCTCCTACGAGAGATATTTTGGAAGTAGAATAGATAGGATTTGGCAACTGACTGGATACGTGGAATGAAAGAGAGAAGTTGAGGATGATGCCTAGGTTTTGAGCCTGTGACTTGTAGGTTGGTGATGCCCTTGACAGTAATAGGGAACTTCTGAAGAAGGCAGAGTTTTGGGGGAAAGATGAGTTTAGCTTTGCACATGTCAAGTTTAAGCTATTTCTGGGACATCTAGTTAAAGATATCTAGTAGGCAGTTGGAGATGTGAGACTACAGGTCAGAAGGGAGGTTGGGGGCTGGGTAAGTACTTTTGAGAATCACCAGTATAGAGGCAATAATTGAACCAATGGAAGTGGATGAGAGATCGCCAAGTAAGATTGTATGGAGCAGTGTTTCTCAAACTTTTTGGCATTTGTTGAGGATCCCAAAGAACTTTTTTTGATGAGAGTGATTTTTATTGTTCTTCACTGCATAAGAAAGTAAAACATATTTAGGATTATTATGAGAATAGTTTTGATTTTGAGGACCACCTGAAAGGGTCTCAGTGACCTCTAGTTTGTTCCTAGACCACCCTTTGAAACACTGGTATATTGGGAGAAGAGGATTCAGATCCTATCAAGCTGGATAGACTTTCAGTATATTCACGTTCCCCTTATCTAAGCATCCGTCTAACCAAATTGGGAATGATATAGTAACAGATTTGTCTCAGGATGGTGATTTTTTTTTTTTAAACTATAGCAACTCAAAAAGACTTTTTACTAAGTTAGGAGTTCTTTACCTGGAGTCTGTGGACTCCTGTGAATATGTTTTAGGGGGTCAATGAACTTGGATGGGGAAAAAGTTATATCTTTATTTCAACATAACTGTGATTTCCTTTGTCATCGTATATATTTTATTTAATGCACTTAAAAACATTATCCTGAGAAGGGGTCCGTAGGCTCCACTAGACTGCCAAAGAGGACCATGACACAAAAAAGGTTAAGAAGCCGTGTACTAAATGATAGAGGGTTTGGTGGATGTAATATCCTTACTAGTGAGACCATGAATCTTTAAATCCCTATTTTATAGGTGGAGGATCCAAGACTTAGTGAGAATAAGTACAGATTTTAGACCTGTAATTTGAAAATCATGCCATGTTTGTCAAAGAATGAAATATTAGGGTATTTAGGTATGTTGGTGGCCAGCATGCTATCTATCATCTGCAACAACCTGTGCAGCAACTCTGGATTCTTCTGTTCTGTTTCTTCCTGTCTTCCTCTTATTAAATGATTAATAATTTTTTTATTGGACCCTTTTGTTTGTTCATCTCAGTCATTTCCAGTTTATACTCTCCTTTCCCTGCCTAATGAATTTTCTCTTGTAAATAAAGAAAAAATAATTAAGCAAAACTAACAGAGAAGTTTTTCTGATAGTAGGTAGTGTTCGTCTCCCTTAGTTTCCCACTTGTTTCTTGAAAGGAGGTAAGAATATTTACTCTTCTCTTTAGCCAAGATTGGACATTATAGTTACTCAGTGGTTGGCTTCATTGTTAACTCATTTAGAATGGCATCAGTGCCGCTGGAGACTTCTCCAAACCCTAAGTTTCAGTGGCTTTTGGAGACCAGGGGGACATGTCTTGTGTGCTCTTCTCCCAAGAGGAAATGGTTACTTTTACCTGCTCTAGAAACATACATAAATAATGTTATTTAAAAATCATTATTCCAATGAATATGTATAGAAACAATGGACATTTTGTTATCTTCAATACAAACCTATTCTAATAACTTGATGGGTCAGATTTCATGTGTATATACTTTGAAAGAGGCCTGATAAACATTCAGAGGTCAAGTTTTAGTGCATTGGAGACTCCAAGTGGCATGTATTCCCCAGAATTCAGGACTTTAAAAAAAAAAAAAGGCATCCTTTGAAATGGGAAACTTAGAAAATAAAGAAGTGGTTTAAGAATGGCCTACACTAGGAAGTTAGCATGTAAATGGGTTTTTGCTTGAGACTATTATATCTCAATAAAGTTTAAGGTAAGTGGTGATCTAATATATTGAAGGCTAGTAGTCTGCATTTTAAAAAGGAATGCCAAAGAGTCAGATTTTTGTCAGAAGTTACCTAACTTTGGGGGATAAAAATTATAGAGACATTATATCTGTAGTCACTGAATCTGTTGCACAGATAAAATTGGTTTCACTAGAAAGGTGTATTATGTAAAAGAGCAAGAATATTTCTCCAGGCTCATCTATAACATGTTTGAAATGCTTTTTAAGACATTCCTACTTTCTTTGCTATAATTCCATGCTCATCAGTAATAACAGCTAATGGCTTTAAAAGGCTGTCGTCTTCCTAGTCCTTGTCCTCCTCTTCCTTCTCTCTCTTCCTCCTCTTCCTCTACTTTCTCTTCCTATTCTTCTTCCCGTTCCTCTTTACCAGATGAAGAGGCTGTATTTGAGAGAGGTTAATAACTTGTGCAGGGTCACATTGGAATTTGAACCCAGGTCTTGATTCATAATTTACTTATTGCTTGATCCATTGTTTCCCAGGTAACCCTCTGATTAGCAATTTGGATTCTCCAGTGCTCTTATATTGGGAAGGGGGTAGTAGTCATTAGTCTGTAGATACTGAGAAGGCATATTCCTTGTTATGTAAATCTGTCTTTTTAGTTTGGTTAGTGTGAATCAGTTCCATAGAGCAGTGATTACAACACTTTTTAAATGATGTACTCCTATCATTAAACTTTTTTTTGAACATGCGTTCTCAATATGTGTATATTTAATGCCATTATGCTACTATACTGATAATTACAAGACTTTGACAAAAAAATAGAAATTAGAAAAGGAGGAGATAAAGATAAAATAGGAGCCACTGGAGTTTGCATATGGGAGTGACATGGATGGAGCTGTGCTTTAGGAAGATCACTTTGGGAGCTCTAGAGGATGGCTTAGCAAGGGGAGAAACTTGAGGCAGAGAGACCAATTAGAAGACTATGTAATTGCTCCAAACCAGAGGTCATGAGGTCCTGAGGTCCTGAAATGTGGTGGCTGGAAAAGTAGCTAAAAGGGGACTGATCAGAGTGATTTGTATGTTAAAAAAATGACATGATTTGGCGACTGATTAGATATGTAGGGTGATTGGTATGGAGAGTATGGATATATGACAGTGAAGATGACATGAAGGTTGTGAACCTGGCTCACTGAAAGGAAGGTGGTGCCCTTGGCAGGCTAAAAAAGAAACAATGTAATGAGATCTGAAATGTAGCTTATAAAGCCAGCCATGCTTGCTCATCTTGTGTGACTCATTCTTTATCACCCTAAACAAAAATAGGTTAAGTGGGAATCTTACTTACTGGTCACCACCTAGAGCCCAGCCTCTTAAACTGTGGGTTGTGACCCTATATGGGGTTGTGTAACTAAATGTGGGGATCATGAAAAATTTGGCAACAGTAAAAGGTTTACATATACCTTTTTTATATACCTGGAGTTGCATAAAAATTTCTCAGGTGAACAGGAATCATGAGTAGAAAAAGTTTAAGAAGCTCTGAACCACAGTACCTGCTATCCTCATGAGAGGATCTGTGGGATTAGGGATATATTGCTGGAGAGTACAGGAAATTTTTCCTGATGACATTTGCACGTCTGCTACTGTGGGTGTATGGTAATGGCTAGGTTATGTCTGCCCTAGGACACAAATGACTCTTAGGAAAGGGAGATTGTGAGCTCACTAAGGGTATGGAGTGAGATTTGCTGAAGATTTTATAGCTAGTTAGTGACAGAATTAGGGATAGAAAGCATCTTTCAACTCTGATTTCTCATCCATCTTTCATTCCATTCTATGAGATTGACTCCCATAACAAAGCAGAAACTTGAACATATTTGGAACTTCTTGTTTTAAAAAAAAGTTTGATTCAAAATGTAATGAGCTAGAGGTAGTTCTGAAAAAGAATGAAACACTTTGAAAATGTTAATCAGGTATAGATAGGTAGGGATGGGAATGAGTTTATTTTTAAGCTTAGATGCTGAATCAGCTCATTTTTCAGATTAAAAAGCCAAATTTTTCTAATTTTGAAATAATGGAGACAGAAAGCAGATAGCTTTAGGAAACATTAAGAACTTTGTTCAGAGTAATTACTGGCTAGCTTCCCTTCTCTCCATTATCCATTGTTCTTCCTTGTTTCTCTATTTTGTTACACTCAGTCCTAGCTAAATGATATATCTACAACTTTATAGTCATTTCTGTCAACAAGTTGTTTTGTGATTATTTAACTGCTTTGTGGGTGTAATTCAGTTCAACAGCCATTTGTTAAACCTACTCTGTATGTGGAACCATCCTAAGCACTGGGGATTCAAAGATGAAAAACTGTTAATAGAGGCCCTCCCCTTAAGGACCTTACACAAATAAGGATAATACTAATTAGAATGTGATAGGGCCAGGAGAGATCCAGACAAAGTATGATTAGAAAATATGAGGAGAGGGGCAGCTAGGTGGCGCAGTGGATAGAGCACTGGCCTTGGAGTCGAGAGTACCTGAGTTCAAATCCAGCCTCAAACACTTAACACTTATTAGCTGTGTGACCCTGGGCAAGTCACTTAACCCCAATTGCCTCACTAAAAAAAACTAAAAAAAAAAAAAAAAGAAAAAGAAAATATGAGGAGGAAGAACTCAGGGAAGGATTGAAAGAATAGTTGGCTCCTCACTTGGGCCTTGAAGGAAAAGAAGGATTTTTAATAGGAAATATAGGGCCAGCCTCCTAGGTAGTTCTTAGATTCAGAGTATGACCTGGTGAGCATAAAACTGGAGAACACCTCTTAGACCAGAAGGAGAGCAGTGTGGAGAGGAGATGTAGTTTGGAGCCAGAGTCTGGCTTTGCAAGATGCTGTACGTAGATTCTTGTTTGACACTCATAAAACCTTATAGGATGACTACTACAGATATTAATATCCTCACTTTACAGATGAAGAAACTGAGTTTCTGAGAGGTTAAGTGACTTGCCTGTGGTCACATAGCTATTGTCAGGTAATAGTGGAACCCAGGTTTTTCTTGACTGCTATATCCCACTGCCTCCCAGAACAAAATGCTATGTGAGATGTGAAGGGGAAAGTCTTTGCTGGTCTTTTTTTTTGGTGGTGGGGGAGGGGCAATGAGGGTTAAGGGACTTGTCCAGGGTCACACAGCTAGTAAGTGTCAAGTGTCTGAGGCTGGATTTGAACTCAGGTCCTTCTGAATCCAGGACCAGTGCTGTATCCACTGTGCCACCTAGCTGCCCCAGTCTTTACTAGTCTTGGAAGAGGATGAGAAACTTTCTGGAGAAGGTAGCATTTGAGTTGGATTTTAAAGGATAAGCAGAAATTCAGCAGAGAAGGAAGCGCTTTTCAGGCAAGGGGAATATCCTGGTATGGGGGGTGAGAGCCCCGTTTTGTGTGTGTGTGTGTGTGTGTGTGTGTGTGTGTGTGTGTGAGTGTGTGAGTAAGGAAACAGCTTTCTGCTACCACAAAATATGGTATGTATCCAGTTGTTACTTTTTGTGGACAAGTAAATAAAATCAGCAAACCCCAAACCTTTCAAATGGTGCATCCGTTCTGTTGTTGTTGTTCAGTTGTGTCCAACTTTTTGTGACCCCATGGACCATAGCATGCTAGGCCCGTCTGTCTCCCGAAGTCTGTCCAAGCTTTCGACCTGAGGGACTCATCTTCTGATGTCATATCTTTTGGCATTTTAATACTGTCCGTGGGGTTTTCTTGGCAAAGATATTGAAATCGTTTGCCATTTTCTTCTACTGTGGATTATCTTTTGCCAGAACTTTCCACTATGACCTGTCTGTCTTGGGTAACCCTGCACAGCATAGCTCATAGTTTTCATTGAGCTACACAAGCCCTTCTTCCATGAAAAGGCAGTGATCTAGGGAGGTTATCTGTACAGCGTAATAAAAAAGAAAGAATTTATAAAAGCAATATAGCAAACTTGATAACCTTTCAAGTTTGTTAAAAAGGGAAGACACCTTTAGGTATTTAGAAAATGGCAGGCCAAGATAAGGGTGACCTTTTGATTATGAAATACTTTTTTTTTCCCATGTGGAAAGTTAACAAAACTTTTTATCACTCAGATTTAAAAGTGATTTTGGTTTGGATCTCTAAGCAAGCCAACCCAGGCACTCCAGATTACTCTTCTATTTATTGAGGACTAATTCCTTTGTAGATTAATTTTTCTAATCATTTGTTCATTTTCATTTATTCAGAAATTATACGGAATCATAGAATTTTAGGACTGAAGGGGAAGTTAGGGGCAATCTAGTACAGTCCTTCAGATGAGGAAACATAGAGAATAAGTGCCTTTCTCAAGGTTGTGGTTAAGGGTAGAGTTGACTTGCCTGTGACACATACACATTCAATTTCCCCTTTTCCCTCTCCTTTTTAGTGGCTGTCCCCTATCCCTGGAATGCCTGGTTTCCTTCAAGCCTGCTCAAAGTACTGCCTTCTGACTGGGAGCTTTTTCTACTACCTTGTATTTATTTTGTATACATTATATCTATATCTTTCTCTATTTCTGTCTAGATATGTGCACGTTGCCTTCCTTTTAGAAGGTAAGCTTCTTGGAGCAGTTTTTTTAGGAGTCTTTATCCCTAGTACTTAGCACAGTGTCTTGACACTTAGGCACTTAATAAATGCTTATTGGATGACTGCTAGAACTGTTGGATCTCCTCATTTATTGTAGGTAGCATTCTATACCACACTCAGTAGAGCCTTGAGAAAACCCTACATATGGAGAGAACAGTGGGCAAAAGGAGTAGGAGGAGTCAGGTAAGAAAATGGGACAATTTGGTTAGAGAAATGGCAGAACTAGTTGAATGCAGTGTTCTCAGCTCTTAACATAACATCCAGGACACTTGGCAGAATAAACATTGTGATACCATTTACACACTGAGCTCTTTCCTTATGATTTTCTGTGGTCATTAGTGCATTATCTCCATATTAGAAACAGAAAACAGATGCTCAGAGAGGTTGTAACTTATTTATAATTGTAGGTGAGACTTGAATTCAGGTCTCCTGATTCTGATTTTAGTGCTTTTCCCATTCTCCCAGTCTGTCAGAATGATCAGGATTTGGCTAAAGTGGACAATGAGTCGTCTAAAAGGATTGAAGAATCTGTAGTGGAGAGAGGAAGATGGTAAAGTTGTCACAAACATTGTAATCTAGATTGACTTGCTAAAAGTTCCAGCCTAAATCCTCTGCCTTGCCATCATTTCCTTGGCATGGAACTACATTCAGGCATATTAGTCACTCATGGCCCAAGATAAGAGTGATATTTTCCTTTGTTAAACTTAATTTTTAAATGAATTTTTTTTAAACAACAGTCATTTCCCATTAATTACGTCCCTTTTCTCCAATAAAGAAACACTGTTCATGATTATAAGTGCCGCTATGAGAGGCATCTAGGGTCCTCTTGTATTCCCTACCCTGTGCCACCCTCTCCTCCCCTCTCCCCTTCTCCTTTCCTCTTCCTCCCTCTCCTCCTCTCCTTCTCCCCCCAGAAGCACAATAGTTATTTAGTTCAGAGGGTATTCCCAGATGGCCAGTTTGTGCTTATCCCAGGCAGTTAAAAAGAACAAATCTCTCCACAAACCAGTGGAAAGGAGCACTGGATCTGGAGTCAGATTATCTGGGTTCAAATTCTGGCTCTGCTAAGTACAGTAGGTATAGACTCTTACCATGTGATTTCAGGCAGATTCTAATTCTCAGTTTCTTCATCTGTAAAATGAGGCAGCTTGGCTATTTAATTTCTAAAGTTTTATCCAGCTCATGATCTTAATAAATAGTTACTACTTTGCTAAGTAATGACCTCCCAGAGAAGAGGAAAAAGGCGACACAAAAAGCAAGGAAATTATTAAAAACAAGTTTTCATTTGACTCAAAAACATAATATAACACTCATTTAAATCATATTTTGTTTTTTATATCACCTTTGTTTAAGAGTATCTTCTTCCCTTCTCTTCCCCATCCCCCCAATTAGTGAGCAATCCTTTAAAACAAAGTTTAAAAAGATGAGAAGGGCAGCTAGGTGGTGCAGTGGATAAAGCACTGGCCCTGGATTCAGGAGGATCTGAGTTCAAAAGTGGCCTCAGACACTTGACACTTACTAGCGGTGTGACCCTGGGCAAGTCACTTAACCCTCATTGCCCTGCCCCCCACCCCCAAAAGATGAGAAGTTAAATAGATCAACAAAACCAAATACATCAATCTTTGGTGACAGTGTATTTAATATTCCACACCCATGGTTCCTTCTAGAAAAGAGCTGGTTTTTTCTCAACTTTTCTCAGACCAAGCTTGGTTATTATAAGTATATAACATTGCATATTTCTTTAAATTGCTTTTTAAAAAAATTCAATTTTACAGATGAGGAAACAGGTTTAGATAGGTAAAGGAACTTTGCAAGGGCAAATCATTGTTTGACAGAACTAGAAGTCAGGGCAAAAATCTTAATACTCCAAAAAATATAGCTGTGATAATAGGTGGAAAATGAAGGATTTAGAAAACTCAAAATAACTTTACAAATTAGCAAGTTTGTAGACTACCTAATACTCCGGTCAGCTTGAGACAATTTTAGTTTCATAGGAAATCTCACATGGTCAAATTTATTTTCCTTTCTTTAGCTCAGAGCCTTTCTTGAGTGTGTGATGTGTTTGTTCTGAGTAATGTGTTAGATACAATGGGTAGATAGAAGAGGAATAGAAATCAAAAGGTGTTGACATTTACACAATGTATATACAACATAGAAAAAGCAGCATGGAGTTATGGATTAGGTGTTGACTTCAGTCAGTAACTAAGTTCAGGTGTTGATACCTGCATTCAAGGCTCTGCCACTGACACATGAATGAATGAAAACAATTTATGACATGCTTATTGTGTGTCAAACAAAATACTAATTGCTGAGGATACTGAGACAAAAACAAAGATAGTTCCTCCTCAGTGAGCTTACATTCTAATGGAGGAAAGACATATACAAGGGAATAGTGACCAGGTAGGGGTACTTTGGTCTGGAAAATTACTTGGATGTTGTTCTTAGTTCTCCAGGGAGCTCTCTTAGATTATAAATTGCAGAACAGTAGCTGATCTTTTTGGTAGGAGTTTCTTTTTGATGGGAATTCCCTAGATGAATGAAATCAGTTTCTGTGCCCCTCCCAGCCCCCAAACCTGCAACAACCAAAACTCAGCACTGTTACAACACAAAATATTAATGAAAACAGATTAATATAATGCAGAACCGAAGACATGTAAGTGTCCAGGTTTTGAGAGTAAAGGCTGAGTGGTCTTCATCTAGGACTATGTATAAAGGGAGGGATAGGAGTTTTGAAAGACAAGAATTACTCAAAACACATGAGAACAATTTTATTTTTAAAGGCATGTGACATCAATTGATTATCCACTCCAGAGTTTTTAAACTGTTAAGAATTTGATGTTTAACCTAAATCCATGTGTTCTAGCGTTAAGCCCCCAGTACACATTTTCTACGTATTGTGGATACTCAATAAATATTGGCCAACTGTAAATTGGCATTTCCTCTTGTTCTCCTAGAGATGGAGAATAACCATTTACTCTTTTGTGTATAATAATATCTATTTGACTGTTAAATGCCCTTCAGCTTTCTATACTCTAATCTCAGTTTCTTTAACCTCCATAAGTCTCTTTTCCAAATCCTTTAGTTAGTTATCTTTGTGGTGCTTTGGTAAATTGACACATTTTTTTTTTTTTTTGATGGGGCAATGAGGGTTAAGTGACTTCCCCAAGTCACACTGCTAGTTAAGTGTCAAGTGTCTGAGGCCGGATTTGAACTGAGGTCTTCCTGAATCCAAGGCCGGCGCTTTATCCACTGCACCACCTACCTGCCCCCTGACACACTCATTTTGCACAGCCCCAAACTAAATTTCGTATAATCCAACCTACTCTTGATTAATCTCCTCTATTGAAGAGGGAAAGAAGCATGGATATAACCAAATAAAAGAAAATACAAAATAATTTCTATTTGGCTTTGAAACACACAGAGGTAAATTTAGTTACCAACATGCTCAAAAATTTACTAGTCCTCATTGCTCCCATTTTGCTCCTCTTGGGCAGCGTAGGAGTATAGGGGGGAAAAATCCCTTCTTTACTAGGGAGAACCTGAAAAGCAAATAATCGTTGTCTAATCAGGAATCAATCAAGTACTCAATAGAATGTTTTTCATGTATATATTCTTAATTCCTTGGTCTATGTAACAACTGTTCACCTATCTTACTATCAATGTAAATCAGGAGTGAAAACAGAGATAGGCTTGCTGTTCTGAAGGTTGTCCTACAGAGTTCCAATGGAAAAAGAATTCTTTAAAGATTATGATATCCTCTATATACTTCTGTTTGCAGATGGTAGAATCCTAATGTGCCCTGCCCCCTTATTCATACAGACTTGTTGGGGGGGGGGAGTTAGGCATTTTTTGAAAAATTGAAATATATGTAACTTTTTTTATCATAAAAGTATTTTATTGTTTTCTAGTTACATGTAGAGGTAGATTTCAACATTTGTTTTTATAAGATTTCTAGTTCCAAATTTTTCTTCCTCCCTCCCCTCCCATGCCCCTCCCCAAGACAGCAAGCAATCTGATATAGGTTATATATGTACAATCGCATTAAACATATTTCTGCATTAGTCATACTGTGAAAGAAGAATCAGAGCACAAGGGAAAAACCTCAAAAAAGAAGAACAAAAAAAGTAGAAATAGTATGGTTCAATCTGCATCTAGATTCCACAGTTTTTTGTTTTTTGTTTTTTTCTGAATTTGGAATGCATTTTCCATCATGAGTCCTTTGGAACAATCTTGGACCATTGTATTGCTGGGAGGAGTCGTCTATCACAGTTGATCAACACACAATGTTGTTGATACTGTGTACTCCTGGTTTCTGCTCATCTCACTCAGCATCAGTTCTTGTAAGTCCTTTCAGGTTTTTCTGAAATCCGCTTGCTCATTGTTTCTTACAGCACAATAAATAGTATTTCATTAAATTCATATACCACAACTTGTTCAGCCATTCTCCAATGGATGGACATTCCCTTAATTTCCAATTCCTTGCTACCACAAAAAAGAGTAGCTATAAATATTTTTGTACATGTGGGCCCTTTTCCCGTTTTTATGATCTCTTTGGGAAAAAGACCTAATAGTGGTATTGCTGGATCTAAGGGTGTACATAGCTTTATAGCCCTTTGGGCATAGTTCCAAAGTGTTCTCCAGAATGGTTGGATCAGTTTATAGCTCCACCAACAATGCATTAGTGTTTGAATTTTTCCACAGCTTCGCCAACATTTATTATTTTCCTTTTTTGTCATATTAGCCAATCTGATAGGTGTGAGGTGGTACTTCAGAGTTGTTTTAATTTGCATTTCTCTAATTAATAGTGATTTAGAGCATTTTTTCAAATGGCAATAGATAGCTTTGATTTCTTCATCAGAAAACGGCCTGTTCATATCCTTTGACCATTTCTCAATTGGATTCTTATAAATTTCTTTATAAATTTGATTTAGTTCCCGATAGAAATATATGTAACTTTTAAATTTTTTAATATGTTTTTTTTTGGTTAGGCAATTGGGGTTAAGTGACTTGCCCAGGGTCACACAGCTAGTAAGTGTTAAGTATCTTGAGGCTAGATTTGAACTCAGGTACTCCTGAATCCAGGGCCAGTGCTTTATCCATTGCGCCATCTAGCTGCCCCTGTATGTAACTTTTAAATATCCATTATAAATATAAAATAACTTTGGTTAAGGATTTAGGAATACAATGAATTATTTAACTTGATTTGTTCATAAAATTATGTTTGGTATATTTAGATGTGTAAAGGGTCTGAACATCCCTTCTCCTAACAATCCCTCCGCAGATTTTTGTATAGATAGTACTTTGATTTACTTTTCCATTTTTACACTTTATAAGTAAGAAAAATCTTGAAATGAAGAGTGAGTAACAGTGGTCCAGTATGTTGTAGAGGAGATTCTTGTTCAGCAGTATGTTGCACTAGCTGGCTTCTGAGATACCATCATATTCTAAGGTGTGATCTATTTTTGGATGCCATTTATTTTAAGTCTATAATTTTCTGGTTAATAGAAAATTTAAAAATTTGGTATTGTGCATTAAAATTATTTTTATATTCTTTTACCTAATTTAGGAGGGATTGTTTATTTTTATTATTTTAGAAAACTAGAAAATTTATTATTTTAGAAAAAGATTATTAGTATTCTTTATCATCTCTTAGATATTTCAAGGAATGGTTCTGTTCTTGGACTTAATGAGTATTGCTGTTTGTTTTTCTTTGAATCATTAAAAAAAAACACTAAGTTATTGTACAAAGTACTTTGTATATTTATTACTTCATCTGGTTCTGCCTTGTTAAAGTCTATGAGATTGGGGTTGAGAATTTGCCCCTTGTTGTCTACATTTGTTTATGAAGTTTATAATAAAAAACAACAGGGGGAGCCTAGGTGGTGCAGTGGATAAAGCACAGGCCCTGGATTCAGGAGTACCTGAGTTCAAATCCGGCCTCAGACACTTAACATTTACTAGCTGTGTGACCCTGGGCAAGTCACTTAACTCCAATTGCCTCACCAAAAAAAAAAAAAAAAAAGGAATGAGTTAAGGGGCAGCTAGGTGGTGCCAATGGCTAGAGCACTGGCCCTGAAGTCAGGAGGATATGAGTTCAAATTCGGCCTCAGATGCTTGATACTTACTACCTGTGTGACTCTGGGCAAGTCACTTAATCCCAATTGCCCCCCCCCCCCCCCAAAAAAAGGAATGAGTAAGTAGATAGAAGAACCAGGAGAGAGAGATGTTCTGAAAAAGCCTCAAGAGAAGAGAGTATCAAGGAAGGGATGGTGATTGACAGTCTCAGGTTGCAGAGAGGTCAAGAAGGATGAGAATTGAGAAAAGGCCATTAGATTTGGCAACTAAGAGAGTATTAGTAACTTTGGAAAGAGCAGTTTCAGTTGAATCTTGAGGTCAGAAGTGAGACTGTAGAGAATTAAGTAGAGTGTGAAGGAATTGGAGGCACCTTTTGTAGACAGCCTTCTCGTGGAATTTAGGTATGAAATGGAGGAGAGATGAGGATAGCTAGCAGGGATGGATGGATCAAGTGAAGGTTTTTTGAGGCTGGAGGAGATTTGGGCATGTTTGTAGGCAGTAGGGAAGAGACCAGTAGATAGGGAGAGATTGAAGAAAAGTAAGAGAGTGGGTATGATAGAGGGGGCAGTCTGCTGGAGGTGACAGGATGGAATGAGATTACTTGAACATGTAGAGGGGGTTGCCTTGGCAAGTAGAAAGGCTACCTCTTCATGTGAAACAGGGATGAAGGAGGAGATGAAGGAAGGATATAAGAATTAATTAAATCGCAGTGGATAAAGCACTGGCCCTGGATTCAGGAGGACCTGAGTTCAAATACTGCCTCAGACACTTGACACTTACTAGCTGTGTGACCCTGGGCAAGTCACTTAACCCTCATTGCCCTGCAAAATAAAAAATTAAAACAATTAAAAAAAAAAGAATTAATTAAATGACTACTATGTGCCAGGAACTGTGTTAAGCACTTTACAAATACTATCATTTAAATCTCACAACAACCTTGTAAGGTAGAAGCTATTACTATCCTGATTTTATAGATCAGGAAACTGAGGCAGGGAGCAATTAAGTAACTTGCCTAGAGCCATACACCTAGTGTCTGAAATCAGATTTGAACTCAGGTCTTCTGATTGCAAGCTCAGAGTTCTTTTTTCTGCACCATTGAGCTGCAGTAGCACCTGAAATGAGGAGGGAAGAAGAGAGCTCTTGCTGAATGACCTTAATTTTTTCAATAAAGTATGAGGCAGCATCCTCATCTGAGGGTGGGCAAGTGTGTGTGTGTAAGCCATGAGAGGTTGGAAGAGTTGCTGTGATGAGTGTGATAGTAAATTGATTAGGGTGCTATAAATTGATTGTCTTATTGCGCTTGAGGGCCCAGGTGAGGTCATATAGCATACATTTGTAGTTGATTCCGTTCAGCATGGTTTCGTCATTTTCTCCAGCTTCATTCAATCCTGTGTGTAGGACCTAAGCTGATGTGTGATGGCTTAGTTTAGTAGAGCAAGGTTTAGTAGAGCAAGATCAGAGATTCAATAAGAAGTCAAGGAACTCAGTGGTTTACAGTTAAACTGGTTTACCGTGAGGTCAAGATAGGAAGGAGATGAGAATGTCACTGGTTCAAGGGTGATAGTCTTCAAAAGAGGGGGGAAGGGAACAAGCATTTATTAGGTGCTCATTATGTACCAGGCACAGTAATAAACACTTTATGAGTATCTCATTTGATCAACGGTGTGAAGTAGGTGCTATTATTATTCCCATTTTACATTTGGAAGAAACTGAGGCAGACAGAGGTCACATAGCTAGTTAAGTATCTGAGGCAGTATTTTGAACTCAGATCTTCCAGACTCCAGGAGCAGTGCTTTATCCACTTAGCTGCCTCAGGAAAGGGAAGGGCCTGCATAGTGGAGGAATTAGAGGTCAGAGTAAAGATGAAAAATAGGATTTGGGGTTGTGAGACAGAAGGAAAGGTGGAATGGCAATAGATTGTGACCAGATAAGGGAATTTCAGAGTTCATGAACTTGGAAATGGTCCATTTCTGGGTAATGGCATGATCACAGTTACATTTTTACATGTAGCTGAGGGGTGTGTGTCCAGGAGCAGGTCATATGAAATGAGTAAGTTGAGGAATTGTGATGTTACTGACATATCAGACTGGTGTTTATGCTAATTCTTCATATGGGGATATACTGTTGGACTATCAGACTACTGGGCATTCCAGTAATACACTTGTCTCCTAAATGAAGAATGGCAAACTGACATTTAAGGCTTTATCACTGAGTTGTCAATTTTGGAGGGCAAGGACCATGTCTTATGTTTATGTAGGGCTTTTAAGTTTAAAAAAGTGCTTTCCAGGGGGCAGCTAGGTGGCGCAGTGGATAAAGCACCTGCCCTGGACTCAGGAGGACCTGAGTTCAAATTCGGCCTCAGGCACTTATCACTTACTAGCCGTGTGACCCTGGGCAAGTCACTTAACCCCAACTGCCCTTAAAAAAAAGTGCTTTCCAAACAATAATTCTGTAGGAGAGGTAGTGCAGGTCTTATTATCCCCATTTTATATATGATCAAGTTGGAGACAGGCTGAATTACTTGCCCCAGTTCACACAGCTAAGTTTTAAGTAATCCAGGTCCATGCTAACCCAGCTCTCCACCAGGCTAACTTTGTATGACTGGTAATACCTTGAACATAGTAGACACAATTAATATTTGTTGAATGAGTAAGTGAATGGAGAAGGCTTTGGCTAGTGGAATGTTGTGGATCAAAGTCATGGATATTATATACTATTGGGATAGAGAGGGCAACAAGGTTGTGCAGTGGAGAGAGAGAGCCTGGAGTCAGGAAGACTCATCTTTGTGAATCCAAATCTGGCCTCAGGCATTTACTATGTGACCCTGGGCAAGTAAATCATGTTTGCCTCAGTTGCCTCATCTGTAAAATGGGAATAATAATAATAATAATAATAATAAATAATAATAATAATAATAATAATAATAATATCACCCACCTCTCAAAGTTGTTGTGAAGATCAGTTGAGATATTATAAAGCATTTCTTAGTACCTGGCACATAGTAAGTGCAACATAAATGTTAGTTATATAATAACAAATCTTATTAGTATGCCTAGTGCCTATGTCTGTTTAATATAACCTAAGCAGCATATCTAGTCTTGGCCTCTTCTTAGCTATAGGCGTCTTTTCTCTGCAGTATTTAGTGTTAATCAATTTCTATTTCTTGAGACTCCCATCTTTTTCTCTCCCATCATGATATTGCCCTTTCTTGGTTTCCTCAGTAACTCTTTTTCCTTCTTCAGTGCCTTCCCTATTTTTCCATCTCTTTTTTAAGTTTCCTCTTTTAAGTTTCTCTCTTGCTGATCTCACCAAAGCCACTAGGGCGATCACTTTTAAGTGTCAGTGTCCTTTTCCCTCAGATACAGATCACACCTAAGAGAATAGGGAAAGGCTCAGAAGATACTGTAGCAGATGAAGCTGTCATTGACTATTTTCTGTGATCAACACCTAGGACACTAATAACACAACTCCCTGAAGGACAAGAAAAATTTCCCAGTGATCACTCAGTACATAATGGAATACAGGGCATAGGGAAAGCCATTCAGGAAAAGCAGATTTGCAAAGCTATACTGTGTTTCCCTGCAGTAAGTCTAACGTGGCTTGTACTGACTTCCTTTTTGAGACAGATTTGGTAAAGTGGCAATCTTTTAAATTTTTATTTGTTTTTATTTATTTTTTTTTGGCAATCTTATATATAGCATCTACAGGTCATCTCAGAAGAGTTAAGAGCCGGTATCTTTGTTGATACTGTTGTCAACAGCTTTCACCTTTCCGATTCACAGATCATTGCCTTTGTTTTCCTAATCAAAGTAACATCTTTGTGGAGGGTTCCTGTAATTCTTTCTCTAATCCTCGTTTCTCTGCTGACTTCCAGTCTATTTCTAGTTCATCTAGCACTTACTTAAGTGTCAGGCACTATGCCTGGCTCTTGGGACATAAAGAGAAAAATAAAGTAGTCTCTGCCCTCAAGGAGCTTTTATTCTCCTGGGGAGAAACATGTTCACCTGGAATTCATAACCTTTTTTGTGTCTTGGATCCTTTTTGCAATCTGATGAAACCTGTGGACTCCTCAGAATAATGTTTTTAAATGCATAAAATACAGTATAGAACATTACAAGGGAAACTGAGATTGAAATATAGCTATCAAAATATTTATTAAAAAAATTCATGAATCCCAGTTAAGAGCTTGTTGTACACAAGTGAGTAAAAAATAAAGTAATTAAGGGTGAGGGGGAAGGCCTCTTAAAGGAGGTGGTGCTTAAGCTGAACCTTGAAGTAAACTAGGGCTTCTAAGGGGAGAAGGGAGAGTTTCCAGGCATGAAGGACAACCTGTGCAAAGGCATGGAGATTAGAGATGGAATGTCATCTATGTGGAGAACACCAAGCAGTCTAGTCTGGCTGGAATTCAGAGTGCTTAAAAGGGGTTGTGTATATGGTGGGAATGGAGATGGACCAAGGAATCAGTCTGTAAATTTGGAAATGCAAACTGGAGCCAGATTGCCAAGAATTTGAAATGTCAAATGGAAGAGGTTATGTTTTATCCCAGAAGCAATAGAGAGCCCCTAGAACTTGAGCTGGTGAGTACTATGGGCCAGGCCTTTGCTTTAGGAAGATGATTTTGCCGGCTGTAGGGAGATGGTTTGGTGAGGGAAGAGATTAGAGTCAGGAAGACCAGTGGGGAGGCTATTGCAATAGTTCAGGCCAAGTGATAAGGGTCTGACTTAGAGTGTTGACCATGTGAATGGAAAGAAGGGTATAGGCACAGGTAATATGTGGAGGTGGAATTGAGAAATCTTAACAGCTTATGAGGGATGAAGGAGAAAGAAGAATCTAGGATGACCCAAGATTATAAACCAGAGTGACTAGAAGGTTGCTGGTTCTTTCAAAGAAATAGATGTTAGGAAAGGACTCTCTATGACTTTCTGTCCCCTATCCACATTCTCCTCCCTCTCCTCCCTCTCCTCCCTCTCCTCCCCTCCTCCACCTGACTTTTGCTTTCATCTCTGCAAATGATTCCTAGATCTATGTATTCAGCTGTAACGATTGGAATAACGCCACCTGCTGGCTGTAGAAGAGTAATGCCCATGAAGCGAAGGTCTTTGAGGGCAAGACCAGGAGTCAGGAAGTGACGCGGGCGAGTGGGAGGAGGAAGGAAGAGACTGGCGCGCAGTCTCGGGCTCTTTCCTTGGGACTCTGGTGGAGAGCGGAGCTAGAAATGTGCTCTCCCTTTAATAGATAGGAATCTAGGCCTTTCTCTCTCTTTATCAAATTCTTATTCTCCTTAATAAATGCTTAAAAGTCTAACTCTTGCTAAGGCTTATAATTTATTGGCGACCACTCATTAAATAGTTTAGACAGTTTAGCTAGAATTTTAGCCCTTAACAGAGCCCTAGTTGCTCTCATAAGTTCTATTCCCACATCCCCAATTCCTTAAACGTTATTAACTAGAATGTCCTTTAGGCCAAAGCTTCTTAAATTGTGGGTTACAACCCCATTTGGGGTCGTGTAACTGAGTGTGGGAGTCATGAAAAATTTGGCAACAGTAAAAGGTTATGCACACCTATTTTATATACCTATATATCCGGGGTTGCATAAAAATATCTCAGGCAAAAAAAGAGGTCATAAGTGGAAAAAATTTAAGAAGTCTTGCTCTAGTCATCTCAAACTCAACATGTCCAAAATACTTTATTGCCTTTTCCTCTAAACTCATTTTTTGTTAGTCATCAGGCCTGTACTAAGCTCTTAAGTATGATAGTTCTATGCTAAGTGTTGGGGGGTACAAAGAAAGGCAAAACCCAACTTATTTCAAGTCTCATTATGCTCTCTCCTATGCTTTTCCTTTTATCCAAACTGGCCTCTGTTCCTCACACATAACCCTTCCTCTCGACCATATCACTGCCATTATACTTTGAGTCCCCTGTTCCTGGAAAAATGCACTCTCTCCTCATTTATTCCTCAAAGAAGCCCTCTCTTTTTTCTTTTCTTTTTCTTCTTTTTTTTTTTGCGGGGCAGTTGAGGGTTAAGTGACTTGCCCAGGGTCACATAGTTAGTAAGTGTCAAGTGGCTTGAGGCCGGATTTGAACTCAGGGCCTCCTAAATCCAGGGCTGGTGCTTTATTCACTGTACCACCTAGCTGTGCCCCCCCCCCCTTTTTCAAAGTGAACCTTAATAGCTTTCTACATGAAACCTTTCCTAAACCTCCCAGTTGTTAGTATTCTACCTCTCTAACTACAGTCATTTTTGTTATAAAACAACATAATACATTCCTAAAAACCAGTTCCCTAAAAGCCACAACAAGGAATAATGGTTTTAAAGGGAAAAATGGTGTCAAGGGCACAATGCTTAAAAACTTTGTCAGACACATAAAAAAAGAAAGAACCTAATAAAAATGGTGCTACAGTTTTATATACATTAAATAGTTAATAAATAGTGGCCATGTCATCACCCTCAGACTGCTGCTCCAGTGGTACTGGCAACGTTGAGGTATAGAATAAGGGAAAAGAGGGAGTTCATGACAGATGGTCTTTGGGAAGTTTGACCTGAGAAAAGGTTTGAAACAGCCCCTGTATGATTAATGGGATAGATAGTTAATTCCAAAGGAATGAAAGGATTGCCTTGTGGCAGTGAGGACCCAATTGAGATTAGATAATAAAAGTGTATAGTGGACTCGGGTTGTAACTTTCTCCATCATTGTACCAGCAGCATGTGAGTAGGAATGAGGAGGTTGATGTTGAGGGTGATTAATCCAGTGTTAGTTTATGGCAGGGTGTGAGCAATGATAGCTCAAAGAGCAATAAATTTGAGTGTAAAAGACAGTTTAGAGTTGAACTGTTAAGGGTTAAGATTTGGAAATGAGGAAAAAAAAGTCAGAATCACAGTGTTTCTTTGCATCTCAAATTCAAACTCAAACCAGACTCATCTCCCTCCTCAAAATAGTTTGTACTCCTGTCTTCTTTCTGTTGCTGGCACCACTGTTCTACCATTTACCAAGCCCGGAAAATAATATTTGTCTAGGATCTCTCTTCATTTCCCTTCCCACATCCCTATCCAATAATTATACTTTTATGATATCTCCCGAATCTATACCTGCCATTTCATCCTTTTGTTCACTTCTAGTTCAAGCTCTTGTTACTTCTCTTCAGGATTTTTTAGTTTTCTAATCTATCTTGTGGTAAAAAGCACTGATTTGGAATCGGGAATGACCTGGTTTCTAATGCCTCCAACAGTTAGTAGTCATATGACCTTGGACAAGTCACTTACCCTCTTTGAGCTTTGTTTTTCTTCTCCTAAAAATTAGGATAGTAATACTTTTACCACCTACCTCACAGAGAGTCAGTTGATAAACATTTATTAAGCACTTATTATGTGCATCCTAATTAAGTACAAAGAAAGGCAAAAGACAAGAGTTTACAATCTAATGAGAAAAGACCACACAAAAGTAAGCTGAAAGTGGGGAAGGAGAGGGTCTGTACTTGGGAAGGGCATAATGGAGAAGTCACAGGATTTTTTGTAAGTAAAGTGCTTTGGAAATTCAATAGGCTATTGGAGTATGTTACTACTAGTTTGCCTACTTTCTGTGTACTACTACTACTACCACTACTACTACCATATTACGTTTTCTTTTTTTTTTTTTTTTTTGTGGGGCAGTGGGGGGTTAAGTGACTTGCTCAGGGTCACACAGCTAGTAAGTGTCAAGTGTCTGAGGCTGGATTTGAACTCAGGTCCTCCTGACTCCAAGGCTGGTGCTTTATCCACTGCACCATCTAGCTGCCCCCACGTTTTTTAAAGTATGGTTTTCTGACCATGTTATTTCATGCTCAAAAACCTTCAGCGGAGATCAAATAAAATCCAAACTCTGTAGCCTGATATTTAAGGGTCTTGATGCTCAGGCTTTAAAAGTTATCTTTCCAGCTTCTCTATATTCTACCCAAAATAAACTATAGTTTCCACAATTTTTTTCATATACATTTTGTGCTAATTCTTCCATCTGGAATGAATTTTTACAGACTTAAATAGCCTTTAAGGGCTCATGCCATTTCTTTCATGAAGTTGTACTAATTTTCTAACTCTCAACTAGATGTGACCTCTCACTTCCTTGACATTTCTTTCTTTTAGCATTTTTCATATCATATTATACCTTGTAAAAGGTAGTGTGGCTCAGTCTTACCTGACTCTGTGTGTGTGTGTGTGTGTGTGTGTGTGGTGTGGTGTGTTAATGATGTGGAGAGAGAACCATCCTATCTTATTATAGTCAGGTGAGCTTTGTTTTAAACTCCCTCCCCTCTACCCTGTCCCCATCAGAATATAATTTCCTTGAGAACTGGAACAGGCTTGATACATTTTGTTACTCTGTATCCTTCACTGTAAATATAATTGGTCTTTAATAAATATTTGTGAATGAATGAATAAATCAAAGCATTCATTTCTTGGAGACTTCTGGGCACAGGTCTAAAATTTAATAAATCATTGTCAACAATAACAGTGAACTAAAAATTCTCTTTAAAAAAGTGTAAGCCAGGGGCAGCTAGGTGGCTCAGTGGATAAAGCACCAGCCCTGGATTCAGGAGTACCTGAGTTCAAATCCAGCCTCAGACACTTGACACTTACTAGCTGTGTGACTCTGGGCAAGTCACTTAACCCCCATTGCCCCACCCCTCCCAAAAAAGTATAAGCCAAAAGACTCTTTGATTTGGTATACTGGACTCAAGAATTGTCCAGTTTCTTTAGTGGCTGGGATGCTTTTATTTGCTAGTGGGCCATTCTGAAACATTATCTCAAAGATTATTTCCTCTATACTTTGTCCACTTTGATAGTTCCCTCTTTTTTCTCTGATATTTTTCCTTATGACCTAACCCTTTTGTCAGTTCACTCCTCTGCCACAGGATCAGCTACTTCAAACCAGAGAACAGAAATGGATTGGAATCATAGATTTTATGGGGATATCTATGTAGTTGGTGTGGTTGGAAGTAGCTATTGAGTCAGGAGGAGGTGGCATGTATGTTCATCTTTGCAGAACAGGGTAGGGCTTTGAAGTGACCAAGGAGACTTGGCCAAGCATATTCAGTAGATGGGGATAAAGAGGCTGAATCCTGACAATCAGCTGAGCCTGGGGCCACCCTAAAAATATTTGTGAACTGAATATGGACTGTGGACTATTAGTTGTTGAGTATGATGTGGCATAGAGGGAAGAGCGGTTAAATAATCTTGACTCTGTCACTTTGTGACCTGCAATAGATCATTCTGCCTTTTAGGTCTTAGTTTTTAAAATAAAAGAGTTAGATTAGAGTATAAATTTTTATCTTGGGGTCTGAGAAATTGTTTTTTAAACATTTTAGTAACCTTTTCAATACCATTAACCTCCTTTGTAATACTATATATTTTATTTTGTGCATTTAAAAACATTGTTCTGAAAGGGGGTACATAGTCTCCACCAGCATACCACAGGGATCTAACTCAGAAAAAGTTAAGAACCCCTGAATTAGATGATCTTAAGGTCTTTTCAAAATTCTGTGATATTGTGATTCCAATCATTACATTTAAATTTCTTGTATGAAAGGATGCTATCTTAAGAATATGTTGCTTTTCTTCCTTGTGTTGATCACAGCACAAAGCACAGTATTGTGTTTTCACACTATAGTCTCTTAAGGAGTAATTGTGCTTTCCTTTTTATTATATGCCATTGACCTCTATCCTTGGAGCTGTGTTGTAAGTAGTATTGATGGAGTTCCCTAATCCATTCACAGTTTTCTTACCAGTTCCTCTTATGTCTAGCAGGATAATTTTATCAGACAACATTTCACATTTATACAGTTCTTGGGAGTTATAAACCACTCTACTTTTGTTGTCTCATTTAATCCTTACAGTGACACTTTGATGTAATACAAGTACAGTGATCCTCAGGTTACTTAATGCTTGATTTATACAAATTTTACTTTATATAAAAATTCCCCAAGATATACATATATTAAAATTTTATAATGCATTCAAAATATAGAAAATTTTATGTTAATGTGGGAAGTAATGCCAAAGGATGAAGAAAAGCTGAGTCATAGGTGGTTCACATATCATGTAGGATTTTATAATGTAAAAGTAAGTGCTGAATCTGCTAGTATTTCTCATCTGGCAGCTCTGTAGGGTATACTGATGTAAAAGTAGGTGTTGAATAACATTAATTTGCCTACCATTCAAGGCCTTCCACAGTCTTTTGCCATCCTGATTTTTTAGTCTTTCTCATCTACTCTCTGCCCTCTTTTCTCTAATTCCCATACCTAAAATGCTCAGTTGTTTTTTTTTTCTGTGTCTATTCCTGCTGTTTTTTATCCTTGTAAAGTCTTCCCTCTTCTTTCCTTGTTGAATTTTTACTCATTATTAGTTCCTCTTTCCAAAGTTATTTTGTCTGTTTCCTTTTTCTTTTCTTTTGTTGAGGCAATTGGGGTTAAATGACTTGCCCAGGGTCACATAGCTAGTAAGTGTCAAGTGTCTGAGGCTGCATTTGAACTCAGGTCCTCCTGAATCTAGGGCTGGTACTCTATCCACTGCACCACCTAGCTGCCCCCTTACTCATTTTTAAAGAGCAACTCAAATGCCATCTCTTTCATAAAGCTGTCCCTTATCTCTGGTTAATAATTCCTTTGGACCATTTCTAGTTCTTTGTTTTATACTAATAGTATTATCATGTATATATCTGTTACAGTTAACTCTGGATGTGTTTTATAATAACCTACATCTCTAAAATTTAAAATTCGTAAAACATTTTACTTTACATTATCTCATTTGAACTTCACAACAACCCTATGAGATGAAAACTATAGCTTAATTATTATTATTATGCTCACTTTATAGATGAAGAAACTGAGGTCCATAGATGTTAAGTGACACAATTGGCATGTGTTGGAAGTAAGAATTGAGCCCAGATCTTTTTGACCACAAGCCCAGCATATTGTTCACTATGCCACATTGACCCTTTCTTTACTTATCCTGTGGGCAGCTAGGTGGCTCAGTGGATAGAGCACTGGCCCTAAAGTTGGGAGGACCTGACTTCAAATATCACCTCAGACACTTAATAGCTGTGTGACCTTGGGCAAATCACTTAATCCCAATTGCCTTAAACATCTGGGGCCTTAAACATTTCCATTTGTCCTGATAATATATCCTGCCAGTGGACCCAGATGGCTCTGGAGGAGAGAGTGAGGTTGGTTACACAGCCCTTCCTCACTTAAATTGAGTTCACTGTAAGTCATGACATCACCTTCTTGATGTCATGATCCTCTTCAAGAACAAAGGACAAACAGCAACAACTTATCTCTTCTGGTAGACTGCAGGTACCAAGAGGGTAGGATTATGTTTTAGGATTATGTTGTAGTTATAACATTTTATCTCCTCCAGTACCTAGGACAGTATTTTACATATAGTATTTCTTCACTACTGTGGTAAAATATGAAAGTTTTTAACAGTCGGTTAGGATAACCGAAAGACGCCAGTTTTTCAAGGACCACCCTTTTGGGGAGGAGATGAACAGTCCGTCTGCTGCGCATGTCATTTTAAATCTCACACTACTTAAATGGATCTATGATACCACTGATGTGGGTGTATTCCCTTGAATAGTGCAGGTCATAACCGGCTGTAACATCTGATTCTGCAACTGGTCTATATCTTCCCATAGAGTCTTTTGTTTGTTTGTTTGTTTGTTTTTTGGTGAGGCAGTTGGGATTAAGTGACTTGCCCAGGATCACACAGCTAGTAAGTGTCAAGTGTGTGAGGCTGGATTTGAACTCAGGTCCTCCTGAATCCAGGGCCATTGCTCTATCTACTACACCACCTAGCTGCCCCCCCATAGAGTCTTCATAGGGTGACTGTCCATTAGCTGACACTGCCTTCTAGGTCTTTTGACATTGCATATTTATCAATGTTATAATCTAGCTGTCTATTCCGTTCTCATTTTACATGATTAGCTCATGTCTTTTCTAGTTATACATTTCTTTGATGAGAGCTACTCCATCAGTTTTATCTTGGATGGATATTGAAGCTGGCCAATGAATTTAACCTGGGATTGAATGGGTGAAGGACATCAGGATAGATTATGTTTGGGGAAATTATGAAGCAATAATTCCCAAACTTCTCCCTGAGGAATTCCCCTCCTCCAACATATTTTTAACACCAGTATTCTTTTGATACTGTAAGGGCCAAATTTAGTATGGGAAGAGTTAAGTGGGTGGCTCGCTGTAGTATTGGGGTGAGAAAGGAAACAGCCTTTTTCAAAAAACAAAACAGGTTTATTAATGGGAACAAGTTCAAAACACAAGTGAGGTTAATAGAGTTAGGGAATCTAAATCTCTGGGGTAAAAAGGCCCCAGGTACCCTGAACCTGCCTCCAGGCCAGCCAGCTCCAAAGAACTGGCTTTGCCTCAAAAAACCCAAACTCACCACCACCCAAAATCTGTAGCTCTAAGGAGAATTAGCTTGCAGTCTCTTCTGTTTTGGTCTGAAGGTCAAACACCAACAGCTCCCCTGTCTACCTTCCTTCCCTGTTTCTCTCATAATCCTCTCCTCAGAGCAAACTCCCCTCTCCCTCTTCCTCTAACTACTTCTAACTGTCTCTCCCCCAGAAGGGATGGTTCTTAGCCATGCTGAGTCTCCAGTTGGCTCAGCACACTCACATGGGCTGTCTCCATTCTAATCTGGCCAGACCCATGTGGGCATGGGCTTAGTTACTTAGTTTCTTTTTTTCTTTTTTTCTGGTGAGGCAGTTGGGGTTGTGACTTGCCCAGGGTCACACAGCTAGTAAGTGTTAAATGTCTGAGGCTGGATTTGAACACAGGTCCTCCTGCCTCCAGGGCCGGTGCTCTTAATCTACTGCCACACCTAGCTGCCCCTTTAGTTACTTAGTTTCAATAAATGTTCCCTGTGGTCAGAGTTCCACTTGTTTGTTTAATTATCTCCCAAAGTACGCACCCATCTTCTTTCAGGCTTACTCAAGCCAACATTTTTTTCAGTCTGACCACAATAAAGCAAAGATAGGGCCATGAAAACCCCAAATCAGAATTCCTTACATTACTGTCTATGAATTATGGAATACCATAATCTCTGAGGAATCAAAATTGTGGGTCATCCAAATGGCAACAGAGAGGCACATGGTGGATATAAATAGACTTCGGTATACCACCAGATAGAACCATATAGGGCATGTATATAATATGTGTTGGATTGAATTGAATCTGCTACTGCTAGTCATGTAACAGCTTGAAATATAGCACAAACTAAGGGTTTGCATATTGGAACCTTTACATTACAGAGCAGTTATATTACTCTCGTCCCTGTCTTATAAATGTGGAGCCTCAAGCTCAGATGGTCTAAGTGACTTGTTCCAGGTCATACAGTAAGTGGAAGAAATGACGTGTGAACCCATCTTTCAACTCAAGGTTTTTTTTTTTGTTGTTTTTGTTTTTTTCGGGGCAGTGCGGGTTAAAGTGACTTGCCTAGGGTCACACAGCTAGTAAGTGTCAAGTGTCTGAGGCTGGATTTCAACTCAGGTCCTCCTGAATCCAAGGCTGTTGCTTTATCCACTGTGCCACCTAGCTGCCCCCTCAAGCCTTTTTTTATTACTCTGTTTTGGTTGGTTTAGTGTTAGGAATAGGGTCTTAAAACTGATTTGAGTCTTATATTAGGGCTTGGATGTTATTAAACTACAGTTCTTCAGAATTAGAAAGGAAGGCATTTCACAGATAAGGACCCAGCATAGAAAATAACCTGGTCTTGATTTTCTAATCTGAGAACTGTTAACAGAAACACTATAATTGAAATTAATTGCTTTGACAGTGCATAGCAAGTAGAGACATTCTCTGAGGATAAGCCTGTCACTTCCATATTTGGTTGATTTGTGTTTTGTTTAATAAATATATGGTTTTATTTTAGTAGAACATTATTCTCATGTACTAGCTTTTTTATTATCATGCTGAAAAATTTGTGGTTAATGCGTATAACTTTAAATCCGTTTCCTAAAGTGACTTGCAAATAGTATAAAAGTAAAAATGGAAATCCTAATACTAAATACTAATAGGGGAAGACAGAACAGTTTTCAATCAGTCAAACACTTAACAACTAATTAAAAGTATCTCTTGTGTGCTAGATGCTAGGGGAATACAAAGACAAAAGTTAAGTAGCTCAGTTTTGTGAGAATACTTCAGAATTTTGAAGTTTTCTGAGGGTGCCAGGGCATAAAAAGAAAGTAAATCCTTATAGCCCTAGGATTCCTATGTCCTGCTACTTGGGTTTTTAACATTTTCACCTAATTGATCCTAACAAAAATCCTACTAAGGAAGTAGAGCAGGTATCAGTCAATTATCATTTGCCCCTGCTGTGTTCCAAGAAGCATTACGCACTGGGGATACAGAAATGAAACGGTTTCTCCCCCCTGAAAGGATAGTTGGAGATGTTTATGCATAGAAGTATATATAAAATATATTCAAAATAAAATGCTAAGTAATTTTTTTTCATTTTTCCATAGCTAGAGACATAAATTTCTGGGGCATTAGGAAAGGCCTTTTGTAGGAGGTGACATTTGAGCTAAACTTTGAAGGAAACTCAGAATGAGGAAGGAAGGAATTCTAGGTATGGGAGCAGCCGGAATAAAGACATGGAGATGGAATGTCATGTTAGAAGAATAGCAAGAAGTCCAGTCTTACTGCACCCTAAAGTATGTGTAATAAATCTAATAAGATAAATTAGAGACAAGTTGTGAAGGGGCCTAAATGCCAGAGGAGTTTGTATTTGATCCCAGAGGAGGGAATACAGAGCCACTGGGTTTTATCAAGCAAGGACCTGTGCTTTAGGAATATAACTTTGGCAGCTTTGTGGAGAGTAGTTGACCAATTAAGAGACTGTTGCAGTAGTCTTAGCCATGGGTGTTAAAGGACTGAGCTGGGGCAGTGGTTGTGTAAGTTGAGAGAGATGGACTTGGTAAGTGGTAGGACATGTGTGAGTGAAAATGCTAAGTCAGGAATGACTGTGGTTATGAATCTGAATAGTGGTGCACTTGACAGAAATAGGAAGAGGGGAAAGATAATTCTGTTTTCAGCATATTGAGTTTGAAGTGCCTAAGGACATCCAGATATGATTATCCCTGTTTTATAGATAATCAAACAAACTAAAACAGGTGAAATGATTTGCCAGTGGTCAAGAGCTAGTTAGTGACACACACTGTAAATCTTGAGTTACATATTTCATTTTCAATATTTGTAATTCAGTGTACAACTCAGCTATGTCATTTCGGCAGGTCACTTTCTGTGTACCTTAGTCTCCTCATCTGAAAATGTGAGGGTCCTCTAAGGTCTCCTCCAGCTCTAAATCCATGAGCTTATGAACAGTATACTAAAAGACATGATACTAAAAGTTGTGGCACAGTTCATGTAATAGCCGTACTGGGCAGTGACTCTGGGTACACATACTAGAAATGACCAATTTCTAGTTGGAAAAAACCACAACACCCATTATTGTGGTGTAGAAAAATCACTATTGAAAGGGGAAGCAGGAAAAGAGGAAAGAAATAAGTATTTATATAGTATTGACTATGTGCTAGGCACTGTATAAAACACTTTACAAATATTATGTCATTGAATCTTCACAATAACCCTGGGATGATAATTTATATATATATATATACATATATATGTATATATATGTATGTATATATACACACACACACACACACATATATATGTATATATAAAATAAGTGATATTATTTCCATTTTATAGTTGAGGAAACTGAGGCAGATAGATTAAATGACTTGCCCAGGCTTAACACAGTTAGTGTCTGAGGAAGGATTTGAATTCAGGTTTTCCTGACTCCAGGCCTAGTGCTCCATCTGCTGTCACCTCACTGCTTCAATAGCCCTTGTTTCAGGTCCCAGCTTTGTCAACTAGCTGTGGGGTCTTGAGCAGTTCAGAAAACCATTGCAGTACTTAATAAACCATCTGCAAGTACTGCAAGTACTTGAGTTTTGGATATACAAATATGGCTAGATTATGGGCCGTATTTTAGTATAATGCCTGTTTACAATCTAAAATTGTGGGGAGATGATACAAAGGCTTAGGGAGAGAAGTGCAGGAAAGGGCTAAGCACCTGTGGGGCAGTCAAGAAGCTTAGTGTTCAAATCCCACCTCATACATGTAGTAGCTTTCTGATCCTGGGCAATCTACTTCATCACTCTGTCCTTCAATTTTTCTCATCGGCCCAGACAGTTGAAGTAACTTGCCCAAATTATCATAGGTAGTAAGTGGCACAGTCTATATTTGAATACAGGCTCTCTGATTCTAAATAGTTTGCTCTGACTCTAAAAACTGTCTGGGCTGATTTTCTCCTCCATGAAATGAGGCAGTTCAACTCACTGAGGTCTTTTTCTCTTTTGGGGAATTATCTTTGGGATATAAACCTAGCAGTGGTATTGCTGGGTCAAAGGGTATGCGTAGTTCTATAGTCCTTTGGGACATAGTTCCAAATTGTGGAGATCTTTTTAACTTTAGCAAGGGCTGCAGTTTTTTCATCTGTAAAATGAGAGGGGTCTAGCTAAGGTCCCTTCTAGTTTAAATATTTTATGATTCTGTGTCTTCCAAGTCAGAAAGGTGGTGGTGCATATATCCCATAAACTGCTACTTAAATTCCCAGGACTGGGGAGATCTGGGCTTTAGTACCTGTCCTTAATAAATGTGTAACTGTAGGCAAATTTCTTGAACTCTCAGTTTCTCTATTTGTAAATTATGGTTAAATCTTCCTTCTTTCATAGGGTTCCTTTAAAGATAAGATTAAGCAAAACTTTTATTAAATGCTTACTCTCTGTCAGGCATTGTGCTAATCTCTGGGAATACAGAACTGAAATGTTTTAGTCCCTTGACCACAGGACCTTCAGATCTAATAAAGGGGAATAGACTGGTGATAAGTAACTATATAACACTCGGCAGAATGTGATTAGGACAAAGGTGTGGTCCAAATAAAGTACTGTGGGAAATTTGAGGAGCAAGAAATGATTTCAGCTGGGAGTATCAGAGAAGTTTTCCTGGAAGAGGTGGTCCTTGAAATTAAATGTTAAAGAAAAGTAGGCATTTCATCTGGCAAGTATTGGGAATAAGGAGAGAAACCATTCTAGGGACAGGGGAGAATAGGCTCTGAAAACAGACTTAGAGAAACTACTAGGTACTTTTCTCAGTAAAAGTAGCTGAAGCTGTGCTGAGATGGACATTTCGTGTTTAGATGAAGGAAATTTGAGAGAGATGTGGTAATCAATAAGATAGGGAAATGCTATGTAGCTGTGGTACCCCAGTTGATATTAGACCATAGAAATTTACAGAAATCCAGACAAATTTCATTATTGCCTCCAGCAGTTTTGACATGAAGGATGTGGTATTAGCTGGGGATGAGCAGGGAGGGTTTCAAGGATGGAAGAGATTGAAATTATTGATCATTGGGTCAAAATTAGGTATGTTTGGTCATGAGACAAGAGTAGTGTCAGTGGCCCTGGGAAAATAGGGAGTGGTGAAGAGAGTAGACTCTGATGAAGGTGGTTAACAATGGATTTTCAACCTAGTAAAAGAGTGAGAAAAGTAGGAGGTTATGGTCAGAGATAATACTCTTCAGTGTAGCTTATAAATTGTAAAAGTGATACACAAATTGTAGCTCTAGAACGTAGTAATTATATTCATATTCGTTTCATCTCTATTAGACTCTAAGTGGCAAGAGGCGGAACTTGTCTTTTCTAAACCTGCACTTCTCACAGGGTTTAGCACAACATGCATGCATTAGGCTAACAAACAAACAAACAAATAGTATTGAGGAAAAATATAATTATTTCTGAACTTTTTTGAGTAAGTCAGTAGAAGTGATTTTTGTTATCAGTCAGTCAGTATATACCAGTGCAATGAATGAAACAATTCCTGCTTTCAAGTAGCTTCAATTTGACTGTATAATGCGAATAGCTGGAAGCTGCTTTCAAGTGATAGGATTTAGGGAAATCTTATCCAACAAATTGATTCTAAAACATTTATTAAGTATCTGCTATTCACTGGGTATTGTGCTAGTCTCTGGGGGAGATACACAATTTAGATAAGATATGGACTTTAAATTAATATACTTCATTAATGAAGCATGCATTGGAGAGTGCAGAACAGAGTGCTCTGAGATCTTGATTGTAGATTAGTGTCTAAAGGCTTCATGGAGGAGATGGCATTTGAGTTGAGATTTTTAAGAATGGATAGAAATTCAGGGAGAGGGGGAAGGCACCAGAATCTAAGTTTTAGACTAGTTCTTCTTAATAGGATTATGGGAGTTGAGAATTAATAGATCTTATAGATCATATTGTCTTGGGATGATAGTTCTATATTTAGAAGCAAATTCAGGCTAAGAAACCCAAGGGAGTTTCTTAGGAGGCTGGATGGCCTGCCGAATGTCACAGATAGGAAGCTTCAGAAGCAAGGTCTGAACTCTTGTTACCTGTTCTGTATAGTTCCTCTACCCCTCTCATTTTATAGACCTGAAAATTGAGGCCCCAAATGACTTGTCCAAGGTCACATTAGTAATTAGAAGAATCTGAATTTAAACCAAGTTCCTCTGCCTCCAAATCCACTTTCCTTTCCATTATATTACATCCTCGTGATTAGCTGTTTTTGTATAACATGACAGCTTTTTCCTGTGTACGTAACATTGAGGAAAAATATAATAATTAAGCTTTTGGAACTCTTTTAAGTGATTATGGATCTTGTTTAGGAGGCTCTGCAGGATCCTGGGGTTGATGTATAATTGGCACAATTTACTCCCTAAAGCAGCATCTTGAGGACCTTGGCATATAGGAAATTCCTTTTCAACTTGGACTTTTGCCTGGACATACTCCATTATGATGACAGATACTTTTATCAAACACATACCTCTTGATTTACATTTCATTCAGGTTTTTTTTTTTTTTTTTGGATGAGGCAATTGGGGTTAAGTGACTTGCCCAGGGTCACACAGCTAGTAAGTGTTAAGTGTCTGAGGTCGGATTTGAACTCAGGTCCTTCTGAATCCAGGGCTGGTGCTCTATCCACTGTACCACCTAGCTGCCCCTCATTTCATTCAGTTTTAATAATCAGAGGATCATCAAACAAAGCTATATCTGTTAAACATTTCAGGAAGTTTTATGTGATTTTCACATATCCATAGGAGGATGCCTTATTGGAGGAGAGCCTTTAAGGCTGTATTTTGCTTCACTAAATCAAATATTTTTCCTGAAGTCAACAAACAATAAGCACAGTAGGATCTCATGTTCTTTAGACCTTTCATTCAGCTGTGTGACTATAAAGATATGTTCAGCTCTTCAACAGATGTTGGTTCTGAAGCTACAATTATTTTCATGGTGATTTTTGCAAATGCTTATTATGAACCCTGTAATATGAGATGATCGAGTTATCCCGTGAAGTGATGTTTCTTGTTGCTTCTGGATGAACAATAAAAACCAACTCTGCCAACTCCTTTATGTGCCTCTCTGGGGAGAACCTTTGAGCCATGCTTCCCTTTAACTGCAACTTAATCTTCTAATTTCATTTATATTGAGAATGTCAAGGTTAATAGGATATCTGTTTATTGGTCACTAAATAAGGATTTCACATTTAGAATACCAATAGCTAAGTCAGTTATTTATAGATGGTCAAAAAAACCCCCCACAAACTGTGATTCTTAGTACCTTTTGCTCCCCTTTCCTTCACTCTTCCACTGTTATTGAAAAACCAGAAAGGGGGATGAATAGGACTTTAGTCCTACTTTGGTATTTTTAGCATTTTTCCTGTTTCCTGATTTGCCATGTTTAAAGAATTCATTACCAAAGGATTAGTTTATTAATAATAAGGAGCCTCTTCATACTTAGCTAGGTAGGTACCAGGAAAGCATAATGACTTTGTCAGAACATAGTCTTCAAGAAGCTAGGATTGATACTTCAATGCCATGTTGAGGCAGTATGTGGTAGAATTATCATTTAGTCCAAGCCCCTCATTTTACAGGAAATAAAATGGAGACATAGACAAGAAAATGAGTGGCTGAAGGTCACACAATTAGCTAAGGTCAAGACCAGTAATTGAACCCAATCCAGCTCTTTGGTGCCTTCTCTTTCTTTCCATATCTTTCCGGCCTTACCTAAATTTTTGTAGATAGATGATAAATGAGTAAGAGGGAGATGTTCTGAACTAAACAGTATAGTACAGTTTGAACTTCAATATTTCTGTTAAGGGTATCGCTGTTATTCCAATTATCCATGTTTATGCCTTTGGGTTCATTCTTGAACAATCTTCTTTCAATATTTCACCCACACCAGTATCTAATTAGTTGCTAAATCTTATCAAATCGACTTCCTCATCACCTCTACCCTCTGTGTGCTTCCTCATTCAGACATTCACTACCCTGGTTTAGCTCCTTTATCATGTCTTGACTAAGCTATTGCTGTAGTCACCTATTTTCCCCCTTGCTTTCCTGTCTCTCCTTTTCCCAATCTATTCTTCATATAACTCCCCAGCTCAAGAATTTCAGTATAGGGGCAGCTAGGTGGTACAGTGGATAGAGCACCGGCCCTGGAGTCAGGAGTACCTGAGTTCAAATGCGGCCTCAGACACTTAACACTTACTAGCTGTGTGACCCTGGGCAAGTCACTTAATCCCAATTGCCTCACTAAAAAAAAAAAAAAAAAAAGAATTTCAGTAGTTCCCTAGTTGCCTCTAGAACAAAATACAAAATCATCAGTCTGATGTTTAAAGTCCTTCACAATCTGGCTCCCACCTACCTTTCCAGAATTATTTTTTTCTTTTAAAGTGAGGTAGTTGGGGTTAAGTGACTTGTCCAAGGTCATGCAGCTAGTAAGTGTCAAGTGTCTGAGGCTGGATTTGAACTCAGGTTCTCCTCACTCTAGGGCTGTTGTTGCTCTATCCACTGCACCACCTAGCTACCCCCAGAATTATTTCATATGATTTCCTTTCATTTGCTCTTTGTTCCAATCAAAAATGATCTATTGGAATTATTCCCTGAAGTAATCATTATATCATGAACTTCTGTGCATTTGCACAATCTCCTCCCCTAAGGTTATAATTCACTTCCTATTTATCTCAATCTCTTAAAAGTATCCTCTTGATTTTGGACTCAGTTAAGGTGTCATGAAGGGGGGGCTTCATGTGAACTTCTTTCTGATTCCCCCAGTCGTTAGTCATCTCAAATTATCTTAGTTAATTTATATGTATAAATATTGTAACAATTTGTGAGCAGGGACTGTTTCATTTTTTTGTCATTATGTTGTCCTAGTGTCTAACATAGTATAAATAGTAGGTGCTTAATAAATATTTCTAGAATTGGAAAAATTTGACAAATAGAGCCTCAGGATTTTTGTCTCTCCATTAAATAAGGTGAGGATAATGAAATGCAAATTTAGTTTTGAACTTTCAAGTCTACCCAACCTCAAGTCCATCATTCCACTCCAGTCCTCCCTGATTTCCTACAGCTATTATCACTTTGACTAACATATTTCCTAATTTCTAGCCATTATTTTCTGATTGTCTTATATTTTCATGGCTTTTCCCTATGTGGATTGTAAGCTTTTTGAAGACAGACCATGTTCTAGTGCTGAATGGGTAATGATGTCAGTTCATGTTTACATAAAACTTGATATTTGATCTTCATGAAACCCTTCTGGTTGTACCAGTGTTATTATCACCATTTTACAGATAAGGAATTGAGCTTGAGTTTCAGAAGGGTGAAATGACTTGCTCAGGGGCACATTGCTAATAAATGGAAAAGCACATAATACAGCCCAAGTTTAGTGATTTCAAATCCAGTTCTCTTTCCATTGTATCATTCTACCTCTTAGTAAATAGGAGATTTTAGATTCGGAAGGAACCATAGACTTAATCTCATGCAAGCCCCTCTATTGATGTGAGAATGGAGTGAAAAGTGACAGGCAGGTAGTTAGCAGACCAGGGACTATATATCCCAAGTGGCCTTGCTCCCATTTCCTTCCCCTTTCCTACAATACCTGACTACACTCTAGTTGGTTGGTTTATTAAAACAAAGCAGTATCAAAGCTGCTGTAAATGCACAAACTCTGGGCCAAACCTTTTTTGTTTTTGGAATTCCTTCATATGATATGGGTATTTTTCCTTTTTCTTATCCTGTTACATTCATTTGAAGCAGATTAGATGTCATTTTCAGCAGCACAGTATGTAAGAGTATGACCTTGAACAAGACAGGAATAGAAAGACTGGTACTTTTACCTGGTTAATCTAATATTCAGGCTGGACTGTGCTTCTATGAATTCTTTTTAATAATTATGCTAATTATAATATTTGTTGTATTGGAGTGACCAAATGGATAGAAATCCACATATCTGAATAGTTGATGCATTCATGCTTTGATTTTACTAGTTAGATCATAGAAGATAGGGAAGGCAATTTTTTCCCCCTTTTCCAGTTCATGTGACTGAGATTTATATCTTGTTCTCAAAAGTGGTAGTATACCTTATACCCTTTTCCCCCCAAAAAAGTGGAATACAGCCTTTCTGGAGATAAGGAGCATAAATATGAATGCTTGTTCTTCCCAATGCTTAATATAGTATCAGATACATAGTAGGTGCTTAGTGAATTCTTGTTGATCCGTTTGCTTTTTTAGAACATCATCTTGTTTGTTCGTACAGTAGCATATTCTTATGGCTGGCCATGGGTCAACAAATCATGACCTCACACTGGCATTTTGCAGGATAGTTGTTGTTTTCTCTGCAGGGTAGAGGCAATTTTTTCCCCCTGCTGAATTCAGAGTTTTCAAAACTGAGTCATTGGCTGTGAATCAAGTCTTTAATTAAAGGCTTTCTTCTTTCCATAGGCTGTTCTCTTCTCTGCAGTTGTCTTTGGGTGGGGTGTGTGTGCGCAGTCTTTGAATCTGTGTAGCGCGTTGGCTTTCTAGACATCCTTTGTATAGTAACAGCATGTGCTGAGGGACTGGCAGCCTGTAAAACATTCTCCCTCCACCCTCCTTACCCCCCCCCCCCCCAATCCCTGGATATGGTGACATTACATAGATAAATGTGCTTGCTAGAAAACAGCAGAAGGAGTTGAATGTCTGCCAAAAATTTGCAGCATGAAACTGAGCTGGCTGCTTCGAGCCTCGTTTTCCTGATCTTTCATTGTGTGTATGCAGTCTGCACTTGCCAGGGCTTTCCTTGTTGAGCATTACGTCAGTATATTCTCCACCCTTATTACATTGCTTTCTCTGATATAAAGCTACCTATTTCTGACTTCAGGCTCATTAAACACTTTAAAGTTGTCTTTATACTGTTGTAAAGATGAAATTAAAACTATGTATTTTTACTATAAACCCCAAAAATAAATTTAAAATTATTGAATAAAATATATTAATTTAACTTGATAGTTTTAGGATATATGTGTGTATGGAGTCTTTTTATTTATTTTTTTTAGTAATGGGAGTGGATTAGGGAGTCTGTATATGGAATAATGCACATTGGCAGGTGTTGACTATTGGTGTGCTGTGAATTATTCCCCCTCCTTGCCAAAAAATGTACCTTCCTGATGTCTTGGAAAACTGGTTGTTCTTTCAAAGGTCCTTCCAAGGTAGTTTGGTGGAAAACTGTGTTTTTTTTTTTTTAATGTGTAGATTAGCATCGAAAACACTTACTTAGGGCTTGGGTGCAGAAGAATGATATTATTTATTTATTCCCTTTTTCCTTCCTTGGTTTGAAGGTCTATTGTTTGGGGAGGAGTGAGGGGAGAAAAGAATGTGGAGCTTCAAAGTTTTGTTTCTTATTTTACAGGCTGATGTTAACGAAGTTGAGTTTATTAGGCAAAGTATGTATAACGAATTGATGATTTTATGTTACTTGAGGAAAAATTGTAGTCTTTTCTTTTCCAGAGTTTTGTAAGGTTGCTAGACTTGCATATCTGGACAGCATTTGACTAAACAACTATGCTGGTGAATCCTTCCAGTTCCCCTCTTACTGAGGAGGCCGAAGCTGGTGGATCTCTTGAACTCTAGAGTTCTGAGTTGTAACAGTGTTAGCACACTATTGTGCTAAGGGGCTGAGAAGGGGGGAGGGGTCAGGTCAAAGGAAGGGGAAGGGAAGCACCGGGCTGCCATAGGTGGGGCAAATTGACTACTAAATTAAGTCAACAAGTCAAGCATTTATTAAGTATGATGTGTTCCAGGCACATGCGATACTAAGTTCTAGGGATATAGAGAAAGGCCCTCAAGGAGCTCACTAACTAGAGGAGACAGCATGTAAACCACTATGTACCAACAAGATTGTATATAAATTGGAGATAATCTCAGAGGGAAAGCATTATCATCAAGGAGGACTTGCGATGGCGTTTTGCTGAAGATGTGATTTTAACTGGAACTTGAAGGAAGCTAGGGAAGTCACAGGCAGAGGTAAGGAGTGGAGAGAATAGCTGCCATGAGACAGTGAAAGTCATGGACACTGGAGATGGAGTTTCTTTTGGAAGAAATGGCAGGGAGTCCACAGTCACTGGATCATAGAGTATGTGAAAGGGAGTAAGACTGGAAAAAAGTGTGAAGGGTTCAGGTTATGAAGGGCTTTTAAAAGCCCGCAGAAGATTTTATATTTTAGGGGAGCACCAGAGTTTATTGAGCAGGGAAGTGACATGGTTATTATGTACTTTAGGAAGATCACTTTGGCAACTGAATGGAAGATGAATGAGTTTGGGGAGAGTGTGATTCAGGAATACCAACCAGAAGGGGTAATGTAATACTTTAGGTGTGAAGTGATGAGGACTTACACCAGATTTCTGTTAGTTAGAAGAGAGAAGGAAATCCATGAGAGATATGAAGGAAGGTAAAATCTGTAAACCTTGGCAACAGATTGGATATGAGGGGGTGAGAAAGTGAGGAATCAAGTGTAACACTTAATTTTGAACCTGGGTAACTCAACAGAAATAGTGGAGTTAGGAATAGGTGAGGGTTTTTTGGGGAAAATAATGAGTTCAGTTTTGGATATGTTGAGTTTAAGACATCTATGGGATATCCATTTCAACATATCCAAGAGGCAGTTGGAGGTATGAGACTGGAGGTCTGCAGAGAGGTTTGGGCTGGATAAATATATTTGAAAATGAACTAGATAGAGATGATAATTGATTCCAAGGAAGCTGATGAAATTACCAAGAAAAAGAGTAGAGAAGGAGAAAAGAAGGGGGCCCAGGAAGAGCCCTTTGGGACACCAACTGTTAGCAGGAATGATTTGGACGAAGACCAGCACAACAGGCTTAAAACGGAATGATTAGGTAGATAGGAGAAGAACCAGGAGAGAGAGGTGTCCTGAAAAACCTCAAGAGAAGAGAGTATCAAGGAAAAGATGGTGATTGGTTGAGAATTGAGAAAAGACCATTAGATTTGACAATTAAGAGAGTGTTAGTAACTTTGGAAAGAGCAGTTTCAGTTGAATGATGAGGACAGAAGCGAGACAGACAGAATTAAGAAGAGTGTGAAGGAACTGCAAGCACCTTTTGTAGATAGCCTTCTCGTGGAATTTAGGTATAAAATAGAGGAGAGATGAGAGGATAGCTAGCAGGAATGGATGGATCAAGTGAGGGTTTTTTGAGGCTGGAGGAGATATGGGCATGTTTGTAGGCAGTAGGGAAGAGACCAGTAGATAGGGAGAGATTGAAGAAAAGTAAGAGAGTAGGTATGATAGAGGGGGCGGTCTTCTGGAGGTGATAGGATGGAGTGAAAGAAAGGAATTTTTGAGCACTTGTGGGTGACAGCATGATCAAGGATATGGTCATCTCTGTGTGTAGCTAAGGTGGAGTAGAGGGCTAGATCATGGGAAATGACTAAGTTGAGGAATTGGACAATTAGGGTATTTGAGAGAGTATCAGTTTATATGTTTTAGTCCCTTAGTAGGATGAAATTTGGGGAGGTGGGAAAGACTGTGAACTATGCACTAAACACATTGAAAAAGTGAGGGAAATGTCCTAGAGGCTATAGAGAATCTTGATTGAGTGATAAATAGTGAATGAATCTCACAGGAGTAGAGGTTACTGATTGATAGATGATGGTAGAGGGAGATTATAGAAGTAGCAATGGGGAGCAAGGAATATTTCTACTCTACTGACATGACCAGTGAGTGAGTGTATAGTGGAGAGAGGGTAGGTAATGAGTGATAGTGTAGCCAGTATTAGAATGGGTGACCATGGATGAATGCTGTGTTAATCAGGAGGGAATCAGATCTCATTGAATGTGCAAGAAGAAGATTGAGGATTAATATAGAGTTACTGTGGGGCTTTGAAGACAAGGCTACTTTTTATTTCCTGATTGCATTAAGATGTTATAGTTGAATGAAACATGACTTGTACAGTTATTGATGCTTCTTTTCTTTAACTTTTTTTGTAACACTTATGGTCTGTACTATAAGCAGTTAAATTATAACAAAAGGTACTATCTTCTCCTTTTATATACATATTTTCTTTTTTCTGGTATATTAGAAGCTAACCAGGTCTTAGAAATTTTTTTATCCCCCAACTCCTAATACTGCCCTCCTTGTACATGCTCAATAAATGGTGGTGGTATTGATAATGATGATTATGGCGATGTAGAATTGGGGGAAATGTTTGAGATAGTGAAACTTATGAAGTCGTTCTGAAATCTTAGACTAGTTATGATCATTATGTGTTGAAAAAATGAGATGATTAAATTGAATTATGGAGAATAATTTAAAATACAATTATACTGAAATGGTGCTTCATTGACTTAAGGGAAATATCAGATCTGTAGATTTTGAGTGAAAATATATTCTTCTACTGCTACCAGTTAATACTAGGTTCTGAAAAGGAGATAGATGCATATAGCACAATTGAATAGAGCGACAGACCCAGGAAGACCAGAGTTCAAATTCAGCCTCAGACACACTTAATTTGTTGTGTGACTCTGGGCAAGTCATTTAACCCTGTTTGCCTCAGTTTCCTCATTTGTGAAATGAGCTGGAAAAGGAAATGGCAAACCATTCCAGTCTTCTTGCCAAGAAAACCCCAAATGGGGTCATGAAGAGTTAAACATGACTGAAACGACTGAATATGTGTGTATATATGGGTATTTGTGTGTTTGTGTACATATATGTATTTTTCATATATGTGTATATTACACACATGCTTATAAATATAAAACCTACTGTGCAGAGTTCAGATTCCTTTGTCTGGCATTCAAAGCCCTCCATAATCTAGATTACTCTCCCTTTCTTGCCTTATCTTTCACTATTCTGTATATTTACCTGCCTCTGCCTTGGCTTATATTGTGGTCTGCACCTGGAATTTACCTTCTTCCTTCCTTCTATGCCCCCCCCCCCCAAGTTGAATTCCTACTTAGTCTTTAAAAAGCATCTCACTACCATGTCCTTCTAGAAGTTTTTCTGTTCTGCCCTTAGGCAGTAATAACCTTATTGACTCTCAGATTGCACTTTCCTTAGACTTCTCTTGTACACTTTTTACATTTTAATATTATATTTATTTATGTCTTCATCATGCCTATCATACTATGGATTTCTAGAAGTCAAGGATTAAATCTTGTTGAAAATTTATATCTCTCTTCAGGCAGTGCTATACACAATAAATATTAATTGATTTAAATTGAATTGAAAAGCTTGGAGATGAAAATATAAGCATGATGTAAGAAAACCAGCCTGGAGGGAATGGATAGTTTTTAGAATAATGTGATAGATTGGATAGGAAGGATAGGGCCACATTATGGAAGACTTTGATTGCCAAAATGAGAGCTTTTCATTATCGTACTAGAAAACTATATGCAGGTTTTTGAGCATAAGAATAACATCAAGCAAGCCCTTTTAGGTAGTCATCCTTTAAATTATATGCATTCAGAAGACAATGTCTTTACTACCTCTGATGCCTAGTAACAATTGAATGACTTATAATACCTAATTTAATTTATGAACTTTGGAGACAGAAACAAAATCACTTTTACAGTTGTCCCTAGATGTAGAGAAACAACTTGAAATGCTTCAAATTTGAAAAAAAGAATTGGTGTTATGTATATAATACTAGATGGTTAAAAATTTGTAGATGCTTATATAATGATAGTACATGTTTAAAATTTTACAAATCTTGTTCTCTTGGAGTCATCAATTTCGTTTGTTGTTTCTTTTAGAGGTGGATATTTCTTAGCCTATGCTTGCCTCCAAATTTATCCATACCTTTAAAAAATACATGACTAACTTTTCCCTTTAGAACTTGGGAACCTTTATTTTCATTTATCTCCTTATATTGATCTGTTCAACTCTGCTTTATTACATAGAATAGAGTTAAGGAAGGAAGATAATGTTTCTATTTAAATAGAATTTTGCAGAATTTAAATTGTGAAATGTCCTGCAAAGCACCTGTCTTTATGAAGACTCGTAATTCTTATTTCTGTCTCTCCCACAGTCTACCACAGTGTTTAGAACATGATAGGTACTTTGAGGAATGTTTGTTCAGTGAATGAAGTAAAGTTGGCAGATACATGATTCTCATCTCACTTTCAGGGACAATTTTTACTGTTTTAACAGAAATGTTAAGATACATATTTAGCTCCCTTACTAGTATACTGAATATAACTTAACATTTTCTTGTATACAAGGCACAATTTTAGAAACTTGAAGTGTTGTAAAGAAGCTAAAAAGATCAGGTCTCTACTTGCAAGGAGTTTACAATCTATAAACCTTAACTAGGTACACATGTTGTGTTCTCCTCTCCCACTCCTGAAACTTTCCCATTAAATTCCTTGAGGTTAGGACCAGTTTCATTTTTGTCTTTATAGTAGGCATTTAATAAATAGTTATTGGTTGATTGATTGGGGCTAGGCAGATTATAGTTCTTTCCTTGATACACAAGTAACTGTATATTATGCACACACACAAAAATTGCGATCTAATTTCCAGGCCATTTAATGATTTTTAAAATTATGTATTTCTGAAATAATCTTTTTCTGAGGGAAAAAATATCAATAGTAAACTTGTGTTGGGTTCTCCCTGGATGTACTGTGTCCTACTGCATATTATTAATTTTATGGCATTTACATTAAACATGTTTCCTAGAAGAGAAACATAGTCTAGAGGCAAGATGCACAAGATAAAAAACTGCTTAATTGAGGAAGGCTTCTTGTAAGAGATGAAAAAAAAAATCTTGAGAGGGATCAAAAACGACTCAGAAGAATATGATTTAGTTGGGAATAGGATAGAGTGATCCTTGTTTGGTTAGTGTCAGTTAAAGACTTAGAAGTGGGGGCAGCTAGGTGGGGCAGTGGATAAAGCACTGGCCCCTGGATTCAGGAGGACCTTAGTTCAAATCTGGTCTCAGACACTTGACACTTACTAGCTGTGTGACTCTGGGCAAGTCACTTAACCCTCATTGCCCTGCCAAAACAAACAAACAAACAAACAAACAAACAAACAAATAAATAAAAATAAAGACTTAGAAGTGGGAGACAGAAGTTGACAACTGGAAGAAGGTATATCAGCATATGGTTTTCTTTACAAAGCATGGGCATACTGGACCATTGTTAATTATTTTCCAGAAAACACAAAGTTAGGAGAATTATTATACATATTAATATAATTAATATAATATATTATAGGGGCAACCAGTTCCACAGAAATAATGCTATAGATGTTGTAAATGTGTTATTGGAATGACACTCCCAGCAAGGTTTTTGAGATTTATGTTGGGGTTTGGTTTTAGTGCCGTAGTATTGTTGTTATTGTTGAGAAGCAGTATTGATCAAGGCATTCTTATGTGGCAATATACTTGTATATTCCTGTTAAGTTTTACAGATAGTAAATTCCCCTATTGACTTCCATTTATTTTTGAGGGGAAAAGAGTTTTCAAATGCAGGTGTAATCCTTCTAAAGTCTTTAGTTTCAGCAAAAAAAAGTGTTAGGTTTAATAATGTTGCATGGAGCTATTAGTTCCATAGGAGCAAAGTTATAAATGGGCATTGAATGCCCTGAATTACAGTTTGAGTTCATGACTTTATGGTATGGTTTAATTATAGGGTGACTATGCTGGGTTTGCTCATGATTGGAAAGCTTTTGGTGAGAAAGAAGTTAAGATTATGAGTTCATATTCATTGTTCTCTAGTTATTTCCTGTGTATTTTGTGGTTAGTGTATTAAGAGCATACACAAGGAAGGACCTTAGAGGTAAAACAAACAGACAAACATGCACTTATCTTGTCCTTGTTTTGTGCCAGTCACTATGCTAGGTGAATGGGATAGAGAGACAAACAATAGAGAGTTTTTGCCACCTAAGAGTTTTTTAAAGCTTAAAAACTGCACTAAGACTTTGGGGATGAGCCATTTAAAGTGATTTAAAGCAGAGGTGGTGGGGAAGGCACTAGCAAATGGAAGGAACAATAAAGGCTTTGCGTAAAAGGTGGCATTTCAGCTGGGCTTTTAAAGAACCTAGGGATTTGAAGTGGTAGAGGTGGGGAGGGAGTGCATTCTGCTAATGGGGGGATGGTATGTACAAAAGCAGAGGTGGAATGTTGTGTGAGAGGGATTGATTGTAAGTAGGACAATTTGGCTCGACTGTAGAGTACATGAAGAGGAGTGATGTGTCTGGAAAGATAGGTTTGGAGCCAGGTTGTGAAGACTTTTACTACCAAACATGAAGTTGTGTTTGCTTTTAGAGGCAAAAGGGAGCCACTGCAATTTATTGAGTAGGGGAGTGATACTGTCATTTTGGGAATATCACTGCAGCTATTTGGAGGAAAGACTTGGAGAGAAGAGAGACATGACAACTTGAGAAACAGAGATATTAATTAGGAGGTTCTCGGTATAATAGTCTAGGCAAGAAGTGATGAGGACTTGAACTAAGGAGATAGTAGATGCCTACTTTTTTTTACTATATTCCAAATACTGGGGATATAAAGATTGTGAGTAAGGAGCTCACAATCTAATGAGTGAAAATAACTATGTACAAACAAGACACACACACACACACACACACACACACACACACACACACACACAGAAATAATCACCAGAGGGAAGGCACTGATTAAAGGGGATCAGGAGAGGCTTCTTGTAAAAAGTGGAACTTGAGCTGGGACTTGAAGGAAGCCTGGAAAGCCAAGAGGTGGAGATGAGGAGGTATTCCTTACATGTGTTATGGAGAGCATCCCAGCCATGGGGGCCAGCCAGCCAGTGAAAATGCTCAAGATCAGGAGTGGCTGGGACAGCACGGATGCTCATGCCAAAGGACAGAAGAGTATGTGGGAAGGTAGAAAGTGTGTAAGAAGGCTGGAGAGGTGTGGGGGAGGTTAGATTGTAAAGGGATTGAACGCCAAATAGGATTTTGTATTTGATCCTGGAAGTGATGGAGAGCCACGGGTGGGGAGTGGAGGAGCATGTAACCTGCTTTGACCTACCCTTTAGAAAAATTGCTTAGGCAGCTTAGAAGGATGAATTGTAGGGAGGAGAGACTGAGTGAGGCAGGCAGACCCAGCTGCAGGCTATTGCAGTCGTCCAGGCATGAGGAGATGAGGCCTGGCACCAAGGTGGGACCAGTTATCGAGGAGAGACGGGGATATCTTTGAGAAATGTTCATGAAGGCAAAAATCAATCCAACAGACTGGATATAGGGAATGAGAGATAATGAGGAGTTGAATCAACAAGACTTGTCAACTGATTTTGGATACAGCTTATTGCACTGATAAAAGGAAACTGAGATCCAGAAAGGTTGTGTCTTGCCTAAGGTCAATACCAGGTAGCTAGCAGCAGACTTGAAATTTTACCCATGAACTCTGTCTGCCTACAAATCCAGTACTCATTCTTTCCACTACACAGTCCTTCAATTTGTAAGATCCTAAAAGACAAGGAAGACATTTTTAACTTCTTTGTATCCTCTACCCTTCCTAGAATGATACTGGCACATAAGACAAATCTCAAAATAGAAGCTGGAACTTCTTAAGGAAGGGAGACAGAGTGCAAAATGCCTGAGAGACCTGAGCTTGACTCTTAGTCATGTCACATACTAGCAACTTAGCATAAGAAAAGTCACAACTTTCTTGGGCAAAGCCTTAGAGTAATATAGTCCAACTCCTTCATGTTACAGATAAGGAGAATGAAGCCCAAACAGTTGAACTTGCCTTGGGTCACATAGGTAGCAGTGCCTGCCCCATGGTAAGAACTTAAATACTTCTTGACTTGTAAATGGCAAACCTGGGATTCAAATCTAGGTCTTTTGGATTCTCTAAATATAGTGCCCATTCCAATATATCATTCTGCCTCTCTTTAGTAGGTGCTCAGTAGAAGCATGATTGGTTGACTGTGTTGGCAGATGGATGTTGTAATACTGAGTTCTGTAACACTGAGAACTTTACAATATTTTCCTGACTGATTTTTTCCCCCTCCACTATTGAACATCCTTCTGGACCCCCTTCCTTTATACTTTTTAAATTTATGTGCCTAAGAATGTCCCACGTTTATTCTTGAAGTTCTTGAATTTAGTTCATATCCTTTGTCTAAGAATTTATTGTCTCTGCCCTCCTGCATTAGGAGCTACTGTTATACCGGATCATTCCTGAAAATTCCTTAAGCTTGAAGTTCTGGAAAATGAATTATCCTTCTCCTTCCTTCCCTTTTTTGACCGGTTTTATAAGTTTGAAATTCTGTGGTATAGTGAAGGAACCTTTAAAGAGGCAGGTAGGATGAGACCATATGTTAGGGTGACCTGAAGTTTAACAAATTTATACTTGATTTTGAGAGCTTCTTGGGTATCACTTAGTAACATGGTAGATTATTTAATCTGTAGCTTGGAAGAAATTTTAAAGTAGAGGAGAGAGTCACTAGGTATGTAGTTTGGAAAGGAGATTGTAATTAACTATGCACAAAGTATGGACTTTTGGTAGCTGGGGACTGTTTCATAAACCATTGTATAAAATTCTGAAAAGATGCGATTAATGGGGTTTATTATTGTTAATAATAACAATTATTATTCTTGGCACCCCAGGGCAAGATTAGGAGAAATGTATAGACATTATTAAGAGGAAATTTAAATTAGATTTAAGAAAGAATTTGTAACAATTTGATTCATCCAAAAGTGAAATGGGTTGTGATGGAAAGTTGTAAATTCTAGCTTACTGGATGTCTTTACACAAGACACTCGTCTTTGTAGCCACTTGTTTAATGTCATATAGGAAGTGATTATTTTTTAGGTGTGGTTTTTAGATGGTTTCTTAGGTTCTTTCCCACTCTAATCCAGTGATAATATGACATAATAGTAGCAATAATAATAGTTGACATTTGTGTAATGCTTGGAGGTTTGCAAAGCATTTTACATATATGATTTCATTTCTGTCCTTAGAACAAGGACATGAAATGAATATTATAGGATATTACAATCATCTTTATTTTATTTTACAGACCATAAGGCCATGAATTTAGAGCTAGATTTAGACCAACACCTTCATTTTACTGAAGAGAGAAACTGTATACCAGGGATGTTAGGACTTTCCAAAGGGCAAGTTGCTCCTAAATGACAGAGGTGAAATTCAAACTCAGGTCTCTGCTGACTTCCACACCCTTAAGGAAGTTTTAGATTCTGTTCTGATGTTTGCCCTCATTTATTTAAAATGATAACTGAGACAGACATAGATTAGTTAGTTTCTTTCTGTGATGATGTTAGAGGATATTCATTTTAATGTGGATATTTTGTAAACCCATTTCCAAAATTAATTGTTATAGGTGGTTTTTGCATTGTTCAAGCATTATTTGGAATCACAACTATATTTACAAATCAGCTTAATTCACCAAGGATGTCCCACAGTAAATCTTTAGATTTTAGAACATGATAGAGTAGTCGATTTTATCCTATTAGTTCCTGACTTTTAAGCATATTTTCGAAATACAGTCTTTGATAAGAATGGATCAAGAGAAAACTATTATAGTTAAAATGTTTTATATTCCTTTTATGTATTTATTTTATATGAATATATACATATAGAACATGAGCTTTTTGAGGATAGGGGTAGTTTTATTTTGTCTGTATCCCTAGTGCCTAGCATAGTGCCTGGAATATAATGGATTCTTAATTTAGTAGTATTGTGTACTTAGGTCTAGAAGAAAAAAATGTTCAAATGTAACTTCATTTATTTATTTCTTATATTTCTTTGATGAATCTATTGTTTCGGTTTTGTGCACCACCAGTGCAGATGATAACCTATCTATGGTATGTGATTTTTGTCCATATTTTCCTATTATTCTACCTTAGAGGATTTGTTTTATAAATTGAAGATCTTCCTTTAGGTCTTTTATAACATTTCAGGGTTATCAATTGAACACAGGCTTCTATTTTTAAAAAAAATGTGTGTATGTAAGTATACTCACACACACATTTAATTATTCATTTGTCTTTACATCACTATACTTTCACCTCCCTCTATCCCCACCCCTCTCATTGAACCATCCATTGTGACCAAAAAAAAAAAAAAGTTAGGTAAAGACATCCAATCTAGTGACTTCATCTGACAAAGGATATCTGTCTTTGCTATGTGGGAAGGAGGTAGGTTTCTTCTGTTTTCTGGTAACTTTTCTCTTTTTCCATTATTTGTTGTTTGACTACTCAGGCTTATTTTTGGTTTGTTATTAACTCACTCCCTTTTCTAATCATGTTTTCAGGGTCATTTCTTTTTTGCCACTTCTTGCATCCAAGCCATCTTTGACAGTACTGTGCAGCCTATTTACCCTATCCCATTTTACTATGTCCACAATTTTGTTTCTTCAGATTATGGTTCTTGATTCATAGGTATATAGCATCACTAGAAGAATATTGGTATTAAGAAAATAGGTTTTTGTTTCAGGGAGCAGTAGGGATAATTGAAAGTGCTGTATAATTTGTCAAATATAATTCAACCCACTCTCTTCTTTCTGTTTAATTCTCGGATCAGTTCATTACCCATCTAGGGTATAAATCAAAGACATATTTATTGTTAGAGTTGTTCAATGGGTTGACCATATAATTGCATTTTTATAACTTGGGGTATATGCATTCTTTATAAGTTTGATTTTTCTTCTGTCATTTGCTAGCTCAAGTAGGTGTGTCTCTCAGTATTTGGGGGGTTTGATGCAGTCATTAATAGAACAGTGTCATGCTCAACAGGAGCATCTGGGAGACCTCACTTTCTCTTGGGAATTCCTCTTCCATTTGGGCTCTGCACAAGGCATCCTAACTAACATTTTTATTTTATGTCTCATGTAGATACTGGTAGTCAAAGGATTGGCTATTTAAAAATTTTCCTTCTTGTTATTGTGAACTTGACAAAATTAATAGCTATTATATATATATATATTTTTTTTGGTTAGGCAATTGGGGTTAAGTGACTTGCCCAGGGTCACACAGCTAGTAAGTGTTAAGTGTCTGAGGCCAGATTTGAACTCAGGTACTCCTGACTCCAGGGCCGGTGCTCTATCCACTGCGCCACCTAGCTGCCCCATAGCTATTATATTTTATATAACATTTACATATGATATATAATAGCTATTTTGTCAAGTTCACAATAATAAAATACATAATATATATATATATTGTTTTAAGGTTTGCAGAATGTTTTATAAATAATAACTAATTTGATCCTCACAACCGCCTTGGGAGGTAAATGTTGTTATCCTTATTTTTCAGATGAGGAAACTGAGGCAAATTGAGATTAAACGACTTGCCCAAGAACCATAATCTGAAGAAACAAAATTGTAGACATAGTAAAATGAGATAGTGTAAATAGGCTGCACAGTATTGTCAGAGATGGCTTGGATTACAACTAGCTGAATCTTCATTATGTATAGCTATTTTTGAAAGTATATTTTGAATTTTACATGGTAGTTCCAGCAGTGTCCAGTATATTTCAGTCTCCTTTCGAACTTCATTTTGTTCTCTTCTGTGTATATTTTTAATGATTGTTTTTCTTTCTTTTAAAAAAGTGTCACTGTCACTACCTTCCCTATTTTCCCCTTTCCAAAAAAGAAAAGCCTTCCTTATAACAAATAAGTCTAGTCAAGGAAGACAAATCCACACATTGGCCTTATCTGAAAATGGAAGACCTGACTTGAAATCTAAGTCTCAACCACTTTAGCTGTGTGATCCTGGGCAAATCACTTTAACCAACTGTGAAATATGGGATTCATGGTAGCACCTACCTCCCAGGATTGTTGTGAAGATCAAATGAGATATTTGCCAAGCACAAAGCGCAGTCCTTCCTCCTCCTGCTCCTGCTCCTGCTCCTGCTCCCGCTCCCGCTCCTCCTCCTCACTTCTCTCTCAACCTCCCACTCCCATGGTTCATCATCTGTCCATGTCCCTTGGATTTAAAAGCCATGACCAGTGCAGTGATCATTTGGTCTTATAGTCTTTTCATACAATTGTTTTCCTTTATATTGTGACCGTCATATAATTTGTTCTCCTGGGTTTAGTCACTTTACTCTGCATCAGTTCATACAAGTCTTTTCTTTTTTGAATACATCCCATTAATAATTTCTTTTTGTTTTTTGACATTTATTTTTAAATTGAGTTCCAAGTTCCCTTTCTCCTTCCAGGCCCTCCCCGATCCATTAAGAAGGCAGGCAATATGATACCCATTATACAAGTGTGAAATCATGTAAAACATTTCTATATTAACCATGTTGTTTACAAAAAAAAGCAAGAAAAATAAAGCAGAAAGAACCCCCACCATGCTTTAATTTGCACTCAGAGTTCCTCAGTTTTTCTCTCTAGAGAAGTATAGCATTTTTCATCATGAGTCTTTTGGAATTGTTATGGATCGTTGTATTGATCTGAGTAACTGTCTTTCACAGTTGACTATCAGCATGATAGTTGCTATTATTGTGTACAATGTTCTCCTTACTTCACTTTGCATGGGTTTATTTAATTTTCCCCAGTTTTTTTTTTAATTTTTACATATAAGGCATTTCATTTTTTCTGTTACATGTAAAGATAGTTCTCAACTTTTGTTTATACAAGCTTTACAATTTCAGATTTTTCTCCCCCCCCCCCCCAGCAGGTAATCTGACCCAGGTTTTTTTTGAGCCCATCCCCATTGCCATTTCTTAGAGCACAGTAGTATTTCATCACAGTCATATATCACTACTTATTCATTCTTTCCCCAGTTGAAGGCATCTCTTCAATTTGCAATTGTTTTCCACCACAAAAAGAGCTGCTACAAATATTTTTGTATAAATAAGTCCTTTTCATTTTTCTTCAATCTTTTTGGGATACAGGTGTAGTAGTGGTGTTGTGTCAGAGAGTATTATGCACAATTTTATAGCACTTTGGGCATGGTTCCAAAATGTTCCCTGGAATGTTCTCTAGTTAACACTCCACCAGTAGTGTATTAGTTTACCTGTTTTTCCACATCCCTTCCAGCATTTGTCATTTTCTGTTTCTGTCATGTTTGCCAATCTGATGGGTGTGAAGTGGTATTTCAGAGTTATTTTTGCATTTCTCTGTTAATGATTTATAGCATGTTTTTACATGATTGTAGATAGCTTTGATTTCTTCTGAAAACTGCCTCTCTTTTATAAATTTGGCTTAGTTCCCTATGAGAAAATTATTATCAGAAAAACTTCTTATAAATTTTTTTCCCCACCTGTTTCTTGCTTTGCTTCTAATTTTGGCCAAGGGTAATCTGTTCTTGGTTGCAAGTCTCTTGGAATTTTGTATTGCAAGATTTTCTTTCCTTTATAGCTATTGCAGTAAAGTCTTTTGTAATCTTGGCAGTGATTCTCTAATTCATTCATTCTCTCTGCTTAAAGTATCATGGTCATCATCACCATCCATTCTTATACTTTTCAATTAGGAGCTCTAGATATTGGTTATATTATAACTAAGGGGTATTCTCTCTTTTTATTTTTTGATGAGGCAGTTGGGGTTAAGTGACTTGCCCAGGGTCACACAGCTAGTGTCAAATATCTGAGGCCGGATTCGAACTCAGGTCCTCCTGACTCCAGGGCCGGTGCTCTATCCACTGCAGGACTTAGCTGCCCCAAGGGGTATTCTCTTTTAGGATATGATTAGTAGATTTTTCATATTATTGCTTTGCTTTCTCTTTCTGATTTATGTAGAAAATTTTCCTTTTTGATTTTTTTTTTTAAATATAGCACCTAGTTTTTTTGCTTGGTTATGTTTTTCAGGAAGCCTGATGTTCTTAGATTATCTCTTTCCAGCCTTTCAGGTCTGTTTTTTGATAGTAGATACCTTACATTTTCTTCTATTTTTACAATCATTTGACTTTGTTCTAATCCTTGTAGTCTTATGGAGTCATTGAATGCCATCTGGTTCATCCTTGTTTATTCTACTTATTTTTTTCCCCCCTCGAAAACTCTTAATTTCATTTTTTTCTTAGTTGATTTCTTCTTGCTGGTCTTATTATAGACCTTGTGGCCAGGCCATTTTCCTTACCTTATTTGTTTCTTCTGGATTTACCTCTTAAGCTTCTTTTAACCTCTATTATTTCTTTGTTGTATTTCATGTTTCTTCTCTTTACTCATTTATAGCTTTTCTTCTTGGATTTGGACTTTGTGCTCGGGCAAGTCACCTTCTAGTACTGTTGGATAGGATGGATAGTTCTTGTTTAAATGTCTGGATGTCTTTTATGTCATCAGTTTTGATGTACTAGTATTATTCCCCTCCCTCTGCTTCAGTCTCTTGGTATTCAGTTTGGATTCCAGTCTCTGAGGTTCACCTCTTTTCTGTGCATAACCTCTAAATTCAGAGTTGCTTCTCCCCCTTGTGGTGACTCTCACAGGCTCTTTTTGGATGTTATATTATAGATCAGTCTGGTCTTAGTCCTTCCTGCACCACTGCCCACTTCTCTATTCCCCTTTCCACATTCATACTCCACATACCAAGCTAGCTCTATGGCTGGGCCCAATTTCCTCTAATAATAGTTGAATAGTCTCCTCTATAATTGAATCCTTTGATTCTGTTCTGAATAGTCCAGACCGTAGATCTAGCTTCAGGCTCCCAAATAAAGTCTAGCCAGCTTTGCAACTCTCCATTTCAGAGCATCAATTGGCTTTCAGGACTTTTTTGATGGAGTTTGGACAGGATTTCATGGTATAATCCTCTCCTAACCAAAGTTCATACTGGTTTCACTGGTGTGACCCCTCTACTATGGCCTTCTTGTCATCCTTTTGTGCAGTTTTGAACCGAGTGGAACAACTTGTTTCTGTTTCTCTTTGGTTATCTTAATCATTTGTCTATGTAGGGTCCTTTCCAAATATTAGCTGAAGCTTATTTAGAAGAGCTGTACTCTTCCATGATCTTAACAGAAAGTGAAAAACTTGATCAGTGTTAAACAAAGTGGTTTAAACAAGTCATATTGATGCTATTATAATTTTACATGATATTTTTTCAACTCACTTTTATCTTTGGTGTTAGTTTTGACCTTTGCTCTAACTAGTCTGTGTCCTTACTGCAAAGGACAGTTGTTTCTGAAATGATTCCCATAGCAATAGCAGTCCTTTCTTGCCTTTTGAAACTGGCTAGCATGAGAAAGTTTAGAGATCCAGCCTAGGAGTTAGAGAGACCTGGGCTCAGGTGCTGCCTCTGACACATACTGGCGGTGTCACTGTGGGCAAGTCAGTTTGTCAGGGCCCCGGACAGTTAGCAGTTATTCTAAAAAGAACATTTATTAAGTGCCTATTATATGCCAGGCAGTGCGCTAAGTGCCGTGGATACAAATAAAAGCAAAACCAGATAGAATCCCTGTGCTCCAGAAACTTAAATTTAATAGGGATGATAACATATCAAAGGGAGCCGAAAGCTTTAGGAAAGAGAGAAGGTACTTGGTGCTGAGACCTGAAGGAGAAATCTGGAAGAACTCAGCCCGAGGAGAAATGAAAAGATGGCTGGCCTGAGTTTCTTCTTTTAAATGGAAGCTCTAGGAGGAGCTAACTAATCAGAGGGAAGGGTCCCCGGAACAGAGGGTGCTTCTGAAGTTTGAGTTGGTGAATTCCAGGGCTCAGATGATCTTCCTGGGTGTAGTAGAGCTTGCCTCAGGCATGAATGAGCAGACTAAAGAGTTGCAAACTAGCTGTCGCTGGGTAGAAGCAGTTTCTTTGCTGAACTTGCCCCTATATCAGTGAAATCACTGTTTTAAAACAAAACAATGATATAACTAATTTCATTTGTGTGTGTGTGTGTGGGGGGGTTCAGTTCTTTACTATCCCTACTGCATTTGATTCTCTTTTTGAAGAAAACATTTATTACATTGATTTGAGACTTCCCAGTATTCTCCAAGTGTTTGGTCACTTTCACTTCTTTCTCATTCTTTCATCAAGCCTTTCTTAATCTCAAATTTTTACCTCCCCCTCACCACCCCTTTTAGTCTGTGATCAATTTTAAGATTATATTTTGTATTGTATATTTTGTCTTGGTTTGGAGAATCTTTTAAAATTTTTGAAGAATTTTCTCCACTTCATCGTCTGCATCAGATGTGGGTACGTAATTTACACCTATCTTTGTGGTGATGTTTTTGCCTATTCTCATCATGACCACTGCAAGGTTGGATGACTGAGTATTTCATTAAATTATTTTTCTTTCTTTTGGATACATAGTAAAGCCAACTTTGTCAGTTACTTTATTTACTTCTTTGTGAATCTTTTACCTTCAACATTTTTGATTTTTTGGTTTTACTTATAGTGAAAATGTCAGTGTTGGTGTGTCCATTTCATTCAGTTGTATTAATTTATTGGTCATTGGACCACCCTCACATTTAATATACTAAGATAAATTAATAATTGTAGATAGTTGAAATACTATTAGATTCTTAGCATCCCTAGGGTCCCTCTCCCCACTTTCCTTACTTGATCGCTACAGAAGAACTGGATTATATAGGACTGAGGACCATTTTGTATTTTCCCCTTTTTCATAAATTGTCATAGACCAGAACATTTCATCACTTAATTGTCAATTTGCTGGTAAAGAGCTCTCCCATGGTCCTTGGAGAGCAGTCACAATCTTTGTCTTTCTTAAGAGCCTTTCTAGCTTGGTAGAGCTTGCCAAAACTTGTGCTTTGCAGGTGTTGCATTTGTTCCCTCCGTGCCAAGATGGAACTGGAAGAGAAGGCAAGAGGAATATTTAGGCTGGATCTAAGCAAAAACTTCTAATAATTGGAGCTGTCCAAAAGTGGAATTGTCTGCCTTGGGACGTAGTAGGCCTACCTCCATGAAAGTCTTTAAGCAAAGACTAAGTCACCACTTGATCAGTATTTGGTAGAAGAGGCCTCTGTTCAGGTCTGGGTTGATGTCTGAGTTCCCTTCCAGCTCTTGAAATTTTATTAAATTAGTATCAATGTTAGTGTTGGAAAAATTAAAGATCAGAAACCTTTGGAGAGAAAGTAATGTGCACTCACCAAAACAATCTGAAAAGTAGTATATGTAGAAGCAGCTATGCCAACCTCAAGTAATAATAGTTGAAGGGAATAAATGTTTTTACCAGTTTCTGTTTCTTTTAAAAATCTTTCCCAATGCATCAATCAGAATGAAACTCACTCTATTATAATTATCAGAGCTTGTAGGTATTTCTGTAATGCTGCCATCTGGTGGGTATCTGGGAAACAACTATTTGGTGTTTGCAGCAGATGAAACAGTTTAGGTTTCAGCATCATTTTCTTGTGGTTTATATGTGCTTTGCAACTTGATGCTGCAAAATGACTAACATCAAGCTGTTTGGACTTCCTACATACTACTCATCAGTATCTTTGCAGTTGAATGAGGAATCCCAGTGGTTTTTTTTTTTTTTTTTTAATATACACACATAATTTTAAAAATGTCGAATTTCTTAGGTACTTTAATTATATGACTACTTACTTGCCACAAAGTTTCCTCAAAATTTAGTATCAGCTAACAGCATGTTTATTTAGATAGCAGTTATGGAGACAAGCAGATATTTAGGACTAAACAGGGAAAAGTGTGGGTAGACTGACAGAAAAAGAGGATCTTCTCTCTTTTGCACTGTCACTAAAACTTAGAAAGTGAAAGAGTTTAAACAGTTTTGTGGTTCAAATAGTCTGATTGAGCATATTCAAGAGCCAAGCTAGGTTACAAATAGATGGTGATAGAAGATTTGCCTCAGCCTAGTAATGCTATATCACCAGTAAATTGGGGGGGGGAGGGCTCACAGACTCTTTACTGCTACCAAGATGATTTATTGAAATTGTTTTAACTTGAAGTTCAAAAGCCACATGACTAGTTTCAAATTGCTAATACTTTTTACTGAAATGATTAGGGGGTGGAGAGGAAACACAGTTATAAACTATTTAAAGTTTGGTTATCATTGTATGTTATTAAAGTTGCTTTTGTATAACCATTTGGGTATAGTCTTATTTGGATAGCTATAAAGTGCATCATACTTATGTATATTATCCTTACGATATGATTTTAGAAGTGAATAAGCAGGAAGTGATATGAATATTTAGAAAATTGTTAATGTAATCTCATATATTTAAAAAAGGATGAAATTTTTTATTCTTCACAGTTTATTTGGGAATATTTATCTAGGCCTAGGCAATTTTCAACTAGAACCTTCATTTTATTTTAGAAATATACTTTCAGGCCATAAGGTCAGTATTCTTATGAAAAATGTTTCAGTGTGATGGTAGTAGATAAAGTACTTGGCCTTGGAGTCGGGACCATCAGGATTGAAGCCCCGCCTCTGACACATACTGGCTGTGTGAATTTGCAACCTCTCAGTGCCACAGCCAGCTTTTAAAGACTATTTGTCTAGTTGTTGATCTGTATCTATCCTGGAAAAGGCAATTTTCTTACCTTAAGTTGCTTACATTAAGGAAATCATAGGTCCCAACCAAAAAACACCGCGTAAAACTTGGGATTCATATTATTTCAGGCTTGGTCATACCTAATACTTAATGCATGCTTATTTTCATGTTACCAACAAATGCAGTGTAAAGTAGTAATCTGTGTAATGCTACATTTTAACCTCTAGGATAATAGAATTGTAGATTTCGAACTAGGAGGGACCTTAGAAGTCAACTAGTTGGGATGGCTAGGTGGCGAAGTGCATAGAACACCAGTCTTGAAGTTAGGAGGATCTGAGTTCAAATCCAGCCTCAGATACTTGATATGTACTAGCTGTGTGATCCTGGGCAAGTCACTTAACCCGCATTGCCTCACCAAAAAGGTCAACTAGTGTAACTCCTCATTTTTGTAGGGGAGATTAAAGCTCAGAGAGGTAAAATGATTTGTCTGAGGTCACACAGAAATGAAGTGACATAGTACTCTTTCTCTCCTGCCCTAGGATGCTTTCCTATTTAATTGAAAGTGGAATGGTTGTGTGTTTTTCTCCTATTTTCTCTTTTATTTCCTCTTTTAATCCTTTTCCTTTGAGTATTGAGATTCAGTCCATCTTACAGAGACAGAAACAAATTCACTTGGTATATGCCAGGCTTAATAAATGCTAGTTAAATTGGTAACAGCTTTAGCTTACATAATTTTCTATCCTATTTCTGCAGTGCCCTTCCTTATCTTGGTGTTTTCCAACCCTGTGATGCCTGACCCAAATGGCTGGCCTTTAGATCTTTAATTTTCTCTCTGATTCTAGCTTCTTTTTGTCAGCGAAAATGCTGATGTCACAATGTACCAGCTTTCATTTATGAAGATGCTGGAGTAGGTCATAGGTCATACAGGATCCTACATTTAGAGCTGGAAGGCATCTCTGAATCATTATCTTACAGATGAGGAAACTGAGGCTCAGAGAGGTTGTAACTTGACTGTGGTCACACAGCTTGTATCACAGATGGGATTTTTACCCTAACTAACTTCAGGTCCAGTATTTTTTTTTCTGGATCAGGGTTTTTGTAAGGCATTTTTTTTTTTTTTACCCCTTTTCTTTCTCTCCTCCTCCATCCTACTCCCTTCTGTGACCCTACCTCCTTAGCACCCCAGGTCCAGTATTTTACCCACTGTGCCATGTTGCTTCTCTTTTGATTTGAGTAATTTTCTGAGTAGTGGGTGATGGATTCAGTGATGCATCCACATTTTTTCTTCAAGTCTCTTTGTGATCAGTATGTCATCTTCAAAGTTGTGAGTTCAGCCATATGGAGTGAAGTCACTCTAATGTTGGGTAGATATAAATACAGTGTCTCTCTCTCTCTCTCTCTCTCTCTCTCTCTCTCTCACACACACACACACACACACACACACACACACACACACACACACACACACACACACACACACACACACCACCCTTTACCTTTGTGTCCAAGGAGCTGGGAACTGCAATTTGACTATCTTTGTGCTTTTACTAGCCAACATACTGAAAAATGTGATTTATATGAATGAATTGTGTTTGTTTCTTTACAGCCAGTTGCTGAACCAATTCCAATCTGTAGTTTCTGTCTTGGGACAAAGGAACAAAACCGAGAGAAGAAACCAGAGGAGCTCATCTCTTGTGCTGACTGTGGCAACAGTGGTATGTGATCCTCTATGCTTCTTATAAAATTTGTTACAAGAGACATAGTAAAATATGGTTAACAGAGTTCATATGCTTTCCCTGAATAAGCTAAGTTATAATTTGGATGGTTTTACTTTTAGGGTTCTGGGAAGAAAGTCTAGCCAAGCAGCCTTTTGCCTGACCTAGACTGGGTGATCTGGGTGTGTGACCCAAATTTTGTTTAGCTTGATGAATACATTGTTAGTTTTACTCAATCCTAGTGATTAAAAAAAAAAACACAACTTTCTGTAGACTTAATTTTCCTTCTGTTTATCCTCATACTTGCTCATGAAACATCTGCTAGTAGGAACTGCAAATCATTTTGAAGCTATTGCTGGTTTCTTTAATAATCTCTATTTGTTTTGCTCAGTTTTGCCAGGATGAATGGGACTGGGATGATTCCAAATTTGTTTTCCCTAATGTGAACCTGAATTTATCACATTGAAAATAGATGCCTGACACAGCAGTTTAATGAGCAGTGGTATCAATTTAAATTCTGTGCCTCCAAGCAAGATTTTTGCAAAGGGGCTTCCCACCAACCTGCCACCCCCAGAAACACCATCACTTTGCACTCTAAGAACTCTTCTTTACATTGCAGAAATGGCTACATAAATAATCTCCTCTCAAGATTTGTTTTCATTGATATCTTTAATCTGTATTAAAGCTATTAAAAAACCCCCCCAAAAAACCCCAAATCCAAAACTATCCTTATTCTCCTTTACTGTCAGACTTCTTAAAAGAGAATGTATAGGGGCAGCTAGATGGCGCAGTGGATAGAGCATTGGCCCTGGATTCAGGAGGACCTGAATTCAAATCCGGCCTCAGACACTTGACACACTTACTAGCTGTGTGACTCTGGGCAACTCACTTAACCCCAATTGCCTCATCAAAAGAGAGAGAGAGAGAGAGAGAGAGAGAGAGAGAGAATGCCCACTCACTGCTTCTGCTTCTCCCAACTCCTTATTTGTGCTTCAACATTTTATAGTCTGGGTTCCATTCCCACCACTCTATGGAAACTGCTCTATCCAAGAGCACTTATGACTTCCTTATGTATATATCCATTGACCTGATTGAAATCCATTTCATCCAGTTGTTATCCTTCTTGTTCTTTTTGCAGCATTTTATATAGTTGACCACACTTCCTTATTCTTATGACCTCTCTGTTTTCCAGTCCCAATGATTTTGCTTGAATATTATTTCTCATGTGTCTTTACCTTTCCACTCTAGTTCAGGCCCATGCTGTTTCTTGCCTTGTTTATTGTAGCCATATCCTAATTGGTTTCCCTGTTTCAAGTTTTTCCCCCTCTCTAACTCATCTTTAATAATGCTGCTAATATCATCTTCCTAATGTACCACTCTGATTATGTTATTCAGTTTCTAAAAAATGTAGTAATTTTCTGTTACTCTTAGGTAAAGTTTAAGCTCTTCAGCATTCTGACTGCAGTCATTGACTTTCTGCTGCTCCATTATGATGCTAATTCCCTCCAATTATGTTACTGCCAAACTAGACTAGTACCTTCTTCTCTTATCACCCTACCCACTTCTGTCTTTCTGACTTTACTCACTCCCCACCACATTTCTAGAGTGACTTACTCTCTTTACCTCCAACTCTGCTTACTGAAACCCCTTCCTTCAACTCCTTCATACATCTTTCCCTAGCCTCTCTCTACCGAAAATGATCTTTTCATGTGTGTATATAGTTATATATTATAAATTATATATGTGTGTATATGTATACATACATATGTGTGTGTCTGCTATATGGAGGCAGACTTTGGGACCTATTTAGAATCATGCAGGTTCCTAATAGAATAATAGAATTTCAGAGTTTGACTAAATGTCATAGGTCATATAATCTAACCTTTATTTCAGTTAGGGGCTCTTCTACAACAATATAATAGTATTTCACTTATAAATTGCTTTAAAGTTTTTGAGGCAGTGAGGTATAGTGGATACAGCAATAAGCTCAGTGTCAGGAGGACCCAGGTTCATGTCTTACCTCCTATACTATCTGTGTGACTCTGGGCAAATGATGCACCTGTCAGGGTTTTAGACAACTCTCTAAGAACTAAGTTGCAGGACAGATGCTGATCTGTATTAAGGGAGTTTCCTTATCCAGAGTTAACATAAACCAGTCAAATCCCTGGGCCAGTTCTTCTACTCTCCCACCCCCTAATTTTTTAAGTACTTTCTTCACAATAGTGTTGTGAAGTAGGTAGTATGAGTATTATTATTTCTATTTTATAGATGAAGAAAATGAAATTCTAGAGGTTTTAATCTGCCCATTATTACACAAGCTCGTATGATCATGGAGAGGGCGCATTTGTACCCAGGTTCCTTGACTCCATATCCAGCACGTAATCTACTTTACCACACTGTCTCTAACCTTCAGCAAGTTGTCATCTACTCCTTGATCACCTCTAGTGATAGAAAACTCACTGCCTTCCAGGGCCAGCCAAGTTAATTTTTAGTGGGCTCCTGTTGTTAGGAAGGTGCTATTTTTAATTGTCTGAAATATGCCTCAATAATTTTGGTCCTACTTTTGCTCTTTGGGGCGCAGCCAAAAAAAAAAAAAAAAGGGTCTGACCTCAATTTTATATGACAGGCCATCAGAATTTGAAGATAGCTTTCATTTATGCTGTTTTCCTTATAACCTACCCCCTCCCTCCCAAGTTTTCCCTCTTCAAGCTACACATCTCTAGTTCCTTCAATTGATTGCTTTATTGGCATTGTATTGAGTCCTATTGCCATTCATTCATTCATCAAGCATTTTATTTCTCTGTGTTAGACCCTGGGGGAATACAAAGACAAAAATGAAATAATGCCTACCCCCCAAGGAAGCTTGTATTCTATTGGGGGGAAAACAAGAGGAACATAGATAAATACAAAGCAATTACAAAATAATTTCCAGAGATGAGATAGAAAGGGAGGACTAGCAACTGAGAGGATCAGGATAGGGTTTGTGTAGGAAGTGGTGCTTGAACTGAGCCTTGAAGGCAAATCAGGATTCTAAGACGTGGAAGTGAGGGGAGAGTGTTTTCTAGGCATGGGTACTACTCTTTGCAAAGATAGAGAGATTGAGGATGGAATACACATTGAGAAGGGCAAGTTAGTTGAAGGAAAGTAATGTGTCATAAATTTGAAAATATAGGTTAGAGACATATTTTGAAAGATATCAAACCGAGGAGTTTGTGTTTTATCCCAGAGGCATTTGAGACCAGTAGAGTTTTTTTGAGTGAGGAAGTGACATGATTAGACCTGTGCTTTAGAAGGATTGGAGAAGGGAGCGTCTGGATGCAAGAGAACAATTAGGAGGCTATTTCAGTAGTCCAGCTAAAGGGATGAAAGCTTCATTTAGGACGGTAGTGGCCTTATGAATGGAGAGAAGGATTTGAGAGATACTGTTGAAATAGAATTGACATGACTTGTTAATTTATTGGATGTGGGAGTTGAGTAAGAGGGGAGGAGTCAAAGATGATTACTGATCTTGCTCTTTAGTAGTTACAGTTTACATGGAAGGACCCCCCCCCCCCCCAAAAAAAAAAAGGGAGTGGGAACATAGTAAAAGGACATAGGTCATTTAAAAAAACCAAACCATCAGTACAAGCAAAGGTTTTTCTCACATACTACAAAACACTCTTTTCCCTGTCAAAAATGAACTTTTAGGAGAGCTCAGTGGTTTTATTATATTATATTATAGAACTTGTTTCATTTTAACTTCTCCTCTTGCTATTTTGGGCAGTTCACTAGAGAATTTCTTTTCTCTCCATGAAAAAATTGCATTTTTCTCCAATTGGAGTACATATGACACTACCTGTTCTGGTTCCTCATCATGCCATGGTGGTGGCCCTGGGTTCTCAAATACTCTGCCCACAGAAGCTTATAAGCCATCCATGCCTGAAGAGCCCCCTGACCTACTAAGGGTTGTGGTGTCAGCTTGCTTCCTTTCCCTCCTTGGGGTTATTGATTTTCCTTTGAGCACCTTCTTCCCTTACCTCAGTTGCTCTCCTTTCCAGAACCCCAACCTGGAATAGGCATTGTCTAGGAGTGAACCTGAAAGTGAAAGTTACTCTTGCTTTGTCTGCCTCCTTTGCCGCCTGGGGCTTCCTGTCGTCTTGTGGCTCACAAGGAATCTATCCATGAATATATTTTCTGTTTACTGAATTAAATGTGTACCTCAGAACACCTACACAGGTGTCACTGACAAAATTCAAATTGCTTTTATAAAACATCAGTGCATTAAATCTCTTATTTTTCTACATTTTGTCCCTTCTTCATTCCCAGTCTCACCTCCAACATTCAACTAAGCAGAATTGGCAAAGATTCAAATTGGCATCAAATTTAAGTACATTGTGATCTTCCTTCCTTCCTTCCTTCCTTCCTTCCTTCCTTCCTTCCTTCCTTCCTTCCTTCCTTCCTTCCTTCCTTCCTTCCTTCCTTCCTTCCTTCCTTCCTTCCTTCCTCCCTCCCTCCCTCCCTCCCTCCCTCCCTCCCTCCCTCCCTCCCTCCCTCCCTCCCTCCCTCAAAACACTTAAAGCAATAACATTTACCTAAATACAAATTTTAGAAGTAACAGCCATATTTGTAGCTGTTGGTGGGGAGAGGACTGATTTGTCCTCTGACCAGTTTTCCATTAGGGAACTGATAAAGCAAGGTAGATAACAGGAGCAGAAGAATTTAGTTTTCCCTAGGAAACTAGCTGGGGAGTCTCTAAGAAAGTCTCATCACTACCCTTATTCTTGCATCTCCAGTGATCTACTTGTTGGCTTTGGAATTTTTTCTCCTCTGGCTCTTGGGCTTTACCTTCTCATTTGTGAAAAGCAATGCCTGGGATTTCAGAATAACCTGGACTTACAGAACTGATGCTGAGTGAAGTGAGCAGAACCAGGAGAACATTGTACACAGTAACATTGTGTGAGGATCGACTGTGATACTTAGCTTTTCTTAGCAATAAAATGATCCAAAACAATTCCAAAAGCCTCATCATGGAAAATGCTATCTATATCCAGAGAAAAACTATGGAGTCTGAATATAGATTGAAGCATACTATTTTCATTTTTTTGGAGGGGGGTGTTGTGGTTTTCTCTTTTGTTTTGTTTATTCTTTCACTACATGACTAATGTGGAAATAAATATGTTTAAGGTGACTATGTATAACCTATATCAGATTGCTTGCTGTCTTGGGGAGGGAGAAGAGGAGGAAGGAACAGAGGGAGAAAAATTTGGAACTGAAAATCTTATTAAAAAAATGAATGTTGAAAACTATCTTTACATGTAATTGGAAAAAATAAATTACTTACCCCTCTCCACCTCCCCCCCCCCCCCCCAAATGCTTAATGCTCAGTCAACCCTCTGGCAAAACTAGCATGTAGTTTTCATTTCATTCTCTGTTCTTGTTCCAACCGTTACCATTCTTAACTGTCTGACAATGTCAGAGTCTCTTGTATTCCTAGTATTTCACTTCCTTGGCTTAGCTTCTGCTCCTCTTATCCACAGACTCCTTTTTAAAGGTCAGGATCTGAGTCTTTCTAGGTTTACATTAGGTAAAGCCTGAAATCCTCTTGAAGTTTAAAGAATTCTAGAGAAGAGACAGTGTGTCATCAGACAGGCCTGCCCCCAAGTTCTTTGGCACAGCTCCAAAAGGTAGATTACATTCTTCCCCAGGGACAGAACATTTTGCAGCCCCTTGCAAAACCAGTTATGGTAGACTTAACACCTGTCAATACATAGCCCAAGCACTCAAACATCAGTACTTTAAAGAACTGTGATAATTATCCTGTTGTTTCAGGTAATCATCTCAGGGTTCTATTTACAGTACATATACCTTATTAGTATCAGCAGTAGACAACAGAGCACAAAAAACATTGCTTGACAGATTATATTAGTAACCACACTTTAAAATTGCATGCAGGACATGTTACATGCATGTCATAGCAGTATATATACATATTCATAGAACAAATGTTTAAGCACAGTAAAACAATGCAAACTAGCAATACATTATCAGTGGATCTGTTATCTAACAACATGATTAAGTAGTAGCATATATGTAAATAAGCAGTATTACAATGTATAACTGATAAATATAATACAGAATTTGTATAACATTGATTAAGTAGACATAAACATGGGTATATAGTTAACATATGCATCACTAAACAAGGATGATGACCCTGCATCTGAGACCAAGGATTGGTCAGACATATAGGAATAAAAATTATATACAGTGGGGGACAGTTGGGTGGCGCAGTAGTTGAAACTGGTTCTGGATTCAGGAGGACCTGAGTTCAAGTCCTGCCTCAGACACTTGACACTTACTAGCTGTGTTACCCTGGGCAAGTTACTTAACCCTCGTTGCCCCACCCCAAAAAATAAATACACACACACACACACACCCCCCACAGTGTCATGAAAACCCATTTAAGCAGGAGTATCAAGGTGGGGATGGTGGTCATTACCAAATGCTAAAGGAGGTCTAGAGTGGCAACTAGGTAGTTCAGGGAAGATAGAGTGCTGGGCTTCAGATACTTCCTAGCTATGTCTCCCTGGGCAAACCACTTAACATATTTACCTCAGTTTCCTCATCTGTAAAAAATGTGCTAGAGAAGGAAATGGCAAACCGCTGTAGTATCTTTGCCAGTGTAACAATTGGAATGATGCCACCTGCGGGAGACTTATGGTAGAAGAGCTCTGCCCATGAGGTGAAGGTCTTTGAGGGCAAGACCATGCGCCTTTTCTTTGGCTTGTGGGAGGAAGAAGGGGGAGCCTGCGCTCTCACTTGGACTCTCTCTTCTGTGGACTCTGGCGGAGAAGGGAGCTAGAAATTCGATCTCCCTTTAATAGATAGATGAATGTAGACCTTTCTCTCTCTCTTCACCAAATTCTTATTCTCCTTAATAAATGCTTAAAAGTCTAACTCTTGCTAAAGCTTATAATTTATTGGTGACCACTCATTAGATATTTTAGACAGACTAGCTAGAATTTTAGCCATTAACACCAACAAAACCCCAAATGGGGTCACAAAGAGTCAGATATGACTGAAAAACAATTAAACAACAACAAAGAGATCTAGAAGGATGAAGAAAAGCCTATTGGATTTAGGAGTTTTGGGATTAGAGTTTCATTTGCTTGGTAGCAATAAAAACTAGGTTGCAAATGATTGAGAAGTGGGAAGTAAGGGATGCAGTAGAGAGATGAACAGGGCTATGTAAAAGAATTGGAAGATAGCAGTGATGGCTGTTGAGATTGGACATCTAAATGTTTTGAAGTAACCTGGTTGTATGATGTAAATGGCATTCAGTAGTTGTTGAGCAAGACAGGAAAAGGCAATAATACAGGGTTGGGTTTTGAAAAGGTAATGAGCTGTGATAGGACAATAGGGTAAAGGATTCCTTTGTGGTTGAGTACAGTTCAACTGTTTAACTGAAAGGTAAAAATGTTGAAGGAAGGAGAATGAGGCCCAAGCAGGAATGATATTATGGGAAAACAGGGAGGAGTAGACTGTAAAGATAGAGAATAGATTTAAGAGAGAAGCAGTTTTGGGAGTGCTGAAAGGACAAATATTTAAAGACATTTTTCTTGGCCTTAAAGACCTTTTGAGTGCTAAATGTCTTCATTTCCCCATTCTGATTCACTACTTTTAAAATCTGTGTGTTCACAGACCTTTTGCATTACCTCCATACATTAGAATGATAGAAATGATTTCTTTGTCCAAGATTATGGACTAGAACTACAGAATGAGGCATATATTTTCTAATATGGCCAACACGTGGATCTCTTTTGCTCTTCTATTCTTATATACATTCCCCAGCCTAGCTGCACTGCTTGGGATTGGTCTCCATAATGTCCCCAGAAACATTTTCATCAAAGAAATTCATCATATTGGGAGATTTCATTATGGTATTTGCATCTTACCTGGACTCTCAGTAAAGAACTCCAAAAGCTTCCATTTTAAGAGGGCTCCCAGTCCAGCCATCTCTTCTTTTTTTCCAACAGCTGTAATCCTTTGGACCACAATCCTTTCCAGCTTCCTTTTTATGTGTTGTCTTTCTCCATTAGATTGTAAGCTACTTGAGGGGGGATTGGCTCTTCTAGTATTTGTTTTCCCAACACATAACACTGTGCCTGGCACTTAATAGGTTGTTCTTGTTGTTGCTCAGTTGTGCCTGATGCTTATTGATCCCATTTGGGGTTTTCTTGACAAAGATACTGGAATGATTTGCCATTTCCTTCTCCAGCTTATTTTACAATTGAGGAAACTGAGGCTAACAGGGTTAAGAGATTTACTCAGTCACACAACTGGTAAATGTCTGATCCTTGATCTGAACTCGGTTCTTCCTGACTCCAGGCACCATGCTCTATCTACTGCACCACCTAGTGTCCTCTTCATAGGTGTTTAATAAGTGTTTGTTTACTGTTTTGTTACCCAGCAAGGGACTTTTAGTTATTTGGTTTGTTTTGTTTGAGGTGGAGGGAGAGGTCTGAGGAAAGGCAAGGTTGTAGTAGTGATGCCAGAAAAGAAAAGAGGGGCAGCTAGGTGGTGCAGTGCATAAAGAACCTGAGTTCAAATCTGACCTCAGACACTTGACACTTACTAGCTGTGTGACTGTGGACAAGTCACTTAACCCTCATTGCCCACCCCCCCACCCCCCCACAGAGAGAGAGAGAGAGAGAGAGAGAGAGAGAATTAATAAAAAAAGTTATAAAACATAGAGGAGAAGAGAAGGAAATTCAAGACAGTTTTGGAATTGGTGTTTTAAATTTATTATATGCATATATGCACATATGCATAAAAACAAGCTGTTGAGATTCATGATTTCATTCACAATTCTCATTTTCGGTTCTCTCTATATAGAAATGTTTGTGTCTATTGATGGCTGCACAAGTTGGTTAAAAAAAAATTGCATTCAGAGTTGGAAAGGACTCTAAAACTCACTGATTCCAAGTTCCTTATTTTACAGATGTGGAGATGAAGGCTTAGGGAGGTTTACAGCTTGCCTAAGGTCATGTTGCTGTCAGTAGTGGGCAGGGGGATTTGACCTGAGACCCTGTGGTCTTTAAAAAAAAAATGTTCTTTTTTGCTTGATAAACATAAACAAACATGAATATTTCCTAGTAAAAAAACAAAAAAAGGATGGCATATAAATTGTAAATCTTATGTTGGTAGTTTTTTAAAGCATATATGAAATTTAACATAGTAGTTTTACTATTGCCCTGTTTATCTGTATTTTTCTGAACTTCCTTATGTGTATTTTAAAATGTTTTATTGATACTTTTTTCATATTTTTGTTTTCCTATCACTGCCTCTTCCCCTGTTCCCTCTCACTCCCCTATCCCATCAAAATCAAAGCTCTCTTTTGTAACAAATGACTCATGAAAAACAAATCCACATATTATGTCTTATTCTGTACCTCAAGTACTTCACCTCTCTGCCAAGGGATGGGAATAATAATTCATCATCAGTTCCTAAATCTTTCACAGTTGATTTCCTTTACAATATTGAAGCCATTGTCTAAATGTTCTCATGGTCCTGCTTACTTCAATCAATATGCATTTATTGGTTTGGGTTTTTTGTTTTGTGTTCTGGGGCAATGAGGGTTAAGTGACTTGCCCAGGGTCACACAGCTAGTATGTTAAGTGTCTGAGGCCAGATTTGAACTGAGGGCCTCCTGAATTTAGAGCCGGTGCTTTATCCACTGCACTACCTAGCTGCCCCCTTAATATACATTTATTAAGCCAGGCCTTGTACTAAGTATTGGGGATACAAAAAGAGGCAAAAGGCAACTGCCATCAAGTAGGTTACAATCTAATAGGGAAGATAACATGCAAATGAGTATATAAAGCTAGCTATACATATAGAATAAATAGGAAATAACAGAAGGAAGGTACTAGAATTAAGCGAGGTTGGGGAAGACTTTCTGTAGAAGGCAGGATTTTAATTGGGACTTAAAGGAAACCATGGAGGTCAGCAGTTGGAGCAGAAGAGGGATGGCATTCCAGGCATGGAAGACAGCCAGAGAAAATGCCCAGAGCCAAGAAATGGAGGAGGCCAGTGTCACTGGATTGAGGTGTGCCTTTAAGGAGTAGTGTAAGAAGACTAGAAAGGTAGGAAGGGGCTAGGTAATAAAGGTCTTTGAATATCAAATAGCATTTTGTATTTGATCCTGGAGGAAATAGGAAGCCAGTGGAGTTTGAGATGTTTACAATGTCTTAAGGGCAGTTGGAGATGAGAGATTGGCGATCAGCAGAAAGATTAGGGTCAGGATAGTAGATTTGAAAATCATCAGCATAGAAATAGTTGTTAAAGCCATGGGAGCTGATGAGATCACCAAGTAAAGTAGTATAGAGAGAAGATGGCCCAGGATAGAACCTTGAGGAATACTACTTCACTCTGGATCAGTTTGCACATTTTCTTCCAATTTTTTTCTCAATCTATCCCTTATATCACTTATGATACTACAGTGGTATTTTATTTATTTCATATGTAATCATTTGTTCAGCCGTTCCCCAGTTGATGGAAAACCACTTTGTTTCCAATTCTTTGCTACTTCAACAGGTGCTGCTATAAATATTTTTATATGAATGGATCTTTGCCCTCTTATTTTGATCTCTTTGTGATATAGTGGTATGTATGGGTCAAAGGATGTGTATAATTTCTTGACTTTTGGGGTAGAGTTCCAAAATACTTTCCAGAATGGTTGGTTCTGTTATTCATAGCTCCAACAACAGTGCTGTTTTAGTATACTTGTCTTCCTGAAGTCCTTCCAACAATTTTAAAAAAATTATTTTTATATATATATATATATATATATATATATATATTTTGCAGGACAACGAAGGTTGAGTGACATGCTCAGAGTTACACAGCTAGTAAGTGTCAAGCATCTGACGTTGGATTTGAACTCAGGTCCTCCTGAATCCAGGGCCAGTGCTTTATTCACTGTGCCACCTAGCTGCCCCTTGTATTTTTTCTTGTTTGTCATCTTTGTCAGGTTAGTGGGTGAATCTATGCTAATGAATCTTGGAGCCGCCTTTCTGCTCTCTTTGCTCACCTTCAATCTTGTATCTCCAACTGCCTTTCAGACATCTTGAATTGTATGTACAGTAGACATCTTCAACTCAGTATATCTAAAATAGGGGCAGCTAGGTGGCATAGTGGATAAAGCACTGGCCTTGGATTCAGGAAGATATGAGTTCAAATCTAGCCTCAGACACTTGGCACCTAACTAGCTGTGTGACCCTGGGCAAGTCACTTAACCCTCATTGTCCTGCCCCCCCCCATATATATATATATATATATATATATATATATATATACACACACACACACACACACACACACACACGTGTGAGAATTCATTCTCTTTCACCCTAACTCTTCTCCCTTCCCCACTCCTGCGCTTTCCCTATTACTATTGAAGACAGTTCCAGCCTTTTGCAGTCCCTCAGGTACCCAACCTAGGAGTGAGTCATCCTAGATTCCTTACTGTCTCTCACCCTTCTTCCCCCAGTCTATTCTGTTGCCAAGGCCTGTTGATTTTACCTTTGCAGCATCTTTCGAAGATACTCTCTTCTCTCATTTCAAAAGCCTACTAGTGGGCTCTTCCCTCTTCAGTCTGTCCTTCCATTATTCAGCTACCAAATAGATTTTTTTAAAATGCAGGTCTTATATGTCAAGACCATACCCACAGCAATGGTGTGTTTTTTGTTTCCCTAGTGAGGAACATGATGCCTTGTATACAATAGGCACTTAATATTTGAATTGAATAATGCCTTTTATATAGCTGGGGCAAAATTTTTAATTAACAATGGATAGAGATAATTATAAAAACTGAAAGTAGAAAATTTCATCTACTTAAAATTAAAAGGTTTTTGCATGAACAAAATCAATGCAAGTGGGATACTGAGGGGAAAAAAATCTTTGCATCAGATATCTCTAATAGAAGCCTGATATCCAAGATATATAGGCAATTGACACAAATATATAAGACCAAGGGATGTTCCCCCAGTAAATTAATAGTCAAAGGTTATCAATAGTAAGATTGGAAAATATCAATAACTGTGTAAAAGATTATTTTAAATCACTAATTGTAAGAAAAATGTAAATGAAAGCAACTTACAATGTGGCACTTTGGAAAACCCCACGAATTTGGAGTCATTAAACTTGAGTTTGAATAAAAAAACCGACAGTTTTGGATTTGATGACCCCAGAGATTCCTTGCAGTTTTAAATGTATAAATCTGGAAGCTCATCCAGTAAACTGGACAAGATGATAGAATTAAGAAATAGTCAATGTTGGAGTGGTTGTAGGAAGGCAAGGACAGTCATATGTTATTGTTGAAGCTGTGAATTGATCTGATCATTCTGGAAAACAGTTTGGAATTATGCAAGAAACGTCTCTATACATTTTACATAACTTTTGACCCAGAAATACCAGTATTAAACCTCCCCAAGAAGGTAAAAGAAAAAGGTCCCATGTGTACCAAAATTTTCATAGCACTTTTTGTAGTAAGAAAATTTAGAGACAAAGTTGGATGGCCATTGATTTGAAAATGACTGGATAAATTGTGATATATGAATATAATGTACTATTTTGTTGTAAGGAATTAAGAGAAACATGAGAAGACTTAAGTGAATGGATGCAGAATAAAATAAGGGTAGAGTAACAGATAAGCATTTATTAAGAACCTATTACATGCCAGGCACTGTGCTAAGTACTTTAGAAATATGGCTATGATAATGAAAAGAATGCTAAAAATAATTTGAGTTCTGTGCATTTGTAATGATTAATATTGCAAGTCAGTAACTTCTCTGTAATTTATAGGTAGGTATTAAAGTGACTTGCCCAGGGTCACAAAGGTAGTTTGTTTTCAGCTTATGACTTGAACTCAGATCTTCCTGATTGTGAGGCCAGCTTTTCTATCCATTATGTTGTATTTCCCCTCTAATTCCTCTTTTTATTATTTATAATATAACTGTGCTTATTTTGTAGATATATAATTTTTCCTTTTTGGACTATACTTGGTAAATTTGAATATTCTTTCTTTTTGTACAAGAAAATGAAGAGAATGAGGAGGAACCTTTTTTTTTTATCCTAACAAATAAAAAAAATATATTATTTACTTTTAGAGGAGAAAGTTGCATTTTAGAAGTGAGCAGATTACATTTTTTCCTCAAGGTTTTGTTTGAAATCATTTTAAAAATAATTTTATGCATTTTACTTTAAACAGAAACAAATCCAAATATTATGATAAATGTTAACAGGAAAAAGAGAGAAGAGAGAGAGAATGAGTGAGAATGAATTAATTTCCCCACTGTAGCAGTGTCTCCTGGGGTGTTTGGGAAATGAGGGAATGGGGTTAAGTTTAAACTGCACCGAAGGGCTTATATTCAGCTCAGAAGAAAGGTCTCTTGGAACTTGCACTGTCAAAGGTTGGGGGCAGAGTGGGGGAATATGCATGTAGGGGGAAGGTTAGATATAGTTGTGTTGGAGTCAAGCCCCACAATTAGCTATCTTGGGGAAGGTTTGATGAGACCTAGTTTTTTGTTTTATGATTGGTTGATCTTATATGCACCCCCTTGGAGTCAGGCCATGACCTTCCCAGATGACCCAGTGCCAACTTTGAAGATCATTGATATAATGGTTAGAGCCTGGCCTTGGAGGCAGGAAGACTTGGGTTGAAGTATTTTCTTGGACATAAATGGACTTTGTCCCTGGACAAATCATTTAACCTTCAGTGCCCCAGGCAACTCTGAGACTCCAAGTTAAAGACAAGTTGTTAATTTGTGTCATTGAAGGGAGTTCCTTCACCTACACCAATGAAATCACAAGCCTATACCAATAAATAATTGTTGTTTATCAAGTACTTTAACATTTATAAGACATTTCAGTATTTCACTGGAAAATACCTTGTGCTGTGCTCCAGGTATTACTATTTTACACATCATTTCAGAATTTGAATGATCTTCCTAACTCCATGATTAACACTTATGGTCCACTATAGAGTGCTGCCACTTCTAATATAATTGTAATTAGTATATGTATGTGTGTGTGTGTGTGTGTGTGTGTGTATGTATATATGTGTATATGTATATACACATATATACATATATATATTTAAAATTCTGGTCTTTACCTTGTATTATTTCAAATAATCCTTTAAGAAGTTCCTGACGTTCCTTGTTTATTTATTCTTAAATGATAATTGAATTCTGTTGTTGATATACTATAGTCTCATTCAGTTATTTAAGTATTGGTTATTGGTAGTTTTGCAGTGACATATAAAGCTGCTTTATATATATATATATAATACATTTTTTCATTATAACATTATAGTACTAATAGTGGGAAAGCCATTTTATATTGTGAATTACTCACAATTTACATGATGAGATGGGTTAAATATTGGATTTTACTGAACTTAATTCAGTGTGATATTTTCTTTGTTTTAAATTGCTTAATGGGTTGATTTGGAGAACTAAATCCAACAATGGAAAGAAGCCACCTGTAATGTCTTCATAAATATTAAGATTAAATAGAATGCAGTATGTATTTCTACATAGACTTAAGCATATACATATGCATATTTTGAAAAATATATCTGTGGTTAATTCTCCATTTTTGTATATTAACATTTCAGTACACTAATAGAATCTGTAATGATTGTTTCTGTGTCGGTCATATCCTCTTTTGATAGGTCATCCATCCTGTTTAAAGTTTTCTCCAGAATTAACAGTTCGAGTGAAGGCCTTACGGTGGCAGTGCATTGAGTGTAAAACGTGCAGCTCTTGTCGAGACCAGGGCAAAAATGCAGTGAGTACTTCTGCTTTTCTGATTAGACAGACTGTTTATAAATAGATAGTTGGCATTCTAGAGAGAATGTTTAAACCACTTAAAAGAACCAGCTGTTTTCCTGATATCCTTGGGTAAGTTAGAAGCACCTATTTGCATGACATTAATTGGTATATTAATTACAGCTCATTCTTTTCTATGATTAAAGCAGGTTTTTGTAAGGACCTCTATTGGACAGTACTTTTAAAAAAAGTTAAATTCTGGTTATTAAATGTATTTGAGGGACAGCTAGGGGGCGCAGTGGATAGAGCACTGGCCCTGGAGTCAGGAGTACCTGAGTTCAAATCCGGTCTCAGACACTCAACACTTAACTAGCTATGTGACCCTGGGCAAGTCACTTAACTCCAATTGCCTCACTTAAAAAAAATGCTTAAATGTATTTGAAAGTAATGAAATGATAGTTCTTTAAAAATATTCTATAAAGTAGACATTTGCATGAATTCACATCATCTCTCACTCTCTTAGTCCAAATTAAGGAGGTTTCTTTTTATCATTCATTTGATTCACATTATTCAATGCAAGCCAACTGTATTGAGGGTTCGTGAAGACTTGGGTCAGGTATGTTTTGTTAGGCATGTTTTGTTATGTAACATTAAGCAGAACTATTTTTTCTTGTCATTTTTGTAGGATAACATGCTCTTCTGTGATTCATGTGACCGAGGTTTTCACATGGAGTGCTGTGATCCGCCACTCACCAGGATGCCGAAAGGTGATACATTATGAAATCTATCTGGAAAAGGAGAGGGACACTATGGAAGTGGGTGAAAGAAACTTTATTCATTTCTTAAAATAAGAGAATTCTCTGCAGCTTTCTATTTGAGAAAGCTGATAATCTTATAAGTAGGAAGACACTCATTTCCCTGAAGTGGAGGTAGTCTTCCTTTTTATACATGTGAGAATTCCTTTAGGATGAATTTAATACTGCTTTTCTATAATTTTCACTGGTGATGTTGTGGAAGGTACAGTGACTCAAAATTCAATAATTCTTGGTTCCATTTTAACCTTCTTCAACCCTTTTCCTGTGATTTGTAGCATTTGATCTGAGACTTTTACCTTGTTGGTTAAAGAATACCTACCATAGGTCATTCCAAAAGTTGTTAGACACTGAGATCCTCTGGTCTTGAAGGCTTATATGCTTCCTTATTATACATATATTTGTGGGGAAAGGGTCAGAATTAGGGGGGGGAGAGAGAGAGAGAGAGAGAGTGTGAGTGAGTGTGTGTGTGTGTGTGTGTGTGTGTGTGTGTGTGTGTGTGTGTGGTGGGGGTGGGGGTGTGTCATGTGTAATGAATAATAGAAAGGAAAATGTCCTTGCTCTTCCTTGCCATCTTCACTATTTTTTTTTTTAAAGTTGGAACAGAAAGACTGTACTGCTTTCATAATTTTATAAATGATTTTTTAAAATCCTGTCTAACAATCTTGTAGAAGTTAGATCTTCCTAGGACTCCCTTGCATTTTGCAAAATTCAGTAAAGTCTAATGACATTTTCTATCAGTTTAGTGTTTCTGGAGTCATTGAGACTATTATACCACCACTGGTTTGACATGAGATTTTATTTTTTTTATAGGCATGTGGATATGTCAGATTTGTCGACCTCGGAAAAAAGGAAGAAAACTTCTACATAAAAAAGCAGCACAGATAAAACGGCGTTATGCCAATCCAATAGGACGTCCCAAAAACAGGTTAAAGAAACAAAATACAGTGTAAGTACTATTTATGGGAGGATCAAATAGAAGAAAAAGGGGAGAAAAGGTCTATTTTAAAAAGATGTATCTATCTTCTATGACTAATTTCTGTAATACTAATTTGTACCTTTATAAGAAATATCACTGTTCCCTTAGGTGAAGTTTTAATTATCCCATTGATCATTTCCTTCAAAGACACCAATGCATACTAGATATGAAACTGTTTAGGCAAAGACTAGATGGCCATCTGCTCAGGATGTTGTGGAAAGGATTGATTCATCTTTGAATCTAAGACTTCAAACAGACTTCCGAGGCCATCTTGTTCACTCCAAGAGTCCCCTTATTGGAGATCTCCACTGAAGGAGAAATGACTGCCTCCTACAACAGCCCATTCCACTTTGGGATAACTTTAATTGTTTGGAAGTTTTTCCTGACATCAGGTCTAAATTTTCATCTCTGCAGGTTCTGTCTATTGCTTTGCCCTCTGAGGCCAAGGAGACTTAAGTCTAATCCCTCTTTCAATTGACAGCTTGTCAAATATTTGAAGGCATCCTCCCCTCCCCCTGCCCCCATTTTGTGCCTGTGAAATTGATTTCTTACCTCTAAGGGTAAGAACTTATCCATATTAAAATTCTTCTTATTCGATTTGATGATATAATCTAATCAATTAAGATCTTTTTGTGGGCTGCCACTTACTGTGTTACTTATCCCTTCTAGATTTGTGATCTCTGTAAATTTGATAAATATTTCACCACTGCCTTTATCTCAGATGTTAATCAGCCGTTTGATCAGTAGACATTCACATTAAGCTTTTGTATTCTGTGCCAGGCACCATGTTGGCATTGAGGGTTACATAGAAAAAAATGAAACCGTCTCAGCTCTAGTCTGAGACAAAATGCACATGTATAGATATTCACAAAACATATACAAGATGGTTTCTAGGTAATTTGGAGGGGAAGGTACTAGCAGCTATGGATATCAGGAAAGCTTTTCTATAGAAGATGGTTCCTGAGCTGATTTCTTGAAAGAACCTAGAGAGTCTAAGAGGTAGAGGTGAGATGGGGAAGAATATTGCATTTATGGTGAATGGCCAATGCAAAGGCATGGCAAGAAAAAGATGAAAGTGTTGCTTGTAAGGAACAGAAATTCAGTGTGGCTGAACTAAATAGTATGCTGAAGGAAAGTAATGTGAAGTAAGATTAGGTTAGGGCCAGATTATGAAGGGTGTTAAATGCTAAACAAAGAAACTGGTATTTGATCCTATGCTAATAGGGAGCCACTGGACTTTATTAAGTAAGGGGGTGATACTGTAGGACTTATTTTTTAGGAGCATCACTTTGGCAGCTGTGTGGAGGATAGATTGGAATGAAGAGAGACAGAAGTCAGAGATAACATTCTTCAGTAGGCTATTTCAATAATGTAGATGAGAGACGATAAGGGCCTGAACTAGGATGGTGCTTATATGGGGCAGGCCAAAAGTCAGAAGGGGTTTCAGTATTTAATAACTCCTTTATTTTTTTGTTTTTAATTTATAATAACATAGTATTATATACAGTATATATAAGAAATGAATTTATATTATGTGTGGAAAATCAAAAGAAAAAACAGTTTTCAAAAAGTTATTAAAACATTCATCTACCCTGTATGAGTGGAGAAAAGGAGATGAATGTGAGAAATGGTATGAAAATAGAAATGACAATTTAGCAAGTTATTGAATGTGTGGTGTGAGTAAGAGTAGTCGTGGATGACTCCAAAGTTATAAAGCCGGGTGACTGAAAGGATGATGATACAATTGAAGAAGAAATAGGGAAATTTGGAAGAGGTGAAAGATAATGAGTTTTCTTTTCGACATGTGTTTGTTGAAATGTTCATTAGGCAGTTATTAATATTGGTTTGAATTTAAGAGAGAGAGACTAGTGCGGATTACAAAGCAATGGTAATATTCTGAGTAGTGATGATATTAAAGCCATATGAACTGATGAGATCATAGATGCAAAGAGGTGGGAAGGGGGGAGGGGTGCATGTGTGTGTGTGTGTGCGTGAGAGAGAGAGAGAGAAGGGAGGGAGGTAGGTAGGAGGAGAGAGAATGCATGAAATGATGAGAGAGGAGAAAAGGGCTCAGGATTAAGCCTTAGGGTCACCCACATTTAGAGGTCATATGATTTGCATGACCATCAAAGGAGATTCAGCAGGATACGTAGCTATTGCAATTATGGCAAAAGGAATGTTTGGATAGACAGAAGGAACAAAAGACAGTAGTGTGTCCTGAAAACCCAAAGAAGAGAGAATATCCATGAGGAGAGGATGGTGAACAATGTTAAATGCTATAGAAAGATCAAAAGGATGAAAAATGAGAAAAGAAAGTCAGACTTTGCACTTATATTATTGGTAACTTTGGAGACATCAGTTTCCATTGAATGATGAGATTGGAAGCCATATTGTAGAGGTTTTAGAAGAGATTGAGAGAAGTAGAAGGCAGTGTCAACAGCTTAAGGAGTTGACTGAAAAAGGGAAGACAACTATAGGATGATAGCTAACAAGGATGTCAGATCTAATAAAGAGGGGTGTTTGGGGTGGGGGGGGGGAGAGGGAGAGAGATAGGCTGCAGGAAAGGAACCAGTAGATAAGGAAACATCGAAGATTACAGAGATGGGATAATAATGTAGGTGATCTGCTAAAGGAGGTGAGAAAGGAATAGGATCAAGACATGTAGAGACAGATTGGCCCTGGAGTAGGAGAAGGGCCGCATCTTCATCAGAGATTGGAAGAAAGGAGGAAATAGTTGAAAATGATGTCAAGGGAATTTGAAACAAGAAGAGAATAGAGAGTTCATAGCAGATGATCAGTATTTTCTCAGTAAAAGATGAGGCTCTGAGGTTTGGGGATAAGGGTTGTGGGGTCTGGTATACAAGGCTTGGAACAGCTGCAGTGAATGAGATAGAAAATCACTTTGAGAAAAGTAAAAGAAAGGATCAAAGAAAAATTACTGGGACAGTTCTAAAAACCTTCAAATTTATTTAATTAGAGATTTTTTGGGGGGACATAGCCATTTAACATTAATGGATTTTGGGCAAAATCCATTTAACAGTACAGTCATTTAGTCTATAGCTCTCCATCTTCTTCACAGGAATAGCATGAGAGGCTTTCCCAAATGTTTTGCTAAATCTAGTAAACAATATCCGTAATATAGTCCACTGATCTACCAGTTGCTGATTAACTAGCCCCCTGACAGTTCCATTCAACATGGTGGTATGGGGTGGGGAACTAGTTTCTGATGAATCATGAAGACCTGAGTTCCCAGGTGACCTCTGATACATAGTGTCTTTGTGTTCCATGGCAATTTCCTTAACTTTCCTGTGCCTTGAGGAGATTCTCCAACTCTTTACATTTCACTGAAGGGGGTGATTTGCTTTTGTAGAGGGAGTTTTATAATTGAGAGTTTCTTACACCAATGAAGCCATGGATATAGTCCCATTCTGTCCTATTTCAAGCAGATTTTCTTCTTCATGCCATTCTCTGGCTGCCTCCTTGCTATACTCCCATCCCCGACCCTGTCCTTTTCAGGGTCCCTTGATGTTAACATTATTTGGATACTTTATCCTCAGTTAACAAGAATCCAGAATACTATAAGTGGTAGGAGCTAAGTTAGCTGTGAAGGTAGAGTTGGATTCAGAGATTGGTTCTTTGCCTTTTGGTTTTATTTTTTTGTTATCTATAGGATAATGAAATAATAGAATTCTATGATATACATGGAAAGGACCTTGGATATTAACTAGGCCAATTCCCTCATTTTATAGATAAAGAAACTAAGACCTAGATAGGGGAAAAGACTTGCCCAAAGTCATGCAGATAGTAAATGGCAAAACTAGGATTTGAACTCCAAGTCCTCTTAACTACAAATGTGTTGTGATTTCCTCTTCCTTTCATGAAACATTACGAAAGAGATGACTGATAAGTTAAACCTTAAAGAAAAATAAGGACTTCAATAGATAGAAATGAGGAAAGAATCCATTTCAGCCTGCATTCCACTGTAACCAAAGGCAACAAGATAGTAGCCAGCAAGAAGAAAACAGGGGACATAGAGTTGTATAGTTTGGTTTGTGCTTTAGCCTTAAAAATAGGATTAAATATATCTCACACGGACCTAAGTCTGTAGGACTTTTTGCTTCAACCCTTCTTTAATTATAACTTAGCACTGTGATAATGAAGATAATGCATCTGAAGTATGAGCGAACATCAGCAATCTAAGAATAAATACATCAAGTACTGTGGTTTGTATTAAAACATTTCTCTCCTTAACATAATGATTTTTGAATTCTGGGCTAATGCGTATTTTAATTTTTTGCCATTCAAAGTCACCATGTAGCACTGAATGAGTATAGTAATCAGAATCAGGATTTCTCTAGGGCAGAGTGTATATAGCTATAATTCTTTTATATGCTTTGCCATAAAGCTAGAATTGAGTATGTATACTTAGAATTTTTGCTTGATGGGACTTGAGGGGGATCATCTAGTTACAAAGCTTTTTAATTTGGGGTCCATGGACCCCTTAGAGGTCCCTGGATGGATGTGTCAGGGAGCCTATAAACTTGCATGGGGGAAAAATTACATCTTTATTATCACTTTTTCTTCCATTAGGAATGTAGGCAACAAACCATTATTTTGAGAAAGAGTCCATAGGCATCACCATACTGCTAAAGGGGTCCATAATATCAAAAAGGTTAAGAAGCCCTGCTCTAATATAACCCCTTCACCATGAAGTAGGAAAAACTTCAATGTACATTTGTTTCCTTCTTTGTATTTGTGTCCCCATGGTATCTGGAACATATTAAGTGCTAAATAAATACTTGTTGATTGATAAGAACTGGAAGTGTTTTAGAAGCATCATCTAGTTATATGACAAAGTAAAGACTTCAAAAAACTTATCATCCAGGACAGCATTTTGATATTTTTCTTTTTTCCTGATCAATTCTTTAGATCAAAAGGCCCTTTCAGCAAAGTTCGAACTGGACCTGGTCGGGGTCGGAAACGTAAAATCACTCTCTCCAGCCAATCAGCATCTTCATCAGAAGAAGGCTATTTGGAGCAAATGGACTTAGACTTCTGCAGAGATGGTAGTACACCCCTGAAATTCAATAAGAAAACCAAAGGGCTCATTGACGGCCTTACCAAATTCTTCACCCCCTCCCCTGATGGGCGGAAAGCTCGTGGGGAAGTGGTAGACTACTCTGAGCAATATAGGATCAGGAAAAAGGGCAACAGGAAATCAAGCACTTCAGAGTGGCCCACAGGTAAGGGTTTGCTCACTTGTCAGCAAAAGTGTTCTTAAAGATCTATAATTTGGAATCATATTAATTATCCAAATTTGATTTCTGTATTCATAAAAGAAACATTTTTGGCGACAAGAAAAATCGTTAAAAATAAGAAAAAATGTTAAAGATAAAGGTTTAAATACAGAAATAGGCCAGAGATAAATTTTAAGAGTAGGTTGGCTGAAAGACTGAATTGGGGCAGGGAAGAAAATGGGAATGGTTTTCTTTTCTTTTCTTTTCTTTTCTTTCTTTCTTTCTTTTCTTTTTTTTTTTTTTTTTGCGGGGCAATGAGGGTTAAGTGACTTGCCCAGGGGTCACACAGCTAGTAAATGTCAAGTGTCTGAGGTCGGATTTGAACTCAGGTACTCCTGAATCCAGGACCAGTGCTTTATCCACTTTACCACCTAGCTGCCCCCGGGAATGGTTTTCGATTGAAACTTTGCCTGCTAATATTTTGAACGTAGATATGGAATCACTCATCTTTGTTGCAAGAGAGAAGTGTGTGGTGGGTCTGTTTATTATCAGAGAACCTGAAAGTATGGAGATAGGAGGTAAAATGCTGTTGACTTTTTTTTTTTTTTTTTGGTTTTTTTGTTTGTTTGTGAGGCAATGGGGGTTAAGTGACTTGCCCAGGGTCACGCAGCTAGTAAGTATTAAGTGTCTGAGGCCGGATTTGAACTCAGGTACTCCTGACTCCAGGGCCAGTGCTCTATCCACTGTGCCACCTAGCTGCCCCAATGCTGTTGACTATTAAAGATGAGATTAGACTTTACATTTATGGAATACGGTTGTAGATATTTAACTTAAGATTTTCACAAATCTATTTGTATAATTTTAAAAAATTATGTTGTTCCTTTTCAGTGGTATAGGACCACAGTAAAAAAAAAGCATTATTCACCAAACTAAGATTTTACTTAGTTTCAAAGCATAAAACTATTAACTCCACAAACTTATGGTTGGGAAAACACCAGATATAACACATAGGTCAGGAAAGAAAACACTTTTTAAAATGAACTGTCCAGATAAACCCAACGGTTAGCTTTAGTTTACACTTTGCCTTAACTCTGGAGGCATATACTATATGAATGAGTTAGAAAATAGTTGTGTAGAGAGGAAATAAGGAATAGAGGACTGAGATACTTTGCAAGTTGAGTGACAGACACATATTCTTTATGCACTGCTTAGAAAATTTCTTACCTTTGTCCTCTCTTAAATCTGTGTTGGCAGGTGACTATATTTACTGCCTCTTCTTTCCTTTTTGACCCAGCAGTTGATTTTTTAAAGTGCAGAAGGAAATCCTTGGTATTTTCTGTTCCATTTCTGTCTTTTGTTAAAAATATCATTATTATTTTATCACTGTAAGTTGATTTATGCATTAAACAACAGAAAAGTACCTTAGATTGTTTCATGATTTTGGCATTTGAATAGAAGTTAAAATGTTAGGGGCAGCTAGGTGGCACAGTGGATAGAGCACCGGCCCTGGATTCAGGAGGACCTGGGTTCAAATCTGGCCTCACACACTTATCACTTACTAGCTGTGTGACCCTAGGCAAGTCACTTAACCCCAATTGCCTCACCAAAAAAAAAATTAATTTAGGCGGTAGCTAAGTGGTATAGTGGCTAAAGCACTGGCCCTGGATTTCAGGAGGACCTGAGTTCAGACACTTGACACTTATTAGCTGTGTGACCCTGGGCAAGTCACTTAACCCTCATCACCCCACAAAACAAAAATAAATAAAAAGAAGTTGAAATGTTCATTGATTTTAAAATAACTGATGAGTTATTGATTCTATTTCTTACTCATTGTGACCTTGGACAGTCAGTTAACCTTTCTAAATTTCGATATCTTCATTTATAAAATGAAGTGGTTGGACTGGATAGGTGATCTCTAAGGTCCCTCTAGCTCCAATATTCTATAATTTCTCTTTCTGCACCTTTTTTTATGAGCTTTCTAGGTGAGTGAGAGATCAGCTAACCAATCACCCAAGAATATGAGCAGTTCCTGCAGTGTTTCACTTATTTCCCAGCCAGAATGTGGTCTTCATTGGCATCAGTCACAGAATCATAAATATCAGAGTTGAAAGGAACATTAGAAGCTATCTTGTCCAAAGTAATGGACAACTTCCTTCTACACCATTCCCAACAAATTGTCATCCATCCTTTGCTTGAAAACATCCAGTGGAAGGAAGAGTCCCTGCTAACTCATGAGATAGCATTTCCACTTTTTGATAGCTCTTGTGTAGAATTTTCCTTTTCATTGAACCAATATTTGCTTCTCTGCAATATGTTGCTTCTAATTGAGCACTTTGAGTCTAGTCCCTCTCATATGAGCCTCAAAAGACTTGAAAGCAATTGTCAGATTCCCCTGAATCTTCTCTTTTCGTGGCTAATCATTCCTCCCATGGAGTAGTCCTCTAGTTGCTCACCATCCTTGTTACTACCCTCCTCTGGAAGTGTGACAGCTTGTTCTTGTCCTTCCCTCAGGTTTGGCAACTAGAATTGAATACAGGTGTGGTCTTATGGGGACAGAACATAGCAGGACTCTTAGCTGCACATACTTCCCTTACCAAAACCTCCATTCAGGACCCCCCATGTCTTTTCATGTAGCCTAGGATAGCATTTAACCTTTTGTCCCTGCCATTCTACTGAAATGGACCTCTCTGAGATCACTAGTTACCTTCTGACTGCTGCATCTGATGGTTTTTTTGTTTTTTAAAAAAATTTATCTTAGTCTTTATCTTTTCTTAATATTCTTAACACTGGATCATCTCTCCGTTGTTGACTTCTATGACATTGTTATTGCTTGGTTTACTTTCTGCCTGTCTGACTCTTCATTCTTATATTCCCAGTGGTTCATTCTTTAAAATGTGCTCCAAGTTTCAGTCCTCTTATCTTCCCTCTTTACATTTTCTCCTTTGGAGAAAATCATACATCTCTCATGGATCTCATCCATATTTTTGGTATGGGCTAGAACTCTGGGCCTTGTGGAACATATCATGATGAACAGTATTTTTAAAATAACCTTTTTATATAAGGTATATAGAATGGATTCACATTTGAAGTCCAGTAATGGGTATGAAAATTTGCTTTAATAAGCTTCATAATTTTCTACTGAGGTTGAGAGAAGGTCTCTGTGTGGTTTTTTGGGGATTATCTGCTTCTACTTATTGTGGTACCAAAAATGTTCTTGCATGTACCTGCATCATGCAGTAGGGGGCATTAAATTCATATGATAACTTCAGATTTTAATGATTTCTTTCAGCTTAAGAATGTTGTCTAGAATGTGTCTTTGACCTTTCATTGTGTTTTAAATGAGTAACAGAAAGCCTATACATAGAATTGATGTGAAAAGAGCTGTCACAAATTACTCTTTTCAGTCACATTCATCCACAGGGGAAATGATATCAACAGTGTCAACTCCACATACAAACGATAATGATCTACATAGACCTCAGATGCTCTATTCATAGGTTTCTTTGCACAGTCAAAGATGTATCACTTAGTGGATTATTATCATAAATTTCTCATACCATCCAGAGCATTAGCATATATGATTCTCAAGCTTGTGGATTTTGTCTTTCAAAAGAATATCTAGTTTATACAGTGAATTGTTGATTACATCTCTATTAAATACTTTGTGACTACTGAGTCTTAAGTGATTGAGCTTAGCTTCTATGAAGTCTACCTTTCTGCTGCGATAAGAATATAATATTCTTGTGAAATAAAATATTAAAAGAACCAAGTATCTGAGCTTTTTATTCAATTTTTCTTGGCAGTGAGACTAATGAGCTCCTTAACATATGCCTTTATTTCCCTAGTATCTGGGGGATGAGAAATGTAAGCTTTGGACAGTGACAGATATAGAGACATAAAACTATAATTTTTATACTATATCAAATTAAATTACTTGCGTTCCAGGTCCCTTTTTTCTTTGTATATATCATAATATAATGGAATTTAAAATGAAATGTGTGATGTTTATCAGGAAACAGTAAGTCAAGTCAAAGTTATAAACATTATGTTTATACATACATATAGCTCTTTTTCTACCTTTAAGGCCAACTATCTTAAAAGTATTGAAATATGTATAGAACTTTAGATTGTTTTTATAACCTATAACTTCTTTTTTTAATTTGTAGACAATCAGGATGGCTGGGATGGAAAACAGGAAAATGAGGAGCGACTTTTTGGAAGCCAGGAAGTCATGACTGAAAAAGATATGGAATTATTTCGAGATATCCAGGAACAAGCACTGCAGGTAAAGTTAAACATTAAGATTAGCAAATTGTATCATTTTGCATGAGAGGTAGAGAGAGCTGATTTTTTTAGAAGTAGAGCAGTAAGTCACAATTAATTTTTTTAATTGTCATTTTCAGTTTACTTATACATATGTAGTCCTATAGGTTCAAATATTATTTTTTAGTCCTTGTTGATAGCTTTTCTAAAATAACTCTGTGTGTGTGTGAGTGTGCATGCGTGCACACATGCATCTAATAAAATATTCCTCATATTCCAATAGTGGAAGAGCTCTTTTTTCTACATTATATAAATCTTAGAAAAAACAGACAGGACTTGACATTTGGGGATAGGGGCTGACTAGAAACTCCTGTGACAATGATAAGGCATTTTTTATCATTTGTTTTTTGTCCCCTTCTTTTCTTGTCCCTTTTCTTCAACCCCTTTTTATAAGCAGACTGGTATGGCTTAATTTCCCTTTTCTAGATTAGGTCTATAGGGATAGAAAAAAGATTTTCCATGGATTAGTGTGTAGGATTCTTTACACTAAGGGCTATATTAGCTTACATTGTGATTTGAGGTAAAAACATAGCTGTATTTGGTCCTATGATCACCAAAAACAATATGCACTGTCTCCATAGATAATTTCTTATATGAACACATTTGTAAATAAAAGCATATCTAGATATATTACGTATACATGCACACACACATACACACACATAAAACTTCATTGTGGCACTCAAATATTCAACACTTAAAAATTCTAAAATTAGAATTAATGCTCAGCAAAGTTTCTTATATGTAATTAACTTGACTACATTGTCTTGAACAGAGCTTGCCTGTAAATATTTATTTAATGAAATTAACCAGCCAGTTATAGTTGTCAAAACACAATTAGTTCTGTGATGTTTAGTGGCAGTATCCTAAAATCCATTAGATGGCAGTGTTTCTCCATGAAGTTATTATAAATGGAGGAAATGATGTTGTATGGCATAGTGGAGAGAATGCTAGACTTGGAGGTTAGTTAATTATGTTTATTATCTTTCTATTTACTAAAGTAGGAAAGTATTTAACAATTTCAGAATATATTGAAGAGGAGTAAAAATGTCTTGGTGCTTAAAGAGTTAACCTCTAGCTAGCAAACACTTAAATTTTTCCAAAATTATTAATTCTTCAGAGATATAAGGTGATAGATACATTACTGTCTATTGTAGAAGTTAGTGTTCTATGTTTAAGCAAAGAAAAGTGCAAGGTTCTGTGATGATTGATCAGTTTATATTTTCTAGAGCAGAGTTCTCCAATATGGGGCCCTTAACATTCTCAAGTGGTCCTGAATCAGATTGAAATGTAATTGGGAACTATTTAAGAAAATAATTAAAAATATAACAAAACATAGATAACATTACATTTTAAAACCAAATCAGTATGTGGCTTGCTGGGATCATTATGTAACATGTTAGTGGCACCAATTTCTATTGGAGTTTGATACGACTGGTCTAGAATAGGAATTCTTAACCTGGGTCTGTGAACTACTTTTTAAAAAAATCTTTTGATAATTATTTAAATATAATTTCTTTCTTTAGGAATCCTATGTATTTCATTTTGTGCTTTTAAAAGCATTCTGAGAAAGGGGTCTATACACTTTACCAGTTGCCAAAGGTGTCCATGATACACACAAAAGTATTAAGTATCCCTGGTCCAGTGGAATAGCAATTTATAAACATTTTTATTCTTAATTTTTTTATATATATATATTCCTATAGGAAATATTTAGTCTTAAGGAAATCAGTAGAAATACATATGAAACATTTAGCTAAGCATATGCTCTGGAACTATTTTGTTAACAATCTGATGTTATGGTAATGTTAAGAGAACCATCCACATATGAAACAGCTTCTTTGCTGTGCATTTTGTAGAATATTGGTGCATAGATATTACCGTAGGGGTATGTAATGTGTCTTTTAAATAAGGTCTTATCAGGTAACAAAATATGATGCGATTACCTTGCTTATAATTATTTACTTACTCATTTTCGTAATTCTCAATCCAAAATGATGTCATTGTTTTTGTTGTGACACTAGAAAGTTGTGAAGTGTTTTTGAAATCTTAATGGTGTGAAGATAGTTTTTTCTTTTTATATAAAGCCAATTTCCTTTGCACAGTTATCTCTACAAATGAGACACACAAAATATAGGATATAAATTACCATGTAAAATATGATAGGGAAGCTTAGTTGTTTATTCAACAAGTATTTATTTATTAGCTATTTTAAGTTGTATTTCTCTGTAAGAGGTGGCTTTGGGGATCCCCAAATTAACCAGCAGTTGGTATCTGCTTAGCAAAATTCTTGTTCATATAGGGGATACATAAATAGTAAAAGGCAGGGTTCCTCCTTTTGATTCATTTGGGGAGACAGTGCTAAATTACATGATATAGATGTGATGCAGATATGATACATGATTTGAACATACCGTCAAGAAGACCAAGTTCTGCCCATTGCCTTCACCCATCCCTACTTTCTTTCCCACTACCCACCAATTCTATAAGAGCCACCACTAATATTAGAAGCTAGAAATCTTCATTCATGTGTGACTTAGCAGGTGAGCTGAAATGGACCCCCTGATGTAAAAGCATAAGCTTCTTGATATCAGGAATTATGCTCTTTATCTTTCTGTCTCCCCTAGTGCCTAGCAAGCATAGTGTTAATAGCTACTAATAACTAAAAATTATATAGCACTCACTATGTGCCAGGCACTGTATTAAGCACTTTACAAAAATTATCTCATTTGATCCTCATAACAATCTTGGGAGGTGGATGCTATTATTATCACCATATTACAGATGAGGAAACTGAGGCAGGAAGAGGTTAAGTACTTGTTCAGGGCCACACAGCTAGTAAGTTTTTGAGGCTGTATTTGAACTCAGGTCTTCCTGACTTCAGACACAGTATTCTATCCACTGCACCACTTTGCTCTACTTATTAAATGTTGAATGAATGAATGAATGTGTTCCAAGAGTCCCAAGTTAGAACTTTGAAAACAGTTTCCTAAAGAAATAGTTACATAGGATAAGTTAGGTTAATAATGTTAATTATAGTACTTTTCTTTTAGGAATATGATGAGTTTATAGGCCATTAGGTTTTTTATAGGGTAACCCAACTCCCTAACTGCACTTTATAATATTCACTAGAGACCTGGGTTTTTTTAGTTCCAATAACTAGCTTACAAAATAAGTTGGTGGCTTCATGTGCTAAGGAATGCAAAGCAAGAAAGTAATTAATGTGGTGTGTGAGGTGGTGTTGTTGATCAGTCATTATAGACATGTACCCATTTGGGATTTTCTTGGCAAAAATACTGGAGTGGATGGCCATTTCCTTCTTCAGCTCATCTCACCAATGAGAAAACTGACACAGACAGTTAAGTGACTTACCTAGAGTCACACAGCTAGTTGTTAAAGGCTAAAATTCTAGCTAGTTTGTCTAAAATATCTAATGAGTGGTCGCCAATAAATTATAAGCTTTAGCAAGAGTTAGACTTTTAAGCATTTATTAAGGAGAATAAGAATTTGGTAAAGAGAGAGAGAAAGACCTACATTCATCTATCTATTAAAGGGAGAGCACATTTCTAGCTCCCCTCTCCACCAGAGTCCCCAGGAAAGAGCGAGAGACAGAGTGCCAGGCTCCCCCCTCCTCCTCCCACCAGCCAATGTCACTTCTGGACGCCAAAGAAAAGACACATTATCTTGCCCTCAAAGACCTTCCTTTCATGGCGGAGCTTTTCTACAGTAAGTCTCCAGCAGGTGGCGTCATTCCAGTTGTTACATAGTAAAAGTCTGAGGCCAGATTTGAACTCAGGAAGATGAATCTTCATGACTCCAGGATTAGCGCTTTTGCCATTGTGCCACCTAGCTGCCCTTGTGTTGTAAGGTTTGATGCCTATGTTTTTATCGCACAATAATTTCCATACATTTTCTTCTTCTCTCCCATGTAACAAAGAAAAATAGTTAAGCAGAACTTAACAGTATAGCAGTTGCTTCTGTTCAGGGGTGCCCTATTTGGCTTTCAAAGGCATTCGGCAGCTAAATTCAGTTTGGTTCTTGGATCTGTATCCTGAGTTCAGTTGCCATTTTGCATGATTGTAGAATCATATATATTGTTCTCTTGGTTCTGCTTACTTCATTCTCAGATCATGTGAGCGAATGCCTCATTTGTTCTTTTTATAGCATTCTGTCATATTCATAGCCTAATTTGTAGTAGCTAGATGTTGAAGAAAGTTATGAAACTAGATTATCAGGAAGAAAACGATAGGGTGAACAGCTTGTGCAAAGACACAGATAGAAACGAGCGATGTGTATGGGAGCAGGAAAGGGAGAACTTTAATGGAAAGTACACTTAGGCTGTCCCTTTTTATGAATTGGTTATGTTCTTGAAGTCCATTTGTAGTCTCATTGTTTGGAACTCCATAGGAACTTTACTAAAGTAGCAGTGTTTTAAAGGATGGTTCCCAAGTCATGTCACTAGAGTACACACAGACACTTAGGACTTAAGCTCTGTAACTGGATTGTTCTTTATAACCCCACCCCCCCACCCCCCAAATCAAAATGCTTTCTGATTTTCAGTTGGGGTAACCAGGAACAGTTATCTGATCTTTCCACTTGCAGTCTCAGCAATAAGAAAGTACCTTTCTCATGGCACGCCCTCACCCATACTCCCATTTAGTACTGGAGAATTGCTGAGAGAGGCAGCAGTGTTTCATGTTTTACATTTTCATAAGTAAAGGAGACTCTGTAGAGGAAAAAAAATGACATTGGGTAGGTTGACAGTTTGTTGAGGGATTGTGTTTTCCCAGAAAATTAATAACCCATTCTGGTTTTGGTTATAGATTTTGTTAATAATAAAACATTTTCCAGAATGTGGCAGATATATAAAAATTTTACTTTCTTAATTTAGTTTCATAAATAGAGCATTCAGTATAACTTTTTATCTATCTTGACTTACCCCATTCTAATCTAGAAATAGGTCATTAATAACAACTAAATATTTGATAGTGTTAACATTTTTAAAAATCTTCCTATAAAAATGAAATCATATATTGATATTAAAGCAGTAGAACTTGAGCTAGAAATTAAAAAAATATCCCCTTAAATTGAATTGGAAATTAGGTTATCACTGCTGCTTAGGAACATAATACATTTAATGGAAAGATAACCTGGCCAGTATTTTAAAATAAAGTAAGATTGTAATAAATTAAGAGATTAGTATATTTGGCAAGGCTTGGGTTAAAACTTAGGTTATTTGTAGCTGTTGCCTAGTTAACATATGGAAGGTGGCTAACTTCCACCTGAACAAACGGAAATGTGTAGAGAGAGCGAGGCTATGAGAAGTTCTTTGGGGATTTGTAAGGAGAGGGAGTTGGAGGGTGACTCTTGGGAGGAGAGGAGAGAAAAGGAGCATGTGCAAAAGCATTTCTAAGTGAGGAAGAGTCAGGGCAGGTGCAAATAGTGTGGAAGTCTTGGCGAGTATCTCGTTTGGTGCAGACTTGTGGTTGTTGTGATGTGCAAACAGCTGTACTGGAGTTGGCTCTCCACATCCTCAGTGGGTATTCACCTGGAGGAGAGGCAGGGAGCTGATGGGAAGGCATTCATTGAACAAGCAGTATCACCGCAGGTCTATCTATCTTCATTTCTTGGCTTTCTTAGCAAACTTTACTTTAGGAAGTCATTTCTGGGCTCCGTTGTACTGTTATTTTTGTATGTGTATGTGTAACTAGCTATCTTTTATTATTTAAAGATTTGAGGATGGAATATAAGATTCACATTGTGAATTAGGATACTTGATTCATGGAATACAGCATTTTTTAAAAAGCTTTTTTTCAAATTATTTTTATGCATTTGATTTTAAACACTGTCCTATATATTTATATTATGACTTTTGGCCTCGATGGATATCATAAAGTGAGTTATACAACTAAATAATTTAACACAGTTAATGTTTGGTTCTTGTTTTTGTTTAGAGGTGTCTAAGGCAAAAAAAAATTTGGCTATCTTCCCATTGTGAAACCTGAGACAAATCCCTTGGCTATTTAATAAAAGGGAAGGATAGCAAAGACCAACAAGAGCTTTTAAATGAACTGTTGTGAAGAGGTATTTTTCTTGTGGTTGAACTTATTAATATGAAATTATGGAATAACAATCTTATCTCTTTTATAGTATTTGCTTTTTTGGAGGTAAAACATATAACAAAGAAATTTCATTATGGCCCTAACTGTACAATGTTTATTTGTTTTTCTTTTTTGTTTTTTGTTTGTTTGTTTTCAAATAAAATTTAAAGTTGCACACAGCTACTCTTTTGGGGGGGTGAATTTCTGATATACGAGTGTGAAGAAGTTAAAAACTAAATTCAGAATCTGTTTCATTCTTAGTAGTTTTTCAACATTTCTGTAGTAGGTGCTATTATATTGGACTATATTTGTATTCAGAAATTCACAATTTAGTCTTCAGGTATTTAAATATTGGCTTGTGTTTGGATTGTCTAGACTAAGGGAATATCACCTTAAAAAGAATTGAAGACTGTAGTAAAGAGTTAACAGAAGCTGCTTAAACTTAGTATTTTTCCCTGGACACACTGACTTTATAGGATACTCCAAGGGTGGCTTAGGCCATATAGTTATAAAAATATGCCACTTGGCATATATCCCTTGGAAGGTCAAGGGATAAAATGTGCATGTCATAGGACAACCATGTTGAATAAAATGGTAAAAATCTGCTGAGAAGTTTCTTCAGGTGTAAATTGTAAGAAAACTTTAATGGCTATGAGAATTTTTTATAATATTTGTTTCATGATATTCTTAAATGTCAGGCATCTCTTAAAAAGTCATTCTTCTTTCTCTTAGTTATCTTTTTATCTGTGTAAAAACTTTTACGTTTTATGTGTTGAAAGTATATACAACTGTGGCAAGTCTCTTTGTCTTTTTATTGTATTTATTTATATCCCCAACATCAGTCATTTCTCTTGGAATATATAGTAAATCTAGAAACTAAAGATATTATATATAAATATGTAGTAAGTCTAGAAACTAAAGAAACAATTCTTTGATGAAAATATTGGCCAAGTATTTAAATATGTGAATTTTTTCTAGAAAGTGAAAGTAATATTAAGAGCATCTTTTTTTAAAAGAAATTTTCTCCCAAAGACCTATTTTAAAGAGTAATATAGATACTGAAACCTGACAGCCTATTTCTACCAGTTTCTGGAATTCCAAGATAATTACTGAACTTATATCTTTCTTTCACACTGGTCTCAGTGTACTTAATTTGGCTAACTTATGTAATGTGTTTCTTTACTGCACAGAAAGTTGGAGTGACTGGTCCCCCTGATCCACAAGTCCGCTGTCCCTCTGTCATTGAGTTTGGAAAATATGAAATTCATACCTGGTACTCCTCCCCATATCCACAAGAATACTCAAGGTATGTTGTGAGACACTTTTAAGTCATAATTTTAGAGTGATAGAATATACAGTTTGGAAGTAGACTCCACATCCTCACATTCTTTTATATTGATCCTCTCTATTATTTTCTGTAGATCTAGTACAGTCTTTATTTTCCTTGCCCGAATTATTACAGTTAGACTTCTTATAGGCCTTCTTATCTCCCTTTCCTTTCCCTCAAACTGTCCTACATAATGCTGCCAGAATAAGTTTTCTTATACATAGATATGGCTATTTCACTGTTCAGACAGCTCCTAGCTGTCTACAGAGTTTAGACTTCTTTGCCAAGCATTCAAACCCATCATAATCAGACACCATTCTAGTCTTATCTCCGCACAGCATTCTCCTACCCACATTCTATACTGTAGCCAAAATGGACCACTCTTCTCTTCCCCAGAAATATATACTGTGTTCTCATGCCCTCAGTGCCTTTTCTCACTCATTAAAGTTTCATACCTGTTTCTGTGCATGGAAAGTTCTCTTCTGTTAAATTCCTACCTATTCTCTTAATCCCTACTCCTCCAGGAAGTCTTCCTTAATATCCCTATTGGTGAGACTTTCTCAGATTTCACATGACACTTTGTTTTAGAAATCTCTGATATATTTATTATGTAATTTGTATTATAGTTGAGTTGGTATCATATCTCTTTCTCCTGCTCCCCTTCCCCTGTCTAGGCTATTAACTTCAAAAAAGGTAGGGACCATGTGTTATAAATTTTGTTTCTTCCCCATTGCGTAGTACAATACTGTCTACATGGTAGTGTACTTAATATTTGTTGTAGTCTACAGTTCAGGATACTGAGAATTTAAAGGGTCATTGTGGTAATATTAACATTTGACAGTTTTTTATCTAAGTTAGGTTTGGTTTTAAGTAATTTTGTATGCACAGTCCAAAAACTGATTTAATATTCGAAACCTTACAATAAAACAAATTGGGAACACTTTATATAGTTCCATTCTTTGTCTTTAAGCTAGGTAATCTAGAAATGCATTTATTTGTATTTATGTAGAGATAAATGGAAAGATTGATACAGATATGACTTTATGTTGAAATGTGAAATTGTAACCAGCTTACATTTTGTACTTGAATATGTTCTTTCCCAGAAATTGATAATCTATTTTGGAAAAAACAAACATTGGTATAGAAACTCTATGATATACTTGAATAAATTGGGTTTCCAGATAACTACATTGGGTTTCTATATTCTTTCCTTGCTCTCCACCCCCATTTCCCATTCACTGAAAATTAAACTTTAGGGTAGAGATTTGGGGCAGTGGAAAATGGAGTAATTTAGGGAATAAATTTGAAATAGCAGGATTATTGAATTTTTATTATACTATATAAGCTGTTAATGCTTCAGTTTCTTTGCTTTGTTAACTACCTTTCAGTAGGCTGTTGTGAAGCTTGGAAAGTGCTTTAAGTTCCTGGATAAAATGTACTTTGAAAAACATATTTTTAAGAATACCTCACCTAGCCAGAGCTCAGCTCTAGTACTTACTTTAGTTATATACAGTTTTAGGAAGTTTAGTTCATCTCATTTCTGTTTTACAACAAATTAGACCTTGTTCCTGCAATCATCTTCTCTCTTTTAAACCTCTTTTGTTTTACCCCTTTCATTGGCTTTTTCTTATCCATCTCCAAATTTGGTTAGGTCTTCCTAATTCTAGAAAAGCTTTCTCTCAGTTCTTCCACCAAACCAGTTACCAGACCATCTCTTACCTCTCCTTCACTACAAGACTTCTTAAAAAGTCATCTATAATTATGACTCTATTTCCTCATTGTTCATGCCTGTGCTTCTTCTCCCTCCTCCCTTTTGAAGTCGTTGAAATCTAGCTACTTACCCACCACTATGCTGAAACTGCCTTAGCAGAGTTTATTAAGTATTTCCCTGTACCACTTAATCCAATATCTTTTTCTCAGTCCTTGTCAAGTGAACAAGTATTTACAAAATGCCTACTATGTACCAGGCACTTTGCTAATCGCTGGCATACAAAAACAGCCCCTGCCCTGGCCCGAGGCAGAGATGATATGCAAATAACTGTATAAGTAAGATTTATACAGAATAAACTCAGAGGGAAGGAACTAATGTTAAAGAGGCTGGGAAACAGCTTCTTTCAGAAGTTGGAATTTTAGCTGAAACTTGAAGAAAGCAGGGAAGCTGGAAGGCATAGATGAGGAGGAAGAGGATACCAGGCCTGGGAATACAGCTGGTGAAAATGCACAGAATCAAAAAATTAAAGGCATATTTTGTGCAAAGAATAACAAGAAGGGGCAGGGAGAAAGCGGTGCATTGAAAACTTAGAAGAGAGTTTCAAGAAGAGGGTGATCTACAGTACCAAAGAATGCAAAAATGTCAAGAATAATAATGGCTAGCATTTATATAGCATGTTAAGAAAGATGGGGGATTGAGAAAAGGCCATTAGATTTAGAAATTAAGAGATCATTTGTAACTTTGTAGAGCTCAGTTTCAGTGGAATGATGGAGTTGAAAGCCAGACTGCACAAAGATGAAAATGAGAGGAAAAAGAGTAAAGATACCCATTGTGGAGTCTTTTCAAGGAGTTGGGCCATGAAGTGGATGAGAGAAATGGGATGATAGTGAACTTGGATGGATGGGTCATGTGAGAAGTTTTTGAGGATAGGAAACATGAGTATGTCTATAGGCAGCAAGGAACCAGCAAACACAGGGAGAGTTTGAAGATTAATGAGAGTGTAGAGAAGGTGATAGAGTGATAGAGAAGGTGATTTGCTGGTGAAGACAAGATGGAATGGGATCACTTATGCAAGGGAAGAGGGGCTATGTCTTCATGTGAGACAAGTAAAAGAGGGAATGGGGCAGAAGGCATGTGGGTGATAGAAGATGAGGAAGAGGGGAGAAGAGAGACCTCTCAGTGAATGACTTCAGTTTTTTTTAGCAAAATATGAGACAAGGTTCTTAGCTAAGAAGCCAGGGGGAGAAGGACCTATGGGAAGTCTGGAAAAGTGACTGTAGTTAGTAGGATAAGTGAATTGTGAAAGGATTGCCTTGCTGCAGTGAGGACCCATTTGAGCTTATGTGACATAAATGTGTAATGAACCCATTCAACATAGTTTTGTGTTATTTTTTTTCTAGCTTTATTCAACAGCATGTGATTAGGAGCCAAGGCAGCAGATGGTGGGAGTAATTGAAGGCTTGGACTTGGCAGGGCAAGAACAGCAATAGGAAAAGAAGGCAAAGGACTCACAAGAAGAGGATAGTGTAGAGTTGAACTGGTTTACCAAGGGGTCAAGGTAGGGAAAGGAGGCGAGTATAGCCAGTGCCAGATGATGGCCTGGGAAAGAATTAAGGGATAGAGGGAATGGTGGTCACAGCACTTCATTTGATGCTATTAACTCACCCCTACTTTTAGATATTCTCTTATTTTAGCTTTTGGGACATTGTGTTTCCTCCTTTCCCATCTAATTTTTTTTCTTTTCCTTGCTTCTTTGATGATTCATCTCTGAGCCAACCTGCCCCTCGCTTACACCTCAACATCTCTCCCTCCCCCCTTTTTTTTTTAAACACTATAGTGGATATTTTCCAGTACTCTCTCCTTGGGTTTCTCCCTTGGCAATCACATTTACTCTCATGATTTTAATTATTATATTCATTGAGATGACACTCCCAAATTTCTATCTCATTCATTTAGCCATTCACTTGTTTGTTCAATGAATATGTATGATGAATTTGTGCCAGGCATTGTGCTAGGCAGGGGGGATACAAAGACAAAAGTAAAATAGACTCTACCCTTCAGGTATGTTCTTTCTAATAGTTAGCATTTATATTGGGCCTTTAGGTTTGCAGAGCACTGTACACAAATTAACTGTTTTGATCCTTACAACAATCCTGCTAGCTGCTATTGTTGTCCTCATTTTGAAGATGAGAAAACAGAGGTTGAGAAAGGTTAAGTAACTTGCCTAAAGTCACTGAATTACTAAGTGTTTGAAGCAGGATTTGATCTCAGGTTTTCCTGATTTCAACTCCTCCTATCCATTGCACTAGTTGGTGGCTATTGAGTAGAAGATTCCCAAATGACATGTATTTCCTATGGTGAATAGTACAGTACCAGGCATCTAGCAGATAACTTGATAAATGCTTATTGAATTGAATATAGAACAAAATCGATTTATATGTTCCACTAGTATCTTAAATGCAGCATATTAAAAATCAGCCCTTTATCTTTACTTCAAAACTTCTTTTTACTTCGGAATTCACTCTTTCTCTCAGTAGGACTACCATTTGCTAAATTTCCCATGTTTAATTGTTGATATGATTTTTGATCCTTTCCTTTCCCCTCCTACATCCTTTCATGTCCTTTTGAACCTGAATCTATAGTATTTCTTGCACCAGTCTTTCTGTTTCTGCTAGTACCACCTTAATATATTTCCTGATTGTTACTCACCTGGATTGTTGCTGTACTTCATAACCAGTCTTTATGCTTCTACTATCATCTAGTATTTGTATTTTTGTATTTATACTAGATTAATTTTTTCTGCATAGATCTAATCAAGGCATTACTCTGTTCAGAGTCCTTTAATGTATCTCAGTTGACTATCTGATAAAGGTCAAATTCTTAGCCCGGCATTAAATAATACAGTTCCACTCTACCTTTCGAGCTTGAACCTCAGTATGATTCCCTCTGGGATAGTAATTCTTATCCTTTTTTGTGTCTTATGAAACCTACAGACCCTTCCTCAGGATAAAATACAAATGATACAACATCTTCTCTACTTCAATTTTTAGTCCGTTAATCATAGAAAAACTTATTTCATTAAGATTTTAGAATTTCTCTGCCTCTGACTTCTTTATACTAGAACAGGTTGGCAAACCATGGCCAACAGACTAAGTATGCGCCCTGCCATCTGTTTTCGTAAAGCTCTTGAGCTAAGAATGTTTTTTACACTTTTAAATAAAATTTTATTAGTTTAAAAATGATCTCTGGACTGGATCATATTTGACCTTTGGGCCCTAATTTGCTGATCCAGGCTCTTGAACATAGAAATCATTCAAGATCCTTATATTTTGTCAGTCAGTAAACATTTATTAAGTCAGTACTATGTCAAGCACTGTGCTAAGGACTGGATATAAAAAAAGAGTCAAAAGACAATATCTATCCTCAAGTACAGGTAAACAAATATGTACAAACAAGCTATATACAGGATAAATAGGAAATAATTAAGGAGGGGAAGGCCTGGGATCAAGAGAGATTGGGAAAGGCTTTCTATAGAAGATAAGACTTGAGTTAAAACTTAAAGGAAGCCAGGGAGGCCAGTAAACAAAGATGAGGAGGGAGAGTATTCCAGGCATGAGGGACAGCCAGAGGGGAGGCTGAACTGAGAGATGGAGCGTCTTATTTGTGGAACAGCTTTCAGAAGGCCAGTATCATTGGATCAAAGAGCTTATGTTAGGGAGTAAGATGTCAGAAGACTGGAAAGAGAGACCAAGGGACCAGGTTATTAAGGTTTTTGAACAGCTGAGAATTTTGTATTTGATCCTGGCAATGGTATAGAACCACTGAAGTGTATTGAGTAGAGGAGTGACATGGTAGGACCTATACTTTAGGAAAATCACTTTGGTGGCTGAATAGAGGGTAGACTGGAGTGGGAAGAGACTCGATGCAGTAGTTCAGGCATGAGTTGATAAGGGCCTGAAACCAGGGTAGGGGCATTATCAGAAGAGAGGGGGGCGTATTTGAAATATGTTTTAAAGTTTAGATGGACGGGCCTTGGCAATAGATTGGCTCTGAAGGGTGAGAGACAGTAAGGAGTTGAGGATGACTCCTAGGTTGTGAGCCTGAGAGACTGGGAGGATGGTACTGCCTTCTATTGTAATAGAGAAGGTAAGGAGGGGAGGGTTTAGGGAAAAAGGTAATGAGTTCAGTTTTTGACATGTTTGGTTTAAGATGTATACTTGACATTTCATTTTGAGATGTCTGAAATGTAGTTGGAGATGTGAGTTTGGAGTTCAGCAAAGAAGTTAGGGTAGGGATAGGTCGGTTGGAGAATTACAGCATAAAGATGATAATTTAATCCATGGGAGATGATGAGTTCAGGAAATGAAGTCTAGAGGGAGTAGAGAAGAGGGCTCAGGACAGAACCCTGAAGGACACCTACAGTTAGAGGTTGTGATCTTGAAAAAGATCCAGCAAAGAAGACAGAGAAGGAGCAGTCAGATAGGAGAACCAGGAGAGAGTGAAAACCTAGAGAGAATAGAGTCTCGAAGAGGAGAGCATGATCAACAGTGTCAGAGGCTTCAGAGAGATCAAGGAGAGTGAGGATTAAGAAAGTTGTTGGATTTAGTCATTCTTTTCCATTCACAAGATCATAAGTTTATAGATCCAGAGCTAGAAGGGAATTTAGAGGTCATTTAGTCTTAACTCCCTCATTTTAGAGATGAGGAGATGGAGACCCAATGGCTGGCTAAGTGACTTGCCCAAGGTCACACCATATAGTAAATAGAAGAATTAAGATTTGAATTCAGGTCATTTGACTCCAAATCCAGCACCTTTCATATTTCTGTAGTCCTCAATCATCTTCACTCGTTCTCAGATAAATTTTTTCCAAGTTACTGACCAAATATTGAGGGCTTAATGTTGGCTTTTTAAAATTTATTTGCCTTTTAAAACAAAATCCAGTCCCAATAACATGCAAAAATATTAGAGAGATCAGAATCTTTAAAAATTCAGAGAATAATAAATTAGTGTTGGAAAGAGGGTTTGCATTTCAGGGAATGAATATTAGATTAAATTGATATGTTTCTTTAAACAAGCAACCCACTGTCTCACTCTAAAGGGATTACTGATATTGTTTCCTCTGTTCAGGAACAATAAAAATAATTAGTGTCATAGCCAGGATTAGAACCTAACCTTCCTAGGCCAGAACTCTTTCTGCTTTACCATGTTGCCTATTCAACCTGTTCTCTAGTAAGAGAAATGAATAGGTTAGAGACAGCAGCACTAGGTTTAGAGACCAGTGACCTGGATTTGGGGCTCAGATCTACTAGTAATTAGTTGTTTGACCCAAAGTCACAGTGTTTTGGTTTTTTTTGTTTGTTTGTTTATTGCAGGGCAATGGGGGTTAAGTGACTTGCCCAGGGTCACATAGCTAGTAAGTGTCAAGTGTTTGAGGCCAGATTTGAACTCAGGTACTCCTGAATCCAGGACTGGTGCTTTATCCACTGCACCACCTAGCCGCCCCCAGTCACAGTGTTTTTGAGCCTTAGATTCCACATCTGTAAAATGAATGATTTGTACTAGATAGTCCCTAACTCTTCTTCCACTTACATTCTGTGATCCTCTTAACAGTTTTTATATTCCTTGTTATTTTATATTAACATAGCTGTTAAGCTTTGTCAGCTTATATTCTACTAGAGTGTACGCACAGATGAAAAGGTAAGTAGATAATAATTTGAGGAAGGAGAGAGTGCTAACAATTAAGGAAATCTAGAAAAACTTCCTATAAAACGGGAACACATGAGCTCTACCTTCAAGGACGCTAGTGATTCTGAGAGATGGAGGTGAGGAAGTGAGGAGTGAGAGGGTATTCTAGGGAAGCAGACAGCCTGGGCAAAAAGGCATAGAGGCTGGAGATGGAGTTTCAAGTTTAGGGTACTTTTGACTGGAGCAGAGATTACATGAAGGAGAATAATATGCTGCAAGTCTAGAAAGGTAGGCTTATACCTGCCAGACAGAAGGGCTTTAATTGCTAAGCTTGGGAGTGTGTATTCTAGAGACAATAGGCAGCTATTAGGGAGTGATATGGTCAGACCTGTGCCTCAGAATGATCACTTTGGCAGTTATGTGGAGACCACATTGGAGAGGACTCTTGAAAGTCTTAATTAGGAGACTACTGCAATAGTACAGGTGAGAAGTGATGACCATGTGAATTAGGATGGTAGCTTCGGGAATGTAGAAAGAGGGATAAATGTACAAAGAATATTACAGAGGTAAAATGGACAAGACTTAGGTAACTGGATGTGGGAAGTGAAGGAAAGGGAAGGGTTGAGGTTGATTCTGAGCTATGTGACTGTTCGGAAGGATGGTAGTTGCCCTCAGGAGATAGAAGGAAGTGTGAATAGAGAAGTTTTGAGACAAAGCTTATTAGCTTCACTTTGGACTTGGTGAGTTTGAGATGTCTAGGTGAAATCCAAGTGGAAATGTCTTATCAATCCCTTAGTTCTGCTGGATAGGAGTTCCAGTGATATTTGAGTAGATCACTGCCATTCCACCTGCTTGCTTGACTACTAGGATGAGAACCATTCCTGAGAAGAATTCCATTAGCCACTTTAGAATTAAGAGAAGCACTGCTTCCACAACCCCTAATAGCTTTAAGCCCATTCTTGTTTCTCAGGATAGTTATTTATCTTAGTGGCTGAACTAAGGCTACGTCACATGGGACTTCCAGGAATTCAGCAAAAAGCCAGAGTAATCTACATATCTTCTTCACAGGACTAGAAATAGTCAAACTCTCTTCACACAACTTATAGAATCTGCTGGGAAATGATCTTTCAGAAGCAGAAAATTTCATACTACATGTTACCTAATGTTTTTATATGGTGATTTTCCTAGTTAAAAAAACAAACAAACTGGAATTGTATGTACTAATACTAGAAGAAATCTTTTTATTAGAAGCTTATAAAGCAAATTCTCTTTAGACCAGCAGTATCAGTCCATTGGAATTGGTTATAAAAAATGAGGATTTAATATACTTTCAATGGGAACTGGCAGGGTAGAAATAAATAAGGTGATACTACTGTCTCCTTTTATATATAATAGTAAATCTTTTAGTTTGGTTAGACCAGGCTAGGCTAGCATTCTTTCAAGAGAGAAGAACAAGGTTTTGCAATATTTTTAGAATCCTTCCTTCCTCCCTCCCTTTCTTCCTCCCTTCTCTTTATCTTTCTGCTTTCTTTCAGTTGGTGCTAGAGATTTTGCATCATTTGGATCTGTACTAGTTTATACATTTTTTTTTTTTTTAGTGAGGCAATTGGGGTTAAGTGACTTGCCCAGGGTCACACAGCTAGTAAGTGTTAAGTGTCTGAGGCCGGATTTGAACTCAGGTACTCCTGATTCCAAGGCCGGTGTTCTATCCACTGCGCCACCTAGCTGCCCCTAGTTTATACATTTTAAATTTATACAGGTTAGTTCAGTAACTAAATAATAATTTATAGCTTTCAAAAAGTGCTTTTTATAATACAGTATGTATGTGACCCAGGAACTGCAAGGAGATCCTGAACTTAAACACAATGTTTTCCAACCCAAATTTTACTGTAGACCAATAAGATATCAAAATTCTTTACTGTGGACTGTTGCTTTTTGAAGTTTTGGTATAGTAGTTCATGGAAGCTATAGAGAAAAGAAATCAGTGTAAAAGGAACAAGATAGGGAGAAAGAGTGTTGGGGGGGGGTGAAATTGATAAAATTTTAAAACCAGATACTTTTGATAGTAAAAATTGTGTGGACCAGTAATAATGAATTAACTTTTGGATTAGGTTATCAGAGAAGTTTTTATAAGAAGATCAAATCTATTACACACAGGAAGTCAATTTTAATATTACTCTTTGATTTTGTAGTTATAATGAAATGATTAGTTGCTATTAAAATTGAAATTTAGCTTTCCAAAAATTTAGACAGCTTATTTGGTCCATTTGCTTTTTTTATTCCCCTCACAAACACAATGCAATAAAAAAAATTTTTTTTTGAAGTTTCTAATAGTAATATAGAGAAAAACATTTGCTTTTCACTGGGTTGCCACATTTAATACTGAAAAGTGAAATCACCTCCTGAGAATTACTTCTGAGCCTTCAAGGTTAGATGAGTTAAAAATGTATGTTGAGGGGCAGCTAGGTGGCGCAGTGGATAAAGCACCGGCCCTGGATTCAGGAGTACCTGAGTTCAAATCCGGCCTCAGACACTTGACACTTACTAGCTGTGTGACCATGGGCAAGTCACTTAACCCCCATTGCCTAAAAAAAAAAAAAAAAAAAAAAAAATGTATGTTGAGGTTTCATTGTAGGTGAATCAGAGATAAATAAAGTGGAAAAATAAAAGGTATGTTTCATCCATTTCAATAGCCCTCATGAGGATATTATTCCCTTTGTAGATTTTACCTTTCCTTTTGAGGGAAACTTATTTCAAACTCCAGCAAACTAGTCTGGCAGTTAGTTATAAGAAACTTATCAATCAGTTAATTAGGTGTCTAGATTTATGAATGGGTCCTTTAAGCACTAGGGTTAGAAAAGTTAGTAGGGGGGCGGCTAGGTGGCGCAGTGGATAGAGCACCGGCCCTGGAGTCAGGAGTACCTGAGTTCAAATCCGGCCTCAGACACTTAACACTTACTAACTGTGTGACCCTGGGCAAGTCACTTAACCCCAATTGCCTCCCTTAAAAAAAAAAAAAGAAAAGTTAGTAGGGAGGAAAGGATAAATTATTTGTCTTTCTCACTGAGCCTAAGCAGTGGATTTTTAGGTAGCACACAAGGGAAATAGAACAAAATATCTTAGAAAAAACTTCTTGGCCTCTGCTGCTTCATAGTTTTACTGATGTTACTTGAAAGGTTATTTTAAAACTTTATTTTGATAGGATTTGTACAAATATTAGAAACTATATTAATTTGCCTAAAATAAGGGATAGTTGGAAAATATATGTTGCACTTAATCAGAAATGCCAAATCACAGCAAATTTTCAAATTTGAAGTAAATGCCTGATTTAAAAAAAAATTAGACAACTAAGGCCTCAGAAAAAAAAGTAATATAATACTGCTAGTTTGGAGGTTTTAATATTGTGTATCTTAGACAGTTGGATGTGAATTTAATGAAGAAAGGTAGAAATTATTTAAAGATGCAGAAGGCACTCAGCAGTAATTGAGAATGATAAGAAGGCAGGATGATAACAGTAGCAGTCGCCTAAAATAGTAAAAAGTTAGACTGGACCAAGAATAGTTTTTAAAAAAAACCACAAATAGGGGTGGCTAGGTGGCACAGTGGATAAAACACCGGCCCTGGATTCAGGAGTTCTTGAGTTCAAATCCAGCCTCAGACACTTGACCACTTACTGGCTGTGTGACCCTGGGCAAGTCACTTAACCCCCATTGCCCCGCAAACAAACAAACAAATAAACAAAAAAACCCCACAAATATGTAAAAGGTTACTATACATTAGTGGAATGTCTATTTTGTAACAAAATATGATTTTATTAAAGAACATTCATTAATATTGGGAACAAAGAAAGTATTAAAAGAGCTTTAGAAAAACCTAAAATACAAAAGATGTCTTTTATAATGAGCATGTTCTTTAAATTTATAACCATTTTCTAATGTTCTATTTGATGTTTATTTACCATTATTATTGAATATGCTCAACATTTTTACATTATTTTTGCTACCAGGAAGACCTGGATTCAAGTCCTGTCTCTGGACTCAAGTCTTGTCTCTGGACAAGTCACTTACCTCTTGATGTAGACCATTCACTCTCTTAGGCTATAAATTGCAAATAAAGTGTCAACCTACATTAATAGAGGGAGTTCCTCATTCAGGATTTTCCTGTGCCAATGAAATCAGTGGCTCAGTCCCCATCCTGATCACTTTTACTATTATTTTCATACTATTAGTATATGTAACCAGGTCCTTTTTTTCTTAGACGGTAAAAATGTTATCTGAGCTAGCAGTTAAAAAATTTTTCTGAATGTTATTGTATCTTGATTATATTATGTATCAACTTGTTATGTGATGACTTCATAAATATAATTTAGAATGGATAATTGATTATATTTTATTTTTTTGAAGAGAAATGATGAACCCTGAGTTTTAGAGGCCAGGGTAGAGTAAAACTAACTCTGTATTCAAAATATGTGGAGTCTATTCTTTTTTACACTCCATTAAAACCTTATTCCAGTGTTTCATCTTGTATGAAGGTGACACACCAAGTTCTCAAAAGCCATGCTACTGGAGTTCAAGCCCTGAAAGGACTTTGATTATGGGTCTGACAATGGATGGCACATCTGTCATCAGAAGACCAGTCTAAGTTTGGAGAGACTTATTACCAGAATGTTGGCTACCAGGTGATATATTTTTTTGGCCTTGGCTTAGTCAGAAAAACTGGGTTCTGGTCCTGGCTTTATTGATAACTAGTAGTGTGGCCTTGGGCAAGTCACTCTTTGTGCCTCAGTTTACTCATCTTTAAAAATGGAGTAGACTAAATGATTCTTCAAAGTCCCTTTCAACTACAAAAATTCATGGATTCCTTGATCTGTAAAACATGTGTCCTTCATCAGGAACATTTTTAAAACTCTGAAAACACAGAAAGTGAAGTAAATATCCAATAATAGCTAGGAATATGTAAATGAACTATGTTGACCCTCTCATCTTAGAACCAAGCTGGAACACAACTGAGGAATTATTTAATCCAACTCCCACATTTTCAAGATGAGGGAACTGAGCTTCAGAAAGGTTAAGTGACTTGCCTAAGGTTAAAGAATGTTTACTGTCAGACCTTAGACTCAAACCCAGGTCTTCTGACTCCCCAAGTCTAGTTGTTTTTCCAATGTGCCATGCTGGCTCTAACCTATTCCTTTCTATTGTGAGATAATAGGTTGTATATTCGGCATGGTCTGGTAGAAAGAGTACAGAACTAAGAAACTTGGGTTCTAATCTTGCTTCTGCCACTAATGAATTAGTTACATGACTGTAGCCAAGCCATTTAAATTCTCTTGGCTTTATTTAGTATCCTTATCTTTTGAATGGGGATGACTATACATACTGGTCCTTGCTTTATGAAGGTAGTTATGAAGCTCAGCTGAGATAATCAGTCTGGGGGAAGGGGGGTAAAGCTTAAAAGCCCTATACAAAATAAGGTGGTAGTGTTTGTTATTCTTTAGTGTGGCCCAGATCAATCAAAAGCCCCATTTTTCATCTTTATTTACAGGCTGCCTAAGTTGTACCTTTGTGAATTTTGTCTAAAGTATATGAAAAGTAGAACTATTCTACAGCAGCACATGAAGAAATGTGGTTGGTTCCACCCTCCTGCTAATGAGATTTACAGAAAGAATAATATCTCTGTCTTTGAGGTAAGGTATCCATTTTTAGTGGTTGTTCTCTGTTTAATTTTAAGATTGTAGTGATTTTTTCCTCTAGTCTCCAGCTCTGCACCCTGGTCATTCTTAGGTCTTTAGAAACTTGATTCCTCTAATTGTGGCCTGCATACTCTTAAGTCATCAAATAGGATAGTAGAGTGAAGAGTGAAGAAAACTCTGATGATCCTGAATGGGTGCAGGCTACAGTATATTTAAAATGGAGGTCACAACCCCATTTAGAGACATCATTCATTGTCTTTAATTGACTAGAATGAGTGCTTTTTCTGAGTGTATGCTATTATGACAGACACCGTCTGTGATATTATGTCTTTATTTCTTCTGTGTGCCCCTTTGCTATTCAGTTTATCACATATTGTTGACCATCGATCTCTACCTTGTGCCTATCACTCTGCCAATCACTAGGGGATTAAAAAAGAAGTACTGTAGAAGACCTGTTCTCTCTCCTTAATAAGCCATATAGATACATGAATATATAAAGCAGTTAGTTAACAATATGAGATGCTAAGAGCCCAATTAAGCAGTGCATTTAAGCGCCATAGAAATTTAAAGACAGAAGAAATAATGTTAAGTTGGGCACCTTTTAAGTCTAGCATCTTTTGTTATTGTGTATGCAGTAGGCACTTAATAAATTCTTGTGGCATGAGTAAATCCTATGTCATCAGTACATGAATCACTGAAAGGTTAACTGACACTTTTTTGCTATGTAAGTTTTTGAGCAGGATTCCCCAGAAAGCTAGTTAGTAACCATATTGATTGTAAAACTTGACCTAGTCACTTGAGGGTTAGTAACTGCCACTTAGTTCTTCCATTTCTCTCCCCTCTTCTGCTTCCCCCTCTTAAAATTTTGATAAGGAACAGGCAAGGCACATAGTGTGGTGGTAGTTTCTGTCTATGCTGCATCCTTATACTTTCTTTTTCTTCCCCCACTCCTAGGTTGTCAGCATATCTCCCAACCTACCTCCTTTCACCACCTGAAATCTGGTTTTCCCCTGAGCCACTTTTTTGGCTGGCTTCTTTAATGCTGGCTGTTTTCCCCCTTCTTATTTCAGAGGACTTAGAGGTATATACCTTTTGCTCCCTCATTGTCAGTTCTGTGCCTTTGCTCTACTATTGTCACTTAACAACCTCTCTTTTGAAATATATTCCAGCTGACTCTAACTGCCCTATGTCTATCTTTGTCACTTTCATCAACCAGTCTTCTGTCATGCTCATGCCTTTCATTATGACTTGAACACATGGCTCACAGTCTTCATCTCATCTTCCTTGCCATTATCCCGAGAGATTGTCTGTGTCAACTACATTGTTTTCACACTTTCTTGACATTTTTAACTCCTTTGGTTTTTCCTTCAGCTCTATGGCAGCCACTCACTTGAGTGGGTATACCTCCATTCCCATTGTTAGGTGAAAGTACTCAGCCTCCACACCCTAAAATCTGAGGTTCTCTTCTTTGACGGTAGACTCTTGTCTTTCTAAATTTCCCTTTGTCTTATTTTTCTCAAATTTATTCTCGACTCTCATTACGACGTTTTGGTCTTCGAATTTTCTTTATCTTTTATCAACCCTGTTTTGGCTTCCTTTCATACCTCCTGGTTTTGACCTTTCTAGTATGTCAGTTTAATAATCTAATGACATAACATTTGTTAAGTGCTTAGCACAGTGCCTTGCACATCACAGGTGCTATATAAATACTTATTTCTTTTCCCCCTCTTCTAATAATGCGTTCTTCTCCTTTGAATCCTCTGATCCTCTGTCATTCGGGTCAGCATCTTCTATGTACCCCTCTTTGTCGTGCTTCTGATCTGCTGTGAGCTGCTAAGGACATCACAAAATCATGATAAGTTAACCACAGATTTATGATATTAATCTTCAACTTAGCCCACATTTTAATTTATATTTTTATATTTATCATATGCAACACTATTACTTCTCCATACTTTCCCTTAAATCCCAAATATATACTCCCTTTCTCACTGTCAGCAGATGACATTATCTCTTACTTTACTGAGATATTGATATTATTGGACTTGAAATCTAAATTCTCATCTATTCATCCTAACTACTCAGTGCCTTAATTTGTCCTCTTTTTCTCTTTGGTCTCAGAGGAAGTGGTGATTCTCCTTCTTGCTAAAGTTGTACCCTAAATACACTCTCTTGATCTCTCTTCTATGACCTTGCTCTCTGTCAAACAATCTCTTTCCCCTTTCTTCTCTCTTCTCTTCCTGTTTCTCCCCCTCCCCTTTCCCTTCGTGTTCTCCCTTTCTCTCTCCCTTCTCTCCCTCACTTTGCTCCCTTTCACTCCCTCTTCTCCTTTTACCTGTCTTCATCCCCTTTTCTCTCTTCCTTTTCTCCCTCCTCCCTTCTTTCTCCCCTTACCTCTCTCTCTTCCCCTTCCTTTCTCCCATTCTCTCCTACCTCTCCTTTCCCCTTCCCTTTTATTTCTCTGCTGGCTGCTTCTCCCCTCAGCCTACAAATATGCCTGGCCTAATTTAGCCTGTAGAGAAAGGGACTAGACCTGTGATTTTCTTAGTATTGGGAACTACTGAATGAGGAAACTCTACCAATAAAGGTCTATACCTTCTCTTCAACTTGTAGTCATAGAGAGTTGCTTAGAGCACTGAGAGTTTAAGTGACTTTTCCAGGGTCACACAGCAGGTATGTGTCAGAGGCAGGACTTGAACCGAGATTTTCTTGGCTTTGAAGTAGACTCTACATTATTTTATCCTGCCTCGTAATTTAAACTATCTTTGGGAAAAAACAAAAACAAAAACCTTTCCTTGACCCTGTTACGCCCTCAAACTATCATTCTTTATTCTTCTTCACTATCAGATTTTTAGGAAGGATAAACCACATACAGCACCTTTACTTTTTTGCTGCCACCTCACATCAACTCCTTGTGGTCAGGCTTCCACCCCTAGTACTATATTAAAATGTTTTTATCAAGGCCCCAGTGACCTCTTCTGACCTCATCTATCTCTCAGCATCATTTAACACTGTTCTACCATATCTTCTCTTGGCTTTTGAAGTACTGTATTCTCTTGATTCTCTTACCTCTCTGACCATTCCTCCTCTGACTTTCTGCTGGCTCACAATCCTTCCATTCCTTAAACATGCATATTTCCCAGAAATCTATCCTTGATACTTTCTTTATTTTCTCCTTCAGTAATCTTAACCATTCTTATGCTTTCAGTAATCACTTTTGGGTAGACTACACTGTTATATCTCTATTCCCAACCTCTTTCAGATCTCCTGTTTTACACCTTTAACTGCTTACTGTGCATCTCTACTTGGATGTTTTACTGACACCTCAACTAATCAAATCTGGGACTGAATCATCATTTCCTTATGCCATACCCCTTCCCTCTTTAAAACAATAAAGAAAATAAAAGAAATCCTATTAATCTCTCTAACTTTCTGTCTGATGGTGGTATGACTATCATCTCAGTCATTTAGGTTTGTAATCTTACAGTCTTTGAATCTTCTATCTTCTATCACCATATCTTCTATCACCATAATTAATATTTCTATAGCACTTTAAGATTTACCAGGCACTTTACAGATTTTATTTCATTTTGTCATCACAAAAACTCTGATAGGTAAATGCTTTTATTATGCCTATTTTACTGATGAAGAAATTGAGGCAGAGAAAAATTGAGTGAATTACCTGACAGCTCTAACCTCCCCCCAACTATATCCCCACTCTGTTCATGAAAGTCATCTCTCCCTCAGATATTTCATACCAACCACACTGCCTGAACCACTCCTTTGCATTCATCTCACTCTCCCTTTGATCATAGTTATTTGCACATCTGTCCTCCTTCTACCCCTTTTCATTAAATTATAAACTCATTAGATGAAGCATTAACTTAGTACCTAATGCTTTTGAAAAGTTAAGTATGGTAAAGCAATAAGTAAAATTTAGAATCAGTCCTTGAAATTAGAAACATATATAAAGTTGTCATGAATGTCAATCCTAGAAGTTTTTTGTTGTTGTTGTTTTTGGGTGAGGCAGTTGGGTTAAGGGACTTGCCCAGGGTTACACAGCTAGTAAGTGTCAAGTGTCTGAGGTCGGATTTGACCTCAGGTCCTCCTGACTTCAGGGCCGGTGCTCTATCCACTGCACCACCAAGCTGCACCCTAGAAGTTTTTATAATGTAACACAAGTAGACTTGGATGGCTAGAAAGTAGACTTTTGAAACCAGATGTTCCTACTTACAAATCCATTTGTATTTACTGAATATTAAGGACATTTTACAGTCATTCTCAAGACCAGACTTATCTTGGTTCAAAAGCTGATGAAAATTCTAAAATGAAAGTATACTATCAAGGTAATAAAAATATACTATCAAGGTAGGAGTTCAGGGTCTCGCTTTCAGAACCAGGATATAAAAATAGCTAAAGAACTTGGGGAAAGCCATGAATTAATGTGTCATTTTATCATATCTAAACTTTTGGCATGATTTTCCACAAAGCATTACCTTTACTATTTTTATTAACTCCATGGTAAACAGTCCCATATAATCTTAAATCCACTGTCAAAACAGTATTAAACTTTAAAAACTTACCAACATCTCTATCAATTTTTTACAATGTTCCCTTTTAATTAAGGCTTTTGCTTTGTAAGGCAGAAGGCATAGAAGGCTGGTCTTTGAATTGGGAACATCTTGGTTCATTTCCTACCTATAATACTGAATGTGTGACAATGGGCAAATCACTTAACTTCCCAATATTCCCAGGCAACTCTCTTGAGTATTAGTTACAGGGGACAGCTACATGGAGCAGTGGATAAAGCACCAGCCCTGGATTCAGGAGGACCTGAGTTCAAATCCAGCTTCAGATACTTGACACTAGCTATGTGACCCTGGGCAAGTCACTTAACCCTCATTCTCCGCCCTCCCCAAATAAAAAGAATATTATTTATAGATATGTTGACCTGTATTAGAAGGAGTACACACAAACCCACCCCCTAGGACCCCTTACTCTCTTGCCCTCCATGCTACCCAGGACAACATATTTTAACTGCTAAACAGATAGGGATTTATAAATGCAAGTAGTGGAAAGGATTTCTCTAACAGATATAGCCATGTTAGCAAAAGTTTGTATTAGTATACATGGTGACTGGGAAGTAGAGATAGCTTTCTTTTATAAGGAAATTGCTATTGCTGAAACATGATTCTACTATAATATATTTTTATCAGGCTGAAACCAGTCCATTTTTGCTGGAAAGCTAATAAAAATTTGAATTTACTTGTAATAATTACCTGTTGTTCAGTTTTCAAAAGTAATTGCTTCTCACCTTTCCAAGATTAGGCAAAAATGTTGAATAAATGGATGAGATTGCATGTAATAAGTCCACTAGAAGAAACCTGGAGATCCCTCTTTTAAAGGAAAAAAATTGGTTCATATCATAACTTTAGCTTTCAAATTTTGCTTCCCACCCTTTTCTTCTTGAAATGATTTCATAGCTCAATTAATTGTTTGCATTGTCTAGGTAAACGTGCACACTATCTTTTGGAGAATAACAGCCAGTATATCTGATATGTATATCCCAAGGCATTGAGAGAGAGCAAACCTTAGTAGCTGTTAGGAAAAAGGTAATGTCAGAACAAACAAGATACACTTTGCTTCTGCTCTTAGTTACCCTCGTTCCAAGAGAGATTTTGCTTGGCTGATTGCTCTCTGGGGTGCTAAGCACAAGAGCAGGGACCTCAGCATTTCTTCTTTTAAAGTTGTAACAGTGTTGTTGGAACCATCAGCAGTGGAGAACATTTTAGTGTCCCTGGCCATTAGGATACATAATTCTATAAGTATATTTTGTTTTTTATAGTAGGTGTGGAAAAGTGTACAAATTAAATTTTTTGCAGTGTTTTTTTTTTTAACACATTAAGGAAGTTTGTTATTCAGTGAATCCTTCAGAAAATAGTTTTGTAAGGTTGAAGAATTGTTTTGTGAAGCAAACTTTGTCAAGTTCCAATTTTTACATTTTGGGTTAGCTTAATGTAGGATAAGATCTCTAATGCAGCCATTTGAAGGGGATCACTCCAGAGTCTAGCAATATCTTCATTATGATGATGTCTTGTAGTAGCTGGGCTATAAGATACTTATACCTAACGCTGTGGATTTCCTAGGAAAACCTTCTATGGTACCATGTTAACCTCATTTGTCTTGGATTTTTTTTTTTTTAGGTTGATGGGAATGTCAGTACAATTTATTGTCAAAACTTGTGCCTATTGGCAAAGCTATTTCTTGACCACAAGACACTCTATTATGATGTGGAACCATTTCTTTTCTATGTATTGACACAGAATGATGTCAAGGGCTGCCATCTTGTTGGCTATTTCTCTAAGGTAAGCACTTCAGAAAGAAGGTATTGTGGGCTTGTATTGAAAGTATTATGGATGAATGAAAATATATGGATTCACATGGGAGACATGGAGGTAGTTTCTTCTGATCATTTCTAGTAGATAATCAGGGCTATAGTGTTCTCTGGATAACATCTGGGTTTTAGGCCCTAGATTTTATGTAGAAAGAATTCAGAAACTCAGGGCATGAAGCTGCTTAGTAACACCGAACAGAATGTTTTCTCTTAGGGATCTGAACTGCAGTTACCACTCAAGGGGAAAGGTTTTTAAATGACTTTTTATTCCCTTGGTAGTGATGGATAGAACTTCTTGTGAAGTAAACACAATCATTACCCACAATGTTCTATCTGAATTCATTTCTAGTTTTTGCCATCTCTTCCTAATCTGCATTTTTGATTCTTCTGAGCTAGCAAATACTTCATGGAGCCTGAGCTTACCATAATCACTTCAATGAAGAATCCAAATTTATACAAAAATTTTTGCTTTACCTCCACTTTCTATTTTAACTGCATCATTCCTTTGTATTTTGCTTGAAGCAGACCTGATTGAAAATTCTCATATGTAAAACAGATTGTTTGGGGTGTTATGATCAGTTTTATAGAATTAACCAAAAGATTCTCTGAAATAGTCAAAGGTTTTTTTTTTTTTAAGTGAGGCAATTGGGGTTAAGTGACTTGCCCAGGGTCACACAGCTAGTAAGTGTTAAGTGTCTGAGGCTGGATTTGAACTCAGGTACTCCTGACTCCAGGGCCGGTGCTTTATCCACTGCGCCACCTAGCTGCCCCAAAAGTTCTTAATACAAGTATGATTTAAAATATAATTTTATTTGCAACTTTTTAGGTACACATAAAGTTGGATTTATCTGCCTCTTCTTTTAGGTTACGTGGTGGTAATAGTAGAATAGAAATCTCAGACCTGTGAACTTTATATACTTAATTTCTCATTTCCAGAATGGCATAAAGTATTTTAACATTCGTGTCTCTCTGAAATTGGTGAAATTCCTGCACTAAACTTTGCCAAGTGACGTAGTTTCTGAGTTGCAGAAAGTGTTAGGTATTGCTGTTTTATTTCTTTTTTATTCTCCTAGGATTATTGCTGTCCTGTTTTTTCTTGGTGGGGTATTTTTTCTAGATTTTCTTTGCTATTCCCAGAAGGCTGTAGCTTTTACTATTAAGCTTTTGTTTCATGATAATTAGACCCGCTGCTCAATATTACTAGCCTCTTGTTTTTAAACTTGGTTTCTATTTTTTTTTTCCCCACCAGGAAAAGCACTGCCAGCAGAAGTACAACGTTTCCTGTATCATGATTCTTCCTCAGTACCAGCGCAAGGGCTATGGCAGGTTCCTCATTGACTTCAGTAAGGAGCATATTACCATGTCCATCATGTCTTTATGGGGTTTTTTTATTCTAAGGATAACTATGAAACACAAAATTGTGTTGGTTGTCAGTGCCTTTTTTTTGGTTTTGTTTGTTTTTTTTTTGTTTTTTGTTTTTGCGGGGCAGTGAGGGTTAAGTGACTTGCCCAAGGTCACACAGCTAGTACGTGTCAAGTGTCTGAGGCCGGATTTGAACTTAGGGCCTCCTAAATCCAGGGCTGGGGCTTTATCCATTGTTCCACCTAGCTGCCCCTGTCAGTGCCTTTTGACATATCCGTGCATGGAACTGTATTGCTCTTGATTATAACAAATCCTTTGCACAAACCACTAATCTTTTTCTTTTTGGTCAGAAATTAAGTATTTTTAAATGATATATGCCAATTCCTTGTATCTGATAAAAATGTCTTGGATGAGAAATTGTAGATATTGTTCATATGGAACTTAATTTCATGCAGTCTTCTTTCTAACATAAACACTAAAACTGTCACATAAACGCTGAAATTAACGCCAGTACCAGAAGTATAGGACTCATGCATTTGCTGATATACATTACCCGTAATGCCCTGGAAAATGTATCCATGCCTATTGTTGCTGTTGTAAAAATGCTTGGTGAAAATATGTAATACACCATAATCATCTGTGAAATTTTAAAATTTGAATCACAGAAGTTAAAATTGCAGATTAATGATAAAAAGCCATATGAGTTATGAAAATGATATAATGCTCAACTCAAATTTGGTAATCCAATTCCACAAAATTGTTGTAATAGTTAAATGTACAGAAATTTGCTTTGAGTTTTATACTGATTATAAAAGAAAAACCCTGTTAAGTTTGGAGAAATATTCAGAAATCATCATTCTAGACTGGTAGTACTCTGACTCAGATGACCCAGTTGAGCGATTATCTCAGGGTAATAAAGTGACCAGAGCCTAGTGAGTGATTCATCTTCATGGGACAGTTGGCACAGTGTCCCATATACAGAAGGTATATAATAAACACTTATTGAATTGAAAGACCACTGATTGTACTGGACTTTTGAATGCACTTACTTACAAATTTGTGCCATTAGTTACAAGGGGTACCCAAGAAAAAAGTCAGAACAAGCTATAGTAAATCTTATCACCATTGTCAGAAAAAAACAACTCAAAATGCAACTTCTGGTAATGGTGCATTTTGTGATCCAAAACCCATCATGTTATAATTACAAAATATTTTTTCCTTTACTTGTCCTTTGTATATTTATGTGGCACTTTTGTCATAATGCTAGTATTCTCATATAATGATGAAAAGATACAACTAGTGTAATTAAGGAGTAAATAAAGGTATATTTGTAAAGACTAGAAAGCAAAAAGGGAAATGCAGGGAAGAAAACATACTGGTGAAAGAGTGATATAGCTTTAGTGGTAGTAAAAGATAGACAGAAATATTTCTGGAAGTTTTTGAATCATGTTAGACCTGGACAGTAATCTGGCCCAACTCTTTTATTTTACAGATGAGAGAACCAAAAGACTAGATAGACTATGTAAAAACAGCAACAACAAAACCCCCCAAACCCAGAAATCATTGATCTACTGCCTACCAAAAACCACTCTCTTTGGAGAATCAGGTCAATAGCAGCCTGAGGGTACTGCATTTAAGCATCAAGGAATACTGTTTCACCCTTTAGTGAGACCTTTCCTTAGGGTAAATGAAAAAAATCTCAGAGTATTTCTGTATTCATACTCTTAAACAAGTTTCAAATCCATGTTATGAATAATGATATACTTCCTTTCTACTCTCTGTCACACACTGGTGGAGTATTTGATATTGTCCTTTCCTGGCCAGCAGTGCTGTGAGATGGTGGGTCATTAGGTGTTTCACTTTCCCTATGTGTAAAGTAGAGATGGCGTTTATCATTTCTTCAGTTTATAGGGACAGTGTAACCTTGATGAAGAAATTACAAAATACTGAAATCATTTTCTTCCTTTCAAAATTTAAAACAAGCAACTATTGCCATCTTGTGGTCCTAATGTGTACTTTGCCCAATGAAACAGGCAGCTAATGGCTTGTTGAGCTTTGTTTGAAAGCTGGATAGAACTGTGACAATCATTTGGTTCTAGTATAATTTCAAAAACAACAAAAACCTTGTTAATGAAGTTTGTAAATAAGATGCCCTATGTTTTAAATAACGCTTAACATCTCAACAAACTATTTTACATTTTAAAAATGACCCACTTTTAAAGTACTGTTAAACATGGGGCTCAATGGTTAATATAAGTGCAATAAAACAATGTTTGGTGAACTAGCCTTTTAAAACTCTGATAAATTTGACTTCTGTTTTTTCTTAGGTTATTTGTTATCAAAGCGTGAAGGCCAAGCGGGATCTCCAGAGAAACCATTATCTGATCTAGGGCGTCTTTCCTATATGGCTTATTGGAAAAGTGTAATATTGGAGTGCCTTTATCATCAAAATGACAAGCAAATCAGCATTAAAAAATTAAGCAAATTGACTGGAATCTGCCCTCAAGATATTACTTCCACACTCCATCACCTACGAATGCTGGATTTCCGTAGTGACCAGTGAGTATAGTATTTCTAGAGTTAGTGTTATGGTCAGTGCTCCTACCAAATTCTTTTTTGGTCCTCCACTCAACCACTTTACCAAAACTTTGCTCTCGGAGAGCACCAGTGGCCTCTTGGATAAAAACTTGTGGTCTCTTCTCAACCCCTATTGTTTTTTACTTTTGAGGTATGTGATGCTTATCACTGTTTTCCTTCAAACTCTTTCTGGGGCTTCTGGACCCTAGGTTATCTTTGTTTTGCTCTTGGTAGTGGAAAGAAGTCTGAATGAGAGGACCTAGAGTTGAATCTTGTCTCTGCCATTTATTACTTTTGTGACTTTGGATAATTTGCTTTACTTTTATGGCCCTCAGTTTCTTCATCTGCAAAATAGGGAAGGGGAGGTGGTAACCTATAGGGTCCCTTCTAGTTCTAAATCGAGGATTATATACTTTTTTGACCTTTCTAAATTGTTAGGTTTTTGCTTTCCCCCAAGATATAATCCTTCCTTTCTAAAATTTCTTTCTCTATATACTCTGTCTCTCTAATAAGAGAACCATTTTCAACATTTCAGTTATTAGCTCTATATGGTGAGCTGGACTAGTTGCTTCCCACCCCACCCCACCCCAACTGTCTATCCCTCCCCTCTCCTTCCCTCCCCTCTCCTCCCCTCCCCTTTTCCTTTTCCTTTTCCTTTTCCTTTTCCTTTTCCTTTTCCTTTTCCTTTTCCTTTTCCTTTTCCTGGCAGCAAAAACCCAGCATTCTCACACACACACCCCCAACCTCCCTAAGAGAACAAAAGAAAAACAAAGCCCCTATTACAAACATGTATACTCAAGCAAAAACACATTTCTGCATTGACCATGTTAAAAAATGTATATTGTCTTATTCTCACTCTGAGTCCTTCACCACTCTGTTATGACATGGATAGCATGTTTTATCAGTATCCTCCGGAATTGTGGTTGGTCATTACAATAATCAGTTACTACGTTTTTCAAAGTTACTTGTCTTAATGATATTGTTGTCATTGTATTAATTGTTCTCCTGATTCTGTTCACTTTGCTCTGCATTAATTAATACAAGTCTTTCAGGTTTCTTTGAAACTATCCTTTTATTATTTTTTACAGAACAATAGTATTCTATCACATTTCTGTACCATTACTTGTTCAGTCTTCCTCTAACTTATGTGCAGCTCCTTAGATTCCCATTCTTTGTCACTTCAAAAAGAGCTATAAATATTTTTGAATATCCTTAAAATTTGTTTTATTCCATTAATGAACCCTCCTAATTCATTACCCCATCTCTCCTCTCCCCTTTTCTTCTCATTTCCCTGTTGAGTCAAATATATTTTTGTGCCAAACTCTTATGTGTGTATTCTCATACCTCCTCTGATTAGTTCTTATCAGAGTGAGATTGAAGTGTCAGCTGCTTTACCTTTTCTCCTTATTTATCCAGATGCCTACTTGCTCGTCCTGAATATGTAAGATAATATTCCCTAACCTTCCTTCCCCTCTTTTCTCTGTTGTATTCTTCTTTCCCTCTTTCCATTGTTCTCTTAAGATCATCATGACATAAAAGAACCACTCACGAGTCTTATCTAATTAGACTCCCTCTGTGACCCCAGATAGGATATGGGTTCAGAAGAGGACACAGGTTATCTCCCCATTTTTTTAATGTAAACAGTTTATCTTGTTTAGCCCCTTATGACTGTTAATTTGTGTTTACCTTTTTAATGTTTCCCTTAACTCCTGTGTTTGATTTCAGAGTTTCTACAGAACTCTGATCTTTTCATCAAGTATACCTGGAAGGTCCTTTATTTCTTTTTTTTTTTTCTTTTTCTTTTCTTTTAGTGGGCAATGAGGGTTAAGTGACTTGCTCAGGGTCACACAGCTAGTAAGTGTCAAGTGTTTGATACTGGATTTGAACTCAGGTCCTTCTGAATCCAGGGCTGGTGCTTTATCCACAGCACCACCTAGATGCCCCAGGTCCTTTATTTCTTAAAAATTTTTTCATCCCTAGAATTATTCTCAGTTTTACTGGGTAAGTTATTCTTAGCTATAAGCCTATATCCATTGCCTCCTAGAATATTGTATGTTAAGTTCTTTGCTCTTTTAAAGCAGCAGCTACTAAATTGTGGCTCCTCAGTATTTGAATTCTATCTTTTTGATTACTTGTAGTATTTTTTTCTTTGACTTGGAAGCTCTGGATTTTGAATTCCCAGGATGTTTCTGAGAGTTTTCATTTTGTGTTTCTTTTAGGAAATGACCAGTATATTCTTTCTATTTCCACCTTACCCTTTGGTTCTAAGAGGTCTGGGCAGTTTCCTTATAAGATTTCTTGAAATATGATGACTGGTGGTGTTCAGATAGTCTAGTATTGATTCTTAATTTTTTTCTCCATGATTTCTTTTCCAGGTCACTTGTTTTTACTATGAGATAACCTTACATTTTCTTCTATTTTTTCCATTTTTTGACTTTGCTTTAATATTTCTTGGTGGGTTTTTGTTTGTTTGTTTTTTTAAAATGGAGTCATTGGCTTCTTCTGTTTGGTTTATTCTAATTTTCAGGGAGTTTTTTGCCTGGGCAGGATTTTGTACTTTTTGTGCCAAGCTGTTAATTTTCTTTGCAGTTCTTTCTTCCATAACTCTCATTTCTTTTCCAATTTTTCCCTCAAGTGCTCTCATTTAATTAATTAATTTTTTTAAGCATTTTAACTCTTGTTTCAGCTTTTCTAGCAATTCTAGTTAAACTTGTTCCCAAGCTTTCTTTTTTCTTTGAGGCTTTGCATATGGATATTTTGAAGTCATTCTCTGCTTCCGTGTGTCTTGAGCTTCTCTGCCACAACTAAAGCGCCTTAGAATAGGATTCTTTTTTTGTTTGTTGGTTTGGTTTGGTTTGCTCATTCTTCCAGCCTGCTACCTAATTTTGTACTTGATTTTAGTACTGGGTTCTGCACACTTCTGGAGGGCAGGTCTGAACTGGTCCCATTGATGCTTTCTTGGGGTAATATATGTTGCATTAGTCTAGGATTTAAAGTTCGGGTTGGAGACATAAGTTTTCAGTGTTCATTCCCAAAAGGGTCTGATCCCAGATAAAGGCTGATTGTTGCCCCCATTTTCTGAAGTCTACAAGTTTCTGATCTGGGTTTAGAGCTGAGCAACAAGTCTATGGGCTTACCCTGTTTGGAGTTTCAGTAGACTGCTGTTGACAGAGAAACTCTTTTTTGTTAGTAACAGAGCTGCAGGCTTCCCTTTGGTCTGGGATTCCTGTCCTGTATTCTTCTGCAGGTTTCTAACTGGAAAAGATGATGGAACTGAGATTCTGCTCTGTGCCACACCACAGCTGCTAGCTTCTGAATTTACTCCTTTATTGGTACACTGCCGAAGGCCTTTTTACCTAGAAATGCTTTTGGGAACATGTCTCCTCCATCCATCCTGGATCTTTGACCTGGAAATTGGGTAGTGCCTGTTGACACCTGTTACTGTACTCTGTACACTGTATCCCAGTATGGGTCTGGGATTTCCTTTTGTTTCAATGCAGAGCTTCTCCCTGTGTGCTGGAATACTCATGTATACTCTGGGGCTTGTTTCCAGTGTCTGCAGACCCATCAGTCTGTCTCCTTATGCTCTTCATTTCCTATCCAGCTGTATACTTTTAGACTTTTCCATCATATCCTCAGCAACCTCATCATCCTGCAAGATCATATCAGCAAAAAAAAAAAAAAAAGAGAGAGATCACATCAGCTCTGGTACTCAGATCTCCTTATCCTTTGATATGGTACCTTTCTGATTGGAAGATGAAACATGGAACTTTCTCCCCAACCCTCCATTTAATAAGGGCGCCCGGGTTAGCCATCTCTTCATTTTCTACCCAGTTATATGCCTTAGGACTTCTCCATCGAGCTTCTATTCCTGTCCCCACACCCCTTCTCAGCTTCCTCTTATGTGTTGTAACCCCATCAAATTGTAAGGTTAGGGACTGTCTCCTTTTTCCCTCATATCTATCCTTAGTGCTTAGCAAAAGGATCTTATTTCCTAATAGGGAAGGCCAATGCCACTGCCTCCCCCCCCATACAAAGTGGATATGCAATGTCCAATGAGTCTGGAAAGAAAGGTTAGGGCCAGGTTGTGAAGAGCTTTAAAAGTGAACCAGAGAGGGGCAGCTAGGTGGCGCAGTGGATAGAGCACCGGCCCTGAAGTCAGGAGTACCTGAGTTAAAATCCAGCCTCAGACACTTAAAACTTACTAGCTGTGTGACCCTGGGCAAGTCACTTAACCCCAATTGCCTCACAAAAACAAAAACAAAAAAAACAAAACAAAACAAAAAAAACAACAAAAAGTGAACCAGAGGAGTTTATATTATATCAACAGCAGTTCTCAAACTTTTTGGTCTCTTGGCCCCCTTAGAAGTCTTGCCAATTTTTATACTCTTAAAAATGATTGAGGATTCAAAGAGCTCTTGTTTATGTGGGTTATGTCTATTGGTATTTGTTGTATTAGAAATTCAAAATGATAAATTTTTAAAATATTAATCCATTGAAGAACAATGATAAACCCATTATATGTTAACACAAATTTTTTGTGTGAAAAACAACACTTTTCCAAAACAAAAATAAATTAGTAAGAAGGGCTTTGACACATTTTTCTAAATCTCTTTAACGTCTAATTTAATAGATAGCTGGATTCTCCTGTTTGTATTTACATTTAATCTGTTGTAATATGTTGTTTTAGAGGAGACCAGGAGAAAATAGTGTCACAGAATTCCATAGAGTAGAGAGTACCTAGGAGAAGGTCAAGAGTGTCAAATGACACTTACATAGCACTTTAAGGTTTGCAGATCACACTTTAAAATTTTTATTTTATACTCACGGCCACCCTGAATGGGAGGTGCTGTTACTATCCCCATTTTTAAGTTGAGGAAACTGAGGCCGACAAAGGGCAAGTAATTTGTCCCAGATCACATAGCTAAGTGTCTGAAGCTGGATTTGAACTCAAGTCTTCTCTATTGCCAGCCCAATATTTTATCCACTGTGCTACTTAGCTGCCTCTGAGTATATAGGCTGAGAAGGATAAGAATTGAAAAAGATTATCAGATTTGGTGATTAAGACATTATAGGTAACTTTGGAGAAAGCAGTTTCATTTCAATGACGAGGTGAGGTGGAAAGCTAGATTGCAGAGTTGAGTAAGAGAGAAGAAAAAGTGTAAAGAAAGAGTGTAGATGAGTTTTAAGAATTGGCTGAGAAAGGGGAGATCTATAGGGTTTTAGCTTAAAAGATGGCACAATCTAGTAAAGGTTTTTTAAGCATGGGAGAGAGACTTGAGCATCCTTGAAGCTCATATCAAATGGTCTTAATTGGAGAATGAGGGAGTAAGAGACTTGAGAAGGGAAGAGGAGGTTTGGAATAGTTTTCTGTTTAAAGTGAGATAGGGAATCAGGGTAGAATAAAAGGAATATCATGCTGAGTTGAGGGCCCAGCTGAAGTTGGGAAACATGAATTTATCATGTATCCAGTTAGTATGAATGTCAGATTTCTTTCAGCTTTGTTCAGCATCCTGTACATAGTAACATAGGGGATGTGGACAGTAGAAGCAATCTAGGGCTGAATAAGTTTTGACAAGAGATGAGTTGCAATTATTGTACCTTAAAACCTGTGTTATTATTTTGCTGATTTTGTTCTTATTCCTTTTGAATTTAGAGTGACTGTTATATATGAAGTGAGTCCTAAGAACCTTCCTATCACTTGAGTGAAAGTAGTCAATTTAGCAATATTCACCCAGTTACAAGGAACTTTATTAAACCCCATTATGATTTTATTATAACATACCTTCATACTTCTCTTATACCAGTTAGTAATTCTCTGTCTTGTATTATAGCTATTTATGCACTTATCTTCCCTACTTGATTATAAGCTTCTTGAGGACAGAAACTGTCTTATTTGTCTTGGTTAAATTGTTATAATAAAAATTGATTAGTATGGTAATTTCTGTGATCAATCAGTTGGTAACATTCAGTGTCTGCTTTATGAAAAAATGCTGCTTTAAGTACTTCTGGAAATGAAGAGAAGTATAAGATGTGGTTTATGCCTCATAGAGCTTACATTCCTTGGAAATTCAGGGGGAGAAAATAGAAATGTGAGAAGTTAGTTAGCTAGCACTCCAAGTGGAGATAACATTGATCACGAGACCATGTGAAATTAATATCAAATGTGTTACAGACATTAAGTGCTATAGGAGCTAAGGGGATGGAAACATAACTATGTATTTTGGGGATTCTGAGAAGTACATGCAGGAGCACTCAAAGTTGAGACTTAAAGGATGAGTAGGTTGTGAGTAGGTAAATCGGGGAAGGTGAGAGAGTAGGAATAGACTTGTAAGACCTGTTCAGAGGATCGTGAGGAGCCATCATGTGATTGCTATTTGAGGATACAGTACTATTCAGGTGCATTTCTTGGGCTTCTCATTTGACTGGCTGCTCTTTTCTTTCTAAAGTTGGATATGCGGGACATTCATCATCATCATCATCATTACCTACATCTCTTTGTGGTCAGGTTATTTGTAGCTTTGCATTCATTGTGTGCACCCCACACATCATTGACTACTGTAGACTTTTTTCTGATTACAGATTTGTGATTATCCGCCGGGAAAAACTGATCCAGGATCATATGGCAAAGCTTCAAGTGAATTTGAGACCTGTAGATGTCGATCCGGAATGTTTGCGTTGGACTCCAGTCATTGTCTCCAATTCTGTAGTCTCAGAGGAAGAGGAAGAGGATGCAGAGGAAGGAGAAAATGAAGAGCAGCAATGCCAGGAAAAGGAACTGGATCCCAGTGTAAGGGTATAAATAAAGGCTCTACTTTCCCCTCTTTACCCCTCCCCTCAAGGTCAAAAGCATCTTCAGAGGCATTATGTTACATTGGAAAGCATATTGTGTTTGGAATCAGAAGACCTGGGTTCAAATCTTATTTCTGTCACAGTTTGCTCATCTGTAAAATGCAAGGGAGGGAGACGAGGTGGCCTCTATAGCTTCTATCAACTCCTAATTTGTGATCCTAGGATTCATATGTTTCAAATTGTCATCAGTGTTTGTGATATGTGATAAGAAATTTCATAATTTATCTTGGCAATATTTGCCCAGCTAAATGGATTTACAGATTCAGTGATTTAATAGCAGAAGATTTAGGAAGATTAGTTTGGTGCAGTGGAAGAAAAGCACTGAATTTGAAATCACAAAACCTGACTTTAAATCTTAGCTCTGCCTCTTACTAACACTGCTTTTAGGCAAATCACTTTATCTCCTTGGGCCTCAGTTTCTTCATCTGTGAAATGAGGAAGTTGAAAAGGATCATTTTTAAGGTTTCTTCCAGCTCCAAGTCTATGATCTTAGGATCCATATTTTGTTATTTTTGGTTGCTATGAACAGTATCAAAATAAATATAATGTGTGTCTTATGGAGATTTTATTTTGAAATTATAGATGGACACGTAATTTCTGAGCAATGCAGGTTATGTTAGTAATTAAGGAAAACATGAATCTGAAAATCAGGCATAATGAAATTGGATAAATTTCCCTTGTGGTGACTGTAAACTAAAGTGATGATAGTATTGTTTGTGTGTGTGCCTCCATAGTAGATCATAAAACTGTATAAGAATTTTCCTGTTAAAAAGCTGTATTGCATTCTTTGGATTTTAAAGTATTAAATACTACATCATACACTGCATGGAAGACCTTTTCAGTTCTGTATGATTATGGATGCATTTTTAATCACTTAGGTTTGGGATGTTATATTAAATAAGTATTTTTAAAAGCTAGCTGTCATATTTGCTTCCCTTTTCTTTTTTCTTAACACTTAGTTATTCTTTCCTTCCCTGCCTTGGTACTTAAAATGTTGGAGGACAGTAGACATAACTAGTAGGATAATAAAAAAACTAACTAAGATTTTAATTTTTTTGTAATCAGATGGTAAAGTCGGTGTCTTGGGAGAAAAAAGAAGATTCTTATTCAGTAGAGAATGAAAAGAAACCAGATATTACTGCACCAGCTAATTCTACACGACTAAACAAAGATGTTCTTCCCCTGGATAGTCTTCCAGCAAATAGCCAACCATCTCGGAGAGGCCGATGGGGACGAAAGAACAAAAAAGTACGGGAACCTTTTAGTGAGAAAGATTCTAAATTGCCGTTGGAAGAAACACCGTCAGTTCCTCGGGGGAGATATGTCGAATGTGAGGAAAAATCTGAAGCCTCTCAGGAACAGTTCACTGAGAGTGAAGAGCATTCGGCAGCTTTAGAGGGACGGTTTGGCAAAGATGAAAAGCCAGAAGTCCCCAATAAAAGACGACTAAGTGAAAGTGTAGAGATATGGCGAGGACCACTGAAGAAAAGCCCAGAGCCTCTCAAATGCAGATTACCAGAGGGGAGTGATAGATTGCCTCACCGCTATCATGATGGAGACAGAGCCATTTTGAGGGGCTTTAGCGAGAGTAGTGAAGAGGAAGAAGAACCTGAGAGTCCTCGGTCAAATTCACCACCTGTGCTTACTAAACCCACATTAAAACGAAAGGTATAGTGCATTATATTTCCTGTCTTCTAATTGTAGCTTGCAGTGTGGGTTTACCTCTTCCTGTGAAATTGCAGGAGCTAAAGCATAACATTTGTTGCTTTTCTCTTTAAAATTATATGCATTTTTGTAATGTAGCCACTGAATAGTCTTCCAGATGCAAATTTGATATGTATGTCACTCTGTGGTGGGTAAAGAAAATATTTCTACATAACCTTCAGGAATTGGCTGAAAGTTTATGTGCTTTTTAAAAAGCAGTCAAATGACAGACTTTTGGTTTGAAATTTAAACCATGGTTTGCAGATTTGAAACACTTTCTTCTCTTAAGTCTGCAAGGATGGTGTAGAGGTGTTTGTGATGAGACAGCAGAGCCAGGTATTGAGTTAGGAGGAAACTGGGTAGGGCTTTTCTCCAGGGATCCTCAGAGAAGAGTGTGGTTCTGCCATTGTTCCCCACCAGTTTCTTTTATTGTTCCCCTTCCCTCAAATATTTTGATTCAAGCTTATTTAGTAAATCCTCTTCTGAACAATGATGTGTGGCAAATGCTTTCCTAGTGGATACTTCTCTGGCAAAGGTTGAACACAGGCATTAAGCTATGCGATTATATATTTTAGGGAGTGTTGTGATAGAAATGCCACCTAGAGTCTGATGTGAGTAAGCCAGAATGTCATCACCTCTAGTGGCTTTGTAAATTTCTAGGTGCTTCTATAGATGGGTGTCTGGTTCAGGACCAGGATACCAGATTCAATCCTAGGCCCATTCCAGTTCATTACTATGTGGAATGATTAATTTCTTCAGTAGTATACTTTTTCACAATATTTGAAAATTATGTTTTCTGGTAGGAGAACTAAAATAGAAATGAAAGGAATGAAATTCTGACTCTGGCTCTATGGTGAACTACATGATCATGAACAAATTTATTAGTTTTTATGTCTTGTTTTTGCACTTTCTGTAACTTAGAAGGAATAATCTATTTTGTTTCTTTCCTACAGAGGCTCATTAAAGGGCATTATCAGTAAGATTTATGTGTAATGCATTTTGAGGGTCTTGATAGAATGCACTAAATAAATTAGAGTTGATATCAATAATCTCTTGTCACTGTACTATCTGATTCATTCTATAGCTAAGGCCTTTTGTGACACATTTAATATAACAAAATTGCTTTTATTCCTAAATAGCTTCATTATTACCAAGTGTACAAACTTCAATTTAGTATTTCTATATACTATGTTGTGTTTTTTCTAGCACAGCTTCCTCTTTACAAACTCTCCAGAACATTTATACTGATGTTCTATTAACCTTTTTCTCTCCTTCCCCCCCCAAAAAAAAAAAAATTAACCTCCTTAAGTTTTATAAGGCAGAAATTTTTTGTCCTCATTTGACTTTTGAGGCATGGAGGAGTTGTGTATTACCTCTGGGGAAGAGGGAAAATTATTTCAGTACTGAAGGTCTCTTTCCATCTTCCAGGCTATTCCTTCCCTTCCTCAAATAGGCTGAAATAAAAGTAAATGAATCCTATTTGATCTTTATGAGGATCACATGAGATAACATGTAAAGCACTTTACAAACCTTAAATTTCAATGTAAATACTATTATTTTTAGGTATTCCAGTTTAATCTATTTATAGCTGCTCTTCACCACTGTAACCGGTAATATTATATGTATAGCACCTAACTTAGGAAGATTTCATACATTTTAGAAACATCTGGTGGTGGACAGTTGGGCTTCCCTTTCACCCACCCCCCATATATCTGAATATGGTGAAATTGGGCGGGGGGAGGGCTCATCTGTGACCAACAAAAATAGGAATACTCTTATTTATTAAATTGTCTCACTTCTGGTTCTGGTGGCTTGGTTTTATTGAGGGTACTAAAAGAAAATTCTTTTTTTAAAAAATAGAAACCAATTCTTCACCGGAGAAGAAGAGTCCGAAAGAGAAAACACCACAATAGCAGTGTGGTCACAGAAACTATCTCTGAGACCACAGAAGTGTTAGATGAACCTTTTGAAGATTCTGACTCTGAGAGGCCAATGCCGAGATTAGAACCTACATTTGAAATTGATGAAGAGGAGGAAGAAGAGGATGAAAATGAACTGTTTTCCAGAGGATACTTTCATTGCTTGCCCTCACAGGAGGTCCTTAGGCATCGATCTTCTTCTAAGAGGAAGTCTAAAGATGAAGAGGAAGAATCAGATGATGCTGATGGTATGTGTCATGGAATTTTTAAATTGTCTGTTATTATAATTCAGAATATTTAACCATCCTTAAAGGATTTTCAAAAAGGAACCCCACAGATTCTGGATTTGTTAGTATAATTCTCTTACTAAATTTATAAAAGGAAGACTTTGGAGACTCTCTAATATATTTCTCTTTGGTAATCCTTGAAAATTTGTACCAAATATTTTTATTTTCAGTTTCTCACATTTCTCTGCCTCTTAAAAAGTGTTTTATTCCTCTTCCATATATTATCTTTCTTTCCTTCCTATGAGTAATTTCACCCACGAACCCACTCCTTTATGACTTTTTTTTTTGATAGTTGGATTATGAACTATTATCAGAGAAGTATTTTAAATGATAATATATACTGTGGAAGGTTTTCCATCACGTGAAGAAGGTATTCTAGAACCTGATTTTTAAAATCCTATCTACAAGGATTCCTTACTGAACAAAAATTTCCTATTTTACTTAAGTGAACAAAATTTTCTGAGAATGAAGTTATTTCAATTGTTAGTCTTATTAAACTGAACAGACTTCTATAGTCCTTTGGTATGACTTGGAATTATTTCTGCAAAATAACAATTCACTTCTTGGAGTCAGGCCAAGCATATCTTATTCTGCTAGACATTTTAAAGAATTTTAATTGTCCAAATTTTAGTGAAAATCTTTTAATTAGTATCTTTATTCAAGTTGTATTTCTCTTTAAAATGTGCAAATTAGATTTTAGCTCTAGCAAATAAGAATTAGCAGTCCGTTTTTTCTTCTTCTTTTTTCTTTTTTTTTCTGCAGGGCAGTGAGGGTTAAGTGACTTTCCCAGGATCTCACAGCTAGTAAGTGTCAAGTGTCTCAGGCTGGATTTGAACTCAGGGCCTCCTGAATCCAGGGCCAGTGCTTTATCCACTGCACAAGTTGGCTTCCATATATTCTTTCTAACAAACAGCACATAACATAGGGATTTGCAGAATGTAGACATTTAGTAAGTATTTTGAGAATGGGATGCTTGAATTGTTTGGTTTAGCTGAAACTTTATGGATTAGAACAAAACTGTTACAAACATAAAGCATTTAAATTTTTTTTGTTCCCCTCCTTTTTATTTTCTAGATTATATATTGGTAGTATTCAGTAATAAAAATTAATATTCAGGTTAGCCAGGGTTGGCCCTGGAAAAATAAGAAGCTACAAATTTGCTTTGTACTTTTTATGAGTGATTTCCCTAAGGAGTCTGTTTAAAAGACATTCTTTAAAGTCCTTTAAAAGACATTCATGGGGGCAGCTAGGTGGCGCACTGGATAGAGCACCAGCCCTGGAGTCAGGAGTACCTGAGTTCAAATCCGGCCTCAGACACTTAACATTTACTAGCTGTGTGACCCTGGGCAAGTCACTTAACCCCAATTGCCCCACTAATAAATAAATAAATAAAATAAAATAAAATAAAATAAAAAAGACATTCATCAGGAGGCAGCTAGGTGGCACAGTGGATAAAGCAGAAAGCACCAGCTCTGGAGTCAGGAGGACCTGAGTTCAAATCTGGCCTCAGACGCTTCACACTTACTAGCTGTGTGACCCTGGGCAAGTCATTAAACCCAATTGCCTCTCCCCGGCCCCCCCCCCCCCCAAAGACAATCATCAAAAAGGGATGGGGGGGGCAGCTAGGTGGCACAGTGGATAGAGCACCAGCCCTGGAGTCAGGAGTACCTGAGTTCAAATCTGGCCTCCAACACTTAACACTTACTAGCTGTGTGACCCTGGGCAAGTCACTTAACCCCAATTGCCTCACTAAAAAAAGGGGGGGGGGATTGGGGGGCGGGGGCAGCTAGGTGATACAGTGGATAAAGCACTGGCCTTGGATTCAGGAGGAACTGAGTTCAAATCCAGCCTCAGACACTTCATACTTACTATCTGTGTGACCCTGGGCAAGTGACTTAACCCTCATTGCCCAGCAAAACAAAACAAAACAAAAAAAAGAGATGGGGATAGATTGACCTGGGATTTCAATGGGTCAGGGAACTCCTGGTGGTAAAACTCTCCATCAGGAGAGTCTAATAACTAGTATTAGAGAGTTACCTAGGCAGTTAAGTGATTTGCCTAGAGTTCCATAGTCAGTATGTGTCAGAGGTGGGACTTCAAGGCCAGCTTTATGTGCCATTATGGTACACTGCCTCTCAGAGTAGTCTGATTTTAGTCAGATCATATATGACCTGGTAATCTCTTCCTGCCAACTGTTTAACCGTTTTTCCTTCACTTTGGCAGTCATCTAGGATTAAGTTCTCTTTCAGTATACCCATCTCTTAATTTTAGACACCCTCTTATCTTAAAATATAGCTATTCTCTTTATACATTTTTGCTCTAACGGACAGAGTGATATATTGGATAGAGCGCTGGGCCTGGAGTCAGGAAGGCTCATCTTCCTAAGTTCAAATCTGGCTTCAAACACTTTCCAGCTACATAACCTGGACAAGTCACTTAGGCCTATTTGCCTCAGTTTCCTCATCTGTAAAATGAGTTGGAGAAGGAAATGGCAAACCAGTCCAGTGTCTTTGCTCCCCCAAACCCCCCCCAAACCCCAAAACAAAACCCAAACTCAAATGGTGCTGGAGTTACAGAGAGTCAGACACAACTGAAAAACAGTTTAACAACAACAACAATATTTTTAACCTGTCTTTTTTACTGTACAATTACTTTTATCCATTAAACACATATTTCTCCATTTAGCAGGCAGAAGGCGCAAGCACGCTCACAAACACATACACACACACACACACACACAAACACACACACACAAACACACATATAACTTGCTATATTTCAAGGGCTGGTTCCTTTTTAGTTTTGTTTCAGCAAAACTTTATACCAAGACCTCTCTGGAAAGTTATAAGGTCAAGAAACTGTCTGAGGTAATAAGGATGGTTGCTTTAAAGAAATCCATGCAGATGAAAAAACATCACATCTTAAACAGAAAATGGAAGCTTTTGCTGATTCATTACTTATATTGCATATTTATTTTAAAAGAGAGAGAACTTGAAAATAGTAGAACTCGGGTTATTTTGTATCTTTTTAAAGTCCAGCCCTGTCACTCCTCTACTCAGTAAACTCTAGTGGCATCCTGTCACCTCTAGGATTAAATACAAAACCTTGTATTTGGCATTCAAAACTCTTCATAACCTAGTCCCCTCCATACTTTTCCAGTCTTCTTGTACCTTATTTCCCACTAAATACTCTTCAGTTTGCCTCTTTTTGTATCTCCAGCATTTAGCACAGTACCTGGCACCGAGAAGGGGCTTAATAAATACTGACTGACTGACTGAAAAAGGTGACTTGTAGCAGGGATAGTTATCTCTTATTTCTCAGAAATCCAAATTTGCCACTATTCTAGTTGAACATTCATATGATAATTTTGACTTTATATGATTCATTATTACTCATACTGTTTTCTGTGAAATAGTTGTAGGATTCTGGCCCTGGATGGAACCTTGAGCATCATCTTGCCAGTCCCCTTGTTTTACAAATGAGAAAACTAAGGCTAGTGACTGGACTAAGACTTTCAGGTTTCCTTAACTCTTAGTTCAGTGCTCATTTAGTTATACTACAGTGGTACTCTAGGTAGGTTTTGGAATTTGTATGTATACCAAATTCCTCGGAAGATTATGTTTGAAACACGTTATAGAATTGATGAGCCACACCAAGGAACAGATTTATCATTCATGATAATAACAATAACACAAACCAGTATTTTAAAGTAGAAAATTTATCTCAGTATTTTGTAATCTGTAATTTGCAAATGAACTTCTTTTATCACTTTCACCTGTGTGGAAAAGGGAAAAAAGTTAGGATGACCTGTGGGCATTTTTGATTCTTGGATAGAAACAATATTAGCCACTGCATGGTAGTAGATGGCATGCTGGATGTCATTTGCAACCGTGCCACTTCACTGTGACTTGGTTCCTAGCCATGCTGTCAATATGTTCTCCTTTCTTAGGAGTTTGTGATTATATATAAAATAATCCTGTGAAGTATTTTTAGTTTCTCAGAGAAAGACTCTAGAAAAAATTGAAAGTGTGATGACTTTTTTTGTTTGTTTCCTCCCCAGGCACCCCTATTCTAAAGCCAGTATCCATGTTGAGAAAATGTGACGTGAAGGATTCCCCACTCGAGCCAGATACTTCTACACCTTTGAAAAAGAAGAAGGGATGGCCCAAAGGCAAAAGTCGTAAGCCAATTCACTGGAAGAAAAGGCCTGGCCGAAAACCAGGGTTCAAGCTGAACCGAGAAATGATAACAGTATCTACTCAAGAATGTAGAGCTGACCCGATGGTGCCCCTTTCTAAATCTGGGCGCAAAACCAAAATTCAAGACAAAGAAGAGGCTGCTGAACCAAAAGAAGATTTGCCCCTTGCTGAAGAAAGGAAGGAGAATGATATACATGGAGAAACAGAAGAGGTAGGAGAGGGGGAAGATGAGGATACAACTAGCAGTGAAGTGAGAGCAGCTTCCCCAGTGGACAGTCGTGGTAGCCCAGTGACAGAATCTAAAGAACCGGAGGTAGAAGAAGAAGAAGTTGAGGAGAAACCTCGGGTTTTAGAAGAAGAGCAAAGGCAATCAGAGGAAGAACAGGCAGAGCTGGAAGAGCAGGAGCATGAAGAAGAGGATGAGGTGGCCCTGGGAACAAACCAGAATGAGGACCATGATGCAGATGATGAAGATGATGGGCACCTAGAATCCACAAAGAAAAAGGAGTCAGAGGAACAGACAATTAGAGAAGGAGTCAAGGAGGAGCCAGGGGGTCAAGAATCTTTTTTAGAAACAAATACACAGAACAATCGGGAGGAAATAAAGAGCAAAAATGAAACAGAACCAGATTCTGAGGAAGAACAGGCTTCCCATGAGACATCAGTTGTATCAGAGCATATGCCAGGGTCTGAGGATGATCATGAAGAAGAAGCAAGCACTAAAGAAGAATTAATTGAATTAAAAGAAGAAGAAGAGATTCCTCATAGTGAATTGGATCTGGAAACAGTGCAAGCCGTACAGTCACTGACCCAAGAAGAAAGCAATGAGCATGATGGGACATACCAGGACTGTGAAGAAACACTTGCAGCTTGTCAGACTTTGCAGAGTTATACCCAAGCTGATGAAGACCCTCAGATATCAATGGTTGAAGACTGCCATGCGTCAGAACACAACAGTCCAATATCTTCTGTTCAATCTCATCCTAGCCAATCAGTCCGTTCAGTCAGCAGTCCCAACGTGCCTGCTCTTGAGAGTGGTTATACCCAGATCAGCCCTGAACAAGGATCCCTGTCCGCACCCTCTATGCAGAACATGGAGACCAGCCCCATGATGGATGTGCCTTCGGTGTCAGACCACTCTCAGCAGGTGGTGGACAGTGGCTTTAGTGACCTGGGCAGCATTGAGAGCACCACAGAAAATTATGAAAATCCTAGCAGCTATGATTCCACTATGGGTGGCAGCATTTGTGGAAATAACTCTTCCCAGAGCAGTTGCTCTTATGGAGGATTGTCCTCCTCCAGTAGCCTCACTCAGAACAGTTGTGTTGTCACTCAGCAAATGGCCAATATGGGCAGTAGCTGTAGCATGATGCAGCAGAACAATGTGCAATCTGCCACCAACTGTAACATCAAGTCACCTCAGAGTTGTGTGGTGGAAAGGCCACCGAGTAACCAGCAGCAGCCACCACCACCACCACAACAGCAACAGCAGCAGCAACCAGCACCACCACCTCCCCAGCAACAGCCCCAGTCTCAGCCCCAACCCCAGCCCCAGCCTCCTCAACCCCCTCCTCCACCCCAGCAGCAGCCTCCACTGTCACAGTGTAGTATGAATAACAGTTTCACCCCTGCCCCGATGATCATGGAAATACCGGAATCCGGAAGCACTGGGAACATAAGTATTTATGAAAGGATTCCAGGGGATTTTGGTGCCAGCAGCTACTCCCAACCATCAGCCACCTTCAGTTTAGCTAAGTTGCAGCAGCTGACTAACACCATTATGGACCCACATGCCATGCCTTATAGCCATTCTCCTGCTGTGACTTCCTATGCAACCAGTGTTTCTTTGTCCAACACAGGACTGGCTCAGCTAGCTCCATCCCATCCATTAGCTGGGGCCCCTCAAGCACAAGCCACCATGACACCACCCCCAAACCTGGCATCCACTACTATGAACCTCACATCACCTCTGCTCCAGTGCAACATGTCTGCCACCAACATTGGCATTCCCCACACTCAGAGGTTGCAAGGGCAAATGCCAGTCAAGGGGCACATTTCCATCCGTTCTAAATCAGCACCACTGCCCTCGGCAGCTGCTCACCAGCAGCAGCTTTATGGTCGCAGCCCGCCAGCAGTTGCCATGCAGGCTGGCCCTCGTGCATTAGCTGTTCAACGTGGCATGAACATGGGGGTTAATTTAATGCCAACGACCCCCTATAATGTCAATTCCATGAATATGAACACTTTGAATGCCATGAACAGTTACCGAATGACACAGCCCATGATGAACAGCAGTTACCATAGTAACCCTGCCTACATGAACCAGACAGCACAGTATCCTATGCAGATGCAGATGGGGATGATGGGGAGCCAGGCCTATACCCAGCAGCCTATGCAGCCAAACCCTCATGGGAACATGATGTACACTGGCCCCTCCCATCACAGCTACATGAATACTGCTGGCGTGCCCAAGCAGTCTCTTAATGGACCTTACATGAGAAGATGAGCAAGATGAACTTGCAATTTAAAAACTTAAATATATATAAATAAAGGAACCTTTTATACTGACAAACCAGAGAAAACGGACCTTTTTCCAGTTAAAATATTGCTGTAGATTTAGAGGGATTTTTCTTTGGTTTATTTTATTTTTTAGAAAGCCTGGTCTTTTTTTTTTTTTTTTTGGTTCATTTTGTTCTGGGTTTTGGTTTTCTTCACAATCCTGTAACATTTTACAGTAGAATTCGTCTAAGAAATGGATTTAGGGAGGGGGGAACCATGCACAAAATCTTTTCATAATTAAAAAGAGCCTTACTTTCTTTACATACCACGTGGACAGAATTTGTGTAAAAGTGAATTTATCTTTATTTTATTTTAAAATGTATGTTCCCCCCTCACTGTGTGCAGCTCCCAATGTTGTCATATTTTAAGTGTTAGCTATACATCTCGAGGGTTAAGCAGACCCTTCCCTCCAAACCCAACCTTTCATTTCCTACTTCATTCCAGCAGGAGGCACTTATGGGAGGCTCAGAAGGGGACATGGAGAACAACCCAAACTCCTTAAACTTATTGTTATTATTATTATTAATATTATTATTATTATTAAAGTGAGGCAGGAAATATTTCTCCTCTTTAAATCCCCTCCTCTCCCTATACACACACCTCTTGAAACCTTTCCCACATCTTTTTCTTTGTAGATGAATTTCATTGGAATGTTTGTTTTGCTTAAGCCAAGTGTAATGTAATTTTCTAATATTCTCACCGAGCACTCAGAGACACAAAAAATGCTATAAGTCTCATTTAACAGCAGTTATCTCTGAGGAATGCTGTTTGAAATCCAAATCTGGTCTTTGTATGAATATAGATGTTCAGCTAGCCATCAAGAAGACGAAATTGACCTCTTATTTTTTAACCATCTAGTAAATCAGCCATAAATCTCATAGTCCATCAGAATTCTTATTTTTAGTATGTACTTTGAAATGCTAAGGGTCTTGATTCTTGAGCCTTCAAATCTGACTGAATTTAGTGGTTTGCCTCTTTTTAAACTACATTATTTACTAAGCATCAGTGGACAAACTGTACATTTCAGTGAATTAAAAAAGAAATCTGAAAAATCTTTGTCACTATTTATTTAATGTTGAAAGGAATAATGAGAAATGTCTGTGTTTCCTAAGGGAATTTATGACATGAGTTGTATAACTGTTCAAATAGCACATACCTCCAGCTTCCCAGTGTCCTTTGAGATTCTTTTTTTTTTTTTTTTTACCCCTGAGTTCATCCCATGTGAATCAGAGTGTATCAACCCATCTCCTATGAGTGGTTGACTAGAAGAAGGACAGGCCACCAGCACAATTCCACAGAGTCTAGTCAGCAGGATTTCAGTATGTTAATTATTACTCCAACCCTATTCTCCTTCCCCTTGTACAATCAATTCTCCAATATTTTCCCAATACTCTCTTCTGGGATAGAAAAAGAGACATTTTCCATCAGCAAAAAGATGGAAACTGCTATACTACTTGGTATATGCAGTCACATATCCAAAAGGGGAAAATACTGCTTAATGAAGTATTCATAAGCATGTTATCTCCTTTATTTGTATATTTTATATAAATAAAATTTTAAAAGTACTAATTAGGCATTAAAAACTTTTCAAATGCACATATTATTGGGGTTTTTTCTCCAGATGCACTTAAATTGACTTTCCCAATTAAGTGTTAGATAGAAAAGGCAGAATTCCACATCTTATTGCTATTAATTTTGAGCATGTGCAAGGCTGTGTAGGACCCAGTTTCTCTGTATATACTATTCCAGTTCCCAATCATCTATGTAGAAAGTGCACTGTGCTGCCCTCTCCTTCCTACATCTTCAGCTGTGTCATTGCTTCCTGGTTGGGTTGGGGTGGGGGGTGGGGTGGGAGGTATATTGGGAGGAGGGTGGGTCAAGGCAGAAGGAGAAGCTGTTGAAATGAGGGCCGTGAATTCAGTTTCTTTTGGTTTGCGGTTGTGTTTGGTTTGGTTTCTTTCTTTTTAAAAAAAAAAAAAATCAATCGGGCAGCTCCCTTTTCCACAAGCCTCTTTGTGACTGTAGAACTATTGTAGAGAAAAACATTCTTTTCTATATTATAAAAGAAATTATCCAACACAGTAATATTGGTACCTGTCATTTTTTCACTTCTGTTTAAAAAAAATGTATTTTTAGCAAGATAACTTGGGTAATCTTCTAAAAGAAATTAAAAAAAACTCACTGTTAGTGACTTTGATGCCTTTTAAAATAAGAGCTTTTTCATTTCATTCCATCTTTAAAATTTTTTATCTTTGTTGTAGAATATTAAAAACTATTTTAAGAAAGATAAAATTCTCTTTAAAGAGATCTCTAGAGTGTGTGAATAGAGCTCCAGATGCCTCTAAAAGCCGCATGTACAAATGAAGCTAAGTCTATTCCTGTCTGTTTATATTTGCTTTTCCTGTTTTGTAACCTCTTTGTACTTTGTTCATGGTGACTTGTAAGCTAAGGGGAAGGGGTGCCTAGATGCCTTTGTAATTCTCCATGTCATGCGCTCCTGGGCCATTTGGCCTCCCTTCCTCTCCTTGTATGTAATATCACTTTTTTTTCCCTTTCTAGCAAGTACTTTCAAAAGAACTCTGTACATTTTAACATAAAAAAATAAATTATGTTGAGCCATTTTGGATGTCTGTCTTGCCTGTGGAATTCTTCCTCCCCTAATGTTTTGAGTCTTTAGTAGGATGATTGTTCAGCTTTGTTCACATAGCTAATGTGTAAAAGGGGACCTATTTATTTTGTTTTGAAGCCCCAATTTTCATTCAGATATTGCTCTAAATGGCCGGTGATACAGGGTTGTGGTTGGGTTTTTTTGGTTTTTGTTTTTTAATTTTCACTAGAAAATTGTGTAGCATTTTATTGGCTGGGTTTTGGGGGAAATCCTTTTGGCAGGGGTGTCCTGGACTTTGAACAGAGAACTGACTGGAGCGATTGTCTCAGACATTTCTTATACTTAATGTAGAGGGAGAAAAGAAATCAATATTTTAATTCTACCATCAGAAAAAATATAATCTAGTTTTCATTCTTGCTGTAAAGATTAAAAATTTATCAGCTTTTGCTTCTCAAATTTTTAACTGATTATATAATCTATGGTGATACGCCATTTTCTGTGAACCTTTTTAGCTTTTGGCATCTTTGTTTCAATGCACTTTGATTTAAATAATATTAAGTGCCTAATATGTGCAAGGCATTCTGGCCAGCCTCAGAAAATGCATAGTTTGATAGCATATGGACACTACTATCAATAAACTAACATTTATTAAGCATTTACTATGCGTTGGGCACCGTTTAATTGTTAACTTTTCCCTGCCCTGAAGCAAAGCTGGCATGGATTTTTGCCATTTGCCCTTTCAGACTCTTAGAATACTGGGAGCCCTTTACAGTTTTCAGGGTACTTTGTATTATCTAAATTGATTCCTCCAATAACCAATTGGACATAGTATATAATTCCCCTTTCCAGGGGAAAGGACCAAGATCTAGAGAGACACTAGGTCAAGATCACACTAATAAATGGAGGGACCCCAATTTGAACCCAAGTTTTTTGTATCCTATTCCATTGCTCTTTTCACTAAACTACAATTGACACTAGGATAGAAATAAATATTTGTAAATGATATGAAATTAGGCAGTTGAGGGAAAATTACAAAATGTTCAGTTTTACTCATGTTGACTTAAGTGTTAATGTGAACTTGGGCATTGGTAGTTGTACTGGTGAGAAGTTCCTTTTAGGGTTAGGATTAAGTTAAACTGCAGATCCTTCTGGCCACCACTGCTAAGGATAGATATAAATTTAGGATATGCAGTATATGAAAATGGTGCTTTATCAAAAAGTCAACAAACACCTACTATGTGCCAGGCCCTGTGCTAGAGGTTGGTGATGCAAATGCACCTCCAGAAGTTTATGTTTTACTAGAGGAATACAACATGTTCATAGATAAGTGAATGCAGAATATATGAACAAATAATACATTGGAGTAGCCGTGGCGCTTGAGCTAAATCTTGAAGGGAGGTGGAAGATTCTGAGAGGTGTGGGTGAAAAGAGCATTCCAAGTGTGGGGAACAGCTTGTGCAAAAGCATGAAGGACAGAATGTTTTCTGTGGAGACTAGTGAGTGGGGTTAATTCAGGGATGATGAGTAAAGTATAATCAGTTTGTGAAGATAGGCCAGAGCCAGACTGTGAAAGGCTTTCAATGCCAGAGGCAGTGGAGAGCAACCATCACTTCTTAAGTAGAGGAGTGTCATGGCCAGACAATACTTCAGATCTATAAACTTGGTAGATATATAAAGGATGGATTTCAGGAGGGAGAGACCAGATGCAGTGAAGCCATAAGGTAAGTCATCATATTAGTCTAGTTGAAATGTAATGAGGGTTTGGGAGTTGAGAGAAGGGGATAGATTTGAGAGAAGGGGATAGATTTGAGAGCATGTTGATGACATGGAATCAATAAGACTTGGCAACTGATTACATGGTGGAGGGTGCATGTAGAGTGAAGAGTTAAAATGATGAGAAGGTTGTAAATTCGGGTGATTGGAAGGATGGTGCTACCCTTGACAGAAATAGGAAAGTTAGATGGAGGGATTGGTTTACCTTTCTCCACAGTTTGGAGGGAATACCACTCTATTGAAGGGTTCAATACCCATTCCAGCCAATTCTTACTGCTCATTTCATTTTGGCCATTTCATTAATTTATTTGGAAGGGGGTGAATAGGAACAGAAAATGAAATGAATCAATATTGATTAAGGAAATGTGATTAAAAAGTCTTGACATTAGTTATGTATCACATCAGTCCTCTGTATTTATCCAGTAATTCAGATTGAGTTAACTACCAGAATTTATCCTGTGGTTTAGGACATATCTTGACTTCATTTGTCCAGTGGTGGCTGAGATTAACTGAAGATTGGACTGAGATAATGTAAAAGCATCCTGAATACCTTGAAAAAAATTGGAGATAGCATTGTGCAAATTCAAGCATGGACTGTATTGTGGTTTTTGTCAGTCTCTTATTTTATATATATATATATATATACACACACACATATATATGTATATGTATATGTGTATACACACACACACACACATATATATATTTGTAGTGGAGATGAGTCATTGATGGGAATAGTTGGGAAGGAATAGACAAAAGAAAAAAATAAGAAATGCTTACCATGTAGTGATAAAAATTAAACTAGAAAATTCAAACTAGGGAAAATTAGTTTGAGATATGTATATTTATGAATGCTTATTATTGCATTACTTGGATATGGTCCTTTGGAAAAGTTTCTACTATATAAATTCAAGTAACTTCTCAATCATTAGCTGCTACAGGGTAAGTTAGTAGAGTTCTTGTTTGTCTGAGTTAATGAAGGCATGATATAGATAAGCAACATAGGTCATGTCAAACCTTACTTTTAACCACCTTCCTAACTATAGGCAGTGCAGAACTAAATATTTTTCAATGTGGTTGTCTCCAGAATTCCTGAGGGGGTCCTTAATGAAAAGCTCTTTTGCCAGCTCAGGCATTTCTTTAGAGGGGTAGAGGAAGTTTATTATATAACTTGATCTTAATTCTATAAATGCATCATGGACCCAGAGGATTTGTGTTGTTGCTAAACCACTGCCTATAAAATGTACTTGATGGGAGATTTCTTACTATATTGAAGAGTAGACTGAAGTACAAACTAGGATGTAATCTCCAAAAGGTAGTACTGTGTCTGTTGCAGTCAAGTCCTTGCTTTTTTAAGATAAACGTACACTGCTGGCTTTCTGATCTTTCAAAACACTAGGTGGAGATAGTCACTGGAAATTATTTTTATAAGGCAGTTGTAGATGAGCGATTCATGGGCTTCTAATAAGCAGAAATTACTTCTCCCTCAAATGTTTGAGTCATTACCAGAAGTTACTTTGAGGAAAACACTTTGAGTTTTCAAAATATAGGTCGTTAAACAATGATTTCAGCCTTCCAGGGCATTTTGGAATGACTTGTTCATTTTTATACTATATATACAGGTATATTTATACATTTCTATACACACATATGTATATGTATGTATTGTACACATGTATATAAACACACTTAAATAGTGTATGCATATTGTCTATATACATATATGTATGTAATATATGCATATGTTAATATACTTATATATATAACTGACCATTTTTGGGTATTCAGACATAAAGATGAGCAAAGAGAAATGGAATTAATTCAGATAAAAGGTTTTTGCTCTCTGAAGCCTTTTTATAACCACTCAGGCATTTTAGTGAGGTACTGTAGTGCTTTTACAGCTAGAGTCCATCAGAGTGTCTATGTATAACAGTCTGCATAGACATTCTAATTAATGTTGAAATAACAGACCATTCTAAGTGTCTAGGTTCAGCTATTCAAAACATAGTTATGAAAAAAATACATAGTCATGAAGAATGTTAAAGTTCAAAGAGACTGAAGAGTTCTAGTTTAACCCTCTCATTTACAGATAAGGAAGCAGGTCTGGAGAGATTTTAAAAAGCGCTTTTTAAACTGCAATGTCTATTTTAAATATGGCTAAAATGTGTCATTTTCAGATTTTTATAGACCCATGTCAATCATACCCTCAGTTTAAAAAATAGCCCTGCTCTCCTATAAACTGAAACACCTTTGTGCTAAGACTTGGTGAAGTACTATGTGTGCATACACAGTGAGATTAGATGATTATGACTAAATTAACCAGTCAGTTCAAATAATTGGTTTGAGTTGAGCAAAAAGCCAGTTGGTTAAAAACCACTTTGTGATCAGTTAATTCACAGATGACTGAATCAGGTTGTGTATGTAAATCAACCAGCAATTTTTTTTCACTTTTAAAAATTTGGAATTAATTTTTTTTCAAGCATTCTTTTTTTTTTTTCTTCCACCTACCTTGTTGGATTGGGGGCGTGGGGCAGGGATGAAGAAAGAAAAACCGAATCCTTATTACAAATATGTATAGTCAGGCAAAACAAATTTCTATTTTGTTTAGATCTAAAAACATGTGACTCATTCTGTATCCTATGTCCATCAGCTCTGTCAGGAGGTAGCAATCTCTATCACAGGTCCTCTGGAATCATGGTTGATCATTGTGTTCATCAGAATTCTTGAAAAATTTGAATTTTTGAACAATTTCCAAATTGTCCATTTTTACATTGTGTAAACCTCAACAGCATTTATTAAATACTTACTACATGCCAAGTGCTGTGCTAAACTAAGGATAAAAAGAAAGGCAAAAAATAGTCTAGTTGGGGGAGACACCAAGTAGATTATTAGGCACATAAAAAATATATACAGGGGGGGGCGGCTAGGTGGCGCAGTGGATAAAGCACTGGCCCTGGATTCAGGAGTACCTGAGTTCAAATCTGAACTCAGACACTTGACACTTACTAGCTGTGTGACCCTGGGCAAGTCACTTAACCCCCATTGCCCCGCAAACAAAACAAAACAAAACAAAATATATATATATATATACAGAGCAGATAAATGATAACCCTTAAGAGCAACAATTGGGCCAGGGCTGGGGCGTGGGGTGGTTCTGAGAGAGACCTGCACGAGGTGGCATTTGAATTGAGTCTCAGGGCAAGGCAGGGATTCTAAGAGTTGTAGGGGAAAGGGGAGAGCATTCCAGGCATGGGGTAAAGCTGGATCATAGGAACAGAAACTGAAGTGAAGCATGCTGTTCAAAGAACAGCAATTAGGCTACTGTTACAGAGTAAAACAGGAAGGAGTAGAATGCAAGGAAAGGAGAAAAGTTGAAAGAGGCCAGATTGTGAAAAACTTATGGGATTTTACAGGTACCCCTTCAGCATAGCAGGGGTTAAAGACATGGCGCCCCAGCGATCTGAAAAATATGTGTAAAAGTTTTTGACCCTCCATACCTGAGAAGGTTTGAATTTTTTTCTTCCTTTTATTGGGTATTTACAGTGCCTTATTGGAAAATTTAGGTTAAGTATTTGGTCATAGGCTTTGTGTCATCTGCTGGCCTTTGAGTGTCATCTGCAAGGGCTTCCACTAAACTCCCCCAAATTCCCATTTGATTTCTTATGTTGACCTGTAATATATCGAAACTGCAAGGAGTAGGGGGGAGTCACAACGTGGAAGGGATTTGATCCTAAATGGTTAGCACAGTGCCTGGCATATAGTAGGCAGTCAATAAATGTTTATTGATTGATATATTGATCCTAGAGAGAGTAAAGAACCAGGAGTTTATTGAGAAAGGGACAACATGGTCAGACATGCCTCAGGAAAGTCATTTTGACAGCTGAGTAGAGGATGGATTGGAGTGAGGAAAGATCTGAGTCAGGGGGAGCTACTGCAATAGTCTGGGGCAGGGCTTCTTAAACTCTTTCCACTCATGACCCCTTTTTGCCAGAGAAAATTTTACACAACCCTGGATATGTAGGTATATAAAATAGGTACAGAAATCAAACATTTATGCCAAAATTTTCGTGACCCCCCACATTGTTACGTGACCTCATATGGGGTCATGAACCACAGTTTAAGAAGTTTTGGTCTAGGGCAGAGGTGATGAGGAAGTGGCCTTGTCAGCAGAGAGAAAAGGAAATGGATGCAAGAGATAATGTGAAATTGGCAATTAGTGATACACCTGGAATCAAGAAGACAGATGTGAGTTCAAATCCAGTCTGAGATACTAGATGTATAACATTGAAGCTCACTCTGCCTCAGTTTCGTCATCTGGAAAATAGGGATAGTAAATAGCACCTGCCTTCTAGAGTTGTTGTGAGGATAAAATGAGGTATTTGTAAAGTGCTTTGCAAGTCTTGCTATTAATAATTATTATGATTCTGAGGAGTTGAGATGACATAGTTTCTTACTCAAGTGACTAGAAGGATGGTGGTGCACTCAACAGTAATAGGGAAATTTGGATAAAAGGAAGGTTTTGTGGGAAGATGTGCTCTGTGTTAAAAAACTGCCATAGGTTTTTTTTGGTGTGTGTTTGTTTTTTGTTGTTTTGTTTTGTTTTGTTTTTGGTGGTGGTGGTAAGGACAGTATTCTGTTTTAAATGAGTGAATGGAAGAAAAAACATTTATTAAGTGCTTATTATAGTCTCAATGCCGTGTTAAGTGCTGGGGAAATATTCAAACAATTCCTCAATGAGCTCACATCCTAAAAGAGGAAGATAACACAAAAAGGCCCCGTGGGAGATTCGTGCTGCAACACCATTTGGAAATGTCTAGGAAGAGAAATGGTGGCCTGGTACCAGGCAAGATAAGGCAGACCTAAATTCTGGTGGGAAGAAGACAAGCAGGACTGACAGAGTACAGCTGGCGTGGTTTGCAGATGGCTAGGAAGAGAAGGTAGACTCTTTCCAAACTGACCAGGAGAATGTGATGGAGATCTTATTGATGTCAGTGATTTCCTTGAGAACAGAGATGCTTACAAGATTTCAAATTCATGGGTCTAAAATACAGGGTTTCTTAACCTGGGATCTGTGGAGGTCATGAAGGTCATGAAGAGTCAGACTGAGGGGATCAGTCAGCTCTTCAGTTTGGTAGTAATGTAAGGTGAATGTTGTTGAATTATTTACCAGTTGTCTGACTCTTCATGACCCTATTTGGGGATTTCTTGGCAAAGGTACAGGAGTGTTTTGCCATTTCCTTCCAGCTCATTTTAGAGATGAGAAAACTGAGGCAAGCAGGGTTAAGTGACTTACTCAGGGTCACACAGTTAGGAAATGTCTGAAGCTGGATTTGAACTTAGAAAGATGAGTCTTCCTGACTCTAGGCCTAGTGTTCTATCCATTGTACCACCTCGCTGCCCAGGTGAGTACTATGAAACAAATGTGTTAAGGTGGGTGGGTGTCAGGTTGTTGATGACCTTCCATCCCAGACTAAGGAAGGAAGTTGCATTTTATCTCACCAGTAGTTGAGAGCCACAGTTTCTGAACGTGGTTGCTTCATTAGTTCATATTTGTGCCTTATGAAGAGCTGTGTGAAGCATGGATTGGAGAGGGAGAGATTAGAAGGAGGTGATGAGGGCATTAACAGTAGGCTGGCTGCTGTATGAGTGGGGAGGAACCAAATTCCAGTAATCCAATGGAGGTAGAATCAACAGGATTGATTGTATGTAGGGGTGAGGGGAGGGAAGGTGGGGGTGGAAGAGGGGAGTTTGGTATGTTTCTGAGGTATTAACACAGGTGATTGGAAACAGTGGTACCCTCCCCAGGATCAGGGAAGTCTGAGGAGAGGAGGGTTAGTAGGGAAGATAATTTGTTCTGTTTTGGATATGTTGAGTTTGAGATACCTCTATCCAGGTGGAACAATCCAGTGGGAAATTGACAATGTGTGGCTAGAATCTAGAAGAGAGATTAGAATTGAATAAATAAATTTGGGAATCATCGGCATAGAAATGATACTTGGACTGTTGGGGGCTGATGAGCTCCAAAAGAGACTGTTTGAGTATTTGTAGGGAGAAGAGAAGTGGGCTCCAGCTAAGGAGACAGGAAGTGAATGATGATTAGCAAAGGATGCTGAGGCAGAGCAGCCATAGAGAGGGGAAAGAAATCAAGAAAGAGCAGTCTCATGGAATCCAGAGCAGGAAAGAGTATCCAAGAAGACTGGTGGGCAACAGCATTAAAAGCTGCAGAGGCCAAGGAGGAGGAGGACTGAGGAGATGTCAGATTTAGCAATTAAGAGATCATTGGTAACCTTTGAGAGCACAGTTTCAATCAAGTTATGTGGATAGAAGCCAAATTTGAAGGGACTGAGGAACAAGTGGGTCAAATGCAGTGGTACAGGCAATGAACACAGATGATTTTTTTCCTAGGAGTCTGGCAGTGAAAGGGAGGAGAAACATAGGAGTTTCCCCAACAAATCGATCGTGGTGCATGTTGAACCCATTTTCCAAGCCCCAACTCTAGAACAGTTCTCTGGAGGTTTAAGCATTGCCTTTAAAGAAAAAAAATTAACAGAAATCTATTTTCTATCCCTCGTACCCTCACCCCATTGAAAAGGAAAACAAATTCCTCATGACAAATATCCAGCATCAAGCAAGGCAAATTCCATCATTGGTCATGTTCAAAAAAGATATGCTTCATTTTGTACCCTAAATTCCTCACCTCTCTGTCAGGAGGCAATTGAATGCTTTGTAATGATTCTTCTGGAATCATGGCTGGCTCCATGGTTCCATTGCAGTCATCAGAGTTCTTACAGTTTTCAAAATTGTTAGTCTTTAAAGTGTTATTGTATACATTGTTCTCTTGGTTCTACTCATTTCCTTCATCAGTTTATAAAAAGTCTTCAGAATTAAAAAAAAATAATATTCATGTTATAATATAAATTGTTCTTCTGGTTGTGCTCACTTGACCTGGCATCAGTTCAAGCGTGGCTTTCCGTCTCTTTGGTGTCATCTATTTCCCTATTTCTTACAGCATTATAGTATTCTATCCCTTTCATACACCACGATTTGTTCAGCTATTCCCCAATTAATGGGCATCTCCTTAGCTTCCAGGTTTTTGTGGGGAGTTTTGCCCGCACAAAAAAAGCTGCTATAAATATTTTCAAGCACTGTCCTTTTTTTTTTTTTTTTAATGAGGCAATTGGGGTTAAGTGACTTGCCCAGGGTCACACAGCTAGTAAGTGTTAAGTGTCTGAGGCTGGATTTGAACTCAGGTACTCCTGACTCCAGGCTGGTGCTCTATCCACTGCACCACCTAGCTGCCACTGCACTACCTAGCTGCCACTGCACTACCTAGCTGCCCCAAAGTACTGTCCTTTTAAAAAATAATTCCCTCAGTTCTGTGACCTAGGAATATGAGAAAAGTCCCTGTGGCAGAGGTCTTACAGTTTACCACCTTACAGGTAATCATGATTACCTATCAATATATCATTGTGCCAATTCAACAAAGGAAATTTTTTTAAAGAAGTTTTTTCGGGGCAGCTAGGTGGCGCAGTGGATAGAGCATTGGCCCTGGAGTCAGGAGTACCTGAGTTCAAATCCAGCCTGAGACACTTAACACTTACTAGCTGTGTGACTATAGGCAAGTCACTTAACCCCAATTGCCTCACCAAAAAAAAAAAAAAAGAAGTTTTTTCTTGGTAGCATTTTATTTTATTTTCCAATTACACGTAATGATTGCTTTCAACATTCATTTATTATTATTATTATTAATTTTTGAGGACAATGTGGGTTAAGTGACTTGCCCAGGGTCACACAGCTAGTGAGAGTCAAGTGCCTGAGACTGGATTTGAACTCAGGTCTTCCTGAATCCAGGGCCAGTGCTTTATCCACTGAGCCACATAACTGCCCCGTCAACATTCATTTTTGTAAGATTTTGAGTTCCAAATTTTCCTCCTTCCCTCCCTTCCCTCCCCCCTCCCCAAGACAGCAAGCAGATATAGGTTATACATATGTAATCATGTTACACATATTTCCATATAAGTCATGTTGTAAAAGAAGAATCATAACAAAAGGGAAAAGCCACAAGAAAGAAAACAACAACAAATAAAGTGAAAATAGTATACTTTGATTTGCATTCAGACTCCATAGTTCTTTTTTCTGGATGTGGAGAGCATTTTCCATCATAAGTCTTTTGGAATTGCCTTGGATCATTGTATTGCTGAGAAGAGCTAAGTTTTTTACAGTTGATCATCACACAATGTTGCTGTTACTATGTACAATGTTCTCCTGATTTTGCTCACTTCACTCAGTAGCAGTTCATGCAAGTTTTTCCATGTTTTTCATCTTTTCAGCTCATCATTTCTTATAGCACAATAGCATTCCATCGTATTAATATACCATAACTTGTTCAGCCATTCCCCAGTTGATGGGCATCCCCTCAATTTCTAATTCTTTGCCCACCACAGAAAGAGCTGCTATAAATATTTTTTGTACATGTGGGTTGTTTTCCCTTTGCTACGATCTCTTTGAGATACAGGTGTAGTAGTGGTATTGCTGGGTCAAAGGGTATGCACAGTTTTATAACCCTTTGGGCATCGTTCCAAATTGCTCTCCAGAATAGGTGGATCAGTTCACAACTCCACCAACAATGAATTAGTGTTCCAATTTTTCCACATCTTCTCCAATATTAATCATTTTCCTTTTTTTTTTTTTGGCATATTAGTCAATCTGATAGGTGTGAGGTGGCACCTCATCATTGTTTTAATTTGTATTTCTTTAATTAGATAGATTTAGATAATTATTTCATATGATTATAGATAGTTATAATTTCTTCATCTAAAAACAGCCTTCATATCCTTTGACCATTTCTCAATTGGGGAATGACTTGTATTCTTATAAATTTGATTCAATTCTCTATATATTTGAGAAATGAGGCAACAAAGGAAGTTTTACAAAACTTAACAGATATTACACTTTGCTTAATACTCAAAAGGGGACTGTCATAACCTGTATAAATGTTGTTCAGTCATTTTCAGTTGTGTCCAACTCTCTGTGACCCCATTTGGGGTTTTCTTGGTAAGAAACTGAAGTGGTTTGCCATTTCCTTTTCCAGCTTATTTTACAGATGAGGAAACTGAGGCAAACAGGGTTAAGTGACTTGCCTAGGGTCACATAGCTAGAAAGTGTTTGAGGCCAGATTTGAACTCAGGAAAATGAGTATTCCTGACTCTAGGCCTAGTACTCTATCCACTGTGCTACCTAGCTACCACAACCCATACAAGTAGAGAAAACAAAACAAAAATTAAAAAAAAAATAAGATTAGAATAATCAGAGCTAGCAAAAGTTAAAAGGAATATGGGATTTCTTTGAGTGTAACAACTAGAGTGACGCCACCTGCTGGAGAGTTACTGTAGGAAAGCTCTGCCATGAGGAGAAGGCGTCTGAGGGCAAGCCATGCTGCTTTTCCTTGGTGTCAGGAAGTGATGTTTGCTCGTGGGTACTGTCTATTAAAGCTACCAGCCAATTGGAGCTGCGTGTGTGCTAGTGGATGGGATGTTCCCAGTTTCACAGGAAGCTTGTGGGATGAAGGAGGGGTGGTTATCTCCCTTTTGTCAGGACTCTCATGGAGAGTGGAGCAGAAATGTGGGCTTCCTGAGATAGGTAGCTGAATCTAGGCCTCTTTCTCTCTCTCTTCACCTTAATAAATTCCTAAAAGTCTAACTCTTGCTAAAGCTTATAATTTATTGGCAACCACTCATTGGATATTTTAGACAGACTGGCTAGAATTTTAGCCCCTTACAAGAGAAAGAAACTCTAATCCTAGCTCAGCTCCCCAAACAGGCAGAACTCTCCTTGAAGGGCTTGGGGACTAGGGAACAACTAGAAGCAACCCTCCTCCCCCCACCCCAGAATCAAACCTTTTTACCTGGAAAATTCCTTTGAATCCCTGAAATCCCTTCCCTTGCAAAATCAGCAGCAGCACCCTTGGCATCTGGAATCATCAAGCATAACCTCAACCGTAGCATCAAGTACACATCAGTGCATAATAGCACAAGATGGATTAACTCAGTATCCTCAGTAATCACCTTAAAGCCCAGCAAATACACCCCAGACACACACCGAATAGACATAATGGGGAGAACATCCCTTGGCAGCTTCTTCAGTGACTACAGATCTAAGTTATATGCAACTCATTGAGTAACAGCAAACAAACTGAAGCCGTAATGAAACAGGCCTACAAAACAAGACAATAAGTGGAACAGCAAAGCTAGCCACGATTAAAAAACGAGTGTAGCTACCAGATAGGCAGAATATCGATATAAAGAGAACATATCTAGAAGATAATAAAACAAGCAAACTTAATTAGAGTATAGAGGAATCAATACTGCAGCAATGTACAGTACTATTTTTTAAGTGCATCCTATGTGCTAAGCATAATGAAAGGTAAAACAACCCAGCCCTTTCCTTCCCAGAGCTTACATTCTAATGGGTGAGACAACATTTAAACGACTATGTACACAACAGATATATGCAGTATAAATGGGAGGTAACCTCATCATCTCAGTTGGGGGTTGAGGGGAGAACTAGAAAAAAAGCTGCTTTCAGAAGGTGGGATTTTGGCTGACTTGAAAGAACCCAGGAAGCCAAAGACATTCTAGGCATGGGGGATGCCAGTGAAAAGGCATTTAATAGCAAATTGGAGTTTTGTGTGTAATGCGTAGGCCAGTGTCACTGGACCACAGAGTATGATAAGCTTTGAAAACCATGAAGAATTTTATATTTGATCCTGGAGGTAACAGACAGCCACTGGGATTTATTGAGTCCAGGGGAAGGGAGAGGTGACATGGCTTTAGGAAAATGACTTTGGCAGCTGAATGGAGGATGAACAGGAGTGGAGAGGGTCTTGAGGCAGGGAGACCCACCAGCAGCTAGTGCAATAGTCCACATGTAAGGTCATGATCACCTGCAGATGTGTGAGTGCAGAGAAGAGGGCATAGACAAGAGATGTTGTGAAAGGAGAAACCACACGATTTGACAATAGATTGAATTTGGGAATTGAGTGAGAGGGAGGAGTTGAGGATGACACTGGGGTCATGAGCCTGGGTGATTGGCCTTTAGTCCCATCTTATGCGTGTTGAGTTTGAGATAATATTAGATATCCAGTTCCAAATGGTCAATAGGCAGTTGATGATGTAAGACTGGTGGTTAGGAGAGAGGTTAGGGCTGGAGAAGTAGATCTAAGAATCAATACAGATGCTAATTGAACCCAAGAGAATTGATGAGGTCACCAAGTAAGAAATTACAGAGGGAGAAGAGAAGAGGTCCCAGGACAAAGCTTCCTCTTCCTTCTTGACCTTTCTGCAGCCCTTGGCACTTCTCCTCCTGGATATTCTCTTCTCTCTAGGGTTTTGTGACTCTTACTTTCTCCTGGTTCTCCTCCTATTTGTCTGGCTGCTCTTTCCCTGTTTCCTTTATTGGATTTTCATCCATATCACAGTGCTAACCAGAGTGGTCCCTTATGCCTCTGTCCTGAACTCTCTCTTCTATTATGTATTTCATTTGGTGATCTATGTCATCAGTTCCCATGGATTTAATTATCATCTCTATGCAGATGACTTTCAGATCTACTTTTCACAACCCTAACACCTTTCTTGACCTCTGGTTTCTTTTCTCCAATTGCTGATCTCAAACTGGATGTCCCTTAAACATCTTAAATTGAACATGTCCAAAATGAAACTCATTATCTTTCCCTCAAAATTCTCCCTCCTTCCCAACTATTATTCCCTATTATTGTTGAAGGTTCCTCCATCCTTGCAGTCACCCAGGCTCCAAACCTAGGTGTTATCCTGAGCTCCTCACACTTTCTTACCCCCCTCCCCCATATCCAAACAGTTGTCATATTCTAAAATCTCCTGGGGCAGCTAGGTGGCTCAGTGGATATCGCACTGGGCCTGGAGTCAGGAAGACCTGAGTTAAAATTTGGCCTCAGACATTTACTAGCTCTGTGACTCTGGGCATATCACTTAATGTCTGTTTATTTTAATCCACCGGAGAAAGAAACGGCAAACCACTCCAGTATCTTTGCCAAGAAAATTCCACGGATGGTATGGTCCATGGGAACAGGAAGAATATTGATCAACAACAGTAGTTTCTAACTTCCTAACATCCTTCATACACACACACTCCTTTCTCTCCTCTGACACTGCAACCACCCTGGTGCCTTCTTCCTTCATCACCTCACACATCGATGATTACAAAAGTCTATTGGTTGGTCCCCCTGCCTGAAGACTCTCCTTACTCCAATACATCCTCTACTTATCCTTCAAACTGATCTTCCTTAAGCACAGGCCTAATCTTTTCACCACCAGTGACTGGACAAGAAGATCTGAGAGTCATCTGCATAGAGATGATAATTAAAACCACGGGAACTGAGGAGATCACCAAGCTAAATTCTTTAGATGGAGAAGAGAAGGAAGTCTAGGACAGTGCCTTGGAGTTAACCCCTCTGGTTAACACTGTGATGTGGATGAAGATCCAGTAAAGAAAACAGGAGAAGGAATGGCCAGACAAGCAGGAGGAGAGCCAAGAGAGAGGAGTGGCATGAATACTTAGAAAGAAGAGAGTATCTTGAAGAAGATGGTGATTGGCAGTGCCAAAAGCTGCAGAGAGGTCAAGAAGGATGATGATTGAGAAAAGGCCATTAGATTCAGCAATTAAGAGATTATCGAGAACTTTGGAGAGGACAGTTTCATTTGAATGATGAAGTCAAAGATAAACAAAACAGAGAATATAAAACTGAACAAATTGCTAGAGCTCTAGTTTGAGCTAGAAGACTTATGATGTCTTCTAAATGGGCCTGCTAAAGTATATACATAATTCTTAGCCTCGCATGGAATTTTTACGAAAAATTGTCAGCATATTTGGGCACAGGGATATTGCGAATAAATATAAAATGGCAGAAATAGAAAACAAACCCTTTACAGATCATCAAGCAATAAAAATAGTAATTAGTTCAGGGAGCACAAACAAAAGATGCAGCCCCAAATGGAGATTTGGGTGAAATACTAAATAATGAGTGTGTCAAAGAACAAGTCATAGACATAATTAATAATTATCTTAAATAAAATTATAATGATGAAACCACATGCCAAACAATGACATCCTAAATAATGAGTGGGTCAAAGAACAAATCATAAAAATGCTTATAATTATCTTAAAGAAAATGATAATTATTAAACAACATAGCAAAATTTCTGGGATGCAGCAAAATAGTCTTAAGGGGAAAAAAAGATATCTATGAACACACATTGACATAATAGAAAATTAAAGGCTTAATAAACTAAATGTGCATTTAAAAAATTTAGAAAGGCAAGAAATAAATCCAAAATATGGACAAAAGAAGAGATATTGAAAATTAGATGAGAAATAGAAAAACCGGAAACAAAAAAGACTGTAGAAATGACAAAACTAAAAGCTGTTTCTTTGAAAAGATTAACAAAATTGATAAATCTTTAGTCAATTTTATTTTTTAAGGGTAGAAAATCAAGTACACAAAAAGCAAATTAACAAGGTAAAATCACAACAAAATCAGAAGAAATGAAAAGAATTATCAGAAGTTTTGTTTTTCCAGGGCTGTGAGGGTTAAGTGACTTGTCCAGGGTCACACAGCTAGTAAGTGTCAAGTGTCTGAAGTCAGATTTGAACTCAGGTCCTCCTGAATCCAGGGCTGGTGCTTTATCCACTGTGCCACCTAACTGCCCCCTATTAGAACTTATTATGCCCAGTTGTATGTTAACAAAACTGAGAACACAAAAGAAACAAAATAGCTTCAAAAATATAAACAACCCTCCCCCCCAAAAAAACCAAACAGAGATCTTAAATAATACAAGCACAGAAAAGGAAATAGAACTAACTATAAAGGAATTAAACAAAGAAAACTCATCTTACTGAATTCACAAGAGAATTTTCTCAAACATTAAAAGAACAGTTAATATTAATAATATACAAATTACTCTCAAAAATTGAGAAAGAAAGCATTCTGCCAGACTCCTTTTATGAGACAAATATTGTACTAATAGCTAAACTAGGGAAGAATAAAGCATGGAAATAGAACTACAGACCAATATCATTAATGATATTCATATATTGATAATGATGTATAATCATTAATGAATGTTGATTTGAAAATTTTAAATAAAAGCCTGTTTGACAGACTACAGACATTCATCCAAGCTATCATTCAGTATGACTAAATGGTATTTATGTTCAGAATACAATATGGTTCAACATTAGGGAAACAAATGAAAATAATTAATCATATTAAAAACAAAACCAATCCAAATCATATGATTACATCCATAGAAGCAGAAAAGGCCTTTGACAATGGAAGTTATTTATTTATGCTAAAAACCCTACAAAGCATGTGATAGAAGGACTTTTAAAAAAAATCATCAAATATACCTATCTAAAACCAAAGATGAGTATTATATGCAATAGAGACACAATAGAAGCCTTCCCAGTAAACATAGGAATAAAGCTAAGATACTCAGTCTCCCTGTTATTATTCGATGTAATTCTATAAATGCTAACAATAGAAATATTGTTGTTTGTCCTTCCTTCTTGTAGAGGACCATGACAGATGTCATGACTTGCAATGAATTGGATTTAAGTGTGGAAGGGCTGTACAAAGTCACCAGCTCCTGTGGATTCTATTATTATCTCTGTGCAGATGATTCTTTGATCTACTTGTCCAGTCCTGACTTCTCTCCTGACCACCAATATCACATCTCCAATTGCCTATTGGACATCTCAAACTAGATGTTCTGGAGGCATTTTAAACTCAGCATGTCTAAAACTGAAGTCATTATCTTTCCCTCAAAACACTCCCTTCTTTATAATTTTCCAGTTTTGTTAAAGGCTCACGACCATGGTGTCATCCTTGATCCGTCACATTCACTCATCCTTAACCGCACCCCACTCCTACCCCCGCCATGGCCAATCTATTGCCAAGTGCTCTCACCCTACCTTTGAAACATCTGTTGTGTATACTCCCTTCTCTCCTCTGACAGAACTATCACAATGACCACTCTACTTCAGGCCCTCATCATCTCTCCTGGGCAATTGCAGTAACTTTCTACTCAGTGTGTCTGCTTCAAATCTCTTTCCATTTCAGTCCAATTTCCACTCAACTTCCAAAGTAATCTTCCTAAAGCATAGGTCTTCGCATGTCACCTTCCCTGCCTCTATTCAATAAATTCTAGTGGTTTCCTATCACCACCAAGACCAAATATCAACTCCTCTGTTTGACTTTCAAAAAATATTTTTATTCATTTAAAACTTAAATAGAAAAAGAGAAAAAAGGAACATTTCCATGTGTACAACAGAACATAAAGAGAATTCAATATAAAACTATGAATTTCCATTTCAGATGTTTACTTTTTTAAAAGTATGTAATAAACACTACATATTGTTTTCAAAGCTACCCAGCTTTTCCAAACTTTCTTGGAAGTTTTCTTTTGTTCTCTGCTGTGCACTTTTTTTTCTCCCACTTTTTTTCTCCCTCCCCTCTCCACCCTGGAGAAAACTACAATTAAACATGAATATATATATATATATATATACACACATATATACATATATAAAACCATACTATACATACTTCTATTTATTAATTCTTTATCTGGAGGTGGATAGCATCTTCCTTCATAGGTCCTTTGTAGTTGACTTGAGTATTTATGATACTCAAAATGAATTAGTCATTCAAAGTTGTCCTTAGCACCATATTTCTGTTACTATGAACATTGTTTTCATGTTACAGTTCATTTCATTTTTTCAATGCAAGTCTTTCCATGTTTTTCTAAAATCAACCAGCTCAATATTTCTTAGTATTCTATCACAATAATATGCCATAACTTGTTTAGCTATTTCCCAATTGAAGGGTATCTATCATTTTAGCCAATTTGAGAGGTGTGAGATGATGTGTCAAAGTTGTTTCAATTTGCATTTCTGTAGTCAATAATGATTTAGAGAATTTTTCATATGACTATATGCAATTTTTATTTCTTCATTAAAACTGCCTGTTCATATCCTTTGACCATTTATCAACGGGGGTAATGACTCGTATTCTTATAAATTCTTTATGTATTTGAGAAATGAGACCTTTATCTGAAATACTATGAAAAAAATTTCCCCAATTTTCTGTTTTCCTTCTAATTTGGCAACAATGGTTTTATTTGTACAAAACTCTTTTAATTTAATACAGGGTGGGCCAAAAGTCATGATGCCTTAATAACTTTTTGAAAATTATTTTTTCTTTATTTTTTGCCATTTACGGGATTTGATTTTTCACACATAATATAAATTCATTTCCTGTACATACTGTATATAGTGCTATGGTATTATAAATTTAAAAAATAAAGGAGTTATTAAATATTGAAACCTCTTCTTGATTTTTGGCCCACCCTGCATAATCAAAATTATCCATTTTACACCTCACAATGCCCTCTACCTCTTGTTTATATACTGTCTTCCTAGTCATAAATCTGATAGGCAATATATTCCATTGTCTTCTAATTTTCTTATATCTTCTTTTATATCTAGGCCACATATCCATTTTGGCCTTATCTTGGTACATGGTTTAACATATTGGTCTATGCTCAATTTCTGCTAGACTACTTTCAATCTTTCCCAATTTTTTTTACCAAATAATAAATTCTTACTTCCCCAATTTAAACCTTTACATTTGTCAAACACAAGATTACTATATTATCATGTATTGTATGTCTAGTCCATTCCATGGATCTACCTTTCTATTTCTTAACCAGTACTGGATATTTTGGGCATTTACTGCCTCTATCTATCTATCTATCTATCTATCTATCTATCTATCTATCTATCTATCTATCTATCTATCTATCTATCTATCTATCTATCTATCTATCTTGTGGGGCAATGGGGGTTAAGTGACTAGCCCAGGGTCACACAGCTAGTAAGTGTTAAGTATCTGAGGCTGGATTTGAACTCAGGTACTCCTGAATCCAGGGCCGGTGCTTTATCCACTGTGCCACCTAGCTGCCCCTACTGCCTTTATTAAAAGGCTTATTTGAGGTCTGGTCCTGCTGAATCTCCTTCCATTAGATTTTTTATAATTAGTTTCTTTGAAATTCTTGATTTGTTCTTCCAAATGAATTTTGTTGTTATTTTTTTCTAACTCAGTAAAATAATTTTTTGGTAATTGAATTGGGGTCACATTGAATAAACAGGTAAAATTGGTATTTTTATTATATTGACTTTGCCTAGTCAAGAACAATTAATGTTTCTCCAATTATTTAAATTTAGCTTTATTTGTATAAAGAATGTTTTATAATTATGTTCATGTAGTTTCTGGGTCTATTTTGGCAGGTATACCTTCAGGTATTTAATACTGTCTATAGTTATTTTAAGTGGGGGTATCTCTTGCTAGCTCTTGCAGGGTTTTGTTGATGATATATAAAAATGCTGATGATTTATGTGGGTTTATTTTACATCCTACTGCTTTGCTAAAATTATTAATTGTTTCAACTAATTTTTAATTGAATCTTTAGGATTTTCCAAATATATTATTATATATCCACAAAAAGAGGTAGCTTATGACCTCATTTCCCATTCTGATTCCTTCAAGTCTTTTGCTTCTCTTATTGCTATTGCTAGCATTTCTTAAAAAATATTGAATAATACTTGTGACACATAGTGTAGTTTCCCTGTTTATCTTTTTAAATTAGATCTGTTTTAACTTTAACTTCGTCAGAGATGACAATTACTACCCTTGCTTTTTTTTTACATCAGCTGAAGCATAATAAATTCTATTCCAGTGACTAATATACTTGTACTATGTACCTATGAAAAAAAGCACTGATCTTGGAACCAGGAGTCTTGGATTTGAGCAACAGTTCTACTTATCAATCGTGTGAGCTTGAACCAGTCACTTGTTTCCTCATCTGTGAAGGGGGGCAGGTGTTGAATTGAATGATTTAAAAGATTGCTTCTAGTTCTAATAGTCTATGGTTCAGACGCTTATTGGTTCTGCAGTCTCGGACAAATCATTGCACCTTTTTGAGCTTTTTCCTTCATCTGTAAAATGGGTCAAGAATACTTGTTCTACACTATTTCCCTCATAGGGTGAGGAAACTAACCAATTTTGTAAACTTTAACTTACTATATAAAGGTAGAGGCAGAAAAGCTTAGTAGATAGATAGTGTGGGCTAGGAGTTAGGAAGGGCCAGGTTCAAATACTCCCTCTGACCCTCTGATTATCAAGAGCTGTGTCTCATGGCAAATCATTTAGCCTCCGGCAACTGCCTGAGAAATAATCAGTGCATCACTGACAGGCCTACAGAATCAGAGAAATTAGAGTTGGAAGGGACACCAACTACCAGTCAATCTATCTCATATTTGAAAGCAACTTCCACTATAACATGCTCAACAAGCAGCCACCTGAACTCTTCTTGGAGACCTCCACAAAGTGGGAGATCACTACCTCCCAAGCAGCCCATTGCACTTTTTGGCAGCCTTAATTCTTTTTTAAATTAAAAAAATATTTTATTTCCCCCATTTACATGTAAAAACAATATTTAACATTCATGGTGGTTTTTAAAAAAAGTTTTGAATTCCAAATTCTATCCCTCCCTGATACAGTAAGCAATTTGATATAGGTCATATATGTGCAATCATGTAAAACATTTCCATATTAGTCATTTTTGTGCAAGAAGACAAGAAAACAAGCAAGCAAGCGAGTCTGTTTTCTGTCTGTATTCAGACAATAAGAAACAATGAGCAGGTTGATTTGAGAAAAAAAAACATGGAAAGACTTGCATAAAATAATGAAGAGTGAAATGAGCAGAACCAAGAGAAGGTTGGAAACAGTAACAGCAATATGGTTCAAAAAGTAACTGTAAACAACTAAGCTATTCTGAGTATTAAAATATTCAAATCAACTACAAAGGACCTATGAAGGAAGATGCTATCCATATCCAGAGAAAGAACTGATAAATAGAGGTGTAAATAGTATGATTTCACATATTTATAAATTTTGTCAAATGGTGGCCTTATCTAGGGTGGAGTGGGAAGGAAGGGAGATAGCTTGGAACTTACAATATAACACCCCCCCCCAATTTAATCTAATTAGAAAAAAATCAATTTATAAAAAAGAATTAAGAAAAAAGAAAAGAAAAAAATCAGTCTCCATGATGATGAGATTTCAGGTCAGAGCTTATCGTGGGAGAGGCATGATGTTCCCTGGAGTGGAAACTGAGCAGAGTAACTCATAGGAAATGAAATTCTGCTCTGACTTTTGGACTCATTTTCCTCTGGGTTAGGAGCCTTTTTCCTTGTAATTACTTCTTTGTTTTTATTTTGTGTGTGTGTGTTTTTTGTGTGGTTTTTTTTGTTTGTTTTTGTTTTTCTTTTGCAGGGCAATGAGGGTCAAGTGACTTGCCCAGGGTCACACAGCTAGTAAGTGTCAAATGTCTGAGGCTGGCTTTGAACTCAGGTCCTCCTGAATCTAGGGCCAGTGCTCTATCCACTGCACCACCTCCCTGTAATTACTTCTTAAAGGCTTAGGGCCCTTTGCCATTTGCCCTGACACTTCCCTACCAGAAGTAAAGTACTGCCTGTTTTTTCCATCTCCTTTGAACTGTGTTGTGTCCCCCTTTTAGACTGTTAAGTGCCTTGAAAGTGAAAGCTGTCTCAGTATTCTATTTGGATCACCAGTGTTTAGGTCAGTGTTTGGTATGTATGTAGTAAGTACTTAATGCTTTTCCATTCTATCCCACATGACAGGACAGCCCTTTACACACTTGAAGACTTTTGACTATCTTGAATAAATGAATGGAAAAGCTCTTCCTATATATCAGACATTATACTAAGCGTTTGTTTTTTATTCATTCAGTTGTGTCTGACTCTATGACCCCAAGGACCATAGCATGCCTGGCCCTTCTTTCCTCTCTCAAAGTCTGTCCAAGTTCATATTCATTGTTGCCATGACACTAGCTATCCATCTCATCCTCTGCCATCCCCTTTTCCTTTTGTCTTCAATTTTTCCAACATCAGAGTCTTTTCCAATGAGTCCCATCTTCTTATTATGTGGCCAAAGTATTTAAGTTTCAGCTTCAGTATTTGACCTTCCAGCAAATAGTCTGAATTAATTTAAGTATTGACTGATTTGATCTCCTTGCTGTCCAAAGGACTCTCAATAGTCTCCATTCTGAAAGCATTAATTCAGCAGCACTTAGCTTTCTTTTTAAGTTCAGCTCTCATAGTCAGACATTGCTCCTGAAAAAACCAGAGCTTTGACTATACAGACCTTTTACAAGGTGATGTCTCTGTTTTTATTATGCTGTCCAGGTTTGCCATAGCTTTCCTTTCAAGGAGCAAGCATCTTTTAATTTCATGGCTGCTGTCAGCAACCGTAGGGATTTTTGAGTCCAAGAATGTAAAATATCACATCCATTCCTTCTTTTTCTATTTGCCAGGAAGTGATAGGACCAGTTGCCAAGAACTTAGTCTTTTTTTTGATGTTAAACTTCAAGCCAGGTTTTACTCTCTTCCCTTTTACCTTCATCAAGAAGCTTCTTAATTCCTCTTTACTGCCTGCCATCGAAGTGGTATTATCTGCCTATCTGAGATTGTTGATGTTTCTCCCAGCAACCATAATTCTGGCTTTTGATTCATTCAGCCTGGTGTTTCACATGATGTACTCTGCATATAAGTTAAATAAATAAGATGACAATATACAGCCTTGTCTTTCTCCTTTCCCAATTTTAAACCCATCAGTTGTTCTGTTTTAAGTGCTGTCCATGTTCTGTTCTAACTTTTGCTTCTTGGCTTGCATACAGATTTCTCAGGAGACAAGTAAGATGATTTGGTACTCCCATTTCTTTAAAAGCTTGCCACATTTTTTGTTGTGATCTACATAGTCAAAGGCTTTAGTGTAGTCAATGAAGCAGAAGTAGATGTTTTTCTGCAACTCTTTTGCTTTCTCCATAATCCAGCAAATGCTGGCAATTTGGTCTCTAGTTCATTTGCCTCTTTGAAAATCAGCTTGTTCTAGTAATTCTCTATTCACATATTGCTAAAGCCTACGTTGAAGAGTCTTAAGCATAATTTTGCTGGCATGTGAAATGAGCACAGTTGTTCGGTAATTTGAACATCCTTTGGCATTACCCTTCTTTAGGATTGGGACATAAACTGATCATTTCTAATCCAGTAGCCACTGTTGTGTTTTCTATATTTGGGAGCATAGAGTGCTGCATTTTTAACAATATCATCTTTTTTTTTTTTTTTTTTTGGTGAGGCAATTGGGGTTAAGTGACTTGCCCAGGGTCACACAGCTAGTAAGTGTTAAGTGTCTGAGGTCGGATTTGAACTCATGTCCCCCTGAATCCAGAGCCAGTGCTCTATCCACTGCACCACCTAGCTGCCCCAACAGCATCATCTTTTAAGATTTTAAATAGCTCAGCTGGAATTCCATCACCTTCACTAGCCTTATTGTTAGCAATGCTTCTTCTTCTTTTTTTTTAGTGAGGCATTTGGGGTTAAGTGACTTGCCCAGGGTCACACAGCTAGTAAGTGTTAAGTATCTGAGGCTGAATTTGAACTCAGGTACTCCTGACTCCAGGGCTGGTGCTCTATCCACTGCACCATCTAGCTGCCCCAGCAATGCTTCTTAAAGCCCACCTCACTTCATTCTGCAAGATGTCTGGCACTAGATAAGTAACTGCCCGAGTCACCTTTTATATTGTTGAAAAAGAGTGTTTGGATGCAGCTAGGTGGCACAGTGGATAAAGCACCAGCCCTGGATTCAGGAGGACCTGAGTCCAAATCTGGCCTCAGACACTTGACACTCACTGGCTGTGTGACCCTGGGCAAGTCACTTAACCCTCATTGCCCAGCAAAGAAAGAAAGAAAGAAAGAAAGAAAGAAAGAAAGAAAGAAAGAAAGAAAGAAAGAAAGAAAGAAAAAGAGTGTTTGTCATGACTTGTGAGTTATCTTGACAAAACTCTATCACTCTCTGCCCTGTTTCATTTTGTATTCCTTGGCCTAACTTGCTTGTTATTTTGATTATTTTTGCTTTCCTGCTTTAGCATTCCAACACCCTATAATGAATGTTACACCTTTTTTAATTTTGTTTCTAGAAGATGTTGTTGTTCTTCATAGAACTGGTCAACATTGACCTTTTTGGCATCAGTGGTTGGAGCATAGACTTTGTATTACTGTGATGCTGAATGATTTGGCTTGGATTAGAACAGATATCATTTGGTCATTATTGAGTTTATACTCCAGTACTATTTTCCTCATCCTTTTATTGACTATGAGGGCTACTCCATTTCTTCTAAGAGACTTTTACCCACCATAGCATATGTAGTGATCATCTGAGTTAAATTAACACACTAAGCACTAATGACAGAAATACAAAAAACATGACAGTCCATGACCTCGAGAAGTTTACATTTTTTCCCCATAAAAAGTATTTTATTATTTTCCAGTTACATGTAGAGATAGTTTTCAACATTTGTTTTTATAAGATTTCTAGTTTCAAATTTTTCTCCCTCCCTCTCCTTCCTCCCCCCTTCCCAAGACAGCAAGAATATGATATAGGTTATATATGTACAATCACATTAAACATATTTCTGCATTAGTCATGCTGTGAAAGAAGAATCAGAGCAAATAGGAAAAACCTCAAAAAAGAAAAACAACAACAATGTGGTAAAAATTATTGGAGTTTTAGCTGACTCATTTGGGAGGGGCCATACCTGGCCCACCCTGAAGTTAAGTATGCTACTGAGGTCAGAAGGAAAAACCTCTCCATAGGCAGCTTTTTGAAGGACCTCCTCTTTTGGGGGAGGGAGATTGAATGCTGCCTGAGGAGAGGCTGGAATCGCTCTCTCTCCTCTGTTTTTTCCTGTGATTTGAGAAACTTGTAGATGTCCCAGGTGTGGTGAGTGAACACAAAAACCCTGCATTCCTTTGAATTAGATTAATTGGAAACGATCTGGGGATTGTATAAACTGTGAGATTTAAAATTGGATATTAGATCATAAATCTCCCCTACTTAACCTTTCCCTTAATTTATCTCCCAGACTAGTAAATGGAAGAAGCTTTTGGTTTTCTAGATAGACCTTTTATTGTTATGGTAGTCACAAGGTGATGTTGATTAGAAGGATAAGAAAGTAGAAACACAATACAAATCTTCTTAAGTCTAAGCTTAGTCTATATTCCTTATAAAAATTCACCTAAACCAAAAGGCTACCTTTGGAGAGAGAGAGACCATCTGTGCAGCGCAGTCAGGAGACCAGCAGAGCCGGAAAAAGCCCCACTTCCGTTCTCTCCTCTCTGGAAGTTGAGTGAGTCGCAGGCAGTCTGACGTGCGCAGCAGGCAGACTGTTGGTCTCCTCCCCAAAAGGATGGTCCTTCAAAAACTGGAGTCTTTCAGTTATCCTAACCGACTGTTAAAAAACTTTCATATTTTTTACCACAAGACTTAGGTTAGAGTTAGGCAGATTTATCTGTATTTCTTTTTCCCTATTTCCTTATCTTTGATTTTTTAAATTAATTTTACCTTTGTTGTTTAATTAATTCCCAAGTAATAAAATCTGATCCTTTTGTGGAAAAGAAGCTATAAGGCTCCTTTCTTATTGACCTGGGAGAAATATCTAAAAGGGCAGTTTGGAGGGGAGGGAACTTTGAACCTAGAGGTCCCTCATTATTTCCAGGACCCCAATATTTCGGTGAGTCACCCAATTAACACTCCATATATTAAATTCGGCCCCTACAACAACAAAAACAATAGAAATAGTGTGGTTCAGTTTGCATCTAGATCCCACAGTTCTTTTTTTTCTGGATTTGGAGAGCATTTTCCATCATGAGTCCTTTGGAACTATCTTGGAACATTGTATTGCTGAGAAGAATCAAATCTATCACAATTGATCAGCACATAATGTTGTTGATACTGTGTACAATGTTCTCCTGGTTCTGCTCATCTCACTCAGCATCAGTTCATGTAAGTCCTTCCAGGTTTCCCTGAAATCCTCCTGCTCATTGTTTCTTTCAGCAAAATAATATTCCATTACATTCACATACCACAGCTTGTTTAGCCATTCTCCAATTTATGGGCAACCCCTCAATTTCCAATTCCTTGCCACCACAAAAAGAGCAGCTATAAATATTTTTTTACATGTGGGTCCTTTTCACTTTTTAATGATCTCTTTGGGGAAAAGACCTAATAGTGGTATTTCTGGGTCAAAGGGTATGCATAGCTTTATAGCCCTTTGGGCATAATTCCAAATTGTTCTCCAGAATGGTTGGATCAGTTCACAGCTCCACCAACAATGCATTAGTGTTCCAATTTTTCCACAGCTTCTCCAACATTTATTATTTTCCTTTTTTGTCATATTAGCCAATCTGATAGGTGTCAAGTGGTACCTCAGAGTTGTTTTAATTTGCATTTCTCTAATCAATAGTGATTTAGAGCATTTTTTTTTCACATGGCAACAGATAGCTTTGATTTCTTCATCAGAAAACTTCCTGTTCATATCCTTTGACTATTTCTCAATTTGGAAGAAGTTTACATTCTAATGGAGAAGATAACCCATAAGGGGAATAGTAGCCAAGGAAGAAGGATTTGGTCTGGGAAGTCACAGAGATAATGAGTAGAATAATAGAGTAATTAATTTACATATCCTTTTCAGAAATGGTATTTAATTTGATTACTATCTTGAGAATAAGCTGAAGAAAGCTGGGAGATATGAGGGACATGGCAGGAAGATGGCCAGATTATACATAGTTGGTCTGGGGGCATCTGTATATGAATGAATAAATGAAAAAAAATATTAAGGACTTGTTATGTACAAAATCCTGTTAAATACTGGAGATGCAAATTGAAATGTAAGGCCTACTCTCAGGGTTTTGAGTAATCTCCATTGAAGTCTGAGGGGAGATGTTGGACAAGATGGTTTGACTTGCCTGGCACATGCTGCCTCTTGTCTCTCTTTCTCAGAGTACCTACATGGTAAACTCACAAGTTAGGAGGGTGGGGCCCCAAGAGTACAGGTCATAGGGGAAGGAGAAGGGAGTATTTACAGCATGGCAGGAAGATGGTCTACTAGAGTCTCTTCTTCCCCAGGCTAAACATCTTTCAACCAGGCCTCTTATGACCTAAACTCAAGGGCCTTTACCATCCTGGTTGTTCTCTTCTCATAGCTTACCAATATCTTTCATAAATAATGGGGCCCAGAATTAAACATAGAACTTCAGATGTGATGCTATAGGCTAGGCCATAGTAAAGCTGGGTCTCATCATCTCCTTCCTGGAAGTTATACCTCTTTTAATGCAGTCCTAGATAATACTGGCGTTTTTGGTGGGGAGGGGTTGTTGAACTTGGAGTCCATGAAAACTCCCAGCTCTTTTTCAGATTACCTGCTGTCTAACTATGCCTCCCCATCCTATACTAATAAAGTTTATTTTTAAAATGCATGCATATAAATTGTCATGTCGCCATGTTTGATTTCATATTATTCAGTCTGGCCCAATCCTTCAGCCTATTAAGATATTTTTGGATCCTGGTTCTGTCATCCAGCGTGTTAGCTATTCCTCTCAGCTTTTTGTCATCTGCAAATTTGATGACCATGTCCAAGCCTTTCTTTATTCAGGAAAAATGAAAAAAATGTTGAACATCTCAGGGCCAAATTTGGTCACTCCAATAGATATCTCATGCCAAATTGACATGAAACTATTAACAGCTATTCTTTGAGTAGAGCTAGTCAACCAGTTCTGTTGTTTATTCAGTTGTTTTTCAGTCAGGTCTGATACTTTGTGATTGCATTTGGGGTTTTCTTGGCAAAAATACTGGAGTGGGTTGCCATTTCTTTCTCCATTTCATTTTACAGATGAGGAACAGAGGCAAACAGGGTTAAGGGACTTGCAAAGATTAAGTGTCTTTCTGACTCCAGGCCTTGCACTTTATTCACTGCACCATCTAACTACCCAGAAGTTCATTAACCATCACTTTCGTGACTTATTCTAGAATCCTTTCATGAATTGAAATTAATTCCTATAGGGTTTTTTTTTTTTCAGTTTTTTGAGGATATGTTTTGTTTTAAAATTACAAACATTTAAAGATTATTCCCACTTTGTATGAACTCTCTCGTAACAAAATAAAACAGTTTAGAAAAACATACAGTGACTTCATCTGAAAGATCATGCAATGTTGTATATCTAAAGCCTTTCTCCAACTCTATTTTTTATTAAAATAACAAAATCCACTCTCCACCCCACTGGGAAAAAAGAAGAGAAAAAAACCAGGCTTATTTTGGGGGTAACAAATATGCATAGTCATGTAAAACACATTTCCTTAAGGGCCATACACAAAAAATATATGTCTCATTCTCTACCCTTTTTAAGGTAGAGTCTCATGTAAAGTCAACTTTTAACACTCATTAATGTTTTTTTTTGAGTTCCAAATTTTTTCCTTCCTTCCCTCACCTCCCCTGCTTCCTGAGATGGTAAGCAATTTTATATAGGTCATGTGTGTACAATTATGTAAAATATATTTCCATATTAGTCATATTGTGAAAGAACAAACCAAAAGAAAAAAAACTATGAAAAAATAAAGTGAAAATATTATGCTTTGATCAGCATTCAGACTCCATTAGTTCTTTCACTGGATGTGAGCAGTATTTTCCATCATGAATCCTTTGGAATTGTCTTGGATCATTGTATTGCTGAAAATAGCCAGTCATTCACAGTTCTTTATCATGCAATATTGTTGTTCCTATATATAATGTTTTCCTGGCTCTGCTCATTTCACTCAGCATCAGTTCATATAAGTCTTTCCAGGTTTTTCTGAAATCTGCCCGCTTGTCATTTCTTATAGCACAATAGTATTCCATTACATTCATATACCACACAACTTGTTCAGCCATTCCCCAATTGATGGGCATTCCCTCGATGTCCAATTCTTTGCTGCCACAAAAAGAGCTGCTACAAATATTTTTGTACATGTTGGTTCTTTTCCCTTTTTTATGACCTTTTTGGGATATAGACCTAGCAGTGGTATTGCTGGATCCAAAGGTATGCACAGTTTGATTGTCCTTTGGGCATAGTTCCAAATTCCAGCCTTTGACACTATTGATCATGTTCTCCAAATTGAGACTCTCTTCTCTCTAGGTTTTCAAGACACAACTCTTTCCTGGTTCTCATCCCACCTCCCTGACGACTCCTTGTCTTTCTCCTTTGCTGGCTCCTCCTCCACATCACATCCTCTAACCATAAGTGTTCCCAGATTTATGCCCTGGGTCCCCTTCTCATCTTCCTCTATACTACTTTATCTGGTGATTTCATCAGCTCCCAAGTATTAAATTACCATCTCTAAGTTAGTGATTCTCAAATCTACTTTTCTTCCCCCAAACTTTCTGCTGACCTCCAGTCTCTCATTTCCAACAGACTTTCAGACATCTTGAACTGAATTCCCAGTAGACACTTTAAATATGTCCTAAACTGAACTCCTTGTCTTTCATTCTAAATCCTCCCCTCTTCACCTTCTACCTTTCTTTTAGAGGACAGCACCATCCTCCTAGGAGTAATCCTGGATTCCTCCCTCTCCCACCCCTGCTTCTGTGTCTAATCTGTTCCGCAGACATAGTGATTTCACCTTTGCAACAACTCCTGAATATGTTCGCTTTTCTCCTCTGACATTACCACCACCCTCGTGCAAGCCCTTATCACCTCATGCCTGGATTATTGCACTAGCCTACTCGTGTTTCTGCCTGCCTCAAGTCTCTCCCCACTCCATTCCATATGCCATTCAGACACTGAGGTGATTTTTCCTAAAACCCAGCTTTGATCATGACACCCTTCCTGATCAATAAACTCCACCGACTTCCTATTGCCTCCAGAATAAAATACAAAATGTTTTGTTTGGCATTCAAAACCCTTCACAACCTAGCCCCCTTCTACCCCTCCAGTTTTCTTATACCTTAATTCCTCAGGGAAGCTAGGTAGTGCAGTGGATAAAACACTGGTCCTGGAGTCAGGAGGACTTGAGTTTAAATCTCATCTCAGACTGTGACCCTGGGCAAGTGTGTGTGTGCACACACACATATATACATATATGTATAAATACACACAATGTAATATATAATGTCCATGTTCAAAGAGAATATATAGTATATATTTCTATATAAGTATATATCATATATATGATATATACTTCTCTCTCATTATCATCACCATTGTCATCTACTTAATACCTAATATGAATGCACTCTTTGATCCCGTGACCCTGGCCTCTTGGCTGTTACAAGAACAAGACATTCCATTTCTTAGCTCCAGACATTTTCTTTTGCTGTTTCCCATACATGCAATGTGCTCTTTCCTCCTCTCCAACTACTGATCTCCCTCTCCCTGGCTTCCTTTAAATCCTAACTAAAATCCCACCTTCTCCAGAAAACTTTCTCCAATGGTTCTTAATTCCAGTGCTTTCCCTTTTTAAATTATTTCCTACTTATCCTAAAAATAGCTTGCTTTGTATTTATTTGTTTGTATGTTGCCATTCCCCCCTTCTCTCCCCCCCGCACTTAGACTGTAAGTTTCTAGAGGGCAGAGACTACTTTTTTGGCTCTTTTTGTATCCCCAGGGTTTAGCATATTGCCTGGCACATAGACTCTTTTTTTTTTTTTTTTTAGTGAGGCAATTGGGGTTAAGTGACTTGACTTGCCCAGGGTCACACAGCTAGTAAGTATTAAGTGTCTGAGGCCGGATTTGAACTCAGGTACTTCTGACTCCAGGGCTGGTGCTCTATCTACTATGCCATCTAGCTGCCCTGACATAGGCTCTTAATAGATGTTTATTGAATTTGTTAAACTAAATTGAACTTTCTCAGTTGCCTCTGATGTCAAGGCTTGAGGGTGGAGCAAAAATTCCTCCTCTCTATAGAGGGCTCTGAACTTTCAGAACTTTCCAGGTAACTCTCCATTTTCCATCAGCAGCTATGCTTAGTTTTGACTCCATCAGACATCATAGTCCTCCCTGTTCTCCCCCCACTCCCACCCCCAATTCCTGCTTTTCAGCTTCCTATTTAGTCTCCCTCCATTAGACTGTAAGCTTCCTGAGAGCAGTAACTAGTCTTTTTCTCTTATTTGTATTCCTGGCACGTAGCCCAGTGCCGGACACATAGTAAGTATATGATAAATGATTATTGAATGGAATTGAAATTCACCTGATTTGTATTAGGAACAGGAAATTCCTCTTTCTTAACTTTTGGCATTTGTTGTATACATATATAATGTGACATTTTTCAAGGTCATGGGTTTCTCCTTTCCTAACTTCTCCTTTCCTAACTTTTAACTCCTATGAACTTTTGGGTGTCTTGCCCGATAGTCTTCCCTGAACTGAAGCTACTGTACCTTGATGGCTGTATGCATGCATGCACATATGTGTGTACATATGTGCCAGCAATACAAACACCCACCCACACATGTACACATAGGCACGCACAATATAACACATATATGCATATATATATGTATATATGTGTGTGTGTATCTATCTATCTATAGGCAATTGTCCCCCTTTTCCATCATTTTAAGTTAAAATAATTTTGATTTGATTTGCAAGTTACCCAGAAAATATATTCTTAACCACTTTTTATTAGATATTCTCTATCTCTGGACCCAGAGTCTGTTAGCCCTATATTTTAAGTTTAGTGGACCCATTCTCAATCATTACCTGCTTAGACAACTGTTTTCTGGGTGGGGGACTGTCCACCTGGTTCAGGAGGGCTAGCTCACCTAAGGAATTGGTGAATCTTGTAAAATAAAAAGATTTATTAGGAGAGAGGAATATATGACTGGGAGACAGAGTCATGATGGAGACTGCTTCTCTGAGTAAGAAAAGAGTTGATCTTTTTATATGTTTACACAAAGAAAGATACCTGCCAACTAAGGAGATTACAAAATAACTGGAATGGGGATTGCAAAACAACTGGGAGGCGGGGTCTGGAGTTTGGCTATCAGTAAGATATGCAGCACTCATCCTGCTGCATACAAGGGGCCCATATCTCAAACTATGGAGCTCACATAACTTCTTTTGTTCCTTGCAGACCTTGGTATGCTTAACAGTGTTTACAACATACCAGGGTGTTACTGCATTCTTGAAGTGGGAGGCAGAGCTGTTTTCACTTCTGAATTCTTTGGTTTCAATGTCCAAGGTTTAAGGATTTCCTAGGAGTTGTGGTCTCTTCAGTTTCTTGGCGTCCCATGTCCCACTACACCCACTACATGTTCACTTTCCAAATCAGTTTTTCTCTTCTGTATCCCTTCTCTTTAATAGTATAATCAGGGAGGGAGGGGGGAAATAAAACAACAACAAAAACAAACTGTGCCTCCTTGGTCTTCAGTTTCTTGCCAAAGGCTTGATAATCCTCAGTGGTGCCTTTTCTAGCATTTTTTGTACCTACATGAATCACCAAAAAGTGGGTAGTAGTCATCCATTTTGATAAGTTTGGGAGGTTCTCCGTTTTGTCTCAGAGACATGCTCTAGGATGACAATAGAACTCTCTCTTGTTAATAGGTCGACAAATCTGTGCCTTGATACCCCTGAGCAGGGAATGAACAACTTTCCTTCTATTCTCCCTATGATCCTTGTGAAAATGGTACCTTGATTGGCTTGAGCCTGGTCCCTCCCCCCCAATTATTTAGGTAACCAGAACAACCTCACCAACAATCCTTTGCCCTTTGCTTGATGTAGAGTAAACCCGTGCAGGGAATCAGTAACTCCAAAGCCAAAGACTTATCTGACTGCAGGATATGTGACTATGGATATAGATCTTACCTTTAGCTATTTCCCAACTTTGGAATAACCCTTTTCTCTTTCTGAAGGGATCTCATCAAGACTTTGAACTTAAGTACCTATCAACAAGCTTGTGATTTGTGTATCAAAGACCACATCCTCTACCCCTGTAATTCCTCATACAAACCCCTGCCCTTCCAGAGTGGATCTTTCTAAGCCCACCTTTCCTCCAAATTCCTTACCTGCCTTTGTTTAAATTGTATATAAACCCTTGTAATCTATTGCATGATGTCCTATATTCCCTAATAGACTGAATAGCACCCATGATCATGCTAGATTTTCTTTCCTGCTTCATAAAACCTTTCTTTTCATTTTTACAGGCATTGTCTTTATCTGGTTTCCTTCCCTTTTAGGAAGAAAGGGATTTAAATCTCATGAACTGGCTTTATTGTTCTCCCATCTTCCCTTTTGAGGAAAGAGAGATCTAAGTTCCATCAAGAGAGAGTTTGCCTTGTTTTACACCCTTAATGGTGGATTATCTACCTGATAGTTTCACACACTCTCTCATTCATAACAGCTTCTTTCCCAGAGCATCCACTTCAGAAAAGGTCTCATATCTTTTTTTTTTTTTTTAGTTCCAAGAGTACATATTGTAGTCTTCCTTCTCTCCTTCCTCTAAGCAATGTTCTACTTTCCAAACTCCTAGCAAGGGTTACATTGGTTGCTTGAGATGCGGATCTGGAGATCTGTCTTGGTGGAGAAAGTTCCTGTGCTGGGACTTCCCCACATGGCTGAAATCGTGTTGAAGAATAAATGTGAGCTATTATTACTGTACTCAGCCTTTTGAAGCTCCAGCTGGCCATAGCTCCTTCCTCCTCTGGCTCATCCCCAAGCTGCTTCCCTGAATCATAGCCTGGCTGATTGATCACTTGTATGAAGCAAGACCTCAAAATATGGGATTGGGGACTGTCACCCTGTCTAGGGAAGGTTTTATCTTGTACTATAAATGAATCCTAAGCAAAGAGCAAAAGATCCAAATTAGCCGTACACCTTCCTCATTTTCCCATACTTGAACTAGAGGGAGCCCTAGGCCACAAGTCCAAAGCCTTTGATGAACCCAAACCAGAATTAAATTGGGAAGATGAGGGTGGAGGAGATTTAAGGAATTCATTGAATATGCTTATCTCCACGGGAGAGTTCACCATTTTGAAGTGAAAGGAAAAAAGCAAGGAGCAAGAAAAAAACTAATGTTCCCCATAGGAATTTTGCCCTAAAACAGTACTAACAGAAGTGGTTTTAAGTGATAGCAGTGGTCCTATTTTATGCATTAGAGAAGCTCACAGCTTAAAGGTATTCCAAGGTGAGCCTTTTTGTACAGTAAAGAATCTCTTTGTAAATTAATCTGTCACCTTCCTGATTTTAACCCTTTGATAAATTTGGATTTTTGCACATTGACTTATCTTAAGTTAAGATTCAAGAGAAAAGCAATGTGCTATGCTCACATTATCACAAACTCTTGTTGCAAAGAGAAGAGCAGGGGGCAAATGTAGGAGTTACTTTTGCCAAAAGACATTAAAAAGCTAAAAGGCTTTTACAGTCAAATTGAAGAAAAGGGCACTAGAGAGAAAACAGTCTGGTAATAAATAAGCAGAAGCATGGAATTAATTATAACAACAGTCACTGGATGACAACAAGCTCACAAAAATAATAAGAAAAATTGAGAGAATTAGCTTCAATGAGGAAATTGTGGAGGCTTTGTTAGAAATAGCTGTGGTGTCAAATCTGGCTTCAGACCCTTGACACTAGCTGTGTGACCCTGGGCAAGTCACTTAACCCTCACTACCCTGCAAAAAAAGAAAGAAAGAAAGAAAGAAAGAAAGAAAGAAAGAAAGAAAGAAAGAAAGAAAGAAAGAAAGAAAGAAAGAAAGAAAGAAAGAAAGAAAGAGCTGTGGTAGTGACAAAATATCAGGTGAGGGAAATATTTAAAAATTAAGGTGGTAACTGAATACAACAATGTGAAATCATTGACCATGTCATAGGCTCTAAAAGGTTTGTCATTCAAGACCCTCCATTTTCCCAACTTTATCTCCCCATCCACACACACACACACACACACACACACACACACACCAACCTTCAAGGAAACAGGACAACTCCATGTCCCCCTGAGACATACCCTAACTCACTTTCTTATGCAAGTAGTTAGCAGAATCCCAGATATGTATCTGACAAATGACCAACTGTCCTTTGTTTGAAGGCTTCCATTGTGGGAGAACCCATGATCTCTGAAAATAGTCCATTATGCTTTTGTGTAGTTCTGTTTCTAATGGTTAGGAAAAATTTCCTCATATTAAGCCAAAACCTGCCTCTCTGCAAGTTCTACCCATTCTACTCTTCTATATGATAGATCTTCAAAGACTAGAAAACAGCTATCATGTCTTCCCTTTTCCAGTTTTTTTCCAACTCATCATTTGACATGATCTCAATGTCCTTCTCTATACTGGTCACCATCTTTTGCATATTCTCCATTTTATCAATGTCCTTAAAATGTGGCACCCAGAACTAAACAAAACACTCTGATTATCATCTAGTCAGATTATAGCAGGACTCTTACCTGGATACCATGTCTTTTGTTAAGTGTGTAATTTCAAATTCTAAATGTGGGTTCTAATCTGTCCCCCCAATTTGGGGGGAAACTGACTAAAATCACTGATAAACGAATTCAGGTTTTTAAAGAATTTATTGAAAGATAGTAAGAGAAAGAGAAAGATTGAGAACAGATTTCCTATAACCTGGCAATCCTAGCTTTCCTAAACTCCCCTGTGAAGTCCTGCCTCCACACAGATCTCTCCAGCCAAAAGAGACCGAGTTCTCTGCACAGCCTCCACTTCCTCCTTCCTGTTCCCTTCCCAGAAATGGGAGGTTCTTCAAGCTGATTGGTTGACTGGGCCGGAAGGTGGTCAAAGTTCAAAGTTGTTAGCTTCTAAGAACAATTACTTTCTTAAGTGCCCTTAAGTACCAACCAGATGTGCCTACAATCTAGTAAGCTGTCAACAGTCAGTTGCCTTATCTAATTCAAGCAGTTTAAACCTCCAGGTGGGTCCCTGAGTATCTGCTAAATCCATTATCTTAACACATAAGACAACCTCAGATCACATTGGTTTTGTGTGTGTGTGTGTATGTGTGTTGTTTTTGCTGGCATATCACAATGTGTGCTTTGCAATCAACTAAACTCTCAGACCTCTTTATTTTTTGAGATATACTGCTGACTAGCTGCATACCCTCCATCTTGAACTTGTGAAATTGATCCTTTTGAAGCCAAGTATAAGACTTTGCATCTATAATCCAATATTACACTGGCTCTATAACTTTTTTTCTATATGAGTATGCAAACTACTGATGCCAATTATAATCCATCCATGCCCACCTCTCCCAAGTTATTCTTGTCAATGTATTTCTATAGAGTCATCACTGGGAATCCACTCAATATGCTGGGAGCCTTTAGAGCATTCTCTTTATATTGCATGGATACAAGTGAAGCATGTGGGCTTTTAGTAGTTTGCCCCTCCCATCCAACACAATTCTGAAGGACTTATGATGAAAAATGCTACCTATCTCCAAAGAAAGAACTGATGGAATTTGAAAGCAAATCAAAGCATACTTTTCCTTTATTTTTCTCTTTTTAAATCTGTGTTTTTCTTTTACAATATACCTAACATGGAAATGTGTTTTGTATGACTATATATGTATAACCTATAACAAACTGCTTACCTTCTCAATGTGGGGAGGAGGGAAGGGAGAGAATTTGGAACTCAAACAACTTTAAAAAACAAATGTTAAAAATAGTTTTTCCATGTAATTGGGGAAAATAAAATATTAAAATTAAAAAAATTAATAAACAGTTTTATTTATAGTTTTGGTTCCAATTTTTATCCCTCTTTCCCTCCCTACCCTCCCCCTTCCCTGAACCAGTAAGCAATCAGATATAGGTTATACCTGTATAATTATGTAAAGCATTGCCATATTAATCATTTTGTATAAGGAAACTTGAATAAAAGAAAAAAAATGAAAGAAAGTGAAAAATATCATGCTTCAGTCTGTGTTCTATCAATATCAGTTCCTTCTTTGGAGGTGGATAATATGTTTCAACAGTAGTCCTTTGGGATTGTCTTGAATCATTGTATTGTTGAGAATAGTTAAGTCATTCACAGTTCTTTATCAAACAATATTGCTGTCTCTATGCACAACATTCTCTTGGTTCTGCTCACTTCACTATCCATCAGTTCATACAAGTCTTTCCAGGCCTTTCTGAAATCATCCTGCTTGTCATTTTTTTCTTTCTTCTTCTTTTTATTTATTTATTTATTTTTTTTGTAAGGCAATTGGGATTAAGTGACTTGCCCATGGTCACACAGCTAGTAAGTGTCAAGTGTCTGAGGCCTGATTTGAACTCAGATACTCCTGAATCCAGGGCTGGTGCTTTATCCACTGTGCCACCTAGCTGCCCCATGTCATTTCTTAGAGCACAATAATATTCCATCATCATCATATATCACAGCTTGCTTAGCCATTCCCTAATCGATGGGCATTCCTTTTATTTCCAAGAATTAGCCACCACAAAAAGAGCTGCTATAAATATTTTTGCACAAATAGGTCTTTTTTCTTTTTGGGGATGTCTTCTGGATATAAACCTAAAATGTTAAATTTTTAAAAAAGATTTGCCCCTCCCTATCATTTCACAACAGACCCATCTTTTTTCTGGTCACCCATTTCTTTTATAGCATCCTTTATAACACTTTATCCACATGAATGCTCATCCATAACGTGTTGCAGCCGCAACCATAATATGCGTCTCCATCTTCCTTGGGAGTCATCAAATGATATAAAATATGCATACTCAGCTATTTTGACAATAAAATAGACCAGCAATTAAAAAAAAACTGTACAATTTTCCAAAGTCAATGCAGCCTACTCTTTTCTTCCTATTGAATTCTGGGCCCAGCTTCACTTTAGTGCCTTGTCTTGACCTGAAGATGATTGGTTTTTCAAAGACTCTGCCAGTGGACAATAAGTTTTGGCCAGTTCTATCCTGCTGGAAAGGCTTTGTGTATAGTCCTGGCAAGAAACTATACCTGCCTTCTGAGGACGAGAGTAGCTAAGTATGGAAAACTGGCTAATGGATGATAAATTCTTTGGCCATGGCAATCTATGAAACAAAGACTTCATTTAAATTTATTGTTATTAAATTTTATCTTGTAGAAGAGATAGATCAGGGTAGTCCCTGATTAAATTAGGGAGTTTTCCTAAACATTGTAGTAACAGAGGCCAAATGGGGTTTTGTAAACAACTTGATAACACAATAGGGCATTGGTCATTGGATGAAAGCACCTGATGGGACACTAAGAGATTCTACTGATTGACTGGCTGATCATTAGATTATGAAATGAAGTCCTCTTAGAACTTTCAGAAAGAAGCAGTAGTCAGCTTGTGCTATAAGCTCAAAAGTCACCTCTAGAGGAAGTACTGAGATACTGAGGAAGCTCTAAGTGCTTGACAACTCACTCGTACTTTTTAATGGTATTTTGTGACAGAAGCACATGGCCATTGGAGACACGTGATCACATGTATCGAGAGAGGAGAATTCAAGGACTTTGACTACTGAATGTCAACCTTCTCTGTAGAGAGAATCAAGAAATGAGAGAGAGCTTGATACCTGGACCTGAAATCGGGAGCTAGGGATACTTACTGCTGGTCCTATAACAAGAGTTTTGTTTCTTTCTTAAAGAGGGTAGCAGTACCCAGCAAAGGACTTCATCTGATCCATAAGCTGGCAGCAACAGAGACAATAGCTAGATGATGCAGTGGATTGAACATCAGGTTTGGACTCAGGAAGATCTGAGTTCAAATCCAACTTCAGATACTTACTAGCTATGTGACCCTTGGGAAGTCGATTAAGCTGGTTTGCATCAATTTCCTCATCTGTAAAAAAGGGATAATAATAGAACCTACTTTGTAGTGTTGTAGTTGAGGATCAAATGAGATAATAATTGTAAAGTGCTTATAACCGTGCTTGGCACACAGCAAGCACTCTGTAAATGTTAGCTATCATCACCATTATCTCACTCTTATTGTTACATCCAAATAGTGAGGAATTCTCTGCAGAGAGCAATGTGCCCAGCAGAGGGCAGGCTTAATGATCTCAGCAAAACAACACACCCAACTTAGATATTTCTCCCAACAAGGAACTGTTTGGGCACACTATGAGAGGCATGCAGGGTCATGTAGCTTCAAAAGCATAAGTTGTCCTTCCACATGTGTTCTTATCTGATGCAATTTCTGTACTTGTATCACTCTCTCCATATTTTTTTTTTTTTAGTGAGGCAGTTGGGGTTAAGTGACTTGCCCAGAGTCACACAGGTAGTAAGTGTTAAGTGTCTGAGGTTGGATTTGAACTCAGGTACTCCTGACTCCAGGGCTGGTGCTCTATCCACTGTGCCACCTAGCTGCCCCATCACTCTCTCCCTTATTGATGGTATGCATATTTGTGGGAGAACACTCCCTGAATGTACATAAAGGATGCTCTACTGCAAACATGATTGTGCCACTTCATGAAATACTATTGCAATGAAATAATTATATCTTCTGGCTTACTATAAAGAGGGAAACATCTGGTTGGGGCTTATAAGTTATAGTTTAGGAGTGTGGAACCACAGAGTACTTTGAACCTAGGGTAGCCCTACTCCAGAAGGTCCTGTTCTACATGCCATCTATCCCTTTGTTTTAGTCATGGATATTAAATAGCACAGGGCCAACCACAGATGCATGGACAGACCACTGGAAAATTCTTCCAATATGACATGGATCCATTAATGTTTACTCTTTCAGTCTGGATATTCAGCCACTTCTGAATCCATTTAATTTTATGGTCATCAATACTTTAGCTCTCCATCTTTTCCACAAGGATGACATAAGATTATTTACCAAACCATTTCTAAAATCTAGGTAAATAGTATGTAGGGCTCCCCTTGAACTACAAGTTAAATAACTGTTAAAAAAAAAGAAAAGAAAAAGAAAAATGGAGATAAGATTAGTCTGGCATGATCTGTTCTTAATGAAGTCTTGCCAGCTCTTGGTGATCACCGATTTATTTTTTTTCCTTTTTCCTTTCTTTCTTTCTATTGTGGGGAAATGAGGGTTAAGTGACTTGCCCAAGGTCACACAGCTAGTAAGTGTCAAGTGTCTGAGGTCATATTTGAACTCAGGTCCTCCTGAATCCAGGGCTGATACTTTATCTACTGCACCACCTAGCTGCCCTGATGACTGATTCCTTTGAGAGGTGTTCACTATCTCTTTAATATGCTCTAGATTTTTCCCAGGAATTGAAATCAAGCTCACTGGTCTATAGTTTGCAGACTCTTTTCTCTCTTCTTCTTTGGAAATTGGGACCATTTGCCTTTTTCATGTTGTTGTTTCTCCCTACAAAGCCTTCTCCTATGTCCTCTTCACCTTTGGAGTTCTTGTTGTTGTTCAGTCATGCCAAATCTTTGGGATTCCATATGGGGTTTTCTTGGAGAAGATATGGAAGTGATTTTCCATTTCTTCCTCCAGTGGATTCAGAAAATAGAGGTTAAGTGACTTGCCCAGGACCACACAGCTAGTAAGCATCCAAGACCAGATTTAAACTCAGGTCTTCCTGACTCCAAACCCAGTTCTCTATCCACTAGGCCACCTAGCTGCCTACCTCCTACCTGCGGTCTTCCCAGATTCTCTCCAATTAGAAATCAGTTTTTTTCTCCCTTGTGCCCCCCATAGCAATTTGGTTTTCACCTACCTAACATACTTATCATGCATTATTGTGTATCAGATAATAATAACATTTAGCCCTGGAAGGGATATCTAAAGATCATTTAGTCCAACCCCCTCATTTTACTGAGGAAAAAACTAGGACACAGGATAACTTGTGTATGTGTCATCTCCATGCCAGAATGGAAACTTTGTGAGGGCAAGGAGAGTGTCTAAAATAATGTAGGGCATGTCCTTGCCTACATGGAATATATGTGTGTATACAATACATATACTATTGTATAATACATGTGTGTATATGTATACATGCATGCATATATGTGTATGTATATATACATATATGTAGCAGTGAAAATACATGCATTATGGGGGATGAATGAGAACATGATAACTAAGGAACCATTATATTGTAAACGTTATAGTTAGGATGCTTCTTCTTCTTCTTCTTGAGCAATGAGGGTTAAATGACTTGCCCAAGGTCACACAACTAGTAAGTGACAAGTGTCTGAGGCTGGATTTGAACTTAGGTCTTCCTGAATCCAGGGCCAATGCTTTATTCACTGCACCACCTAGCTGCCCCTAAGATGCTGTTCAGTAGACAAAAAGGCACAGTTACAAGCACTGCATCCAGGCTGCTAATTAATCATATGATCTGACCCAACTCCAGAATGTAGTAACCAGAGATGGATGAAGGGCTAGTAGAACCTACCCTTATTTCTGACCATATGCTCCTCATTACAAGCGAATGAACTTATCTAGTCTAACTTGACACACTAATCTAGTTTACCATATTCCCAACTCGATGCTCTAATTTATCTGCTATTTACCTAATCTGGTTCCTTATCCTATTTACCATTTCTCTCTCTAACCTGTTTTTTATTTCCCTAATTTGATTCACTAACTCAGAGGTGTCAAATACACAGGCCTGAAGGACATTGCAGCCTGCAATACTGCTAAGATCTGAACTAGATTAAAATGTAACTGGGAAATATTTAATAAAATAAATAAAAATACAATAGAACATAGATAATTATAATGTGTGGTTTTCTAAGTCAATATATATGTCTTCCAGGGATCCTTAACTAAGGTTTAGTGGCTCCCTGTCCTATTTGAGTTTGATACCACTGCTCTAGCCTAATTAACATCTCTCTAAGTCCCTAATCTATTAACAACTCTCCTTAAAAATAAGTCAGATCATTGGAAATCAAAGGAATGCCCATCAGTTAGGGAATGGCTAAACAAGCTGTGGTATATGATGATGATGGAATATTATTGTGCTATAAAAAATGACAAGCAGGAGGATTTCATAAAGGCCTGGGAAGACTTATGTGAACTGACACATAGCAAAGTGAGCAGAACCAGGAGAATGTTGTGCATAGTGACAGCAATATTGTTCTTTGAAGAACTGTGAATGACTTAACTATTCTCAGCAGTACAATGATCCAGGAGAATCCCCAAGGACTAATGATGAAGCATACTATCCACCTCCAAAGAAAGAGCTGATATTGATTGAATACAGACTGAAGCATGCTATTTTTCACTTTAATTCTTTCATTTTTTCTTTTATTCAAGTTTTCTTATACAAAATGACTAATATGGAAATGTTTTACATAATTACACTCATATAACCTATATCCAAGGAATAGAATTTAGAACTCAAAACTTTAAATAAAAATGTTTATTATTATTATTATTATTTTAGTGAGGCAATTGGGGTTAAGTGACTTGCCCAGAGTCACACAGCTAGTAAGTGTTAAGTGTCTGAGAGCGGATTTGAACTCAGGTACTCCTGACTCCAGGGCCAGTGTTCTATCCACTGCGCCACCTAGCTGCCCCCTATTATTATTTTTTAAAAGCCTGATCTTTAGATCATGACCTGGCCAAGTTCTGACAACCTGGCCATCAGTTCCCACCACAACAGAAAGGCTGACCTTGCCTTTGTTTCAAGGTCTTCGTCTATCATACTTAACCTTCCTTCTGCTCTTCTGACAGCTTGCCTGGCTTTGACTCAATGCTTGGGCTTTGCCTACTCTCTTCCACCTAATTGCTTATCTGGTATTAGGAAGGAAGGAAACAAACATTTATCTAGCACTTACCATGTGCCAAACACTGTGCTAAGGGCTTTACAAATATTATCTCATTTGATCCTCACGATAACCTTGGGAGGTAGGGGCTATTATTATCCCCATTTTATAGTTGAAGAAACTGAGGTAGACAGAGGTTAAGTGATTTGCCTGAGTCATACAACCAGTAGATGTCTGAGGCTGTATTTGAACTCAAGTCTTCCTGACTCCAGGTACAGAGCTCTATCTACCAGCATCACTTAGTTGCCTAGCATTAGTGGATGCTTTCCACTGACCTTTGGCTTCTGTGTAATTTGGTGGCCCATACATCTTCCTGGGTCTCAGTATGTACTGAGATGGGGTGACTATCAGAAGTTTCCCTCCTCATTTCTAACTGTAGTCTTTACACTTGGTTCTCCTGGTTCTAGCTCATAGCTCAGTTGCTATAATCTGCTGCCGCCCACAGCCCTAGCATGATAGTCCCTCATTTTGAGCAAAAGGGTCATGCCATCCATTGTAAATAGCAGCAAATCCTGTTTCAGCCCACAATAGCTGTTCTCTATAGGACAACTGATTCTGAGCTCTTGAAGACTTGCTCTTTACCTTTTCCTTTGTGCCTCTTACAAAGTACAGTATGGGGGTAAGGGGAGGGGACTTTTTCCTCCCTCCTTCCCCTCCTCCCCATGGGCAATGGTGTCTTGTAGCAGAAGCATATGGTTGTAGAAAATGGGTTTGAATGGAAGATAACTCAAGGATATTGGTTCCTGAACTTAAATTTATATGCATAGAAGGGCAGATTTAAAATTCCTTGGATAGAATGACTCTGGAATCTAGCCTTTTTCAGAAGAAGGAGATTTCTAGGGCAGCACCAATTTCTTTTTTGTTTGTTTGTTTTGGTTTTTTTGGAGGGGCAATGAGGGTTAAGTGACTTGCCCAGGGTCATACAGCTAGTAGCTGTCAAGTGTCTAAGGCTGGATTTGAACTCAGGTACTCCTGAATCCAAGGCCAGTGCTTTATCCACTGCACCACCTAGCTGCCCCTGCAGCACCAATTTCAAGAGTTGCATCATGGGTAAATTCAAACCCAAGAGTTGCTGATTTTGAGAATTTTAGGTGTCAGAGCTTCTAGAGAGTAAAGATTTCCTGATGCATCCTGCTCTTTAGAGAAGGAAGAAGACAGTCAATACGGCACCTCTGCAGTGTTGTGCTTAGAGTGCAAATCTATTGAGGATCTCAGGTGAGCCAGAAGCTGGAGACCATGGCAACTACAACTGAACAGTGTCCAGCAGTGACCAGCAGAAGAGCATCCAGTAAGGATATTGTTCCCAGCAGAGAGGTTTGGGGAGCTCAGTGGAGTGATATGGCCCAACAAGGCAGCATGAGGACATTTCCAGAAGAAAGCATGGATCCTGAAGCATCATAGGTATACATTGTTCCATCCACACTGCAATCTCTGTATTTACTTCCTCTTCTCATAGATGGTGTGCACATTTCCAAGATCTGTAGGTTTATGAAGCTATAGTTTTAGGAGAGCAAACCAGTAGAGCCCCTTGAACTTAGAACAGTCATCCTCTGGGGAACCCAGACTGTGAGTGTGACTTGAGAGGGTGGCCCCGAGGGGTCCTGATGCAGATCACAGGCATACCACACATTATTAGATGGTCTTCATGCTAGGTGGCGCCAGAGTGCAGAGAGTGCTGGGCCTGGAATCAGGAAGACTCATCTCTCTGAGTTCAGACCTAGCCTCAGACACTTACTAGCTGTGTAACCCTGGGGCAAGTCCCTTAACCCTGTTTGCCTCAGTTTCCTTATCTGTAAAATGAGCTAGAGAAGGAAATGGCAAAGCACACCAGTATCTTTGTCAAGAAAACCACAAAAGTCAGACACAAATGAAATGGCTGAACTTCAGGAATTGCTGTGACTTTAAAAAAAATTACCACCTAGAGGCCAGACAAATGAGATGAAGAGTCTCTTTGACCTTAACTAGGTTGCTCCTCAGATGGCAGATGTGATCTGTACCTGGAGACTTTAGAAATTGCAAATTAATTTTTTTTCTTTTTTTTCTTTTCTTTTTCTTTTTTTTTTTTTTTGCAGGGCAATGAGGGCTAAGTGACTTGCCCAGGGTCACACAGCTAGTAAGTGTCAAATGTCTGAGGCCGGATTTGAACTCAGGTCCTCCTGAATCCAGGGCCGGTGCTTTACCACTGCGCCACCTAGCTGCCCCCACAAATTCATTTTTAACTCATTTTCTTGATGATGATGATGATGATGATGATGATGATGATGATGAACTTTACAAACTTTTTTTGGGGAGGGCGAGGCAATTGGGGTTAAGTGACTTGCCTAGGGTCACACAGCTAGTACGTGTTAAGTGTCTGAGGCCGAATTTGAACTCAAGTCCTCCTGACTCCAGGGCCAGTGCTCTATCCACTGCACCACCTAACTGCCCCGAATTTTACAAACTTTACAAAAGAAATCTCTTCTGCCAGGTTATAGGATCATATTGCCCAGGTAATTTTGTTCCTCCCTGTTCTACACAGGGAGGCTTGTGGTTCAGGAACAGGGTCCATAAACTCTCCTCTTGGGCCATGTGGACAAGTATCTGCCTGCTTCTGTCATGTACTTCTGTAGGAACTCCATACTATTCCTCAACACTCTCCAGATGCTGCTGCCATTTCTTGGTCTGGGAAGGTCTGTTCCTGGTTCCCCAGTCTTTGCCCTATGTCTCAAAAGAAAGGCAGAAGGAAGCCCCCTTCAGTATTCCTGGGAAAACCCATGCTGTGACCCTTAGCCTCTGCCCTCAGGGCACCAAGTAGAGACTTCTGGGGGAAGGGAAGGAAAGAGAGAAGTTCTCTTTTTCACTCTGGAAGAAAGACACAAGGAGAAAGGAAAAAGGGGGAGAAGGTGTGAGATCCCTTGGAGTCTGTTGGCTCTTTTTTATAGACCCACCCAGAAAAGTTACTCCCCTGTCTGTTGTCCCATGAATCCTAGCCAAGCAAATCCTCATAGGAGCAGATTCATTCTTTGGAAGGTGTCAACAGGTATCTCCAAAACGGCTCATTTATCTTGGTGCAGCATCAGTTTCTGATACCAGTTTAATAGTTGGCCTTGTCTTCTTAACAAGGGACCAATAGGCATTTTCATACTCTGTAGAACAGAGGTTCTTAACTATTTTTGTGTCGTGGAGTACCCTTTGGTGGTGTGGTGTGGTGTGGCTATAGACACCTCCTCAGAATAACATTTTTAAATGCCTTTTAATTTTATTATTAATTGGGGGCAGCTAGGTGGCACAGTGGATAGAGCATCAGCCCTGGAGTTGGGAGGACCTGAGTTCAAATCTGGCCTCAGACACTTGACACTTACTAGCTGTGTGACCCTGGGCAAGTCACTTAACCCTCATTGCCCAGCAAAAAAAAAATTATTAATAATTAATTAATTATTAATTAACCAAGTGTGTTTTAAAATGAAAATACAGAGTATTAAAAAGGAAACCAATTATGTTGAGATACAACATAATTGCAACTTCCACCCACTGGTCCAAAATATTTTAAAACAAGAACACAACAATTCATGGACCCCAGGTTAAGAGCCCCTGTTGCAGGGAGAATCCAGACAAATGCTCATTTCAACAATTAGATTGTGTGGCAGTGGGGACAGGCCTTTCCTAACCAACTATCTTAGTGTGTTAATGACTTCAGTGAAGGCATAGATAGAATACTAATCAGTTTCAGATGACATGAACTTGGGAAAGATAGTGTCTATGTTGAATGACAAATTCAAGATCCGAAACGATCTCAGCAAGCTAAAATGTTAGGTCAAACCTAATAAAAAGAAATTTAATAAGATGTGTTAACTTTTGAATTAAAAAAATCAACTATACAAGTACAAAAGCAGAGTGGAATGGCCAGCTAACAATGTGTGTGGGGAAAATCCTAAGGGTCTATTATCCCAGTGTGACATGATAACCCTAAAAAGCTAGTAAGATCTTGGTGTGTTTTACAAAAGCAAAATATCCAGAAATAGAGAGGTGAAATTGTCTTATTGTGCTCTGCCTTGGAGTCTTGGATTCAGTTCAGGATGCCACATTTTTTTTTGGAAGGACATTGTCAAATTGGAGCATATCCATTGAAAGGTAGAAAGGATGCTGAAGGCACTGAAAAATGTCAGAGAAGGATTGGTTGAAGGGACTGAGAATGCTAAGGTTAGAGAAGATCTAGGGGGACATGCTAATAGTGGTAAAATATTTGAAGTTTTGTGACATGGAAGAGAATTAGACTTGGTCTGTTTGACCTTAAAAGCAAAACTGGGAGCAATGGACAGAAGTTGCAAAATACAAGATTTATGGCAGGATAGAAGAAAAAAAAATTCCTAACAATAAGAGCTGTCCATCAAGTAGAAGGAGGCTACTGGATGAGGTAGTGAGTTCCTCATTATTAGAAGTCTTCAAGGGGAGCCTTGATGATCACTTGTTTGGATATGTAATCAGAAATATGTTGAATTTGTTGAACTATGAGTCAAGTCAACAGAATTTAATAAACACCTACTATGTGCACAAGGTCCTTTCCAATTCTGTGATTGTGATTCTATAATACATGCCTCCCTTTGCTTCTTTTGTCGTCTATTCTCTACTTTCCAAAAAGGGATTAGGAAAACAACACAGGAAAAGGATAAGGGCAGACCAGGAGGGAGACAGGTCTCATGACCTATTCCCTAGTGTCAGCAGCTGCTTTTATCTTCTGAAACATTGTGAATTATTAATATTCTCTTCAAAACCCAAATCAATCTGGCATAAACTCACAGATGTATCATAGAATCTCAGAGTTGAAAAAGACCTTAGAGGTCACCTACTCTAATCTATACTCAATGGGGAAAGTCCCTGTATGGCATCCCTTAATAACCTGTGCTAGAACACCTCCAGTGATGGGGAGCTCATTATCACACAAGAGAATCCATTACAGTTTTTGGACAGCTCTGATTGTTAAAATTTCTTCCTTAGTTTAAACTGTTATCTGACTCTCTGTAACTTCCACCCACTGTCCCTACTTCTGCCTCCTGGACCTGAAGAGAATATCTCCTCTCTTCCATATGTCAACTTTCAAATAGTTGAAGATAGCAATAATGTCCATCCCTTTGACTTCTTCCCTTCTCTTCTACCCACCTACTCGCTGTTTTTCTCCAGCCTAAATATATGCAACTCCTTCAACTATTCATAATATGACATCATTTTGAGTCTATTCACCATCTTGGTCACCTTCCTCTAAAGATGCAAATATCCTTTTCAAAATGCAGCACCAAGACTTTTGACTAAGGCAGAACACAAGGAGACTATCACCCCCCTTATTCTGGATATTATATTTTTATTAATTCAGTCTAAAATTGCATTAGGTTTTTTGGCAGTCATGCCATACTGTTGACTCACATTGAGTTTACAGTCAACTAACACCCCCAAGTCTTTTCACATGAACTGCTTTCTAATTACGTCTCCCCCATCCTGCAGTTGTTTTTTTTAAAACATATGTGCAGTACTCAACATTTTCCCCTATCAACTTTCATCTTATTTTATTTGGCTTTTGAGACTTTTGTGGATTCAACTCTGTCATGCCATATATGAGCCATCCTTCCTGCCTTCAGGCATCTGCAAATTTATTTCAATTCAATTTGTCAAACAATTATTAAATATCTCCAATTTGTAAGGCACTGTACAGGAGAGACAATAATGAAAAATCACATAGTCTTTGTCCTCCAAGAGATTACAATCTAGTAGGCTGTAAAGCATGCTATTTATGTTTTCATCCAAATCCTTGGGGAAAAAGTTAAACAGAAAAGTCTACTAAAATGTAATCTCTGTTAAGACAAAGACTGTCCTCTCTAAACTTTGTATTTCTTGTAGGGTGACTATAGTGTTCCACACCTGTTGTACTATACTCACTATCCAGGAGTATGCTGGTAAATGTTTAATAACTGGGTTCTACCAAAGGAAGAAAAAAGTGGTGTATTCACAGGCACTTAATCTGCATTATCAACAATTTATTAAGTCTAGAAATCAACAAAACAGTAATTTGAGCCCTAAATTATAGCCTCAATTTCTGAGGTATAAATGCTTATGCCAAAAATTTAATAGGGCTCCTGAAAACCAATTAGAGCTGGCTCCAGCACACCCTGGAGACAACTCAGGTTGAGATCAATAATAACTGATTGTTATTCATAATTAATTATTATTCATCAATAAGTTGTTATTGATCAATAACATTCTTTTGGGAAATTCAGTTATGGATGTGTCTGAATATCCAATGATCCAGTACAAATTTCTTTATCTTGTCCACAAAATATATTTGCAGTGATATAAGAAACTTTATCAAATGCCTTGCTGAAATCCAAGCGTATTGTCTGCATAAGATTTTTTTCTGAATTGCCAGTTTGCTAACTCTATTACAAAAGGCAATGAGGAGGGTTTGACATAAAGCGTGCTTAGTGACTTCAGTTTAAATTCTGATGATATTGCCAGATATCATGATCAAACTCACTGGTTTCTGATTTGGGATCCCTACCTTCTTTTTTTTTTCTCTTTTTCTCTTTTTTCTTTTTCCTTCCCTTCCCTTCCCTTCCCTTCCCTTCCCTTCCCTTCCCTTTCCTTCCCTTCCCTTCCCTTCCCTTCCCTTCCCTTCCCTTCCCTTCCCTTCCCTTCCCTTCCCTTCCCTTCCCTTCCCTTCCCTTCCCTTCCCTTCCCTTCCCTTCCCTTCCCTTCCCTTCCCTTCCCTTCCCTTCCCTTCCCTTCCCTTCCCTTCCCTTCCCTTCCCTTCCCTTCCCTTCCCTTCCCTTCCCTTCCCTTCCCTTCCCTTCCCTTCCCTTCCCTTCCCTTCCCTTCCCTTCCCTTCCCTTCCCTTCCCTTCCCTTCCCTTCCCTTCCCTTCCCTTCTCCCTTTCCCTTTCCCTTTTCTTCCTCCTCCTCCCTCCCTCCCTCCTTCCTTTCTTCTTTCCTTCCTTCCTTCCTTTTCCTAATATTAGGGAGGTATTTGATTGCCTCCAGGTTTCTGGCATTTTTCTGCTTCATCCCTCTGCCAAAGTCACTGACCATGAGTCAGCAGTTTACCATTTGAAAGTTCTTTCAGTGCTTTGGGATGGAATTCATCTGGGCCAAGAGACTGGATACCATTTAGAGCTGTCAGATACTCTTGCACCATCTCCTCACCTATCTAGGACTTCTATTTCCTCTCAGTGATGTCTGTTCCAATTTTTCTAATCTAAAAATCATTCTCCTTGATAGAAAAGACAGGAGCAAAATAGGAGCTGGACAGTTCTGCTTTCTCTTGGTTGTCTCTTAATCTGACCTCACTTGCCCTCCCCAGCAAGTCCATCTTCTCCTACTTTTTCTCAACCAGTGCCTAGGAAAGTGGTTTGTATACATTGGACTCTCAAGGAGTAGTTGTTAATGAGTTAAGAAATGCCCCAGCACAGTTTTGTTAAGAGGCCTTTTTACCATCCTGGACATTTTTCATAAACCCCAGCTTACTGTGAAATGTAGCTTTTCTGATACTACTCTTATATAGTCCTTTTTACCTTTTTTTTTTTAAGGAAAAGGAAATAAGTTTTCCTGTGAAAGTCACAGGAAGGTCTCTCCCTTTTGGTCATTGCCAGCAAAATTCTTGCTAGAGTCCTCCCTAATAGGCTGATCCTTTACTTGGAAGGTGGTCATCTCCCTGAGAGCCAGTGTGGCTTCAGAAAGGGCTGAGGAATGGTCCATATGGTATTTGCTGCCCAACAACTCCAGGAGAAATGCCAGGCATAGAACATAATTCTTTACACAATATTTTTTGACCTGACCAAGACCTTTGATACAGTCAGCTGTGAGGGCTTGTGGAAGATCATGGCAAAATTTGGTTGCCTGGAGAAGTTCATCAGTCTTGTATGCCATTTCCATTATGGCATGCTTGCATGGGTTTTGGATAGTGAATGATGCTCTTGTACTTCTCCAGTCACCAATGGAGTGAAGCAGGGCTGTGTGCTTCTTCCCATGCTTTTTAGTATGATGTTTTCAGCAATATCATTGGAAGCCTTCAATGAAGACAAAAACAGCGTCAAAGTCAGCTACCATACTGAACAATAAATGATTTAACTTGAAAAGGCTACATGCTAAGACTAAAACGGAGGGAGAGTTGGTGGGCAACTTTTTGTTCACAGATATTTGTGCACTCAATGCAGCCTCTGAGGCTGAAATGCAGTAGGGTATGGCTTGATTCTCTGCTGCTTGTGCTAATTTTGGTTTGACAATTAACCCCAAGAAAACAGAGGTTCTCCATTGCCAACACTGCACCATCCCTACATGGAACCATTGGTTGCAGCAAGTGGAGAAATTTTAAATGCCATGGATAAGTTCACTTACCTTTGCTGTATACTTTACAGGTCTATACACATAGATGATGATAGCATTGCCAGAGCTAGCTCAGTGTTTGGGAGGCTATGAAAGAAAGTGTGGGAGAAAAGAGTATTAGGCTTACCTACAAACTGAAGGTCTACAGAGCCATTGTATATATGTGGAAACTGGACAGTATACCAGAAACATGCCAGAAAACTGAATCACTTCCATTTGAATTGTTTTAGAAAGATTCTGAAGATCACCTGGCAAGATAAGATACCAGAAACTGAGGTCCTTTCTTGGGCTGAACTGCCAAACATTCAAACTCTACTTCAGAGATTGAAACTCCAATGGGCTGGCCACGTTATTTGAATGCCAAACATATATTTTTCTAGAAGACTGCTTTACAGAGAACTCACACAAAGCAAGCAGAGGTCAGAAGTGATATAAAGACACTCTCAAGGATCTTTCTGAAGAATTTTGGAATTGATTATGAGACATGGGAAACACTTGCACAGGACCGTCCAGCATGGTATGTCTATATCAAAGAAAGTACTGTGCTCTATGAGCAAAGTAGAATTGCAGTAGCTCAAAAGAAATATGAGGTGTGCAAATTTAGAGATATCACCACTCCAAGTATTCATGTGGACTATTTGTGCCCGACCTGTGGTAGAGCCTTCTCAGCTCTGCCATAGTCTGATCTGCCATAATCAGATGCATTGCACCTTGGCCCAGACATAGTGATGTCATCGTGGTCTTCTTCAAACTAACTCTTTTATACTTCTCATCAATGTGTATTTCCTCCCATCTTTTGAAATCTGAGTGCTTTGTTCAGAGCAATGTGGGTCCTATTGTTGAGACTAGGAGGGAGTAGCTAGACATCTTTGGTCATAAGAAAAAAATTCCAGAAATGGTCCCTTTCACTTTGGTTAACTCCAAAATTAACATATTCTACAAAGCACTGAATATTTGGATGGTTTTTAAAAACACCTTTGTAGGATACTAGCAGGTTCGCTATCCTTTGCTTAGATTCAAGATGACTCTCCTTTTCCTCCACTCACCTTTTAGTTTATTATAAAAATGCATTTTATTGATACCTCTTGTCTTTATATCACAATATCTTCTGCAAATGACAGCTCCTACAATATTATACCCTTCTTATAACAAAGAAGATAGCTAAGCAAAAACAACTGTGACCTCATCTGATTGTGTATGTAATACCCTGAACCTAGAGTACCCCATCTTTCTGCAGGAGAAAATAATAGGACCATTAAATTAGAGCTTGAAAGAATCATTGAGATCATGTAACCCTTTCATTTTAAAGATAAGGAAACTGAGGCCTATTTGAGGTAGTAAGGAACAGAACCAGATTTGAACTCATGTCGTAAGATCATGGATATAGATCTGAAAGAGACCTTAGAGACCATCTGATCTAATCCCTGTCTACAGATGAGAAAACTCAGAGCCGGGGTGTTTAGGAGACTTGCTCACAGTCACAAAGTCCATAAGTATTAAAAGGAGGATCTAAGCTTAGGTCCTTTTTCTTCAAAGACAGCGCTCCCCCCACCCCCCCACCCCACCCCATGAATTCTGTCACATGTTTCACTTCCTGTTCTTTAGGCCCAAGATGGATCATGACAATTTCATTACAATGATCAAAATTTGACATCCTTATAGTGTTTTTTTTCTAATTACATAACTATTGTCATTTGTATGTGTTATTCCCCTGGTTCTACATACATCTGCATCAATTCAACAAAGTCTTCCCATGTATCCCTGAATTCTTCATGTCCATAATTTCTTACTGCACAGTAACACTCCATTACATTCATATAACACAATTTGTTCAGCGGTGCCTCAATGGAAAGACATACTCTTTGTTCCCTGATCTTTCCTATTATCAAAAAAGAAACGCTTATGAATATTTTGGTCATTTCTGAGGCCTTTCTGTTTTTGACCTTGCTGGAATATAAGCCCAGGAGTGGGATCTCTCGGTTAAAGGCTATCAACAGTTTGGTGACTGGTGCGATTCCAAATTGTTTTCCAGAATGGTGGAACCAATGGAATTTCACTCTCAGTTTTTTAGTGTTTCTGTCTTCCCACAAGCCTTTGATTTCTTTTCTCATCTTTACCAATTTGATGAGTGTTTGGTGAAGTCTCAGAGTTGATATAATTTACATTATTGTTAGTAATTTGGGAATTTTTTTTCACATTGTTAGTGATAGTTTGCAATTTTTATCTGTTCATATACTTTCTTTTCTTTTCTTTTTTTTTAGTGAGGCAATTGGGGTTAAGTGACTTGCCCAGCGTCACACAACTAGTAAGTGTTAAGTGCCTGAGGCCGGATTTGAACTCAGGTATTCCTGACTCCAGGGCCAGTGCTCTATCCACTGCGCCACCTAGCTGCCCCTTATACTTTATTTTCTTACGGATTTGAAAATGGGTTTTGCTCTTATATATAAGATCTCATATAAAAGATTTAGTAGCTTCAAACTATACCAAGACCGTTGTGGCACCTTATATTTATGCTAATTTCTTATATATGTCTTAGCTATTAGACTTTAATCAGTGATATTTAATACAAAGAATATTTCTCAATCCATGGCTTTGTGCAAAAGCTTTTGAATTTCATGTAATTCCTGTCTAGCACTTTACAAGTATTCTCTACCTGGCCATTGTTTGAAAGTACTTCCTTCCATTCTCTTTTAATATTTTTATTTGATGTTACTTTATGATATTTATCTTACAGCCATTTAAAGCTTTCCATGGCATACCACTATGGACTATTTGTGCCTGACCTGTGGCAGAGCCTTCCGAGTGTAATGATTGGAATGATGCCACCTACTGGAGACTTGCTGTGGGAAAGCTCCACCATGAGGAAAATGCCTCAGAGACATTGTGGCTTTTCCTTGGCGTCAGGAAATGACGTTTGCTCATGGGTGCTGTCTATCAAGGCTACCAGCCAATCAACTTGAGGAGCCTCCTATTTTCTGGGAGGAGACAGGAAGGAGGAAAGGGAGCCTGCGCAGAGAGTGCTTGGGGTTTTTGGGTTCCTGACTTGGTGGTGGTGGCGGCAGAGGACTTCACAGGAAATTTGAGGAAAGATAGGAATGCCAGGCTGTTGGAATTCTGTTCTCAATCTTTTTCTTTCTATTTTCCAATAAACCCTTAAAAACCTAAACTCGTTTTATCAGTGATTTTAGTCAGTTTCCCCCAAAACTGGGGGAACAGATTAGAATTCACATTTAGAATCTTAAATTACACACGAGCACATGTTAGTCTGATCAGCCACATTCGGACACATTGTACCTCAACTCCAACATAGTGATTTGTCCTCATAAAGAACAAGGACAACAACCAACCATATACTATTGAGCTAAGCACTGGGGCTACAAAGAATGGAAAAAATAGTGCCTGACCTCAAAGAGTTCACAGTTTGAGGGGGGAAATAACACATAATTAAATATGAACAAGATACAGACAGAGTAGATAGAGGGTAATCTCAGAGTGGAAGGCAGTGGAAGCTGCAGAACCAAGAAAGGCCTCCTGCAGAAGGTGAGACTTGAAGGAAGGAAGCCAAGAAATTAAGGGGCCCAAATGAGGTAGAATGTTTCAGACATGGCAGATGGCAAGTACAAAGGCACAGAGATGGGAGGCAAGTAGATGAGTAGACTAGTATCATAGAGTGCATAGAAAATAGTATAGTGTAAAAAAAATGGAAAGGTAGGCAGGAACCATGTTGTAAAATACTAAATGATAATAGGAAACTACTGGAGTTCATTATGTAAAGAGAGGACACAGTCAGAACTATGCTTGAGGAAAATCTTTTTTGATAGTTAGCTGAGTGGAGGATGAATTGGAGTGAGGAAAGACTTGCAGCAGGGAGACTAACTGGAAAATTTGTTTATTTGTTTGCTTTTGAGGGGCAATGAGGGTTAAGTGACTTGCCCAAGGTCACACAGCTAGTAATGGTCAAGTGTCTGAGGCTAGATTTGAACTCAGGTCCTCCTGAATCCAGGGCTGGTGCTTTATCCACTATGCCACTTAGCTGCCCCTCTTTTTTTTTTTTGTAGGGCAATGAGGGTTAAGTGACTTGCCCAAGGTCACACAGCTAGTAAGTGTCAAGTGTCTGAGGCTGCATTTGAACTCAGGTCCTCCTGAATCCAAGGTCAGTGCTTTATCCACTGCGCCACCTAGCCACCCCTTATATTTTGGGTTTTTTTTTGTTTCCCTCTTTTTTAATATTATATTTTTCCCTGATTGAATGTAAAAACAATTTTTAACATTTGTAGGGTTTTTTTTTTTAAGTTTTGAGTTCCAAATTCTATCCTTCCCTCTTTCCTCTCTCCCCTCCCTGAGATGGTAAGCAATCTGATATAGGTTGTACATATGCAATCATATAAAACATTTCCATTGTAATAATTTTGTGTAGGAAGATAAGAAAGAAAGAAAGAGAGAAAGGAAGGAAGGAAGAAAAAAGAAGAAAAAGAAAAGAAAATAGAAAATAGTATGCTTCAGTATATATTCACACATCAGTTCTTTCTCTGGATATTGGTAGCATTTTCCATCATGAGTCCTTTGGGATTGTCTTGGATCATTGTAGTGCTGAGAATAGCCAAGCTATTCACAATTCTTCATTGTACAATATTGCCGTTACTATATACAACATTCTTCTGGTTCCACTCACTTCACTTTGTATCAGTTCAAGTACGTCTTTCCAGGTTTTTCTGAAATCATTCTGCTTGTCATTTCTTGTGGCACAATAATACACCATTACAATCATATACCACAACTTGTTCAGCCATTCCCCAATGGGCATCTCCATAATTTCTAATTCTTACCTATCACAAAAAGAACTGCTATAAATATTTTTGTACAAATAGGTCTTCCCTACCTTTTTATCTCTTTGGGATACAGACCTCACAGCTGCACTGTTGGATCAAAGGGATGTATAGTAGAAGACTATTTCAATAGTCTAGACAAAATATAATGAGAGTCTGAACTAGGGTGGTGGTTATGTAAGGGGAGAGGAGATATAAGAATTGTTGTGAAGGCTTAGAAACAAAATTGGGCAATGGATTAGATAAATGGAGTAAGTAAGAATGAGGACTGCTAGCTATCCATCCAAATAGTTTTCCAGCTATATAGATAATTTATTAAGCATTTATTAGGTGGCAGGCGCTATACTAAGTGTTTGTGACACAAATAGAATTAAAAAGACAATATTTGTCCTAAAGGAACTTGTACAAACTAAACACAAAGTAGTTTGGATAAGAGATATTAGCAGTGGAGGAAAGGGAATCAGGAAAGGCTTCAGGTGAGAGGTAGGGTTTGAGATGAACTTTGAAGAAAATAAAGGAAGAACTTTCTAAGCATGGAGGACCAGTTTTAAAAAGGCATGAAGCTGGAATAGTGTATGTGAGAAACAGTAAGTCAGCTAGTTGGATGAGATGGTATAGTTTGGTTAGGGGCATGGAGCCCCCCAAATTTGGAAAATCCAAGTAAAATTTTTGGCCCTCCCTTTGTACCAAAGAAGAAGTCTGAATTATTATGGTATTAAGAGATAAAACATGTTGATATTATACAATACTATACACATATTTTATGTATTTCTGAAGTTTTTCTGTGTTGTCTTCTGGCCTTCCTGTGTTATCTGCAGCTTCTGCAAAACTCCCACCAAAATTCCCATTTAATTTCTTATGCTGAACTGTGACATATGGAAAATGTGATGGGGAAAGTTGTGATGTGGAAGGGATACCTGTAGTCTTTTTTTTTTTTTTTTAGAGCAATGAGGGCTAAGTGACTTGCCCAGGGTCACACAGCTAGTAAGTGTCAAGTGTCTGAGGTTGGATCTGAATTCAGGTCCTCCTGAATCCAGGGCCAGTGCTTTATCCACTACACCACCTAGCTGCCCCTACCTGTAGTCTTTTTTATTTACACTCTTTTGCCTTTGCTTTTTCCCTGTGCCAACTGTCATGTGGATACTCAACCCTTCAAAAGCTGAAAAGGTATCTCTGGAAGTTTCTAGTTGAATTGGCCACCAAACCTTCCTTATTCCTCCTCTCTCAAAATCAATAGTGTCCTTTGGGGAAGTATGTGAATGAATACATTCAAAGGAATTTATTAGGTGCTTACTATCGGTAAAGTCCTGTGCTAAATGTTGGGGATAAAATTAGAAACAAGATGGACCCTGCTCTCAAGAAGATCACATTCTAATAGGAAGAGACCTGAGAGGCAAGGAGTGACCTGCTCAAGTTCTTAATAGTTGTTCATTTCTATAGTGCTTTTCACTTTACAAAAACTTTCTTCACACCATCCTTGTAAGGGAGGTAGTACAAGTATTATTATCCCCTTTTTAAAAGTAAGGAAGCTGATACTGTGAGTATTACTACTACTCAAATAAATGTGACAAGATGTCATGTTGCCTGCACATTACAGTCTTTGATTAACATAAAAGTAATCTGGTACAGTGGAAAACACTGGATTTGTAGTTAAAGGAACTGCATTCAAATACTAGCTCTGCCACTTATGACATGTGACTTTGGGAAAGTCGCTTAATCTTTTTTTTTGCCCAGGGTGACACAGCTAGTAAGCGTCAAGTGTCTGAGACCAGAATTGAACTCAGGTCCTCCTGAATCCAAGGCCGATGCTTTATCCACTATGCCACCTAGCTGCCCCCTTGCTTAATCTTTCAGACCCTCATTTTCCTCATTTGTAACATGAGGGATTAGATTAGATAACCTCTATCCTCTTTTCCAAGTTTATATTTATGATTCTATGTCACAATCTCCTTGCTGACATATATCTAGATTCCTTCTGAAATATGATAAATCCTGATTTTGTGAGATACACCCTTAATACTTGTGCAACTCTTTGAATTATGGACTTAATTAATTGGCTTTCCTTTGAGGTTCCTCCCACTCCATATCTGATTTAGCAGCTCTGTCAGAGTCGCTTTTGTGGCTATCATAATCATTCAGATTAATCTAAGAAGTAGTGCGATGTAGTATAAAGGGCACTTGCCCAACCCCAAGGACAGGTTAGTTCCCCAGAAGGGGGTACCTGCAACTACTTTCAGGGTTCTAGAGGGTAACTCTATGGGTGGATATCTCCTAATACAAGCTCCCAAGCTCCCACCATTGTGCTTTCTCCTAGCAATAAGACAGCAGACTCTTTTGGCACTGGTATAATAAGAACAGTACTTAGCAATTCAGACAGGGGCATACACTCTCACAAATATATAGAGTTTGTGGGGGTAAAGAGTGGCACAAATTTAATACCATGGTAGTGAGACACATGTGTAGAGAACACATGTAGCTGGACAACTCACAATTCTTGAAACCATAATCTCCTTTATTTCTGCAGAGGTTCCTTATGAAGTTCACTGTGACGTATGTTGGCAGTGATGGATTAATTGCTCCACTGCTCAGGTGTACTGGCTCCTCAAAAGGCATGAAGTTTCTGTTGGATGGGCAGCACAGGTGAGCATGGTGTCTTCCCCAAAGAAGTCAATCTGCTACTGGAGGGCAGGGAGGTGTCAAACAAGTATCTCGGCTGCTGATGTGGCTCCTCACCAGGCATGGCTGCTGTTGGATTGCTTGCTACTTGACAGTGCTGGGCAAGCAGCTCTGCCAATGTCATTCTCTCAGGGAGATCATTCAGTCACTGGACTCCTCTCAGGGCATATGATCTCTACTGGATGGGTCACTCTACTAGACTCCCTGGGATTGATCTTTGATGGGCAGCTTCAGTCTCTTTTCATCTCTTGCCACTGATTCAGCTGGATGGTACTGTGCTCTCTTCAGCTAGAGTGCTATGGAACCTAGGGCAATGGCAGGTAGCTTAAGTTTGATATAAACCTTTCATCTGAAGGCAGGAGTTGGAATAGGTTTAACCTCTGAGGTTTGGAAACTCTTTCCTTGCTCAAGAGTTCCTTTTCTTCAGTAAGGCATTCCACATTGCCTTAATATGTTCAGTCCCAATTCAATCAGCTCTATTGCTCATATAGCTTCTTCTTTTTTTTTTTTTTTTTTTTGCGGGGCAATGGGGATTAAGTGACTTGCCCAGGATCACACAGCTAGTAAATGTCAAGTGTCTGAGGCCAGATTTGAACTCAGGTACTTCTGAATTCAGGGCCAGTGCTTTATCTACTGTGCTATCTAGCCCCCCCCCCATATAGCTTCTTATGCAGAAGAGTGGGGAGGACAGAGTTATCTATCAGTCTGTGTCTGGGAGGCAAGTTCAATGTTCCACTTGTCCTCTTCAAAAGCAATTGAACTAATCAAGCCTCAGACCCATTCTGGGGCAAAGACTGTTTATTTTGCATCTGAAGCCCCTTTCTAAGACTCATTTATAGATCATAATAGCTTTTTTGTGAGGCAATTGGGGTTAAGTGACTTGCCCAGGGTCACACAGCTAGTAAGTGTCAAGTGTCTGAGGCTGGATTTGAACTCAGGTACTCCTGACTCCAGGGCTGGTGCTCTATCCACTGCACCACCTAGCTGCCCTGAGATCATAATATCATAATATGATATAATAATAAACCTACCTCATAGGGTTATTGTAAGAACAAAATTTTATAAAACTTGAAGTGCTATGTAAGTGTGAGTCATTAATATACAATGACAGCATTAGCTAAATACATTATACCTACCTATTGCTAAGTGAGAAATCTCCCTGTTATGTGACAAGTATATAAAGTATCACTGTTTGAATGAGTTTTAGGGTTATAAAATTTTTGTTGCTAGATAGTTTGTTCTTTTAGTCATTCAAATAATTCAATCATCTGTTCAACAAAATTCGAAATGCCTACTGCATGCAGAACATTGTCAGTCGACAAACATTTATTATGCACCTACTATGTGCGAGGCGGTCTACTAATCTTTAGGGATACAAAGAAAGGCAAAAGTCAGTGCCCACTTTCAAAGTACTTACAGTCTAATGGGGGGAACAACAAACAAGTATGTATAAACATGATATTGACTAAATAAACTGGGAGTAGTCTAGGAGGAAAGACACTAAGATGATGGAGGACTAGGAAAGGCTTCTTGTGCAAGACATTGTCTTAGATGCTGGGAAACAAAGACAAAAAATAGAATAGTTCTTGTCAAAGTGAACTTACATTTGATTGATAGAGTAAAATATGTACTCAGGTAAGTATAATAGAAGGAAAAGTGGGGAGAGAAAGTGCATTAGTATTTATGGAATCAGGTCAAGCTTCATAGAGGAGGTGAGTAGTTGTACCTGAGGTGATCCTAGAAGGAAGTTGAAGATTCTGAAAGATAGTGATGAAAGGGGAGGGTATGCTAAGTATGGGGACAGCTTCTCCAAATGTGATGATGATGATAGCTAATATTTATGCAGTGCTTTGAGGTTTTCTAAGTGCTTCATATACATTATTGTATTTGATTGGTGTTATTATTATCCCTATTTTACAGATGAAGAAATTGAGGCATATAAAAATTAAGTGACTTTTCCAGGGTTAAACAAACAGCTAGCAAAAACCTGAAGCATGATTTGAACCCATATCTTTCTGACTCCAGGACCAGTGCTATAGCTACTGCACCATCTTGGGAGATGGAATATCTGCTATGTGAAATAGCTAATATGCCAGTTTGGTTGGGACACTGAATAGGTTAAGGTAAAATAAGAAACAATTCTGGGAAGTTAGGTTGGCATCAGATTCTGGAGGGCTGTAGAAGCCAGATAAAGGAGATTATATTTTATCCTATAGGCAACAGTGTGCCATTAGATGGGTTACTGCAGGGAAGAGATGTGATTAGACCCATGCCTTAGGATGATTATTTTGGCAGCTGTGTGGAGAATGGATTGGAAAGTGGAGGAACTGGAAGCCAGAAGACCAATTAGGAGGCTATTTTAAAAGTCCCTGTGAACTCAGGTGGTGGCTGTGTGAGTGGAGACAAAGAGATAAATGCAAGAGATGTTGTGAAGGTAGAATCAACAACACTTGGCAACTGAGGAAAAATAGAGGATGTTTCTGTGATTTTATAATTGGATTATTGAGAAGATGGTGGTATCCTTGATATAAATTAGAATGCCCAGAGAGGAGGGGAATTAAGGTGAAGAGATGATATGTTCTATTTTGGATATGTTGAATTTTGAGATGTCAGCAGGACATCTGAAGTGGAGGTGGTCAGCAGATGGTCAACAATGGTATGCTGACTGGGAATTAAGGAGACAGATTAGGTGTGGATATATAGATTTAAGAGTCATATGCATGGATATAATTGAATCCAAGAAAGTGAATGAGATTATTGAAAGAGAATAGGAAGAGAGAAGATGATCCAGGACAGAGCCTTGGGTTATACACACCCCCTGAGATGACTATGAGAGGAATGATGATATAACAAAGGAGATTGAATGGTCAGGCAAAAGGAGAACCAGGAGAGAACATTTTAAATGGAATATGAAGGACACAAGAGTATCCGGGAAGAAAGAATGATCAGTAGTGTCAAAAGCTGCAGAGAGGTCAGGAAAAAGGATTGGAGAAAATACCCCAACAGTAGAAGAGACCACAAAGACCTTTCGGAACAACCATGTCAATAAAGAGTTGGTATTGGAATCTGACTGCAAGGAGTTGAGAAGTGAGTGGGTACATGGTGAGGCAGCTAGCCTAGTTATTAAGAGCCTAGCCTGGTTACTAGCCTCGTAGTTACATTGGCTACTTTTTCTAAAAGTTTGGTGGTGAAAGGGAGGATTTAGGAGGATTGTTATGAGGAGATAGCATGATCACTTGAAGGTTTCTGAGTGTAGGCAGAACCTGAATATTTTGGAAACATCCATGAAGGAGTAGATTGGGAGAAGTTAAAGATGAGACATCAAGAGAGAGGGAAATGATATATGGTGAAAGCTCATTGATGAGATGGAAGGAGAAAGGATTAAATATGCAAAGGGTCTAGATTAGACATGGTCTCACTCCTTATGGAACTTTTAGTTTGGCAAGGAGATAATGTAAGTGCTTCCATTTCTATACCATTTACCCTCTGCTAGAGTCTTACTGTGTTGTCTGTTCATGGCATGGATGCAACCCCAGATTCTTGAAGGCTATGCAAGTTGTCAGGTCTTTTCAAGCTGGCAAGGCATTGAGTATGGCCTGGCGATGGACTATGTATCTGTCACTCAACTACCAGATTAGCTAAAGGCAGAGATGCTAATTAGCAGAGGGCTTACCATTAGGTGATGATGCTCACTAGCAGAAACTCATAAAGATTGACTGCCTAGGCATAGAGAGGTTGTGTTCTGGACTGGTGGAGAGAGTTCCCAGATTGATGGCTCTATGAAGCACTGTTTTAATTTATAAGGTGTTTTTCTTCACAACAGCCCTGTGGGAGGAGGGGAATCAGTATTGAAAACATTCCTGTTCCTATTTTATGAACAAGGAAACTGAGGCTTACAGAGGGTCCATATGACTTGTCCAAGGTCACATAGCCAATAATGTTGGAGTGCAGATCTTCTGACTCCAAGTCAGAAGTTACCCCCAAGCTCAAGTCATTTTCCAAACTGCTCCAACTCCCCACCAGCTGCCTTAATTGGGATGACTTCTACCTAAGACCTGACATCTGGACCAGTGAATCCTGGATTTTTTGGATGCCCTAGCTATGATGTGCACTTCCCCCTCAATATACTCCTCCAACTGTTCTACATTCCCACAAACAGCCTTTCCAGCTCCTCCTTTGTTTTGTCTTACCTTATTTGAATGAAAGCTCCTTGAAAATAGGGACCATCTTAAAATTTTTTTGAAGCTTAACAGATGTTCCATCTACTTCTACATGTATGTATGTATCCATCCAAATTCAATGTCCTTTCCATGGTCACCAACTAAACACCTAGTGTGATTTGAGAGTGCAACAAAGAAGGTTCCCTGCCTTCAAAATTATCAACCCCGCTGTCTACTTCCATTATAAATTTCTTCATTTGGTTCTAGAAAATTTTTTTTGACCTTTTGAGACTCCCTACTGGAATGTTTCTTCTCCTGGGAAGTATTAAGCCATAACGACTCACACATTGGATTTCTAATAAGTTGTGAGCCTCTAAAGACAAGAGCCTGCTGGTATGGATGACAAGATAGTGGGGAGTGGGGAGAAGGGAGAGTACCAAGATGAAATAGAAGCATAGGTACTGACTGCTGAGACCAGACGCTGGATGGGGCAGGGTAAACTTCGCCTAGGGCAGGCTCTATTCAGTGCTATTTCAATCCTTTCATCTAATTTTAAAGGTGACATTTTAGTTAATAGTGGGTGGCCAGTTATGTTTCTGCACTGACTGAAATGTATGTTTCTTCCCTTCTCAACTCAGTAGCCTATCTGTATGTATGTGTATATATGCATACACACATATGTCATCTCCCCCTAGTGCTTAACACAGTGTTTAGCATAGGCATTTAATAAATGCTTGTTGATTGATTTATTGATATTAAGAATAATTGATCTCTTTGATACCTTTTTTGATACCTGATTTGATACCTTTCTCTATGTATTTAACCTTGATGTTTTTTTTTCCCTTTAATATCTTCGTACCTTTCTTGGAGCAATGCCAATGAGACTTAAGCTGAAGAGTGCCTGACATGTGCTGTGGGAAACTTTAATGGGGCTTGTGCTGTCTTCTGGGAGCAATGGTGCAAAGACCCGTCTGACTCAGTAATCATTAATGGAATAGGGCAGCCTCGGAGAGTGTGCAAGTCAAGGGGCTGGGAGGAAAGGGGCATTCTGACTCCGTTCCTGTCAAAGGAGAAACTGTTACCTTGATTCTGTGCACGTTTTCTATCTATAATTGGTAAATATGCAAATGAAGTCCCCACATGGTCTGAAAAGGGCAAATCAAGTTCTCGGCGGGTGACAGTAGGGGGAAGAATCTTCCACCTCTTCTCATGGGATCTCTGAAACTGCAGCCCAGGGGAGGGAATGGTACCCGGCTGAGTGTGACCCAGTAGGAGAAGGAAAGAGGCTGAGGTATTGCAATTTACTACTCCTCCCCACCCTCCCTCGATGCTGCCTGCGTAGACAGAAAGCACAATGAATCCCTGGCTTAGTCCTCTCAGCCTCAGCCAGCATCCGTCCCCTCCCCCGCCCCCTTCTGCTCGTCGGAGGGGCTGAGCCTGGAGATGCTGCTGCTGCTGGGGCTACGTTGTAGAGTACTTCGCCCCAGCCTTTGGCGGTAGCAGAGATGCCTCTTCCAACAGGGTGTTGGGCGAACCTACTCCCTAGCTCTCCGTAAAATAAATAAAGGGGGGGGGCAGTGGCGGGACGGAGGGGTGGGGAGTAGGCTTAGGGGGGGAGAAGGAGAAGGCTTTGTCACCTCAAAACCACCCCGACGGCAGCAGCAGCAGCGAAAGCGGCAGTCCTTTCGGAAAATGTGCGCACCTCAGCAGCATTGCAGTGGTAAAGCCACGGACTGACTGGCTGCCCGGAGGTTCCAGCTCCCAGATCGGCGCCACAGCAAACTAGGGAGGGGAAACCTCACCCCTCCGTCCGGCCCGACCCGGCCCGGCTCCCCAGCTCGATGCCTCGCCGCCGTCCTCCTGCATCCAGCGCGGGCAGCGATTCCCCCCGCCCCCTCCCGCGGACAGCTCTTTCTCTCTCTCTCTGCATTACGAGCTGTCTCCCCCACCCCCTGCCGCCGCGGTTCCTGCTGCAGGAGAGGCGGCCCGAGCTTCCATCCCCGTCCCAGAAGGAGGACACCGCGGCTCTCACGCTTCGGGGCTGGACCGGGCGCAGGGAGCCTCTGGGGACGCTGGATCGGGGGCGTCTCAACGCCACCGCGTAAAGGGTTCCTCGCCACTTGCTTGGGCTAAGGACCCAGCCTGCGCCTGAGCCCGCCCGGATTGCCTTCGTGGTTGTGAAGCTCTCAGCCCGGGTGAAGCGGGGAGAGAGAGAGAGGGAGGGAGGGAAACAGGGAGGGAGGGTAGGGACTTTTTTTTGGTGGTGGTGGCGGGGAGGGTGTTGGTGCTCTGAGCAGCGAAGTGTGAACTGGGGCTCCAGGGGAGGCGGGGACTGCAGCTCCGTAACCCGCCATGGCTCAAGCAGCCAAACAGCTGAAGAAAATTAAAGACATCGAGGCTCAGGCCCTTCAGGAGCAGAAGGAAAAGGAGGAATCCAACAGGAAACGGAGGAACCGCTCTCGTGACCGAAAGAAAAAGGTAAAGAGCCCGGGGCGGGGGGTGCTAAAGCCAGGCTGTGCTGGGATATTGGGGGAGAACCGACCGATTGGGGTAAGGGGAGGGTCGGGGATCCCGAGGAAGGACCTCGGCGGGGCTGGCCCCCGGGTGAGGACGAGATCTGGAGAGTGGATGCAGACCGAGGCTGGAGGGCTGGGAGGCGGAGGAAGCTTTTTACTGACCACGGAGGACAAGAGAAGGAGATGTGGCTGGGTGGTGGTGGTGGTGAGGAGAATGGTAGAGAAGGAAAGGTGAACGATCAGGAGGCCCGAAGGGCGAAAAGAGCCAGGTGATGGGGGCTGAACAGCCCAGCTGCTCGCGAGGTGTGCTGCTGCCTCTCTATCGGGGCAGGGAGGCTCGCTCCAGGGCGGGAGGGCTGGCTGGAGGCGGGCTTCCTTAGGAGGGAGGTCCACGGGAGGCGGTGTCCTCCTGCCCGCCCTCTCGCCAGCCCGCCAGCCCGCCAGCCCGCCGGCCAGTCAGCCTGCCTACCCCGCGGTTGCAGCAGACCCTTCTTCAGCACTCTGGACAGATCCCCCCCAGTGTGCGTGGGGTCTTCCCCAGCAAGGAACTTTTTAGGGTCTCAGGCTCATCATCTGAGAGGAAGCTGGGTTTCTCAACAGTTCCTCGGTGCTCCTCCCAAAGCTTGATGCCCTAAATTCCCGGCACAGGCTGGCTTCCCAGGGTTGAAAAGGCGGCCGCAGGGCGCGCGGCCCCACTCCGGGGTCCAGGCTGAGGAGTCAACTCTGAACCTGCATCCATCTCCTCTCCCTCTTCTGGGTCAGTTGCCGCAACTCTCCCTCTACTGAGAAGAGCTAAACTAGCCTGGCTCTCCGTGAAATCCTCCCTGAATATGCACTATTCTTCCTTCCCTCTAGGAGCTCTCTTGTTTGGGCCCGCTGTGTGAGAATGGTTGGTTTGTAAACCTCTTGGAGTCTGTTCATTGTATATTTGAATGAGCAACTACTGGACTGGCAAAGTTGTTTTTAAAAAGCAGGGCATTAGTGCAGGCGGATAACATCGCACCAAACAGGGGTGAGAGCTGAACTAGGCGGGGTCCCGTGGGAGCACACCAATAGCATCTTCAGAGCTGGAGATTTGAGGGGGAGAGAAATGTCAGAGGGACCACATCCCTTTCTAGTGCCCTCCAAAGCCCTAAGTAACCTGCTGCTCACTGCAGTTCTGACACAGCGGCCTGTTTCCTTCCACACCACATTAAAGCCCTCTTACCTACGAATACCCTTGGAATATCGAGGGCTGGGACAACAAGAACTGAGCGTGGTTTCCAGTGCCTGTCAGGTCTGGATGCTTAATATGTTTTTGCCGAATTGAATTGAATCAAACTTTCCCCAGTAAGGCATTCTAAGGAATGTGTATAAGGACTGGGGGACATGGATATATAATACAGAGTCTGCAATGAGGCTGAACTTTCTGCCCAGGAAGAGCCACTTTAAACTAAAGATGTGTGATCTATTCGGCATCCTTTAAGCCCGTGCAAATAGTTGGGCCTTCCTGGTTTGATGCCAAGGTTCCACACTGTCCTAAAGGCTTCCAATAGCTGTTGTATTAAACAAGGGAAGAGAAGAGAAGAAAAGCCTTTCCTAGAGTTATCTCACTTTGAATATAAAAGTTTGAAGCTTATCCTTGAAAGTGGAGTTAGATAATAGGCTAGTTTGTGAGTGATAAATAATTCAATAGAAAGCTAATAAAATGACATCCACTAATTTCTTGTTATTCACTGCCTCACCTGAAGGAACTAAATACAATAGTAACTTAAAAAAAAATCTAACTAGTCCCAAATATCACCCTTTCAAACTTATTTCCCCAGTCTACCTTCCCAAAGTCTTCCCTTCAAATTTTCCTCTTCTCCACTCTCAAAAGAAAGTTTCCTTTCCCTATGTGTGTAAACATTAGGGTTGCACAAAGACACCACACCTTCTGCAGGACCTAAATGAAATACCTTTTCATTTGGATTTGAGTTAGTGTGTGTGTGTGTGTGTGTGTGTGTGTGTGTGTGTGTGAGAGAGAGAGAGAGAGAGAGAGAGAGAGAGAGAGAGAGAGAGAGAGAGAGAGAGAGAGAGAGAGAAGCAGTTTCTTTCCAAAAACCCAAAACTTCTGGTGAGTTAAGAAAGGGGTTGTTTGCTTATTTATGATTGTATTCACCCACTCCTTGGCATGAATGTAAATGTCTCTTTGTGAAGATATGTTCTATATCCCCTTTTTGGTCTATTGAATTTGTGAGCCAAACTGATTCTCTCAACTTCTCTCCAAACTGCTCACTCAATTTTTAAAACCCACTTCCTGTTCTGCACCTTCCTCCTGGAAATTCTTTACATTCCTAATTAATTCCTTCAACATTTGCAAGAAAATGCTGTTTACCTCACCCTTTTCTATTCTTTAAATCCCATCTGTTCTATGATGCTGAGCCATCTCTAGCACATCCCTGACCCTGTCTCTTAATTTGTTTTAGGACAATGAGAAGCAGTCCTGTCTCTGTTATTTTCTCAACCTTAGTCCTCATTCTTTTAACAATTGGAAAACTTATATTTTCCATTTTTTCTTAGTTTAAAATGACACCACCTCTCTTCCCTTCCCTACCTCCCTCAAACTAGAAATCCCTTCAGTTTATTTTGTTTTACTGGTTTCAGCATTCTGCATCAGTGTGTGTGTGTGTGTGTGTGTGTGTGTGTGTGTGTGAGATTAATAATTTATAAGGATTTTGGGTATGCAGCATGCGGGGTACTATGGTTGACATAATACTTTTGAATAAATATTAATTAAAGGTCACAGGATATAGAGCAAATATCACTGGATTGGGAGTCAGAAGAGCTGGATTTGAATACCAGCTCTGGAATTATTGGCTGTGTGCTTGTGGGTAAGTCACTTAACCTCTCTGTGTTTCATGTGCAAAATGAGGCTAATAATATTTAAACTGCCTACCTTACAGGGTGTTGTAGGGAAAATACTATAAACATTACAGCATTATATTCATGTGAACTATTACTATTAAAGGAGCTAAATCTTAAAGCATTTTATAATTTTAGAGAATGAAATAAGTGCTATTATCACCAACACCACCAAAACCAATAATAATAAAGACAATCATTTATTATCTAGAAAATTTGTATTGTGGCATATTCTCTGGTACATGAATTTACATGGACTTGTACAGTACCTGTATTTTAGAGTATTTTTAAAAGGCTACAGTAGCAATTAATTTCCCAGCCATGCACTGAAGAATCATGTTAAAGAAAAAGAAGATATGAGCCATATTTTATCTTAAAAGGCAAATGATGAGAATATTAATAGAAGAGTCAAGAGGGCTTAAGCACAGTAGAAAACAACATTTCTATAGACCTGAGAAGGCTCATTCAAGGCTTAAAAAGGTAACTAGAAGTGAGATTGGATAGCAGTTCAGAATGCATTAGCAAGGTAATGTAAACATTCATTTATCATGCCCATCAGTTAGTAAACATCTATTAAGTACTTACTACATGCCAGGCACTCCGTTAAACACTGGGGATATAAAAAGAGGCAAAAGACAGTACCTGCCCTTAAGGAGCTCACAATCTAATGGAGGAGACAGCATGCAAATACAAATGTCTAATTGTTTTTAAAATCTAAGGATTGTTAAAATACAAAAGTGACATTCTGTGGGCTTCTTCTACTCACTGGGGAATTTGCCTTTCTTCTCATTCTCCCCTTTATATAAGGAAAGGACTCTCCTTCATATTTTGAGGGATCTAGATGGTACAATGGATAGAGCTCTGAACCTAGAGTGAGGAAGATCTGAATTTAAATACAGCTTCAGACACTTTCTTTCTAGCTCTGTGACCCTTGCAAGTCACTTAACCTCTTTCTCCCTCAGTTCCCTCATCTGTAAAATAGAGATAATAATCACACCTACCTCATCCACCTTCCAGAGTTGTTGTGAGGACAAGATGAGATAATATTTATAAAACCTGTAGCAAATGTTAAAGTGCTAAATAAATGCTAGCTGTTATTACTATTACTACTACTACTATTATTACTATTATTATTATAATATCTTATTGGGATTTGGGATATTGGTGTGGGCATTCTTTCCACTGGTACAGATCATGACCTTTCACACCTTCCCATTCTGTGTAGTTTTGGTTCATAGCCTTCCACAAAACTTCCAAGATGGAGTCTTTCACATATTAACACACAATGAACATTAGTGAATTAGTTATTCCTATACCCAAGGTCCAAGGGAATTATGAATTTGCCTTCATTTCCGAGAAAATGGCAGCTGTTTGGGTGGGAATATACTTTTTTTCCCCTCCTGTTTGGAAACTGTCATTGCAGTTGTAACTTCAGGAACAGTTATCTTTTTTCTTCTTCTGTGAATTATCTTGTGTGGGATGGTGCTCACTAAAGGCTGTTGTGTATCAGGGGAAGGGAAGGGAGTTGATGTGTGACGCACTGAGTGACACAGATAGAAACCTGCTCAACCCAAGGAACAGAACTAAAATGATGAAGCTGCGAAGATGCCTCAGGTCTTTTGGCATCCCGTTCAGCTTTTCATTTATGCAAAGCCAACCTTTGCCACAAAATCTCTTGCCGGGGCTTGTAGCCTAAGGATTTTTGAAATCCAATCTTTCTGACATTTCCTGATATTTTTTTCAGCGGGAGTTTAAGTTAATTGATGGCCAGGTGTATTTAAAAGATTCAAGTGTATCAAGATTTTTCAAAGACTAGGAAAAACATGTGTCAAGGTTTAACATGACTGTTTTTTAAAATAAACTAGTATGTGAATCTAGCTTGCTGAAGACCTTTCCAGATCTTATTCCATACTATTCCCCTTTGCATACTCTATACTCCACAAAAATTGGACTACTCAATATTCTCTGACCCGATGCTGTTCTGTTCCATTTATACATTTGAACAGGCCATTCCCTGGTGTCTGGATGAGACTTTGCTTCTACTCCTCCATCTTAATGTATTGAAGTGCTCTTCATTCAAGGCCTAGCTCAGATGACACTTCTTAAATGATTCTTTCCCAGATTCCCTAGCAAGTTATAATCCTTTGATCCTAGACTCTCTCAGGCCACTGTTTAACTTTTATCTATTTAATCACAGTGTAACTTGTATTGTAGTTATTTATGTACATGTCTTACTCTCCTCCCCGACTATGTTTTAAGATTGTAAGCTCCTTGAGGGCAGTTACTGTGGTGTTTGTCATCTTTTCCCCTCAGTACTGTGTATATTGCCTAGCATAGAGTAAGTGGCTAATAAATGTTTGTTAAACTTAATTTTACCTTTTCTCTCTCTTATTTATTCATTCAACAAACATTTATTAAATACAATGTGCAGAAAATTGTATTAAGGGCTTTGGAAAAAAACAGGAAATGTAGATAAAAAGATGAGAAATGTTTCTGTCCCCATAGAGCTTGCAGTGTAGTAGGGGCCTTAGCAACAAATCAAAATAATTGCATAATGAGACATATGTGTATTAGAGAGGTGAAAAGCACAATATTATGTGAGGCCCTAGGAGAAAGACCTTAGGACTGGGAAATGAATGAATGAATGAATGAGCACTTATTAAGTACCTAATGTTTGTTGGGCACTATACAAAATGCTAGGGATAAAAAAATGAGTGAGTAAATAAGATAATTCCTGCTGTAAAGGAGTTTAGATTCTAATAAGGGAAGGCAACACATAAAGGGGAGCTAAAGATGGAAAGGAGGGTGGTGGTCAGGTGGTTGGGATATACTAGTCCAGGAATGGTTTGGAAATGGTCAGGTAGTGGCATGGTGGTCTGGTCCTACCATTTTTTTCTCTGTCTCTCTCTGTCTCTTTCTTCTCTTTCTATTTCTCTCTATTTCTCCTTCCCCTTCTTTTCTCTTCTCTACTGGTGGTAGTAATGAAATATTGACCATGGCCAATGGATAGGAAGAAGTGGGAAAGTCTTATAGTCCTAGTGACTTTTTAAAAGATGTCTCAGATTGCAGCAGGCTTAATAATCTGGCTTTTCATTTATGTTACATTTATTTATTTATTTATTTTTTAAAGTGAGGCAATTGAGGTTAAGTGACTTGCCCAAGGTCACACAGCTAGTAAGTGTTAAGTGTCTGAGGCCGGATTTGAACTCAGGTACTCCTGACTCCAGGGCCAGTGCTCTATCCACTGCGCCACCTAGCTGCCCCTATATTACATTTATAATGCTTCAAAGTATCTTCTCTAGCTGACTGCTTCCCTATTTGTTTTAATAGTACCACTGGGGTATATGGATGTTCAGAGAGGACTAGCACCTCTGGTGTGAGGGCTTGCCAAGCTCTTTTCAGGACTGCTTATTCATCTTTGGTGTCCACCTTCACCCAACTCTCACTTGTGGCTTCAAGAAGCTGTAATTTGTGCATTGGCCACACCCCAGTAAAACCATTTTAGCAAATGGGCTAAAGCAGATTGAGGGTAATCTACAGGCCTCAATCCCATGGGTGAAACGGGATATCTACCCCAAGCATGTGAAGACTCAATTTGTTCCAACAGTCAAGGAGGCAACTGAAGCAGAGCTTGGTGGGTCAGACATTGAAGATGCCATGGTCATATACTGCTTCCCAAGCCACCGCCAGTCATCTTGACTTTTGTCTGGCAAGAGTGGACTTTGATAACTCTGGAAGAGAGGGTGAGGCTGATGACTTTGTGCAACTCTGCCTCACTTAGATACAATTTACACACAAGTCAGGATATCATCTTATGATGCCATTGGTCCTCTTTGAAAATGAAGGACAAACAGCAATAATAGCGCTGCAATCCTCTAAAAATACCTTAAGGCATATTTAATTCTTTCTTCTCTCATTGAGTTAGTTGCCAAGCCTGTGGATTCTACTTCCACAAAAGCTTTTGCATCTGTCTCTTCCTTTCTACTCAAATTGCTATTACCCTAGTTGAGATCCTTAGCCCCTTTCCCTTGGATTAAACATATTATAATAGTCTTCTAATTAGCTTCCCCTTTCACTATTCTATCCCCTCTTCCAAGCAGTCCTCTAAGAGCTTTGAAGAACCCCAAATAACTCTCTTAATAAGTATCTATGGTTGTGCTACAGTCCTGCTCTTCTCTATCTCCCTGTCACCTATAGGATAAGTCATCTCTCATATAGTAGGTGCCAAATAAATGTTTGTTTAATTTAGTTAAATTTCACAACTATCATTTCATTTGATTCTCACAATGACCCTGAAAAAAGATTGTTTTCACAATTTATAGATGGAGAGACTGAGATTTAGAGGGGTGAAATGGTGGGTAGCAAGAGAGCATCTATTACCATGTCAGTGACCAGAAAATTATTTCACCCTATACAATGAAGAATTTCATTAGAGTGCAATACAAAATGCAAGAGCAATGTCAAAGAATATGCATTAGCAGGAAGCATAGACTAGTGAAGACTTCTAGTTTTGCTACTTATTGCTACAAACCAAGGGAGCATTGTGGGTGTATTTTGGGCGATCATTTGGCTTTTTGGAACCTCAGTGTTCCTTACCTTTAAGTGGGGGAAATGATTCTTGCTCTAATTCCCTCACAGGGTTGTTCTGAGGATGAAATAAGATAATTGGTATAAAACACCTGGGCACATCTTATAAATGTGACTTACCACAACAAGGAACAGCAACACCATCATCAATAACCTCACCAAGCAGATCTGTTACTGAGGAACAAGTGGTTGAAAGAGTGCGTGAAATCTCAATATTAGCAGAACTGAGGGAAATTGGTATAGAGTTCATATTACCATAAACTGGTGGGACCAGATTGACTAATTCCCCTAACCTAACTTTTGAAAGCCTCTGACTTCAATCCAGTAAGCATATGCAGCACACTGTACTACCACTGGGGAGACAAATATAAGCAAGAAGATCCCACTCATGAAAAGCTCATAATTTAATAGAGGAAAAGGCCAAATACACAAATAACCAACATGCAAGGGAGAGCGAGATAAGGGCACAGGAAGTAGGGAGAGAGATCATCGTCACTTAAGGAGAGCAGGAGCAGGTGAGGGAAGACTTCATGAAAGAAGGTAGCATCTGACTTGGAACTTGAAGGACGGGACTGCAAGAGCTAGAGATGGTGGGGTGGGGAAGAGCCCACTCCAAGCATGGCCTCTGGTATGAGCACAGGCACAACTCTGGTAGAGGGCATGATGAGTAAAGGGGTCAGAGTCATCCAGTGGGGCTGGATCATGGGATATATAAAGGCAGATGACATGAGATATAGTAGGACTGATGCCACATTGTGGATGTCAGGAACAGATTGGTATGCCAAGAGCAGGAATCTATATTTTATTTGATAAGGAATGAGGAGCCACTTGAAGGTTTGAAGGTTTGAAGGTAGATGAATAGTGACACAGTCTCAATGATGCATCTGTAAGATTGCCCAGTCGGTGCTGTGGGAGAATGCATTGGAGATGGGAAGCAGCTAGAATCAGGAAGATGAGTTACAAAGCTACTATGATAATATAGGAAAGGAGATAAGAGCCTGAAATTCAGTGCTTACAGTGTGAGTACAAAGGAAGGGATAGATGTGAAAAAATACACCAGAAGTAGAAATAAGAGAACTTTGTGACTGAAGTAGGTTTGAGGTGATGGCCAGGAAACGGTCAAACACATCTCAACATTAAAAACCTGAGAAGCTGATCAATACATCTTTGCTTTGAAGCAGTTTTGTTGCTGTTGTTAGGCTGGTCATAGTTGAAGAATTGACCCTAATCGCCCTTCTTTCCATGAAAGGTACTGTCTGTTTTGTTTTTGGCCAGCAGTGACTGATGGAGGGTAGAGGGTAAAATGGAGAAGGGGGATTTAAATTTACATAATAGTGTTCTAGTGCTCTCGGAGCTCAGGTAAGAGTTGATACTTGTTCAATTTGAGTCCAGAGGGAAGTCAAGAACACCATGATTAGTGGAATAACTGATACTTTTTATACTTTAAATCTAAGGGAGGCAAATGAGGAAGAGGCAGTCAATGCTTCCCAAACCTGCCATTACAAAGAGGAAACAAGTTGTTAACCCATCAGGGGCTTTTCTTTTCTTTCTTTCTTCACTTTTTTTTTTTGGTGAGGCAATTGGGGTTAAGTGTCACACAGGTAGTAAGCGTCAAGTGTCTGAGGCCAGATTTGAACTCAGGTCCTCCTGAATCCAGGGCTGGCACTTTATCCACTGCACCACCTAGCTGCCTCTCATCAGGGGTTTTTCAATTAAATTTTATTCAACAAGCATTTATTAAACACGTTTTGCATGAAGGATGTTATACCTGTGACCTAGGACAAGCCACTTCATCTCTGAGGACCTAAGTTTTCCTTATCTATAAAAGGAGGGGATTGGGATATATAGTTTCTAAGGTCTACTAGTTTTAGATCTTATGGACCTCTTTGGGGATACCAAGTTCCTGTTCTAAAGGAGCTTACCAGGATGAAAGAGAGTACACATATAACTGTAATACTTTTTAGGATACAATTAGTTTGGAAAGAATAGCAACCACAACAAAAACCCAACTGAACACTATGTAATAGTGATGGAGTTTGGCAGAGGAGAAGAGAGGAGAAAGTACTTCTCTCTCCTATCCCCCGCTATTTGCAGAGGCGGGAAACTGCAGGTACAAAAGATGAAAGATGGCATATTCTATCAAATTCAACTCATGTGTTTAGCTTTTCTAAACTTCTTTTCCTCCCTTTCTTTTTCAATCCTTGTTATAAAGGATGCCTCTCTGGGGAGAAGAGGGGGAAGGGTTCTATTTAGAAATGCTGGGGATGTAAAAACAAGGATACCAATAATTTTTTTAAATGTGTGTAGAATTCAAAGAAAAAAAGGATTTGGGAGATTCCAAGATGGAAAGATCACTTTTAGCTGATTGGGGACTGATGGCTGTGGTAGTGGGGAGAGGGAGGGGGCGACATGTAGGGAATCTGGGAAGACTTTGTGGAAGAGATGGCAATAGGATACTAAAGAAAGAGAAAAATTTCAACAGGTAGAAGTGTGGAAAGAATAATTGCAAGTATGCAAATGCATGGAGGCTAGAGAGAACAAGATGAAATATGAAAAAACAAACAAACCACTAATCATTGCCTCCAGCTGGAATGAAGAGTACATGAAGGGGAGTGATATTAATTAGAACTGGAGAGTTAATTTCGAGTCACATTGTGGTAGGTCTTAAAGGCTAGAATATGGAATGTATATTTTAACCTGTCTTCAATAGGGAACCATTAAAGGTGTTTGGTGGGGTGGGTGATGTGTTCAGATCCGTGCATTCAGTAGATTACTGTGGGAGCTCTGTGGAGAGATTTGAGGGGGCTCATGAGATTATTGAGCTAGAAAGGACTTTAGAGGTCATCTCATCTAACCTACCTCATTTTATAAATAAAGAAACTGAAGCCAGGCAAGGTTAATTGAACTGCCAAAGGGCATTTTCATGGCCCTTCCCACTTTTTTGCCTTGCCAGTGTTATAGGATGAGGAATATGCTAACAACGGTGTCAGAGGCCATCTAGAGCAACCATCATCAAACTGAATTAGAAATCAATCCCTGCAGTTTGCATATTGATTTAGAAAACTCCAAATTAACATTATCTATGTTGTATTGTATTCTTATTTATTTTTTTAAAAACACTTCCCAATTACATTTTAATCTGGTTCTACCAGGGAGTCCCACCAGCCTTGAAGTTTGACACTTTAGAGAATGAGCACAAGGGACCCAGAGAAAGCAGCACCAGATAATTTTTGCCACCACACAAAAAGAAGCTTTGTCTAGTGTCACAAACCTCATCCAACCCCAGGCTGATTCTGATTTTTTCTCCCCAAAATAATGAAAAGTGGTGAATCTGAAGCTCTTGAGTCGATTAGAAGCTCCTGGAGAATCATAACTGTATCTTTTTCGAGTAGAAGAGTGATGAGATCAGACCTACCCTTAGGAAAAATAACTTGAATTTTCCCATAGCACCCTGAAAAATTCCATCCACATAGGAAACGCTTAACAAATAGTGAATGAAAGATTTTAAATAAAAAGTCCAGAATTATTTTAGGTATAAACCCCAATTATCAAAAGCCATTGCTTTCATCCTTGCGATTATCATAAAATAAGGTGCTAATGTTATACTGGATGAAACTGGGTTAATGTGTTACTTCTCTTGGGTAGCACATTTACTTTTCAACATGGGCTTTCTGGAAAAGAGTATTTTGCCCATCACTGCCCCTTAAATCAAACCAGGTTGAAGATATCCTGCCGATTTGTCTGTTTATCTTTCTGTGTCTGTGTGTTGGAGGGAGGGGTAAGCAGGAAACTGGTTCTACTCCCATGTAATATAATTATCCTGGCTATATATCACTAACTTTTGACGGATGTAAATTTAAAATAGATATTTTGAAAATTAATGTGTAGATGGCCATAATGACATAGACTTGTAGGCTCCACCACTGGGCAGGCTGAGGCTAATGGATCACTTGAGCTCAGGAGTTCTGAGCTGCTAAAGGGCTAAATCGAATTAGATGGGCACACTAACTGCAGCACAGAGGACCACCAGGCTGCCTAAGGAATGGTGAACAAGCTTAGATCTAAAGATGGAAGAGGCTGAAGCTTGTGTCTATCACAGCTAGGCAGCTAGGTGGCATTAAAATGCACAGAGTGCTGGTCTTGTAGTTAGGAAGACCTGAGTTTAAATCTAGCCTCAGGTATTTATTAGCTCTGTGACCCTGGCCAAGTCACTTAACTTCTGTTTGCCTCAGTTTCATCATCTGTAAAATGGGGATAATAATAGTACCTATCTTCTAGGATTATTGTGAGGATCAAATGAAAAAGTATTTGTGATGTACTTAGCACAGTGCCTGGCACATTTTGTCATATCAGTCATATCTGACTCTTTGTGACCTCATTTGGGATTTTCTTTGCAAAGATACTGGAGTGGTTTGCCATCTCCTTCTCCAGCTCATTTTACAGATGAGGAAACTGAGGCAAAGTGAGTCAAGTTACTTATCCAAGGTCACATAGCTAGTAAGCATCTGAAGCCAGATTTTAATTCAGGAAGATGAGTTTTCCTGTTTCCAAGCCTAGCACTCTATCCACTGCATTATCTAGGTGCCATTAAAAGAAAGAAGGAAAGGAAGAAAAAAGGAAGGAAGAAAAGAGAGAGAGAAAGAGAGAGAGAAGGAAAGGAGGAAGAAAGAAAGAAAGAGAAATATATAAATGTGAGGTGTTTTAAGTCAGTGTGTAGCCCACAGGTGTCCTTAGGTGGATGGCTTAGTGACCCCTTTTTTATTTGACATGAATGGATCAAATGATCTCTGAGGTTCTTTCCAGCTTTAAACCCTATCACAGCACCCATCGAGGTATCCCAATGGCCAGTCCACTGCTCTCCTCATCACACCATCTGTGGGGGATGCCAAAGCATTTCAGCTCAAGTATGAGTTGTCCAAAGTGGTTTCAGAGGCTTCATGTGACCCTCTGATGTTCACAAATAAGTGTGTGAAGGAAAAGGCAAGACACACAGACATATTCCCTAGCATCTGGGAGCTTTTAGACAACAGTGAAAGGAACAAATTTTAATCAGGTAGACAAGCACAATTTACAACAGAGAATGGATATCAATCTTTTAATCATCACACTTGGTGCGCTTTTCTCAGTCCTCATTCTTGACCTCTCTGTAGTATTTGACACTGTTCACCTCCCTATCCTCAATGAATTAATAGCATTTATCAAGCATATGCTGTCTTCTCCTGGTTACCCTATGACCTGTCTGACCATTTCTTCTCATTCTCTTTTTCTGAATAATCATCCACATCACACTCCCTGACTGTGACTGTTCTCCAAAGCTCTGTCCTGGACCCGCTTCTTGTCTCTATTCATCTCTAGTCTGTCTCCTGAGATCCAGTTCCACATGGCAAACTATTGTACATTTAGAATGGAAAGGCCTGTAGGCATCTCAAAAATCATGTCCAAAACAGAACTTATTCTCTTTTCCTCTACACACCATCAAAGCCACCCTGCTCCCATCTTCCCCATGACTGACAAGGGTAACAGCATCCTTCAAGTTCCCCAGGGTTGCAACCTCATTGTCATGCCTGATACCTCATTCACCTTCACCCCAAATATTCAATTGGTTAAAAACGCTTATAATTTCTTATTTTACCACCGCAACATCTCTAAAAATCTGACTACTCTCCACCTACACAACCACAACCTTAGTTCAGGTCCTTATTATTTCACCTGTACCATTGCAATAGCCTTCTTCTTCTTTTTTTTTGCAGGGCAATGAGGGTTAAGTGACTTGCCCAGGGTCACACAGCTAGTAAGTGTCAAGTGTCTGAAGCTGGATTTGAACTCAGATCCACCTGAATCCAGGGCCAGTGCTTTATCCACTGCACCACATAGCTGCCCTGCAATAGCCTTCTAATTGGTCTACCTGCCTCAAGTTTTTTCCTCTCCAATCCATCTTTCACACAACTGCCAAATAATTTCCTTGAGTGTAGGTCTGACCATGTCATTCTCCTATGCAAACTCCAGTAATTCCCTAGGATGTCTTGGAACAGCTATAAAGTCTTCTGTTTGGCATTTAAACAGAAGGGCATTTGAAGCCCTTTATAACCTGGCCCTGACTTACTTTTTCAGCCTTTATTATACACCCCTTCACACACTCTAAAATCCAATTTATCTCACTGTTTGTCATCCATGGCATTCCCTATGCCTGTCATGCTTTTTACCCCCTTAGCTCTATCTCTCAGAAACTCTAGTTTCCTTCAAGACTCAACACTTTTTACAGCAAGCCTTTCTTAATTCTGCTAGATGTGAGTTCCTACCCTCCTGCAATTTACCTTGTATTTTGTATATATTTTGTATCTACTTATATACATATCTGTTGTCTTCCCCAAGAAGAATGTAAGCTCCCTGAGGCCAGGTATTACTTTCATTTTTGTTATGCCCTGAACCTGGCACAGTCCCTAGCACATAGTGGTTGGAGGAAGCCTTGGCACTGGGAAGACCTTGGCACTGGGAAGACCTTGGTTCAAGTCTTCCCTCTTACGTATATGGCCACAGGCAGCTAAAAGGAAATGGTGTTATACAGTGGAAAGAGTGGCTCTGAAATCCTGGAATTCAAAATCTGATGCCAACTCTCTTTGTGACCTTGGGCAAATCATTGAACCTCCTTAGCAGGTTGGGCTAGGTGGACTTGCAGTTTTAAATCTATGATCCCATAGGAGTCAGAGGACCTTGGTTTAAAACTAGCCTATGTGACTTTGGGTAAATTAACCTTCTGGGGTCATAGTGTCCTTATCTGTAAAATGATAGATGGGCTTTGAAACCCCTTCCAAATTTATGATCCTCTATCACTTAATCTCTTGGTATATATGTCACATCTACAAGGGAATTAGTGTATATGTAAGATATATATTAAAGCTAATATTTCCCCCTTGCTAACTGTTAGTTTTTAATGATATTTGTATGTTAGACTTGATTAAGTTCAGAAGAAACATTTAGCCATCTAATTAAGAAAGAACCTCCTAGAATGCATTTCTATTAAAGTTTTCTTAAAATTCATTTATGTCCCATGGAGTGTTACATTTATTTCTAAGCTGGATATCAGTTAAACTGGAGTTTCTGATTTGCATTTGTAGAAGGAATTTCCATGTTGGGAAACCGACTGTGCAATCTCTGGTCAAGAGCAACAACAAAAAGTTATCATAGTCAAGAACACTTGATTTGGGGGGCAGCTAGGTGGCGTAGTGGATAAAGCACCGGCCCTGGATTCAGGACTCCCTGAGTTCAAATCCGGCCTCAGACACTTGACACTTAACTAGCTGTGTGACCCTGGACAAGTCACTTAATCCTCATTGCCCTGGAAAAAAAAAGAACACTTGATTTAGAGTTAGAAGACCTGGGTTAAAATGTAAACCCTCTGACCCACAGGAAGTCATTTAACCTCTTGAGCTTCATTTGTTTCTTCATCTGTAAAAGTGGACTAGTTGGCATTCTTGATCTAGGCTCTATAAACTTGTCTTTAAATAACATCCAATAACTGTATTTGCATGTGATTTGTTTCCTTTGTAATTGATGCATTTTATTTTATGCATTTAAAAACATTTTTTTTCCTGCTGAGGGGTCCATGAGGTTCACCCAATTTCCAAAGGGATCCATGATGCACAGAGAGGCTGAGAACAACTGCACTAAACAATCTCTTGAGTCCCTTCCACCTCTGGTATTCCATGAGCCTTTAAGGAATTAGAATAATAGTCAATAACCTAAGGATGGGGGAAACTGGAACCTGATAAGCTTTTTATGACACTTTCTGCAGATTTTTTTTTTTACATACTAATCACATCAACCACTCAGATGCAATTTAATGGACTTTAAAAGTTCCATTGGATGATTCTAAATTTTCTGGAATTGTATATGACATCTAAAATCTTGCTCTGATGCCTCTTTGGTGTGTAGGTAGGTGAGCTAGGGTTCTCATTGATGAAGCACAATCTTTAATCTAACTTGTCTGAGTAAGTTGGAAAGGCTCCAAGACTGGCCTGAAAAACACATAGCAACAGACTGTTTTCTTTGTGGGAGGTCTTGCTTAGCTATGACTGAAGAGGGTTACCACCAGGGTGTGGGGATCTCCAAGAAGTGAATTGGTTTGGCAACAACAAATCAGAGATTCATCTACAAAAGCATGGAGGCTCTTCATTGGACAGTGGGGGTGACCACACTGACAAAATCCATCTATAGATACATTAAAAGATGTAGTACTTTGCCTCCTGCCTCTGTGCTTTGCCCAGGTTGTCCCCCCAAATTATGTCCCTTTACCTCTGGTTTTTAGTTTTTGCTTTCAGAATTTTATTTTACCAAATTACATGTAAATATAAATTTTGACATTAAAAAAAAACTTTGTGTTCCAAATTCTCTTCCTCCCTCCCTTCCCCTCCAAGAACTCAAGCAATTCAATATAAGCTATACATGAGCAATCATGCAAAACATTTCCACATTAGCCAGGTTGTGAAAGAAAAGAGACAAAAATAAAACTTCAGATAAAGGAACTAACAAACAACAAAAAAAGAAATTATGCTTCGATCAATATTGCCCCTGACTTTTAGAATCCTTAGCTCCCTATACAGTTCAGGGCTTTCCCTCCTGATCCTCCCAGTCATAAGTATACTCTGGATTTAAGGAAATTATTTTGTAATAACTTTGTGTGTATATGTTGCATTCCCTTTGTGGAATGTAAGATCATTGAAGGAAGTAACTATTAACATTTGGGAGAGGGGGTCTTTGTATCACAAGCACCTGGCACAATATTTTACACCTAGTAAGACCTTAAATGCTTAACCTTAAATGGTTGTTGAATTGAATTGAATTGGGAAAGACTTCATGGATGAGATAAGAATTGAGTTCATTTCCAAAGGGGGAGGGGTGTATATGATAGAAATAGATAAAGAAAACATGTCTTTGTAGAAGTCAGACTCTAAGGTATGTGGAGTATAGTAGCTACTAAATCATAAATGGTCATCTTGATGAGTCCAATGATATGCAGAAATTGTGATAAGTCTGATCCCACTCTCCCCAGAAAGAGAACTAGTAGAGTGGGCTGTGCGACCTGGAATTGTTGGGAGGAAAGAAGGGATGTTTATCCTCCTGTGCTTGCCTTATCTTTCAAGTCAATATCCCTTTGCAAAAGCTAAAAAATAATAAATGCTCATCTTCTTTCTCCTTCTGCATTCCTTCCAACCCCTCATGTAAGCATCCTACCATGCCTTTTATTGCCACTGTTTGCTCCCCTCCTTAGATGTAATACTATTTAAAATTGGATTTGAGAGGACAGAATGTTGTTAAGCTACAATTCACATTTAATGCTTCATTGATGGACAGTAAAAACTCCTTATAACAAACTCCAAGGGACTGCCCTTATTCCTTAACTGGACTGCAGCTTTGTTGTATTGATTACCACTTGAAAATCATGAGCCTCTTAGTGGGCTTGGGAATCACCACTTGAAATGAATGAGCCTATAAGTGGGGTTTGGGAATCATTATCACTTAGAGAGATTATGCTTGTGATGGAAGGACAGATAGAATCCTAGCCCTGGAATCAGGAGGACTTGGGTTCAATTAGGCAAATCATTTTCATCTCTTGCAATTTGTCCATCTGTAAAAATTAGGATAATATTAATAGCATTCACCTCACTGATTGTTGTAAGGAACAAACCTTAAAGGGTTATATAAATATGAGCTATTACTCTTAATTCTTATGGGATTTGATTTGTAATAGTCATTTTTAGGTTTATTTGGAGAAGAAAAAGAAGTAATATGAAGGCAATATTTTCAGGAGCACTTGCTTCTTCATTTATGCCTATGTAGTACTTCAAACTAATTAGAGGGAAGAAAAGTCTGAATGAGAAAAATTCTTAAATCATAGAATATTTTAAAACATATTCAGCTTTAATTGCTTTCAAATGCATCAGTAACTGGAACTAGGCTAACCAAAGCACTGCCCACAGAGTTACTGCCTTAATGAATAGGTAAAAGAGATTTTCCATTAGCATATCAAAGACAACATTGTTAATTTTGCTGTGGTGTTGTTTCATTTAATAAATTAATTTTTAAAAACTGTATTTCTGATGTATTTCTAATTTTTTTCTGACATCACAGTCATATTCAGATAATAACTGATAGTAATCATTAACATTTATATAGCACTCACTATGTTTCAGGTGTTATGCTAAGCACTTTACAATTATTATCTCATTTGATTCTCACAACAACCCTGAGAGGTAAGTGCTATTATTATCCCAATTTTACAGATGAGGAAACTGAGGTAGACAGGTTCAGTGACTTGCCCAGGGTCACCACAACTAGTAAGTGTCTGAGGCCAGAGTTGAAACCAGGTTTTCTTCACTCAAGCCCTGGTGTTCTATCCATTGTGCCACCTAGCTGTCTATGTACTCCTATTCACTGACACTCCCCCACCCCAAATTCCAGTTAAGCAAAAGCAATCAATGTAGTCAAGGTTTTTGGCAACGTTCTGTACCCATAGTTCTCTACCTCTCCAAGGAAGGGGAGAAATTGCATTTCCTCATCCTTCCCTGGGGACCAAGATTACACAGCTCATTGGCTTTGTTTCAGTATTTACATCATTGTAGTCATTGTATATATTGTTTTTTGGGTTTTGTTTCCTTCTCTTTGCATCAATTCATACTGTTCTTCCAAAGTCTCTCTGGATCCTTCATTTCTTACAATTACATTTCTTATAATTTTGCATTATACCCTTCTATCTTTATGTTATTTTTTGTCTGTAAATAGATGAAAACTGCTTGAAAACAGCTCTTTGAAGTAATCAGATATTTCTCCTCCACTTTTCTTTATATACACTCTCCATTTGTTTTGTTCCTGGAATATCCCCACATCCCCTGGCTGAAATCCTACCTATACCCTCCAATGCTCAACCCAATTGGTAGCTTCTTCATGAAGTATTCCCTTATCCTCTCAGTCAGGAGTTATTTTTTACCCTCTGGGAACTCCCAAAGCATTTTGTTTTCTATGACATTTAATCAAATTCTACCTTACTTTAAAGTTAATTGTATGCATGTCTTATCTTCCTAATAGACTATAAATGTCTTGACCTCATTTTGAAGAGCCTGGTATCTTATTCTCCTCCCTCCTTCAGTTTAATAGCCTTTCAATGCAATGAATGTTCCTAGGATCTTAGACCTCAGAGCTGTAGGGGATATCAGAGGTTAGGGAGAAAACAGGAGACCCAGAGAATGGAAGGCCCAAGGCCACACAGGGAATGAGTTTATGGTAGAGCCAGAATTCTGTTGAAAGAATTTGCATAGAAAGCTTCTTATCCCTTCTCCTCCTTCCCAAACACACACACACACACACACACACACACACACACACACACACACACAGAGAGAGAGAGAGAGAGAGAGAGAGAGAGAGAGAAGAAACTTTCAATCTGATCTTGCCTAAATTAGCATCAATTTCAAGATCATAGCTTTAGTGCTGGAAGGAATCTTAGTGGTCATATAGTCCAAAACTCTCATTTTGCAGATATGAAAACTGAGGCTAAGGGAGGTTAAGTGAGGCACCTAAGGTGATACTGATAGTAAGCAGTGGAGTCAAGATTTGACACTAGATCTACTCTTTCTTTGACTTAACTTCTCAAATGCAGTTTTTAAACTGCTTTTATGTTGTGAGCTGCAGCAATATAAGTGACAATTAATCTGGGTTGACATGATGTTGGGAAACTATAATTAACTAGTTCAGAGATTAATATTGCCAAAAGAAATCTAATTCTTACTGTGCATTTCTGTTTCCCTTGAAAAATGGAAGCCAAATTAGGTTTCTCAGTGAAGCACTCTTGGCTTCCTGCAGTCAAGGTTGAATGTTTGGTATCTTTGTGGGACCATTAGCATAGCTTGGTTCCATGGCTATGGAATGTATTCCACTTCTTAACCAGCCATATATATTTTTTAAAACCCAAACATTTCTATTTAAAGTTTTGAATTCCCAAATTCCTTCCTTTCCCTCCCCCTTCCCTGAGGGGGTAAGCAATCAAATATAGTTAATTAACTATCTTGATCATGCATGTTAATATTCAGACAGCTAAGTAGTACAATGAATAGAGTGCTAGCTCTAGAATTAGGAAGACATGAGTTCAAATCCAGCCTCTGATACTTACTATCTGTGTGACTCTAGGCAAATCACTGAACTTCTGTCTGCTTAAATTTCCTTAAATATAAAATGGGGGATGCATCCCAGGGCTGCTGTGGGAATCAAATGAGATAATATTTGTAAAGGGCTTAGCATAGTGCCTGGAATATAGAAGGTGCTTAATAAATGCTTGTTCTCTTCCCCTTCCTCCCATTATTCAGACAAGTGTTTAAGTGCCTCAATGCAAGCTCATGACTCCTAATGGAAAATCAACTGCAAAGAGAATGTCCTATTGCTATCATCTAAACTTATAACTGTACGAGTCAAATATTCCCATCTGTCCTAAAATCTGGTCCTGTGTGGTCAATTGGCTGCCTGTTATCCCATCCTGGACATCTCTGTAGACATCTCAAATTCAATATGTTTAAAAGAGAACTTGTTATCTTTGTCCTGAAACCTGCCCCTCCTCCAATGGCCCCTTTTCTGTTGAGTCACCAACATCATTCTTGCCATTTAAGTTCATAAACTTAGTGTCATGTTTGACATACCCCCAATTTTATCCAATCAACTGCTAAGTCTTGTTGATTTTACCTCCATTATGTCTCTCAAAAATATGCATCCTTCTCTCCTCTCAGGTGGCCATCAATCCATTTCACCTTTTTACTTGGACCATGGCAACAGCCCCCTTCTTATTTTACCTTCTGCCATATCTTCCACACAACTACCAAATTGATATCCCTAAGTACAGATAGTATTGTGCCCTTCCCTGCTCCCAAAACTTCACTGACTCCCAATTGCCTGTGGGATAAAGTACAAATTCCCTAGCTTGGAATGAAAGCCCTTCAGAATCTGCTTCCCACCTACTTTTCCAGCCTTATTCCATATCCTCCCTCTTCATGAGTTCTGTGCTCTAGCCAACCTGGATTACTAGCTCTTCTTTCATGACATATTTCCCAGGTCTCTGAATTCCAATGAGAATGAATTCCTTCCTCATCTCCTCCTTTCTGAATCCTGCCTCATCATCCTTCAATGCCCAGCTCAGGTGCCAGCTCCTCTTTTTGCCTTCTCAGTTGTCAATGCTCTTCAATTCTCATTGTACTGGGAGTATTTGAGTACACTTGGAGTTTTCCCTATACTCCCCAGCTCTCAAGTAGCATGTAAGTTCTTTGAGGGTAGAGGCCATTTCATTTTTCTATTTGTTTCTATGTGCCTTGCACATAGTAAGCACTTAATACATCTGTTAAATCACATCACTTTATTTCTTGGCCTATACTCAAAACTCTTTCCAACTTGGTAGGACCCATTGGACATTAAGGGTTATTTTGTTTTTGTTTTTTTTTGTTTTTTGCTTTTTTGCAGAGCAATGGGGGTTAAGTGACTTGCCCAGGGTCAAAGTGTCAAGTGTCTGAAGTTGGATTTGAACTCAGGTCCTCCTGAATGCAGGGCCAGTGTTTTATCCACTGTGACACCTAGCAGCCCCCTCATTAAGTTTTGCTAGCACAGCCTTTGAGGATCCAGGGTCACCCCCCCCATGCTGCAATGAGGCACTGTTGGAGCACTGTAGCGCTAGAGTACATTATTACTATTACATGAAAAGGGTATTTTCAACCATATCTTAAACTTAATTTATAGCAATGAAATGAATTTTATATGTTGACATGATTTATCTTTGTGAAACTGTCTTGATTATTTATGTGGGTTCCATCTGTAACTTCTCAACGTGATAGGATATTTCCATGCTTTAATGAGGTCTTGCATGGTGATTTCAGCTATATATCAGAAAAGGAAATAAATACAGCAGCTAATCTTCCTCAGAAGAGTATCTCTGTCCTAACCAATAAATCAGCCATTTGGAATATTACAGACAATATCACTTTCCAAGGCCTGCTGCTATGGAAAAAGTATAACACTTGGAACTAGGCATCTTGGGTTTGAAGCCCGGCTTGGACACTAGTTATGTGATGCTGAGGGTAGCTGCATGGCACTGTGGATAGAGTGACAAGCCTGGAGTCAGGAAGACTCATCTTCCTGAGTTCAAATCTGGCCTCAGATACTTACTAGCTGTGTGACCCTGGACAAGTCACTTTATCCTGTTTGCCTCAGTTTCCTCATCTGTAAAATGAGCTAGAGAAGGAAATGGCAATACACTCCAGTATCTTTGCCTATAAAATTCTAAATGAGGTCACGAAAAGTCAGATACAACTGAAATGACTGAAAAACAATACGAAGGTTCAAGCGATTCCATTAGATTCTCCCAGTTTATAGTTGCATTGACATGTAATATGAGAATGATGGACAAGATGTTCTCTGGATAATCCATCTATAGCATTTGGGAAGTGGTTTGTGGTGGAAAGAGTGGTATAGTTACAGTCAGGAAAAACCTGGCTTACAGTCCAGCCTCAAACGCTTAGAACCTCCTTGATGCTGTATAAGACGCTTCATTTCTTGGCCTTAGTCTTCTTATCTGCAAAGTTAGGTGTGTGGACTTGCTGGCTTTTTAAATCCCTTCTAGGTCTAGAGCTCTACGTTCTATGCCCTAATATCCTTCCAGTTCTAACATTCCTCGTAGGTTTCAAGGTCTTTCCTGGTCTACTCTTCTATGTCCTAAGGTCTCTACTAGATCTCTCTCATTTTATGTCCTTCAGTCCTTTCTAGCTCTTGAAATTCTATGCCTTCCAGCTTGGACATTTTATGTTCTATGATTTTAATTCAATAGTATCAATATTTTGTATTTGATGTTTTGTGATTTTTTTTAAATGTCTGCATTAGGCATCTCACTATATGAGAAGGAAATTTATAGTTAATCTAAATCCATCTTCTCCTTTTTACAGATGAGAAAACTGAGGTCTAAAAGGGTGAAGTTAGATAGGGAGTACCAGCAGTAGAATTCGAACCATGGTCTTCTGACTCAAAAGTCAATGCTCTTTCCACAAGACAATGACATCTAAGAAGACAGCGTCCAAGTTGTGAGCAGAGCTTGTCGTTTTTTGAACTTTGATAGTAATGTAGCATTGAACTGGTATGTGTGCGTGTATGTGAGTGTGTGTGTATTCGATCATGTGTGTCTGTGTGTATATCATAGGGTTTAGAGTTGAAAAGGAATCTAATCCAACTTCAGTTTTACGTTTGAGGAAACTGAGGACCAAAGAGGTTAGGCGACTTACCAAAAGTTTTACAAGTAATAAACACAGAGCCGAACCAGAATCTTTTACCTCCAAATACAGAACTTTTTCCACTATGCCTTTAAAGAGGAGGTAGCTGGGTAGCAGTTGTCTGCATCTGCCACAGAGATTACAAAGTCAAAGCTTATGGGAAACTCAAGGGATCCTCACTGAGAGGAATTCAGAGGTGATGTGAGTTAAATCTAAATAAATGAGAATGCTTACTGGTTCTAGGAGGGTTGGAACATCCTGTGTAATCTTTGAGAGATTAGTCAGTTTTCGCCTAGAATATGCAAGTGTTTCAAATGAAAATGAAAATGGCAATGAAGTCTAATATAAAATCAAAGAGTGCCCTGAACCACTTCAGTTTATGTCTTCACCAGAATGTTCTCTGCTTCAATCTGGATGAGATGGGTTAGAGTAATAATAACTCACATTTCAATGGTGCTTTCTTCACAGCAGTCCAGGGTCATAGATGGCACTTGGGTATTCTCTATTTTGGTAGACTGGTATGTGTGGGTGGTGCTCTCTCCATACCCATGATTCTTCTCTTTCTATGAATCCTCCATAGTGAATTTCCCCAGCATTCCTTTCTTTATTTTTATCTTGCAGGAATTATATTGTGGTTTTTTGTTAGTTTGTCTTTTTTTTTTTTTTTGCAGGACAATGAGGGTTAAGTGACTTGCCCAGGGTCACACAGCTAGTAAGTGTCAAGTGTCTGAGTTCAGATTTGAACTCAGGTCCTCCTGAATCCAAAGCCAATGCTTTATCCACTGTGCCACCTAGCTGCCCCTTTTGTTTGTTTTTTAAAGTGGAGGTGGAAGGGTGCAAGTATTATCACCGTCTTAAAGATGAGGAAAGCCCACAGCTAGTGAATTCAAATCCTGAATCCAGGGACCTTGTGGCAGAGAGATAATGGTCTAGATGTGGAGAATGAGATGTACATTTTTAGAGAGGCCAATATGTGAATGTGTTTTGCTTGATTATGGAGCTGTTTTAAGCTCTGAGGGTTCTTAGCTCAAGTCTAACTCCAGCAAATGGATCTCAGATCTCAGAGCAGAGGTTCTAGGGGTATCTCTGAGGAGTCAAGGGTGATTCTCTAATGCTATCACCTCAAGCCCCAACGAGTATGCTCTGCCTCCTCTCCAAGATTATCAGTTCAGAATCGTTTTTTGTTAGCAAGCCTTAAGCATCTCTTACTTAGATGCTTAGATTTACTAAGGTGATAAAGTAAGAACATTCCCCCTTCCCCAAAGTCTGTGACACCCTCTTCCACAATTACATGCAGAGTTCATAAGAAAGTGGGTTCCAACTTAGACAGTACCTGTGTCAAAAGGGTAACTCATAGTTCTGGGGTGCTAGTAATCCCTTCCCCCTTTGGTGAGGTGCTCAAGAAATTCCCCTCAGGCAGAGTGTAGTTTCTTTGCTGGACTCTTTGGAGAGCTATGGATCTACAACCAGTCCAGCTTTGGTTCCCAATGCAGTGGAATCAGCTCGGCATTGCTATCCAGGCATCCAGGGATGCCACTAGGACATCCATGGGAACATGGGGAGTCCAACATCCTCCATCTCACAGGGCCCTTCTCCAGCCAGAGCAAGGTGGGGCAGGAGACCTTGCCAAGGCTGAAGCTGATGGCTCTCCTCCCTCCACCCCCTAGGCAGTTTCTCCTCAGGAGTTTGCTATAGCTCTCCTGGCTTGCCACTGGTAGGTACTCCCAGATTCCATGAAGCCTTTATATAGGACCTAGAGAGTGTGATAAAATCCCTCAGCCAACATGGATTTGAACAGACTTCCTGTCTGGCATCATTTTGCTTCATCAAGAGGTTTTCAAAGTCTTTTCACACTTAGTCTAAAGCCTATGATTGAGATTGATTGATTGGGCATCTTATCACTTACTTTAAGTGGGGTGATTTGGTTGAATAAGTCAATTTTTATAACTATATTTAGTGCAAGAAAGAGCTTTCAAAAATAAAAAAATATATAGAGAAAGGGCTTTTATCAGTCAGTCAACAAGCATTTGGGGCAGCTAGGTGGCACAGTGGGTAGAGCACTGGCCCTGAAGTTGGGAGGACCTGAGTTCAAATCTTGCCTCAGACACTTACTAGGTGTGTAACCCTGGCTGGCAAGTCACTTAACCTCAATTGCCTTAAACATCCAGGACCATCTCCAGTCATCCTGGTGTATATGTATATGTATATGTATATGTATATGTATATGTATATGTATATGTATATGTATATGTATATGTATATGTATATGTATGTGTATGTGTATGTGTATGTGTATGTGTATGTGTATGTATATGTATATGTATGTCTATGTTTATACCCATATTTATATCATCTAGATCTATATCCATATCTATATCTATATTCATACCCATATCCATATCTATATATCTTGCCTTTGTACCCAGATGACTCTGGAGGAGAGAGTGAGATTGGTGACCTGCCTCACTTAAATACAATTCACTGCAAATCATGACATCATCACCTGACGTTATGGTCCTCTTTAAAAAGGAAGGACAATCATTTATTAAGCACTTGCTATGTGTAAGATCTGGGGTTGCTAAGAAAGGCAAAAGCATGCTGTCCCTGTAGTCAAGGAGCTCATGTTGTAATGTAGGAGACAATATGTAAATAATTGTGTATATACGAGACATATACAGATTATGTGGAAATAGGTAGAAGGTGATCTCAGAGGGAAGGCACGGCTGTGGATAGAAATGGGAAAGACCTCCTGCAGAAAGGTACATTTGAGGTTAGTCTTGAAGGAAGACAAGGAAGATAAGAAGTGGATGTGAAGAGGGAGAGTTTTCCAGGCATGGAGAACCCTTATTCAAGATCTTGTGTCAGGAGGGAGCAGGTAGTGACAATGATAGAAAAGAAGAGAAGAGAAGAGAAAAGAGAACTAGCTAAACATTTAAAAATACACAGAGGAAAGTAAAAAAGCAGTTCAGAAGGGGACAGCATCTATCAGGTAAGGTTTGGTACTATTATGTTAAATGTAATATACACTTAAATTATAACTAATAAAAGTTCACTCTTTCATATAGAATCCTTTTTTCTGTTTTTCTTTGTATTTAGAAATAGTTGAGTTTGTTTATGCTTGTTAAATTTATAATGAAAGTAGGAAAAAAAAGAAAATGTACTTCCCTCTCCCCCTTTTTTGGGGGGGCAGAGAAAGGGTTGCTATGGGTAAGGAATATGCTACATGATGTTAGATAGGGCAGAGGTATTGGTTAGTTTTTCTCACTTGCCTTTCTATCTTTCCTTTAAATCTCTGGTACAAGGGAATGGGCCACAGGTTGGGGAGAAAGGAGATAGCTATTCAGAAAAGAATGTGATGTTATAACAACAGAGGCTATCAATACATATATATTTTTAAAATACTTCTTCAATGTAACCCACTGTCTGAGCCTGTCGAGATCTTTTTTAGATGTTCACTCTGTCATGTAGTGTGTCGTACAAAGCTTTGCCTCCTAGCTTTGTCTCATTTTCAGAGGTGATAAACATATTATATTATGCCTTTATCCAAATCTTGGAGCAGCTTGGTGGTGAAGTGGATAATAGAATTCAAGGCCTAGAGTCAGGAATATCTGAGGTCATATCTTCAGGCCTCAGACACTTACTGTGTGTCCCTGGGCAAGTCACTTAACTTGTTTGCCTCAGTTTACTCAACTTTAAAATGGGTGACAATAATATACCTACCTCACAGGGTTTTTGTGAGAATCAAATGAGAAAATGTTTGTAAAAAGTACTTGGTACAGTGCCTGGCACATAGTAGGTACCACACAAATACTTATTCTTTCCCTCTTCCCAAATCATTGGGGGGAAATCTTAAACAACACAGGGCCAAGTGTATATATCCTTATACTACTAGAGATCTTTCATATCAACATTAAGCAATCAATGACCACTCTTTAGGTACAGTTATTTAACCAAGTCTATGTAACTGGTCTATAATCTATCACACATCTGCCAATCTTTTCTGATAAATCATAGAGTGAAAGGCTTTGTGAAATAATTTGATTAAATCTAGATAAACTATATCCACAGCATTCTGATATATAACCCTAAGTAACCTAATCACAACTGGAAATGATATTAGTCTAGTTATACACACACACACACACACACACACACACACACACACACACATATGTAAGGCAATTGGGGTTAAGTGACTTGCCCAGGGTCACAGAGCTAGTAAGTGTCAAGTGTCTGAGACTGGATTTGAACTTAGGTCCTCCTGGATCCAGGGCCAGTGCTCAATCTACTGTGCCATCTAGCTGCCCCAGTATAATATATTTTTAAAATTAAATTTTACTTTTTTTTCATCGACCTTTTTTCTTTCCCTCCCATCTCCCTACTTACTCTCCATTGAAAAAGAAAGTAAAACAGAGGCAGCTAGGTGGTGCAGTGGATAAAGCACATGCCCTAGATTCAGGAGGACCTGAGTTCAAATCCAGCCTCAGACATTTGATGCTTACTATCTGTGTGACCCTGGGCAAGTCACTTAACCTCATTGTCCTGAAAAAAAAAAAAAGAAAGGAAAAAAGAGAAAGAGAAAAAGAAAGTAAAGTAAAACCGCATTACAAATATGTATTATCCTTTCAATATAGGAGAGGTGTGACACCCCCATGATCTGGAAATGCATAAAATATATGGGTAGTATTGGGTTGATATTATACAATACTACCCATATATTTTATGCATTTCTGAGTTTCTAAACCTTTTCTGTTGTCTCCTGGCCTTCACATGTCATCAGTGGCTTCTGCAAAGCTCCCCAAAAATTCCTATTTAATTTCTTATGCTGATCCTCAATATATTGAAACCTCAGTAGAGAAAGTCACAATGTGGAAGGGATAACTTGTAGTCACTTATCCTAAAGGTTCCCATCATTTTCCACTCTTGGAACCAATTCTTCCTTGTTGGTGAGAATCTGGTCTAGAATAGGAGTTTCCTTTGTTGTTTCCTCAACTTTTTGAAGAATGAAATTATCATTGAGTCAAGTCAAATTATTCACTATTCTGGTTTCCTCGGAGAAATAGCTCCAGCAGATGTCTGCATAATTTAATTCCCTCCATGACTTAAAATATGACCCAGCTTAGGTATCACAGTGGAGAGCAGGCTGGACACTTACAGTTTTCATCTTCTTTTTGTGTGTTGTCTTCTCCCATTAGAATGTAAGCTCCTTGAGGGCAGGGACTGTCTCTTTTTTTTATTCCCAGCACTTAGCACAAGCTTAATAAATCTTTGTTGACTCTGAATGAATGGATAAATAAAAAACAAACACACACTGCATCATGCCTCTATTTCAAGTTTGTGATTTGTTTTCCCAAACTTCTCATCTATTTCTTCTTTCCGACTAGGTGGTCCACAGTATACTCCAACCACTATATTATTTTTGTTTGTACCTTTGCTGATCTTCATCCAAATACTCTCCAATGAGTTTCTTTCCTTTGGTTCCTGGATATCTACACATGACTATTTCTTAATCTAAAGCAGGGCTTCTTAAACTTTTCCCACTTGCAACCCCTTTTCACCTGAGAAATTTTTATATGAACCCAGGTATATAGGTATATAAAATAGGTATATATAACCTTGTACTGTTGCCAAATTTTTTGTGACCCCCGCATTTAGTTATGTGACCCTATATGGGGTTGCAACCCACAGTGTAAGAAGCTAGGCCTTAAACAGAACAATATGGGTAGAAAGGAAGGGGAGGGCAGGATGGCATATTATTATTATTATTATTAATATTATGGGGCAACAGGGGTTAAGTGACTTACCCAGGGTCACACAGCTAGTAAGTGTCAAGTGTCTGAGACTGAATTTGAACTCAAGTCCTCCTGAATCCAGGGCTGGTACTTTATCCACTGTGCCACCTAGCTGCCCCACTAAGTATTTATTAAGCGCCTAATACATGCCAGGCATCATGCTAACCTCTGAAGATACAAAGAAAGGCAAAAGAAGATTCCTGCCCTCGAGGGGGTGGAGACAACCTGCAAAGAGTTAAGTGCAAACAAGTAACTTATAGAGGATAAATTGGAAATAACCAGCAGAGGAAAGGCACTAGAATGAAGAGGCCTCAGGAAAGGTTTCCAGGAGGAGGTGGGATTTTATCTGGGACTTCTGAGAGACCTTCATGTTGTGGGGAGCCTTCTCTGAATCTTCTAATATTTCAGTAGCAATGAAGCACCCAGGCCGTCCATCTGTTAATTTTCATTCTCACTGCATGGCTGCTAATACAACCAGGGAATTAATACATAAATACACAAACAAAAAGCACACTTGGGAAAAGCTGGCACCTAACATTTTCCCCCTCAAACTCCAAAAAGGTGAACTAAGACATGTGTAGGAAGAAAGAAATAGGTGTTCTGGAAGACCTGGTCCTATTTCCGTAGAATGCTCACCTCACATAGTATTCAAAGGGAAGGTAATTAAGGCTGAATCTCAAGGTCAGTTAGAACTCTCAACCAGTGTTGCCAGTTTGAAAAATGAATTAGAAAAGACTTTTTTGGGGGGTGGGGTGGGGGGGAGGAATGTGAAACTAACTTAAAATGTCAGCTGAGCTGAAGAATCAAGAGCACTAACCCAGGCTAGGAATCTCTGCTTTTATGAGGACGATGCAATATTGCTGGCTCAGCAAAACTGTCTCTATAAGCCTGAGATTTGGATGGATGGGCTGGGTAAATGAGGTGGTACCATGTTCTAGTCCAAATCTAAAATCAACCAGGCTGTAAGTGAGTATGGATGTTAATAAAAATGTGAAATGTGACCTAATACCCCAGGGTTCTTGCTCAAGTCATTAATACTGCTTATTATATAATGCATCATCTCTACGACTATTGTGAAAATGGAAAAGGGGCCTGTTGAAAATGCAGTGGACCAATAAATGAACCAGCATGCCACTGCAGTGTTAGGGGCAAGTAGACTGTGAGATTTTTGAGAGCAGGGACTGTTTTTTTGTTTTTTGTCATTCTTTGTATCCCTAGCGCTTAGCACAGTGTGTGGTATGTGGTAGGTGCTTAATAATTGCTCATTGACGGACTGGTTGAAAGAGCACAAGATTGTGAGTGAGGAGACCTGGGCTCCAGTCTTAGTCCTTCCACTGTAATAAACAATTCTATAGTATCACGGGGGCAGTACCTCAAAAGATACCCTCAAATCAATTTCTTTTAAAAAAATTCTTACCTAGACTTTATTTTTTAAAAATCATAAAAGTGCTTTATTATTTTCCAGTTACGTGTAAACATAGTTTTCAACATTTGTTTTTATAGAATTTCTAGTTCCAGTTTTTTCTTCTTTCCTTCCATCCCTTCCCCTTCCCCAAGACAGACAGCAATCTGATATAGGTTATATATGTACAATCACATCAGACATATTTCTGCATTAGTCATGTTGTGTAAGAAGAATGAGAACAAAAGGGAAAAACCTCCAAAAAAAAGTAGGAACAGTCTGGTTCAATCTGCAGTCAGAATCCACGGTTCTTTTTTTCTGGATGTGGAGAACATTTTCCATCACGAGTCCTTTGGAGTTGTCTTGGATCAATGTATTGCTGAAAAGAGTTAAGTCTATCATAGTTTATCATCGCACAATGTTTCTTTTACTGTGTACAATGCTCTCCTGGTTTTGCTCACTTCACTCAGCATCAGTCCACTTAGGTCTTTCCAGGTTTGTCTGAAATCTGCCCGCCAAATTAACTTCTTAAGATCCTAAGAGATCCCAGGTCCCTGAATTGTAGGGATAGACAGATACCTGTGAAGACCGTAAGACTGATGCTGGGAGGTCACTGCTGGATAGACAGCTTGGGTGCTAGGGGCGTGTCAGAGGAGGGCAAGGGGAAAAAATTCCATGAGATGTGGTTGCTGGGGGCGGGAAATGTGATCTCTAATAGTTTTCCCTTCTATTCATTTGCTGGTTTATTTACATGAATATTTATATATTTCGAAAGCCTTATTGTTGCCTTTTTTTCATCAAAACCATGCCTCCTTAACCACTCTCCCCATCTCCCGAATACAGAGGAAAACACAAGCAAACCCAACTGACTGACTCAGTGATGTGGTATCTTAGCATGCCCATCTAGAGACCACAGCCTCTGTCTGTCACATCTAAGAAATCCTATCCAGGAAAAGCAAGCCAGGGATGAAAGGGAAAACTCAAGCTATAGTGTATGATGAGGCTGAGATCTAGAGAGTGCTGGAACATCCCTACCCATGCCTGAGAATTTAAATGGATGGGATGTGGGACTCACCTATTCAATTATCTGATGGTAGGATAGGAAAGGGACCACCAGAGAACAAAAATGTCTTGATTTGGCCCAGTGAGTAATCTCTGGGAGACCAAAACACTTGCCTCAGATGAGCAAAGAATGCAGAAAAAGAAACACCTTGTTTTGTATGCAAAGTGACTGTCTATCACACTCCCAAGTTCCTTTTCAGTTCACTGAGCAGAAGGAGACCTTCACTGTGGTGCAGAAAAAGTGCAGAAGGACCTGTCTCTCTAAGTGAAAGATTCTTTAATGCTTTTATCCTTGTTGGGGGTCCAGGAAGCTTCCCCCTCATGACCCAAAGGGCTGATTTTCCTTCCTCCATAATACAGTCCATCAGACCTGCCAGGATACTCCTACTCCTACTCCTACTTCTACTTCTACTACTACTACTACTACTACTACTACTACTACTACTACTACTACTACTACTACTACTACTACTACTACTACATTCCAGGCACTGTGCTAAGTACTAGAGATATAAAGAGAGGCATAAGACAGTCCCTGGACTTGAGGAATTCACAATATAATGTGAGGGAAGAAATGATGGGCAAACAAATATGTACAAACAAGCTATAGAGGGAAGGCTTCCTGTAGAAGGTGAGATTGTAATTGATTCTTTTTTTTTTTTTTTTTTTTGGTGAGGCAATTGGGGTTAAGTGACTTGCCCAGGGTCACACAGCTAGTAAGTGTTAAGTGTCTGAGGTCGGATTTGAACTCAGGTACTCCTGAATCCAGGGCCGGAGCTCTATCCACTGCGCCATCTAGCTGCCCCTATAATTGATTCTTGAAGGAAGCCAGAGAAGCCAAAAAATGGAGGTGGGGAAGGCACGGGAAGAAAGCCAGAGAAAATGCTTGGAGTTGAGATGGAGTGTCTGGTTCGAGGAACAATGAGGAGGCCGATGTCACTGACTCGAAGCATATATATATAAGTATAAGAAAGATGGGCGTGCAGAGGGCCTAGGTTATGAAAGGCTTTGAATGCCAGGAAAAGGATCTTGTATTTCATTCTGGAGGTGACAGGGAGCCAGTGGATCTTACTGATAAGGAGGGGACCTGGATTTTAGGAAAATGCTGGTAGCTGAATGGAGGATGGATTGGAGTGGGGAGAGACTTGTGTCAAGTAGACCCCACCAGCAGGCTATTGCAATGGTCCAAGTGTGAGGTGACTAGGACTCCACTTGAGTGGTGGCGATGTCAGAGGAGAGACAGAAATGTACACATAGGTGTCTGTATGTAATAATAATAATAATATTTATGGAGTGTCTACTGTGCCAGGCACTGTGCTAAGCACTTTACAATTATCATCTCATCTGATCCTGACAACAGTCCTGGGAAGTAGGAGAGGCAACTGAAGTAACTGAGGTAGTGTTGAGCAGAGTCACAAAGCTGAAGCAAGCTCTGTGATGATGAGCTTATCCTGGGGGAAGCACGATGTTTCTGGAGTTGAAACTACTTTAGCTCGGTGACTAGCTTTCCATACCTGTGTGTGCTTGTGTTTGTTGTGAATGTTCCCCACTCTGCTCCAGTGTGGGCACTGGAGTATATTGTTTCTTGGTTCAGTCCTTTCTTTTTCTTTTCTTTTCTTTTTTTTTTTTTGGTGAGGCGATTGGGGTTAAGTGACTTGCTCAGGGTCACACAGCTAGTAAGTGTCAAGTGTCTGAGGCCAGATTTGAACTCAGGTCCTCCTGAATTCAGGGCTAGTGCTTTATCCACTGCACCATCTAGCTGCCCCCAAACTACTAATAAGTTTTTTTTTTGGGGGGGGCAAGGCAACAAGGGTTGAGTGACATGCCCAGGGTCACACAGCTAGTAAGTGTCAAGTGCCTGAGGCCATATTTGAACTCAGGTCCTCCTGAATCCAGGACCAGTGCTTTATCCACTATGCCACCTAGCTGCCCCTTCAGTCCTTTCAATAATGTGGTAAATGGGTTTGAGGGGAAGAGGTAAAGAAGAAGAGAGAGAGAGGGAGGATAGAGAGAGAAAGAGAGACAGAGACAGAGAGAGACAGACACAGAGACAAAGAGACAGACACAGAGACAGAAAGAGACAGAGATAGAGACAAAGAGGCAGAGAGAGACAGAGACAGAAAGAGACAAAGACACAGAGACACAGAGAGAGACACACAGAGAGAAGAGAGAGAGACACAGAGAGACAGAGAAATAGAGAGAAAGGAGAGGAGGAGAGAATGAGAGACAGAGAGAGAAGAGAAGAGAAGGGAGAGAAAGGAGACAGAGAGAGAGAGAGAGAGAGAGAGAGAGAGAGAGAGAGAGAGAGAGAGAGAGAGAGAAAATCTTTCCTTCTCCTGCCACCAAAAAATTTCTTCTCCTAGGCCTGGCTCCAATTGTGGAACTGGAATTCTTAGCTCCCAAACTTGGAGTTCCCCACTGCTAGTCTGCTTTGCAACTGGACTGATTTCTGTTGGAATTCCTCCACTTATTGAAAGTTCCCAGAGGCAAGGATTCTGGGCCACTGATGCCTTCTGGTGCTGTTAGAACACTGCTCTGCTGATCCTGCTAGGTGATGATCTGCCCAGCTTCTTGTTGGGTGTGATGTTTAATCTCAGTTTCTCCTTGTGGCTTTCTCTTATCCTCTGGGCTGTTCTTGTTGCTGCCACCTACTGAGTGTCAACTGTAATCTTCAGTTGAGGTGCTATTTCTTTGCTGTAAGAAGAGTCTGCTCTGCCATTTTCAAAAGCTTATTGGCTACAGGCTAAGTATAAGCACTTTTTAGGAAGGAAAGCAGTCTCTTATACTCCCAGACATCAGACTGGGTGGGATGGGGAGACACCTTATCTGTGTGTGTCATTTTTACCATCAGCAAAGAGATCCGTCAATTCCCAGTCTTAGCACCAAGGGTTAAAGTGTTTTGGAATACAGATCAGCCAGCCATCTAATTAGAGCCCCTGGATATTTGGCTTATCTTTTGAAACAGCTTCCTCCATGGCTTTGGTCCATGTCCAAAGCCTCTATATGACTTAGGGTTAGAAAGTCCCTTTTAACTCCAGTCGTTTCATGGTTGTCCACCTTAATTCTTCTTTAGACCATTTCTTGAGGTTGTATTTCATCAAACCTCAAGGAGTGGGTCTGAGATTCCCTCAGGAATTCCCCGAAAGAAGGAATTCTCAGAGATTCCTTCTGGATTCCCACAGTCCCTCCAAATCTTCTGGCTCTCCCATGAAAGTGAATAGGTAGGAAGGCAAAAACAAAAGGACTTTGTCCTCTCCTTTAAATTCTTTATTTTAAAAATCTGCCCTTCACATATAAATGTAACCAGCAAAAACCCCATTCTAGACTTTATCCTATCTACTCTGTACTGAGAAGTAGCAAGAAAAAGGAGAAATTGAATCAGCTTTAGAGTCTGAAGACCTGCTTTCCAGGCTCAGTTTGCAACACAATCAAATAGAAGGCAATAGCTCCTTGCCAGTTGTGAAGCCATGGACACCTTTTCCGGGCCTCACTTTCCACCTTTGCAAAATGAGGAGGTTGGGCTCAGTGGTCTCTCTAAGGTCCCTCCAAATATAAGGTTCTTTGGGTGTGAGAACTGTAACTAAGGAATGCTGGAAGATGTTTAACTTCAAGATGATGGGTCAAGACTGCAAGTCGGTATGGTGGGCCCTGGTTTCATCTAGAGGGTTTGGTTTTGGAATTAGCCCGGGGCATCTCTGCCAACTAAAGGCGATAACTAGCTGGGTGTGCAGAAATGGGTTATGCCCATCTGCATTGCTGTGGTGCAGCATGCTAAATTATTCAGAGAATCCCGGGTTTTTCTGTGCTTTTAGGGAAGCTGCCAGCAAGCTGAAGCCAGGGCCGGGAAACCTATGCTGGGCCCTCACTGTGGTAGAGCCGAGAGAAAAATAATGTCCCGGATCAATTATTTCAAACTGGTCCTTGTCCCAGTGCCCTAATTAATTCACTCAAGGTGCCATGTGCAACTTGGGTCACATTCCATGTATTTGCCACCCACCCTGTGTACATACGCTGCTAATCTTTAATTTCTTTTAATTGAATGGTGTCGGGCCTGGAATGCCCCTAGAAGGCAGGCATAGATTCGTAGAATGTTATCTCTAGAAAGGACCTTAGAAACCATCCACTTGATACACCTTCCCTTATTTGACAGAGGAAAAGACTGACTACTAAAAAGGGAAAATGTCTTGCCCCAAGGTCCCAGAGCCAGAGCATGGCAGAACAAGGGTTTGAACCTATGTCTTCTGACTTCCTGGTGGATGGATATACGGCTACTCACCTGTAGGATTTCTGCCCTGCCATCCCTGAGAATTTGCTAGGCTTGCTTGTGGGCCTTCGAATAGCCAGGTCAATCCTGGGTGACCTGACTCCTTGGAGCCCATGTCAAACATTGTTATCCAGAAGGGATTCCTGCAACTGTGAATGCGACCATCCCAGGTCAACCCTCTGTCTGTGGACAGGGCCTGGACCAAAATTGTTGGGTTTCTCTACCAACTTTGACTATAAAGCTTTTGTCTTTTGGATTCTGAAACAAATGCCTCTGTTTAGTTAAAAGAAAATTCTTACTCGTTGCTAAAATTAGATATTTTTGTTTGAATTATGTTCATTCGAATTAATTGCTTAGAAATGTCAATGTTCTTTAGGAGGGAGAACTGATACTGGAATCAAGGGAACCTTTGAATCCTGGCTGTCACTTGCTGCCTTTGTGACCTTGAGGAAGTCATTGGCCTTTCTAGGACTCAGTTTTTGGAGGAAACTGAGGAGGTTGGGTTGAATTCTCAGATCCTATGAAATCCCAATGATACAATGAGTTGTGGTGTATCCAAGAATAATAAATTACATTCTGAAAGAACTTAAATATTTACACACCACCTGTGAAGTAGGTGGCCCAGGTTTTATCTCCTCTTTGCAGATGGGGAAACTGAGGCCCAGAGAAGCTGAATGACTTCCTTGTTGAAGGTTATACAGCTGGTAAGTGTCAGAGCTAGAATTCAAACCCAGGTCTCTGACTCTATGCCTTGTACTCTTTCCCCATTATCATCTTGAGTGCATGAACATTCTCTGTCTTGTGTAACGATTAGAATAATGCCACCTGCTGGAAACTTACTGTAAAAGAGCTCCGCCCATGAGGTGAAGGTCTTTCAGGTCAGGAAGTGACATTTGCTTGTGGGAGGAAGAAGGAGGAACCGGGCGCTCTGACTCGCGCTCTTTCATATGGACTCTGGCAGAGAGGGGAGCTAAAAATGCGCTCTCCCTTTAGTAGATAGATGAATGTAGGCCCTTCTCTCTCTACCAAATTCTTATTCTCCTTAATAAATGCTTAAAAGCTTAACTCTTGCTATAGCTTATAATTTATTGGCGACCACTCATTAGATATTTTAGACAGATTAGGTAGAATTTTAGCCTTTAACACTTGGGAGGGGTGTGTGTGTGTGTGTGTGTGTGTGTGTGTGTGTGTGTGTGTGTGTGTTTATTCTTCCAGATTACCTTGACTCACTGTCTTAGCCCTGGAGGGTCTGGAGGGACAATGTGGTATTGTAGAAAAAGAATCCACTGGTAGAAGAGCAGTGGGGTTTGGCTGGGGGTGGGGGTATTACATCCCAGCTCTGCTAAGACTGCATGAAAGCCACCTAAACTTTCTCTATTTCCTTTTCTTTTGTACTGTTTTTTTTTTGGGGGGGGAGGCAATGAGGGTTAAGTGACTTGCCCAGGGTCACACAGCTAAGTATCAAGTGTCTGAGGCCAGACTTGAACTCAGGTCCTCCTGAATCCAGGGCCAGTGCTTTATCCACTACGCTACCTAGCTGCCCCCTACTTTCTCTATTTCTGGTGTCTGGATGGCCACAGGTCATCCTGACCTAAGGACCTTACAGGGCTATTGCATGGCTCCCAAGGAGGTAATGGATAGTGAAATGTTTGGGGAAGCATAAGGTGCTATACAACCAGGCATGTCCCTGAACCCCCTCAGGAGAGCTGATTGTTAATCAGGGATTGTTAGGATTCTTAATAAGTCAGGGCTTGATTCATTGTTTTGTTTGATTGTCTAGACTTCAGAAAGTGATAGAAAAATTTTAATAATGCAGATCAAGCCTAAAAGTGTTTCATTTGGAGTTTGGGGGGAGAACCAGTTGGTAAACATTTACCCTTCACACTCCTATGTACAGCTGTGAGGTATTGTCACAGCATGATGTATGTTAAGCAACCCATCACCAACACCAGTTCTCTTGGTCAGGAATATTTCAACCATGTTAATAATGGTGATTAGATGCTAATGGCCCCCATGAATATAACACCTAAGATTTACAAAGTGCTTCCCTCACAAGGAGAGTGCATTATCTGTCTTACACATGAGGGAAAGGATACTCAGAGAGTTCAAGAGACTTGTTTAGTCAAACAATGAGTATCACAACTGGAACTGGAGTCCAGGGTCCTCTTACCTCTAAGACCAACACTCCTTGCACCAACCTTTGCTGCATTATGTCAGTAGTAACAATGAACACAAATGCTCAAAGGATCTGTGATTTTGACAGTGTAGGAAGCCTGTTTTGGAAACTTCTTCCGCCATGTAGATTTTAATCTATGACATTTGTATGTTTGTATATATGTGCATACGTACATTTCTATCTATCTACCTTTGTCTCTGTCTGTCTGTCTGTCTCATAAATAACTAGACCTAAGATTTCATCAATGTAGTGAGAACTTTCTTATCAGTGTAGATGAGGCATGTGCTCTGTAACTATAGTATTGGAAAATTGCTAGCTGTGTGGCCCTGAACAAGTCACTTAACTCCAATTGCTTCCCTCAAAAAACAAAAACACAATTTCCTTGAAAGTTAAGTGACTTGCCAAGGGTCATTCAACCAGTGTGTGGCAAAGTTAGAATTTGAACTCAGGTCTTTCTGACCACACAGAATAATCAGCATGGTATAGAAAGAAGAACACTTGCTGTGTCAGAGTCCTGAGTTCAAAACTTATCTCTAATGTTTACTACCTTGTGTGACCTTGGGTAACCCATTTAACTCCTTGGACCCAGTTCCCTCATCTGTAAAGTCAGGGGACTAGGCCAGATGGTTTCTGATGCCCCTCAGCTCTTGCTTGATACCCTTAGAGAATAAGTGATTTGTCCAGGGCCACACAATGAGCAAGTGTACAAGGTGGGATTTGAATCTAGGTCTTATTGCCTCCAAGTCTATAATTCCATGCTGCCTTTACAATAGGGAATAGTTTACATTTAAATAGTGCCATTAGGTTATGAAGCACTTAACATGCAGGATTTAATTTGATACTGACAATGGCTTTGCGAGGCTGGTAGTCCAAATGTGATTACCCCTATTTTGCAGATGAAAAAAACAGTCTCAGAGGAGTTATGACTTGTCCAAGGACACATGGGTGCTAAGAATCAGAGACAGATACAGGACTCAAAACCAGGTCATAGGATTTAGAGCCGGAAGGGAGAATACAGATCAAATATAATCCAGCCCCTTCGTTTTACAGATGAGGACATTGAGGCCTGTAGAGGTCACATGACTTGCCTCAGACTATAGGAGCAGAGTCAGAATTTGAACACAGGTCTGATTCCAAGTTCAGGGCACCCTCTGCTATCTATCATAATGCTCCCAAGGCTTTGTTCATACCATTGAGTCTTTCTGTCCTGGGAGTGAGGACAAAGGAAGAGATGGGTAGGTAGCAATGGGATGAAGCAGGGAACGTGGACAGAAGACAAGGAGCTAAGAACCGAGAGACAGTTCAGTTCATCTTCAGAGAAGACATTTCTCACATTTCCCAGCAAGCATTAGAGTAGCTGTTTTGGCTGTAAATCCTGAAAGTAATGATTCAGGCTTATCACTCCTTCCCACTCCCTACCCATCACCTATTAAATTCAAGGAAGAAGATGCTGGTGGGGTTGCTGGGAGGCTGAAAAAACTGGAGAGCGTGCCACAAATTATTTCCATCCTTGAACTCTAGATCTGGAGAGAAAGGCAGCTGGAAAGGTAGCTGTGTATTGAGCCTGGATGTTTTCAGTCTTGAAATATAGCAATTGTTGGTGAAATAAAAATTGATCATGGCTATATGAACACACACACACACACACACACACACACACACACACACACACCATCCAATCTTCGAGGCAATGTCTGAGGGAGGTGGATGGGGAGACTAGAATGGCTCAGGAAGATTTGGAAAAGAGAAGGTTTCTATATTTATACAGAAAGCCTGAGTCTGAGGCCAGATTGGTGAACGAGGTTCCAGTTTCATCAGAAAGGTACTGCAGCAAGTGTCTGAACTGGACTGCAGCTTGCGATACTCTACTGCAGTATGTTGGCAAGGAAACTGGTCAGACTTTGGGTAGGGAAGGGCATAAACATTTAAATAGCACCTACTATGTGCCAGACCTACAAAGTAGGTGCTATGATTATTCCCATTTTACAGTTGAGGAAACGAAGGCAGAGTGACTAACCTAGGCTCACACAGCTAGTAAATGCCAGAGGCTGGATTTGAACTCAGGTCTTCCAGACTCTAGGCCTGGCTTTCTATCCACTGTGTCCCCTGGCTGCCTCTCATGGGGAAGAATGAGGGAGAAGGGGGCAGAATAAGCTCAGCAAGGAATTTGGAGTAAAAAAAACCCATGTCATTATCTTTAGCCCACCCTGAAACCTGACATGCCTCAGGTAATATGAGATCAGCTATGGTACCCAGGTACAAATAGTATGGAAGAAAATAGATGAGAAGAAAATTATTTTCCAGGAAGAAGAGGTTGATCTTCCTCTAGTCTTAGAGGTGTTTGTTTTTGGTGTGGGGCAATGAGGGTTAAGTGACTTGCCCAGGGCCACACAGCTAGTAAGTATCAAGTGTCTGAGGACAAATTTGAACTCAAGTCCTCCTGAATCCAGGGCTGGTGCTTTATCCACTGCACCACCTAGGTGCCCCCTGGTCTTAGAGTTCTTTACCTAGTCTGTGTCCATGGACCCTTCTGTCAGTCTGGTGCAATGCAGGGACCCCTTCTCAGAATAAGGTCTGTTAGCTACACTCATAACTGAAAGAAATACTACATTCAGATTGATGTTAGTGAAAATGTAATTTTTTCCCACCTAAGTTCACAGATCTCTTGAAACCCATCCATGGGGCCCATCTCCCCCATGCTTTTAGACGAAATGGGGGTTTCAGTGGTTTTTTTTTTGTTTTTTTTTTTGGCGGGGCAATGGGGGTTAAGTGACTTGCCTAGGGTCACACAGCTGGTAAGTGTCAAGTGTCTGAGGCTGGATTTGAACTCAGGTACTCCTGAATCCACTGCGCCACCTAGCTGCCCCCTCAGTGGTTTTAAGATAAAGTGGGACCTGGAGTGGGGAAGACCTGAGTTCAAATACTCCTTCAGATACTTACTGGATGGGTGACCCTGGACAAGTTACTTAAACCTATGTTTGTCTCAGGTTCCTCATCTGTAGAATGAGGAGAATAATAACAATGACCTCTCAGGGTTATCATGAGGATCAAATGAGATAATATTTGTAAAAACACTTTGTAAACCTTAAAGAATTAGACATATGCCATTATAATGATTAGTATTGCTATTATTGCTATTATTATATCACTATCATTATTCAATCAAGTGCCGTGCTCTCCTTTGGGGTCTGAAGGAATGAAATCCTAACCCTTGCAGAAGTGTTTGGTCCTGGCTATTTAGGATCAATGGCAGTTCAACTTATTTGTTCCTTTAGCATATAAAACCAGCCTAGATCGAACATGACTGGGGGACCAACTTTAAAATATGCATTAAAACTTTTAAAATCTGTACCGTGGGTCAAAGAAGTCACCTCCTCATGGCCAACCTACTGGTGATGAGGCTCTTGGACCTTGGGGAAGCAGGTCCTTGGAGAGCAGACACAGTGTGTCCCTGGGATCTTCTTCGAAGCCTGTCCAGCTTTGATGACCTGCCAGGGCTTGTGCTGGGCTGGCATGGCTTTTCAAAAGCTGGGGTCACCTCCGTGTCACAATGAGGCACCAGAGGAGGACTTTTGTGGAATCAAAATTGCAGATGACCCCAAGGTCAATGGAGAAGCACGTGGTGAGCATGGGAAGGCTTGCTATTGCCAACAATGACTTGCATTTAGGAGGCAAAGGAGACATCTCCAAGGACATGTGTGCCTAGAAAAGGAGATGAACTCATCAGCACCAATGGACAAAGGGTATCATAGGCGATGGAACCAGGAAGACCGGGCTTCATGGTCCATCTCTGCCTGATGTCAGCTCTGTGATTCTGGGCCAGTGTCCCAGGCAATTTTCTAAGACTATACTTTGTAGGATGGTTTGTTGCTGATCTGTATTAGTAGATAGAATCCCCTCCATCCATGAAATCTCACATTTGTGAAAATGGACAGCCCTAGTGATCACTGATATCTGTTAATATGAAAAGACCTAGAATAGGAGTTCTTTTTTCTAAATCATAAAATTATTTTATTATTTTCTATAGTTTAGTTTGTTTTTATAAGATTCTGAGTTCCAAATTTTTCTCCCTCCCTGCTTTCCCTCCCCGCTCCCCAAGACAGAAAGCAATCTGATATGGGTTATATATGTATAATCACATTAAACATATTTCTGTGTTAGTCATGTTGTGAAAGAAGAATCAGAACAAAAGGGAAAAACCTCAAAAAACAGAAAACAAAAAAAGTAGAAACAGGATGATTCAATCTGTATCCAGATTCCACAGTTCTTTTTTTTCTGGATGTGGAGAGCATTGTCCAACATGAGTTCTTTGGAATTATCTTGAATCCTTGTAATGCTGAAAAGAGTTAAGTCTATCACAGTTTAGAATAGGAGTTCTTAACCTGGGGTACACAGACCCCAAAGGATCCATTGATAGATTTCAAGGTGTCTGTGAATTTGGATCGGAAAGAAAAAAATTACTTCTTGATTTAAAAAAATTAACTTCTAACTGAAACTTAACATTTCTTTCAATTATTTAAATCATTTAAAACTATTATTCTGAGAAGGGGTCCACAGGCCTCACCAGACTGGCAAAGGACTCCATGACCCCCAAATGATTAAGAATCTCTGACCTTCGGGCAGGATTCTGGAGTGGATCCTGGAGGGAAAATTTTGGGGATGAATAAAGAATTACATGGGATAGGAAAGCTTGGATGGTAGAGGAAGGAGTGCTTACATCAGTGAGATCATGGAACCATAAAAGTATGAAAGCATGTAATAAAAATGCAACATGATCTTTAAGATGTGAAATATAGCTATCTGATGAAAGTCTATAAAATGTAAAGAGTGAATTAAACAGGAGAAATTAGCCCCATTGTTTTCATATTCGTAGATTCTGCACAAGTGGACTGGCCTTATGGATTTGCATTCCATTTGTATGATTTCAAGGGGATTGGGAAAACTCCAGTCTATCCCCCTCCCCAGCAAAGCTACCCCGAACCAACCACCCACCCAACCAGCTTCTCCTGACACTGGCTGATGTCTGAAATTCTACTGTGAGGGTTTTTTTAAAAATTCCTATTAAAATACAAATCCTCTTGGGTGAGAGCCTGGTCCAGTGGAAAGTGCTGAATCAGGAGGCTTAGATGTGAGTCCCAACATTGCTACTAACTCTCTCTATGACTCTGGGCAAATCACTTCATCCCTAGGCCTCCTCTTCTCTTGGTATCCTCATCTGAGACATTAAGGGTTTTCTGGATGAACTCCAAAGACCCTTCCAGCTCTTCCAAGTCTAGTCTAGGTAACCCCTCTAAGCTCACTTGTCCTTTTGTGTGAATGATTTTATAGCCTTTTTGTGAGAGTAAGTTTTGAGATGGAAGAGGAAAAGAAACCGTCAGGGGGATGGTGTTGGGACACCCCCGAGGAAGGAAAAGGAAGCAGAATAAACAGAGACAACACTAACCCTTTAGTTGATGAGTGGGGTGCTAGCACACAATTCTGGCACATGACTTATTATTAATGGTTCTTTTGTAGCTAAACTGGAAATGATACAACCAAGCCCCTTGCAGCCTGAAGGCTATGTATTAAACTTAGCGATATCATAGGGAAGGGTTACCAAGTCTTCTGGAGAGGAAAGGGAGAAGGGGTGGGAGATACACTTTCGGCATCTGTGAAAAGGGCTTGGGGTCAGCAGCTGTTCCAAATCATTCCCTAGTGTGGCTCATTAGGAACAGGGCTGCCCAAGGCAGGAACTGGAGCCAAGCTTGACACTGGTAATCATTAGACTGGCCTCCTTAATTCTGAGGAAGCCGGAGACATGATAGTGTGCTGAAGGGGTGGATTTAGTCTCAGGACCATGGATAGAGCCACGGATCCAGGAGCGCTCATGCACCAGCAATGGACTTCTGGTTTCATCCTCTTCTAGCTCTCTGTGTAAATGGCTATAAGTCTCTGTGATTTTCTTTCATAGGGCTCAGAGCCTGGGAAGGTTTTTTTCCTTTGTTCTGCTGGTTGTGAAAGCAAATTGTTATATAACCTATCCCTCCAAGGCCACAGAGGGACCTAGCCTATAATGAGAGACAGGTTAGTGAGCAGAGCCCACAGGTGACTGAAAGTTTCCCTGATAGCATCATAAGGGACAGTGTGGAATCAGAAAGGCCATGGGGGACAGGTGGTGACATGGTTTGTCTGATTGCCCAAGACACCAGTCAAGTGATTGCTTCCCCCCTCTCCCCCCGCCCACCAAGTTGTTGGTTTTGTGTTTTGTATTGCTTTAAACCCAATGGAAGCAGTGAGAGAGGGCTCTCTGTAGGAAGATTTCTCTTTGCTCTGAATCTGAAGGCTCACTTTGTCAAATTTGTGTTCTACACTGGACACCTCCTGTCACAAAGTCCTGAATCATGGCCAGCCTCCCTTGGTGGGAGCCCAGCAAAGTAAGTTGACATGACCACTGAAGTGGAGGAAGGGAACACTCACCCACAACCGAAATCCATTCTCCAAAATGCAGGTCCACTGGCCCCTCTTCAGCGATAGCAAGAGCCTCAGGACTGCTTCCCTGCCCCTTTTGGGGCAAGACTGGGACCAGAACCCAGGAACAATACAAGCATACAGGTCCCATGAGGCTGACTGAGCAGAGGAGGAAGCATTGGTAGGATGACCCAGTGCAAGATGTAGTTGAGGTCAGGGACAGAACTGTAGTGAGTAAACAGAGGTCTGTGGCTGGGGCTCAGACATCCAAGATCTTAAGTCTATAATTTCTAGCCATTTACTCTAGTTAAGGTCTTAGATGGTAGTGATGTGTGGTTAGGAGAATGGATGAAAAGCAGGAGAAAGGTAATCAAGGGTGAGAGCAAGCAGGAGGTGAAGGCTGTTATTCAGGAATTGGGGGTTCAGTATTGGAAAGGGATGCAGATAATACAGATATGCTGTACTTCTTATGCTGGAGGTTAGGTCTATAAAATGTTTTGTTTGGCATTCAAAGCCCTTTATAACCTAGCCCCACCCTACCTTTCCAGTCTTTCCCCCCTTCTTTTAAATAACATTTTATTTTTCCAATTACATGTAAAGACAATTTTTAACATTTAATTTTAATAAATCTTTGAGTTTTACATTTTCTCTCTTCCTCCCTCCTCTTTCTCTCCTCTAAGGCAGTATGCAATTTGATGTAGGTTACATATGTGTAGTCATGTAAAACATATTCCTATATTAGTCATATTGTAAAAGAAAAACAGAACAAAAATTTAAAAAAACTATGAAAAAAAGAAAGTGAAAGTAGTATGCTTCAATCTTCATTCAGACTCCATTAGTTCTTTCTTTGTGGAGGTCATTTTCCATCATAAGTCTTTTGGATTTTTTGGATCATTGTATTTCTGAGAAGAGTTAATTACAGTTGATCATCATACAATGTTACGGTGTATAATGTTCTCCTGGTTCTGTTCACTTCACTTTGAATAAGTTCATGCAAGTCTTTCCAGGTTTTTCTGAAATCATCCTGCTCATATTTTCTTTCTTTCTTTCTTTCTTTTTTTTTTTTTTGGCAGGGCAATGGGGGTTAAGTGTCTTGCCCAGGGACACACAGCTAGTAAGTGTCAAGTGTCTGAGTTCAGATTTGAACTCAGATCCTCCTGAATCCAGTGCTTTATCCACTGTGCCACCTAGCTGCCCCTTTTCTTTTTGTTATTATTATTTTTTATTTTAATAGGCATTTTTATTTAAAGTTTTGAGTTCCAAATTCTATCCCTCCTTCTCAACCCACTCCCTGAAGCAGTAAGCAATCAGATATAGGTTATATATGTGTGATTATTATAAAAATTACCATATTTGTCATTTTAAATAAGAAAAATCAAATCAAATAATTAAAGTGAAAAATAGCATGCTTCAGTCTATGTTCAATCAATATCAGCTCTTTCTTTGGAGGTGGATAGTCTGCTTCATTAGTTCTTTGGGATTATCTTGGATCACTTCATTGCTGAGAATGGTTAAGCCATTCACAGTTCTTTTTTTATAATAAATATTTTTATTTAAAGTTTTGAATTCCAAATTCTATCCCACCTTCCAACCCTCCCTTCCCCCTCTCTGAGGTGGAAAGCAATCAGATATAGGTTATACATGTACAATTATGTAAGACATTACTATATTAGCCATTTTATATAAGAAGACTCAAATAAAAGAAAAAATAAAGTGAAAAATATCATGCTTCAATCTGTGTTCAATCAATATCAGTTTTTTCTTTGGAGGTGGATAGCATGTTTCATCATTAGTCCTTTGGGATTGTCTTGGATCATTGTATTGCTGAGAATAGTTAAGACATCCACAGTTCTTTGTCAAACAATACTGCTGTCTCTGTGCACAATGTTCTCCTGGTTGTGCTCTCTTCACTATACATCAATTCATATAAGTCTTTCTAAAATCACCCTTTTGGCCATTTCTTATAGCACACTAGTATTCCATTACATTCATATACCACAGCTTGTTTAGCCATTCCTCAATAGATGGGCATTTCCTCAATTTCCAATTCTTTGGCATCACAAAAAGAGGAGCTATAAATATTTTTGTACATGTGGATCCTCTTCCCTTTTTTATGATCTCTTTGGGATACAGACCTAGTAGTGCTATGACTGGGTCAAAAGGTATGCTCCAGTCTTCTAATACCTTATTCCCCCAATACATACTTTTCCATCCAGTGACACTGGTCTTCTGGCTGTTCCACCAATAAAACAGTCTTTCTCTTGGGCCAAGGCATTCTCTCTGGCTGTCCCTTGTAGCTAGAATACTCTTCCTTCTTGGCTCTGCTTTCTAACCTCCCTGGCTTCCTTTAAGTTCCAAATAAAGTCCTACCTTTTCTGGAATCCTTCCCCAACCCCAATAATTCTAGTGCCTTCCTTTTGTTAATTATTTCCTATTAATCCTGTATATAGCTTGCTTTATATATTTTGTTTGCATGTTTTCTCTGCCATTAGATTGTAAACTCCTTGAGGGCAGGGAGTGTCTTTTGCTCCTTTTTTTCTATCACCAATGCTTAGCATAGTGCCTGTTACATAGTAGGTACTTAATTGATGTTTATTGATTACATGTAAGCTATGAAGCAAGCTGTATACTGCTGGTGAACTTTGCCCACTGGTGGTGCTGCTCTCTTTGACTTCCTTAGCAACCATGAAGTCTAGGTGCTGACAGAAGGGTCAGTCTTAATGATCAGGTGACTATGAGGTCTGATTTGAAGTCTGCTGTGCAGGTCCTCCTCCTCCAGAACATATTTCCCAGTGAATGTCACTGTGCTGGAAATGTGGCCACTTAGGCATTCAAGAACTTCTGGTCTTCAAGAGTCTCTTATTAAAATGCAAAGATTCTTGAGAAACCTTACTGACATATTAGAACATGGTGATTAGAATAATAATAATAATAATAATGACAGAGACAGAAAGGAACCTTAGAGGTCACCTGTTCCAACATCATTATCATTTTTAAATGTTTTCTTTTTGATTTTCTTTTGACATCTATGTCAGTAAGGTGACTCAGTGGATAGAGTGCTGGGCCTGGAGTCAGGACGATCTGAGGTCAGACTGAGGCTTGAGTCTGACCTCAGCTACTTACTAACTCTGTGACCCTGGGCAAAGTCACATGGCTTGTTAGTGCAAACCTGGGACTGAAGGCCAGGTTGCCTGACTCTTGGTTCAGGGTTTTCCCTAGTAGACCAAACTGAATATCTTAGAGACTAGGGTATGGTAAGAGATTAGAATGAAAGAGGGGTGGTGCTGACTTTAGCATATTCAAAACAATTTGAGAGTGACATTCAGTGAGCAGTCTCTTGAAGACAGAACTCTACATGGTCTGGATTGAGTGAAGAGATGGATAAAGATGAGGAATTTGGTAATGTATGGACATCCATATTTAGATGGCAGCCAAACTCATGGGAATCAGTTCTGAGGCTACTACTTATGTGTAGAAGAAAAGGGGCAAGAGATCCAAGATTAGGCAGGCAGGCAGATGAGATGGTTTATGAGTTGATGTAAATTATGGGATTGTCAAATTTCAGAGTCAGAGACCTCAGGGGCATTGAGCTCAACACTTATCAGAAAAGGAATCCCTCCTATAACATGCTTTGGCAAGAGGTCATCCAGTCTCTCTTTGAAGACCTCCGATGAAGGGGACCCCACTACCTGCACAGGCAGCCCATTCTATTTTGGGATAGCTTAATTGTTAGGAAGATTTCCCTTAGGTTGAATTGAAATCTGATTCTCAGCAACTCCCCACAACCTCTCCATTGTGCCTAATTCTAAACCTTTTAGGGCTCAGTGGGAAAACTCAAATCCCTTTCCTCACCTCCAATCCTTCAAATAGTTAAAGAAGTCATGACAGAATGATATGATGGGTGACACTGAAGAAAAATGTCTAGGACAGCACAATTTCACAAGATTGCTGTGGTCTCTGGTCCTATGTATTATGGAGAGAAACTGTGGGCAAAGGTATTCTATGCTCTACTGGGCTGGGTACCAGAGTAAGGGAACAGAGGTTGTTAGTATGGCTATCCTGCACACGCCATGCCCAGAGCTTCTCATGAAACCAAAGAAGCATCACTGGACTCCACCTCAGCTTTGTTCCTTTGGCAATGAGGGGGCTCTTCAAGGTTTACCATAAAAAGTGGAATTTTTGAACACCTCAAGAGTGTCAACTACGTCCACATGTCCTTGCCACTCCTTTTTATACAAGGCATTGTTGGCAACAGGCAGCAACTTGCCTTTGCTCACCACGAGCCTCTCCATTGACCTTGGGTCCCCTACAGTTTTGATTCCTTTAAAGCCCTTCTCCAATGCTTCATTGTGGTGTGGAGGTGACCCTGGGTTTTTAAAAGCTATGCCAGCAGAGCACACAAGCCCTGGCAGGTCATCAAAGCTGGGCAGGCTTCGAAGGAGAGTCCAGGGACACACTGTGTCTGCTCTCTAAGACCCATCCTAGCTAAGGGCTGAGAGGCTCATGACCAGAAAGTTGGCCATAAAATGATGAATTCTTTGACTACAGTGACTATAGTAACTAAGGTTAAAAATTTTTTTAGTCATGGGTGTAGTAGAGTGGAGTCAAGCTCTGAACTTGGAAAACTACATGTTAACATTATCTATGTTCTACTGTATTCTAACTTATTTTGTTAAACAGTTCCCAGTTCAGTCTGGTTCTGGTCACGGGAGAGAATGGTGCCAGCTGCATGTTTGACACATAGGGCTTAGAGTCTGGAATACCTGAGTTCAAATCCCACCTTAGACACTTGCCAACTGGGCAAACCTGGATGAGTCCCCTTCTCAGATTCACTTTCCTCATCTGTAACATTGAGAAAATAATTGTGCCAACATCATAGGGTAGTTGTGAAGATCAAATGATATAATATATGTCAAGTACTTTGTAAGCCTTGAAAAGCTATACAAATGTTAGCTATTCTTGTGGCTAGCTGCTGGTTATTAGATCATGGACTTAACCTCTCTATGTTGCAGTTTCTTGTGATTGTTGTTGTTCAGTTGTTTCAGTTGTGTCTGACTATTCATGATACCATATGGTTTTCTTGGTAAAGATACCAGATTGGTTTGTCATTCCCTTCTCCAGCTCATTTTACAGATAAGGAAACTGAGGCAAGCAGCCTTAAGTGACTTACCCAGAGTTATAGAGCTAGAAAATATCTGAGGCCAGATTTGAACTCAGGGAGATGAGCCTTCCTGACTCCAGACCCCCCCCCCCTCCCGCTCTACCCACTTTACCCACCTAGCTGCCCTCAGGTCTCAGTTTACTTATTTTACTTCTGTCTCTAAATCTATGATCCCATGACTTTTTCAAAGGGCAGACCCCATATGTGAAAAGAATAAGGAAGTTTTACCGCCCGCAACCCTAAAGAACCTCAGACCCTAATGTCAGGGTGAATATGTTTCCCCGGCAGTAGCCAAAGAACACACTCCCTGATTGGTCTTAATGATTTCTAGCTATAAACACTCAAGTGCTTTCTACACTTCTGCTGAGGGATCGATTTCACATAGAGCAAAGGCAGCATCTACCAGGGGAAAAGGATCTATAGAATCTTAGAGCTGGGAGGAAGCCCTGGGTTCACTGAATCCAATCTATTCTTGAACAGCAGTCCCTCCTACTACATTCCCAACAAATGGCCATTCAGTTTCTGCCTGAAGAACTTCAATGATGGGGAACCTTCCAAGGCAGCCGATTTCCCTTTTTAACAACCCTAATACTCAGTACTTTTTTACTTCTCTTCAACAATTATACAGTGGAGGGGCAGCTAGGTGGCGCAGTGGATAAAGCACCAGCCTTGAATTCAGGAGGACCTGAGTTCAAACTCGGCTTCAGACACTTGACACTTACTAGCTGTGTGACCCTGGGCAAGTCACTTAACCCCCATTGCCCCACAAAAACAAACAAACAAAACAAAACAAAAATCCCACAAAAAACAATTATACAGTGGAAGGAGTAATTGATTTGGGATCAGAAGATCTAGATTCAATTCCTTCTTTATTATTTATTACCTGTGTGACCTTGGCAAATAATTTTATTTATCTAGGCCTTAGTTTCCTCATCTGTAAAATGAGCCGGTCCAACCAGATGACCTCAACAATTCCTTCTGGTTCTAAATCTATTATTGTATTAAATTTGTCTCTCTGTAACTTTTAGCCATTTGTCCCTAGTTTTATCCTTTGGACCAAAATAGACGAAGCCTCATCCCTCTTCTACATGACATGTCATATGCTCATATTTAATGGCTTGTTTTTGTTTTGAATTCTATAGTTTTAAGAATGGATATTACCACAAGAAAACAAATATTTTTCAGTTCTTAATGAGTACACTTCAATGACTGTTAGAGTTATTGTAGCAGCTGTTGATTTAGGGAAATCAAAGACTTTAAGGACTATTCAAGCCCACAGTGAAGTAGGATCAGTTCCAACAAAGCTCAAAAGACAGTTCTTTTGGAGACAAAAAATTAACCCCAAAAAATGACAACCAGAAAACAATAAAAGACCTTCAGAGGAACCTAACTGTTGGAGGAGTTGCTACTGATTTCCCTAAAGTGGAGCATGGACTTCTTGATGTTAGAAGAACAGTTAGAAGAAGACCAGTGAGAATAGCTGCTAACCATTGCTATAAAGAGAAAAAAAAACTACATCATGAGCAAGACAGTATTAGAGTGCTGAAGATTGGAAAAAGGTCATTTAAATTGATTTGATTCACTTTGATTTACTTAAGGCTATGTCAAAACAATTGGTAAAAGTTCAGATATGAGCATTTTTGCCAGATTGTTAAATACCTGCTCCCCAAAAAATCTTTTGGAAATTATTTACTTCTGGTTAGCCTAGACATCTTATGTCCATTGAGGAAATGATGGACTCTGATAAATATATCGATATAATGAGAAATAGATGTTTTTCTGAATTAAAGAAGTTCCAAAATAGAGATGGAATATTTCAACAAGGCCTTGTACCCATGACACATCATAAAAAATTAAGAGATATAGGCAAGAGATGGGTATAAAAATTTCTTAGTGGCCTGGGAACTTGCCTGATTTAAACCTCATTGAAAACCTGTAAGTTATAATCAAGGTTAGACTTGGAAAAATTGACTGTCAAAGATATGCTTAATATTCATTGTGATACAAATATGGTTTCATGATAAAGAATTAAGGCATACTTGTTAAAATCTTGTGAACTCAGTGCCAAATGATATAAAACAAGTGATTGCAGCAGAAGAATATAATGTGCATTAAGCTCTTTAAAGATATAAAGAAGTTGTAGGATTTATTGCATAAGTAAATTTCATTATCCTGTTTTTGTCCTGGTTAATTTGCATAACACTTCCCCCCTGGACTCAGGGAGGGAGGATCACAGAAATGTGTTTTGATACTCAGTGGTAGAATCTGGAAGTCAAGAATAATCAAGCCTTCATTTCTCCACTTCTCCAGATCTGATTGTTCCTGCCTTCCAGGGATTTTCAGGGCTTCACCATGTGAGAAGGGAGAAACACCAGATTTCATCTCGGCAGGGAGACCTAGTAATAACTACTCCCTTTAAGTTTTTCAAATAGAAATGTGTATCCCAAGGTAGGGTTACTATGATCATATTGTAGGAGGCCTGAAACAAAGGGAAAGTCCAGATTCTACTTCAATTTCAAGCACTATTGATTCTTTCAATCAGACTGGGGCATCACCGAGCAGGAGAGCAGCTGGAAGTGATGATGATAGATAATATTTACATAACATTATGTTCCAGGCACTGTGCTAAGCACCTTACAGTTATCTCATTTGATGTTCACAGCAACCTTGGAAGACAGGTGCTTTTCTTATGTCTGTTTTACAAATGAAGAAACAGAGGCAGAAAGAGGTTAACCAAGTGCTCAGGGACTCAAGCTAGTAAGAATTTTCATCCACTACACTATTCAGAGCCATCTGCAATTTCCAATATATATATATATATATATATATATTTTTTTTTTTTGCAGGGCAATGAGGGTTAAGTGACTGTGACTTGCCCAGGGTCACACAGCTAGTAAGTGTCAAGTGTCTGAGACTGAATTTGAACTCAGGTCCTCCTGAATCCAGGGCCAGTGCTTTATCCACTTCGCCACCTAGCTGCCCCCTCCAATATATTGTTGAAATAGGAGGGGGTCTGGGTACTGCATCTGACCCTAATGGGCCTAAGTGCTTGTCTGTATTTAGGTCACATCTAACATTTGCTAGGATGTGAAGCCAGATGACCTTTGATTCCAAGTCCCATGTTCTTTCCACCTTTCTGGGATTGTCAAACTCATGGCTGCAAAACTTCGATCTCAGAACCTGATTAAAATTTAATTGGGAAATGTTTAGCAAAATAAATAAAAATACAGGGGCGGCTAGGTGGCACAGTAGATAGAGTACCGGCCCTGGATTCAGGAGGACCTGAATTCAAATCCAACCTCAGACACTTGACACTTACTAGCTGTGTGACCCTGGGCAAATCACTTAACCCTAATTGCCTCACCAAAAAAATAAAAAAAAATAAATAAAAATACAGTAAGACATAGATAATGTTAATTTGTGATTTTCTAAGTCACTATGTGGCCTCTAGCTTTTAACTTGGCACCACCGCCCTTTATTTCATTTCCTGTCAGTAAAAAGAAGAGAAGTTAGTGGGTGTTTCAACTCTAAGAAACAGCAGCATCTATGAATGGAGGATACTAAGCCAGAAAAGAGAAGACTTCAGTGGGGAAAGGGGATGGCAACTATCTTTTTTTTTTTTTTTCAGGGCAATGAGGGTTAAGTGACTTGCCCAGGGTCACATAGCTAGTAAGTGTCAAGTATCTGAGGTCGGATTTGAACTCAGGTCCTCCTGAATCGAGGGCCGGTATTTTATCCACTGCACCACCTAGCTGCCCCAATGGCAACTATCTTCAAAAGCTTGAAAGATAGTGTAAGGGAAAACAGAGTGGACTCATTTTACAAGGTGCAAGAGGTTATATGTTGTTGTTGGCCTTTTATCACTGGAGATGTTCACAACAAAACTAGAATGAAGATCTTCCTTTGAGGTTGGACTAAATGGCCCACTTCCCTTCAAATTCTGATACTCAATGACTTTGAAGTGAATTTTGTATTTTAGGAAGTGAGGAAGATCAATGGGGGGATTTTGTGGTAATAAATCACATCATGAAGGGCTACTATGAGGCAGATAGGTGGCTTAATGGATAGATGGCTGGGCCTAGGTTCAGGAAGATCTGAGTTCAAATCCAGCCTCAGGGATTTACATGTTGTGTGACCTTGAGCAAGTCACTTAACCTTTATTTGCCTGTATTTCCTCAACTCCAAAATGGGGATAAGAATAGCAGCTACCTCCCAGGTTTGTTGTGAGGAGTAAATGACCCAATATTTGTTGTAAAAAAAAAAAAAGAGTATTTAGCACAATGCCTGGAACAAAATTTCGTTCAGTTGTTTTAGTCATGTCTGACCCTTTGTGACCCTATTTGGGGTTTTGTTGGCAACATACTGGAGTGGTTTGCCATTTCCTTCTCTAGCTCATTTTACAGATGAGAAAACTGAAGTAAACAGGGTAAAGTGACTTGCCCAGGGTCACACAGCTAACAAGTAAGCATCTGAGGTCAGCTATGAGCTCAGGTCTTCCTGACTGCAGGCCCAGCTCTCTATCTACTGAGCCATCTAGCTGCCTTCAGGATATACTTTGAAATATTTTCTCAGAAATGACCAAACATTACAGAAGCACTCTCTGACTGGGGAAGAATCTCTTCTCACTTTAGATTAGCTTCCTCTTTCAATCCTAAACCACACACTTATAGATCTGGACAAAAAAAAATCATAGTTAATGGCCATGGACTTTAATAGCTAGATCAAATAACATAAAAATAGAAATTGACATGAAAATGAGGTACATTGGGCTACAATATGACTTGGAACCAGGAGGCTGGGACTGTTCTTTCCTCCTTCTCCCTACCCTTCTTCTCACTGGAACAAGGGTAGAAACGTGAAGAGATGTGGGCAGAGAGGTAAGATAGAGGGGAGTTTCCCTGGACAATACTCCAGGGAAGAAGAGGAAGCTGTGGACCAGATTCTGGTTATCTCACTAAGTCACTAAATATGTGTGTCTGCTGACTTGACCTCAATTGCTCTCTGTTCAATCCCAGTCTGCTCCCAGGCATTTGCTACCCCGTCCTTCAACATAGTCTGCTCAGCATCTTCCTTCTGTTCTTGGTCTGGTCCTTTCTATTTTTCCCTACCTTCAGTGAGCCCGTATACCCATCCCCCAAAAAACATAGAACTGGGTGGGTTGTATGTCCTCCTCATTCTCTGTCCCTCCACCATGACTTCCCCTCCAGCTGTTCTGCCTTCCATCTTCAGTGCCCTAAAGTCATGGAATCTTGGGGAACTCTGGGTAAATGTATACGTGCTGGCTCTCCAAAAATGCAGCACTGGGGGCAGCTAGGTGGTGCAGTGGATAGAGCACTGGCCCTGGATTCAGGAGGACCTGAGTTCAAACCTGACCTCAGACACTTGACACTTACTAGCTGTGTGACCCTGGGCAAATCACTTAACCCCCATTGCCTTACACAAAACACCAAACAAAAACAAAAATACGGCACTATTGGGTCTCCATGGTGACTTCTCTGGGATGGGTGTGATGACCTGTTCAGGATCACAGCATTCTGGTTTTTTTTTTTTTGTTTGTTTGTTTGGGTTTTTTTGTTTTTAAGTGAGGCAATTGGGGTTAAGTGACTTGCCCAAGGTCACACAGCTAGTAAGTGTTAAGTGTCGGAGGTCTGACTTGAACTCAGGTCCTCCTGACTCCAGGGCTGGTGCTCTATCCACTGCGCCACCTAGCTGCCCCGGATCACAGCATTCTAGAGTAGGGAAGGACCCCAGTGGTCATTGAGTCCAACCTCCTAATTTTGCAGAGATGATGATTTTCTCAAGGTCATGCAGCTGGTAAATAGGAGATCTGAGATTTGAACACACGTCCTCTGAGCTCAAAACCAATATGCTTTCCAGGATCCACACCCTACAGTTAGAGATCCCACAAGGCTTAGTCTGAATGAGTTTGTGTACGTGTGCGCGCACGCGCGCGCGCATGAATGCCCATCTAGCTATAGCTACATGAGACTGGCTAATTTTACACCTGGCTAATTTTAGTTTAAGAAAAAAACCCAAACCCGATTAGTCAATTCAGTGAGAGAATCAAATCTTGTTGTTTTTATTCAATCTTTCACAGGCATCATCTCCCTGTCCCTTTAAGTTTGAAGGTGCCCTTGTAGTCCAGGCTTCGGTGAGGAGACAGCGGGTACTTTTCAGCTTGTTCTGATTTCTTCTCTGCCTCTTGGAGCACATAGGTTGAGCTCAAAGAGCTTGTCCAGACTTCCTTCCTGCCCCCTCTCTATGCTTTGTCTTCTGATATCCGGGTTCCTGGAAGTGGGGGCCACCTGGCCACTCGAAGCCTTTGAAGGCCCTTTCTTGGCTGGATGTCAGCTCCATTTGTGGCCACTAAAACCCCAAGTAGATTAGCTTCTGCCTTCTGGACCTCCGGCTGGTGAAGTGTTAACTGACTCATTATTTCATGAACAACATTTTGGTTTTCATTGTTATTCCTTTGTCTTTGTTGAATTGATGGTATAAAAAGCAGTCCAAACGATGGCTGCCGGACTGATTCTGAATTGTGGAAAACTCCCTGAAATGGGCTAGCCGGGTCAAGTGGAGAGGGCAGTTTATAAATAATAAAGTAATTAAGGCCAGGAGGTGAGGAGACAGGAGCTGGGAGGCCAGGTCCTTCTGGATATTTCATCTGCTCTTCCCCCAGGGGAGGCCTCTCTTTCCAAACAGTCAGCAGGCCTGGCAGGTACCTCACCGAGCACAGGGAGCTTTCTCAGAGTTTTCAGGGGCTCTTTGCCCGAGGCTTTAAAAGAAAGAAGACACATCAAAGGCGAGTGAAGGCCTTTTCTGCGGTTGCTATGGCAGCAGCTGCAGCTCGGAGGAATTGCACGTTTTCTCAAACACAACTTCTGATCCCCAGCTCGATGCATGCACAAGTATGTATGGAACACACATGTACCAACTAAAATCCCTAGGAAAACGTGTGGTCCTCTTGGTACCAGAACTGGGAGAGTATTGGGTTGGCAGTCGGAGGAGTTGGAATGTCATTTGGACCTTACTATTTACTAGCCCCGTGACCTTGGCAGCTAGGTGACAGGGCATTGGACTCAAAGAGAGAAAGACCTGAGTTCTGAATCCAGCCTTAGGCACTTACTAGCTTTATGATCCTGGGTAACTCACTAAACTTCTTGGTGCCTTAGTTTCCTCATCTGTAAAAGGAAGGGGTTGGACTCTGTGACCTCTGAAGTCCCAACTCTAAAGCTATGATGTTATGAGTGTGGGCAAGTCACAAGGTCCTTTAATTTCTTCTTCTGTAAAATGGAAATTATAAATTTTCTATCCTACCCACCTCAACTGGCTTGGCGTGAGGATCAAATGAGTAAATGTTTGTAAGTTATTTTGTAAGCCTAAAAATGCTGTATCCCACTCTCATACTGTTTGTTGGTGTGGCTGTGCCTGTGGGCTCTGGAAAGCTATCTCAGAAGAGCAAATGCTCTAGTAGGTTCTCCCAAACTTGAATGACTTTGAGAGTGTCCCTGTAACAACAAAACAGAATCACTGCTCTGAGAAATAACTGAGCTAAGTAGGAAGCAGCTCACCATCAGTAGTCTTTGTATTAGTCTACTCTGGACTTTTTCCTAGTCTCCTTTTCCCCCCTAAATACTACTACTACTACTACTACTACTACTACTACTACTACTACTACTACTACTACTACTACTTCTCCTCCTTCTCCTTCTCCTCCTCCTTCTTCTCTTCCTTCTCCTCCTTCTTCTCCTCTTCCTTCTTCATCATCAGCATCATTGTTAGCAATTATATAGCACTTGAAGGTTTGCAAAGCTCTTTACAAATATTTCACTTGATGCTCACATCAAACCTGGAAGGTAAGTGCTATTATTTATTCCCATTTTGCAGTTGAGGAAACTGAGGAAGACAGCAGTTAAGTGACTTGCTCAGGGTCACCCAGCTAGTTAGTGTCTGAGGCTGGATTTGAACTCGGGTCTTCCTGACTCCAGGCCCAGCACTCTGTGCAACATAATGCTACCTAGCTGCCTTCAAAGAGAAAGTATTAACCAGTAGAAGGAAAACTCTTTGAGGGAAAGAACTGTTCCTTTTTTGATTTGTTTGACTTTGTATCCTAAGTAGGTATCTACCATGCAGATACCAAAATCATACAAGACTCCTTGAAAATTATAACTGTTCAGGACACTCTGCTAATTAACATTAATGTAAATAAAAATTATACCTGTTATTTGACTAGTATAGGATACTGTTAGGTGAGGAAACATCCTCTACCAAGGCAGATTGGCATCTTTACCGCAATTTGTAGTCTTAGAGGGGACAGTTGGAGTCAAGAAGACCTGAGTTCAGATCCATCCTTAGACACTTACTAGTTTTGTGGCCCTGGGCAAGTCACTAAACTCTATTTGCCTCAATTTCCTCACCTATAAAATCAGCTGGAGAAGGAAATGGAAAATCACTCCAATATCTTTGCCAAGAAAGCCCCAGTTGGAGTAATGAAGAGTCAGACATGACTGAAATGACTAAACAACAAAACATTATTAGAGAATTGCCTAGAACACTGAGGGGTAAGTGACTTGCCAGTATATATCAGCAGCAGAACTTCAAGACCAGCTTTCTGTCCACTATACCAGGCAGCCTCTTAAGTCTCTTAGGCAGGCTAATGTAGACTTGCCAAAGGTGTTCATCACTGGCTGGGGGAAGATCCATCTTAGAGTCCAAGCTGAAGAAGGGTTCCTTTGGGCTCTGCTTCCTCCTATTTGTGGGTGACGTTTTGCTGATTTCATAAAGCCCTCCATACATTGCCAGAGCCTCCTGTATCAGAACCATGATCACTCAAAAAGAGGTTGGCCCAACTATTCACTCAGGAAAAACTAACCTGATGAAGAATGTCTATTGTTTAGACTGGTGGTTCCCAAACCAAAAGGTTTGGGAACCCTTTATACTCTTAAAAATTATTTAAGACCTCAAGGAGCTTTTGTTTTTGTGGGTTGCATCTATTAGTATTGACCACATGGAAACTAAAACATCTTAGTATTATTATGAAAACAATCTGGACCCCTCAGGCTCCCAAGATGAATGATATTAGACATCCGTTGGTTGTTTTGGAGCATTTCCAGTAGATAATAGGGACATTAAGTTGACTATAGTAGGTGCTTTTTTGGACTTGCATTGAACTGAATTATTCCTCCAATGAAGTTCTGTCCTGATGCCACCTCGTGTATGGAGGAGAGCCTGGGTTCTGTAACAAAGGAAGCATAAAGTTTGCCAAGCTGGGAAGGCTTCTAGCACAAGCCTGGCCACAGACAATGAGAAGACCAACCCGGTCCCATTCAGAGAGGTCCGTGATGGCTGGCAGGTAATGAAACTTTTTTGTCTATGTTAATCCTTCCACTAAGGCATGGAAGAATTGCAGGCTGTATAAGCAGGAGGAGTGCTCACATCTCCAAGACCATGCATCTTTGAAGAGCTCAGGTGTAAATCCATTGGAGCAGTAGTTTCATTGCTTAGGAAGTCTCCTCCAGTGATGCAGATCACAACCCATCCGTCCCTCCCCTCCTGGGTCACTCTTGTCTATGTTCTCCCAGAATGTTGGCCACCTTCCTTTCTTTCTTCTGACATTACAAGCTGGCTATCTACCTCCCATCCCTTGTCACGTGGTCAGGCCATCTTCTCTTCCTAGAACAGATTTCTATGTATGACACGTGATGAAACCTATATCATACACTATGATATATTTCACTTTTACTCCTGTTCCACCCTGCCCCCAATTCCTCACTGGTTATATATTTTAGCCTCTTGTACCTACCATGTGCTTCCCTATTGCTTTCTGAGGGATATTCATTTTTATTTCATCAGCAACTGTTGTGTTCCATGTGTGAGCCGTGCAGTAATACCAAGAGAAGGTTGGTATTAAAAAGATGGGCCCTGCTCCCAAGACATGTGTAGGGTTATTAAAGGAACTTTACAATCTGTCCCAGTCTTTTAATTCAGCTCTGAGAGCAGTTCATTGTCCATTTGTATTGTCTATCCCAAGTAAACTGTTGGTCAGTCAGTCAGCCAACAAACATTTATGAAGCCCTTATCATGTCCTAGGCACTGTGCTAGGTACTGGAGATTCAAAGAAAGGCAAAAAACCTCTTAAGGAGTATATATTTTGATGGAGAGGAAAAAAAATAAATGCCAGATATATACAGTGAATCTGAAAGGGGAAGGCATTGGCAGGTAGGGGTACCAGGAAATGTCTACTGCAAAAACTGGGATTTGAACTAAGATGGATCTTTATGGGGCAGCTAAGTGAGGCAGTGGATAGAGTCCTGGGCTTGGAGTCAAGAAGACTCATCTTAGTGAGTTTGAATCTGGCTTCAGACCTTGGGCAAGTCATTTAACTTTGCCTCAGTTTTCTCATTTGTAAAATGAGCTGGAGAAGGAAATGACAAACCATGCCAGTATCTTTGCAAAGAAAACCCTAAATGAGGTCATGAAAAGTTAGACACTGGTTATTGTCCTTTGTTCTTCAAGAGGACCAAAGATGACATCACTATGTTTGAATCAAGTCACAGCATTTCCAGCTGTGTCTGATTAGACTAATAAGAGCTTGGAATGCTTTACCACAGGTGGGGCACAAATAGTCCATGTGAACATTTGGGTTGGATTCTCTAAATTTGTGCATCTCACATTTCTTTTGAACTCCTTCAATTCTATTTTGCTCATAGAGCACAGCACCTTCTCTAATGAAGGCATCCCTTGCTGGATGGTCCTGTGCCAGTGTCTCCCATGTCATGCAATCAGTTACAAAGTTCTTAAAAGAGACCTCAAGAGAGTCCTTATATCACTTCTGACCATCATTTGAGTGCTTACCATCTGTGGGTTCTCCATAAAATAGTCTTTTAGGTAAGCGTATATTCAGTACCCTACTGAAATGACTGAACAACAACAGATAATCTCTATTTGTTATTCACCCAAATGCATGGCATAATCTGGGCAGTAGACACTATTCACCTACTTGATCTTTCCTGTGGCTTGGTCAACTAGGCCAAGTTCTCTTTAGTGGTGACAAATCCCTGGAACATTCCATGGCTTGATGCATGTCTTGGGTGAACAGGAGCATGTGTAGAAGCTCACCATATTGTTATTATTTTTGTTGGAGAAATAATGAAATTGGTGTTGATCAAAAGAACAAAAGTATATGAATTATTACATAGGAACACATATATGTAAATGTGTGTATGTTTCTTAGGAGATATAGGAATGCTCAGCAGCCAGCACTTGAATTGGGGAATGGAGATGAGCAGAGCAAATCAGCAGGTGTTTATTAAGTACACGTGTGGTTAGCATCGGGCAAGGCTGTGTGTAGGAGTGGGATTCAAAGAAATGATCCCTTTCCATAATTAGTTTATTAATCTATTTAGGGAAACAAGGCTTATGCATATACTCATCAGGGAACAATTAGAGAATTAAAAAGAATAGCTAACATTTATATAACATTTTAAGGTTAAAGTGCTTTATAAATATTTTTCATTTTATCTTCACAACAACTCTAGGAGGTAGCTTCTCTTATTCCCATTTTGCAGAGGAGAAAACTGAGGCTGACAGAGATTAAGTGACTTTCCCAGGGTCACATAGCTACTAATTGACTAAAGCTGGATTTTGAATTCAGGTTCCCCTGACTCCAAATCCCAATACTCTGTCTACTGCAGCACCTAGCTGTTGTTTAATCAAGTGCTATTGTTTGGTATAGAAAATAGGAGTGATAGGTGAAAGTTGGCCAGAGATTGGGGAGAGTGGGTAGATGTGTAGAGGGGACTTGAGCTAGGGCCTTAGATTGGTAGAGAGGAGAAGAAAGGGCATTCCAAGCAAAGGTATGGGGATAGTTAACTCATATTATGTTGACTGGGAGGCAGGGATGTGCTGGTGCCAACTCGGAGCCAATTGTTAGATTTTCAAAGTGAACGTTTACATTTCAGAAGTCAATAAAGGCAAATACTTCAAATCAGGGCTTGATTTATTGTTGTGTTGATTATCAAGGCCTTAGAAGGTGATGGAAAAAATGTTAATAATGGAGATTAAATTGAGAAGTGTGTCATGCTTTGGAAAGCTGGTTGTTAAACATCTATGAACACACTCCTACTGACAGGTCTAGTGATGGGCTAGGTCTGACCTGAGTGGAGTGTTTGTATTGAAGGGTAGGGGGAAGCTAAATAGGTAGGTAGCTAAGAACCTTACCTTGAAGGCTAGAGTGAAGAATTTCCACTTCATCTCATAAATCACATTAGGTGGTTGCTTAATAATATTTGTAGACTGAATGAACAAATTAATGAGCTCAGGGTTCTTAAGCAGATCATGGGGCATGATTAAAATGCTTTTTTGTTGGACAGTTGTGTCTAAGTCTTTGTGACCCCATTTGGGGTCTTCTAGGCAAAGATACTAGAGTGGTTTGACATTTCCTTCTCCAGCTCATTTAACAGATGAGGAAACTGAGGCAAGTGGGATTAAATGACTTGCCCAGGATCACACAGCTAAGTAAGTGTCTGAAGTTGGATTTGATCTCAGGTCTTCCTGACTCTAGGTCTAGTACTCTATCAATTGTGCCACCTAGCTGCCCCAATTAAAATGCTACTTGTCAAAAGGACTATGCCTGTGGATGCCCTTCCCTTATTTTTCCAAACTGAGTGGTACCTTAACCATTCTCTGTTCTCACCTTTTGGTACTTCTTGGGATATAAGCTTAATAGTTTACTTTTTTTTTTTTTTTTTAGTGAGGCAACTGGGGTTAAGTGACTTGCCTAGGGTCACACAGTTAGTAAATGTTAAGTGTCTGAGGTCAGATTTGAACTCAGGTACTCCTGACTCCAGGGCCGACTGCGCCACCTAGCTGCCCCAATAGTTTACATTACCCTAGGATTGGATGCCTGAAAAGTAAGATTAAAACATTTAATCCAGGCACTTCATTTGGGAGTATACTAAAAACAATAAACATTCTATTAATATAACACTATGAATTAGTTAACTACTCTCTTTAAGATGGGAATAAACAAGGGGCAGCTAGATGGCACAGTAGATAGAGTACCGGTCTTAGATTCAGGAAGACCTGAGTTCAAATCTGGCCTCAGACATGTGACACTTACTAGCTGTGTGACCCTGGGCAAGTCACAACCCCAATTGCCTCACTAAAAAAAAAAAAAAAGATGGGAATAAACACAGAGATTCATTTGTAACAAGATGAAAGAGAAATAGTAGACAGGGATACCCTATTTAACCTTATTAATTATTTTGTGAACATTTTCCTAGTGTGTCCTTTTTTATATTCAGACCTTCCAGGGGATCTTAGCTTTTTGGTTTCTTTTACCTCTTTATATGATCTAAACAGAAAAGCTACAGAAGTGACACAAGTAATGTCCCTTGTCACCCTCACCCCCACCCCCTTCTCCCTCCCTCAGCCTAAGGGATAGAGTGCTGGAAGCCATGAATTCAAATCCTGCCTTTGACACTTACTAGCTGTGTGATCCAGGGCAAGTAACTATACCTCTCTCTACCTCAGTTTCCTCATATGTAAAATGGAGATAATAAAAGCTCCCCCCACTCCTCAGGGTTGTTATGAGGATAAAATGTGATAATATATGTAAAATTCTTTATAAATCTTAAAGTGCTATACAGATATTAATAATTCTCATCCTCCCTTCCAATGAGGATTTTATTTACCTGTGTGGCCGAGAGGCAGAATTAGCCTTAAAACCAGGAAGACCTGAGATTAAGTTCTACCTTTCTCCCTGCCCCATGCTCTCCACTACTCCCACCCCATCATACCCTGGCTGTGTGACCCAAGGTAAGTCCCCTTATTTGGGACTTCTCTCTTGAAATCTCAGGTTTAGGCCCTATTCTTAATTTTTTTTTTTAAGTGAGGCAATTGGGGTTAAGTGACTTGCCCAGGGTCACACAGCTAGTAAGTGTTAAGTGTCTGAGGCCAGATTTGAACTCAGGTACTCCTGAATCCTGGGCCAGTGCTCTATCCACTGCGCCACCTAGCTGCCCCTTAGGCCCTATTCTTACCTGGAAGGCTAAGTAACTGGGTACCTTCTCTTTCTCTGTGGGCTACTCATTGTTTTCCCTTTTCCCTTCCTTTCCAATAAATAGTTATTTTTAATATACAATAAATACTCAGAATTTGAAGTTTTGCAAGTTCTAGAAACCCTTTGCTTGAAGGGTCTTTGAGGTTCCCACCTCCAATCCCCCATTTCCGAACACATAGAAATATATTTGGAACAGAACGGTTATTAAATACACTGTTTACCCAATTAAGGTTTCAGCAAAGTATGTGAATGAGTTTGAGCTGGACCAAGGTCTTAAAACATGGATGGAGGCTGTGTTGTGGAGGGGACCCTAGTCATGTTCAAGGCTGAGAGATCCCCTGAGTGCCAGGCAGGGGTGTGCTGGAGCCAGCTCCTGAGAGCCCATTGTTAAATTTTCAGTGCCAGCATTTAAACCTCAGAAATAGGCAATTGCCACAAATCAGGACTTAATTTATTGTTGTATTTATTGTCTAGACTTGAGAAAGTGATGCAGAAAATATTAATACTGCAGATTCAACTAAAAAGTGCATCGTCCCATTTCCCGCCCCCCCCCCAAGAATTGTTACTAGCACATTCCTGTAACTGATGAGTTTTTCCTCAGGGTTCCTGAACTCTGAATGAGGGCGATCTCTTCAAAGACGACACTGGACAGAGAGGAGAAAATGTTCCCCAATGAATCGAATCCTTCCAGTGGAATTTTTCCACATTAAAAAAAAAACAAACAAACCCTTTAAGATTTGTGGCCAATAAAGGGTTAACTGAAGCGGGACTGTATTTCCCTGAGGCCAGTGTAGGGGCTAGGGAAACTGATTAAGGCATTACTACTTGAAGTGTGATATTATTCTCACCAAAGGGTGAAATCCCCTAGGACCTTTGACCAATTATCTGAAGCTACTGGTCAGGGAAAAGACTTCCTTTTCTCCAGAAGTAAGCATCTTTATACTTCCAAGTATTCTATTAAATTGCCTTGTGATTTTTTTTTTGGCCTAGAATAATACTGCAACTTTGCTATGGTATTTTTGGTTCTAAGCTTCTAATTTGGACTCAAGTATTTTATGCTCATCGATACAAACTATACAAAGTTTGCTGTTTGCTCTCATTGAACTGCAACTCCTTCCATGGGCCAACTGCATTTAAGCCATTTATGCTGAAACGGTTTCTTTCCTCCATCAGCCTTAGTGCTCCCAATGTATCTGCCAAAATTGGACTAAAGGGTATTGTGAGTCCAGAGGCACCGCAGGCTTACAGGTAATGTACTGGACTTGACATTAGGCAGAACTGGATTAAAATCCTGCCTCGGCATTTACTAACTACAGGACCCTGTACAAGTCACTTAAAACTCTCTAAGATGGTTTCCTTATCTGTAAAATGGAGGCACTAAAAAGAAAGCCTATTTCATTGGGTGGTGGGGAGAATTAGATGAGATTACTACACATGCCTAGTGCTTTGTAAACTTTAAAGATTTATGGAACTACTATTATTACTACTATAAATGCATTTAAATAAGCTGATAAATATTATATAAATGAAAAATAAATAATTTGTAGAATAAATGAATAAATTATACAAACTATAAATATTGTATATTATATGGAATAGTATCATAAATATAATCTGTTATATGATTTTATATAAATAAATATATAAATAACGTAAGTACTATTAATAGAGATTATTATTGTCACAGTGTCAGGGAAAGAGCACTGAGCCCTATAGTCAAAACACCTGGCTTCAGATCCTGGCTCTGCCAGTTGAACTAGCTGAGTGACCTTGGGCAAGTCACTTAATATCACTGATTTCAGTTTTCTTCTCTTTAAAGGGGGGTGGTTTGAATTAGAGCATCTCCCAGATCTCTTCCAGCTCTGACATTCTATTGAAGAGGTAGTACAGAAAGCAACTGGATCTACCCTCCTTGGGATCAGTTTCTCATTGAAAAAAATCATTTTAAAAATAATCAGTTGCCACACATTTTTTCCCAAACATTTTCAAATGTGCATACATATACAATGCAAAGTAGTACAGATATAAATATATGCATATGCATACACATGTGCACATGCATATAAACATGTACATACATTCATATACATATACACATGCATATATGCCCTCATATACACATAATGCCTGCCTTCCTTCCTTCCTTCATCCCTCATGGAGTAGGTATCTTATTTTAAATGAGAAGACTGATGGTAGGTAGGCATCATAGGCTCCTAGAGCTAGCTCTGGGAGGATTTATAGGCCACAAGCCCCAGGTGAGTTAAGAAACTTGCCCAAAGCAGGAAGCATCAGGGACATAATTTGGAGTCAGGCTCTCTGACTCCAGAAGCAATACTTTTCATACTGTATCTGTGCTTTCTTTATTGCTAAAAGATAATTACATGTGTGCATCCTAGCTGGAAAGGACTTCAGAGACCCTGTAGCCCCAATCCCCTCACTGGATGGATGAAGAAACTGAAGCCTGGGAAGGGCAGGATTTGATTAAGTCCAGGTTAGAATCAGTTACTCTAGAAGCAAGCTGCTGCCTGTCTCTCTCTATACACACATTCAAAGTATACTACACATGCACATACACATATATAGCTAAACATATGAATGAATTATAAAGGAATTCATATATATGTATATTCATGGTTATGAGTCCCTCTTTCTCTATTTCTCTCTCTCTTCTCTGTCTCCTCTCTTTCTCTTCTCTTCTCTTCTCTTCTCTTCTCTTCTCTTCTCTTCTCTTCTCTTCTCTTCTCTTCTCTTCTCTTCTCTTCTCTTCTCTTCTCTTCTCTTCTCTTCTCTTCTCTTCTCTTCTCTTCTCTTCTCCTCTCCTCTCCTCTCCTCTCCTCTCCTCTCCTCTCCTCTCCTCTCCTCTCCTCTCCTCTCCTCTCCTCTCCTCTCCTCTCCTCTCCTCTCCTCTCCTCTCCTCTCCTCTCCTCTCCTCTCCTCTCCTCTCCCTCTCTTTCTTTCTTTTTGTTTCTGTCTCTTCCCACCCCTCTTCCCCTTCCCTAATGCCTACACCGCCCCCCCCCCACATACCTGGTGAAACCACCTCTGAAGGCCACTTCTGTCACCTCATTTGGATTCAGATCTCTCCCCTCTTAGGATGTGGGGTTACAAAGATAAGGCATTTACTAAGCCTTAATAACATGCCAAGCACGGGGCTAAGCCTTAGAGATACAAAGACAAGCCAGCAAGATCGTTTCTGCCCTGGAGAAGTTTACATTGGTGTGTGTGTGTGTGTGTGTGTGTGTGTGTGTGTGTGTGTGTGTGTGTGTGTGTGTAGCCTATAAAGGGGCACTGGAAAGTAGTGGGGTCAGGAGGATGCTTGAAGTACCATACATGGTCAGGAGATGGTAAGGCTGGATCTTGGGGACCTATAGACTGAACTCAGGGATAGTGCCTTGTATTGCAGATCTAGAGAAATACCTTGATTCATTTAAAAATCTGTATATATATATATATATATATATATATATATATATATATATATATATATATATATATATATACAGAGAGAGAGAGAGAGAGAGAGAGAGAGAGAGGAGATTGATTTATATAACACCCTAAGGCTTGCAAAGTACTTGACACTGTCACCTCCTCATTAATGGGGCCAGGCTGATTAACTTTCCAAGTCAGTTGGAGACCCATTTTGAGGAAATGTGCTGACTTGGTGGTGGTGTCTGTGTAGGCTGAAGCTTGGAAAATCCTCAGCAGTCATCTGCATGTTTCAAACCTGCCAGGTGTTAGGCCTCCTGTGGACCCAGCTTTGGGCTGGAGGAAGGAAGAGGAATAAGCATTGGTCCGCATTAAGAAGCTGGGTAATCCATTTCCTATCCTTCCATTCTCTGCACCCATTTTTTTGGTTTTTTTGTTTTTGCATTTTTGTTCAGTGAAGGAGACAAACCATATTCCTAAGGCTGTCTTCACTCTCCCTGCCTCTCCACCTTCCCTTCTTCTTGATTTCCCTTTAAGGTTTCATTTTTCCGTAAGAAACCTTCCATTTGGGGCAGCTAGGTGGCGAAGTGGATAGAGCACCAGCCCTGGATTCAGGAGTACCTGAGTTCAAATCCGGCCTCAGACACTTAACACTTACTAGCTGTGTGACCTTGGGCAAGTCACTTAACCCCAATTGCCTCACTAAAAAAAAAAAAAAAGAGCTTGGTGTACACCTACTAGCTGTGTGACCCTGGGCAAATCATTGCCTCACCAAAAAAAAAAAAAAAAAAAAAAAAAGAAACCTTCCATTTGATTAATTTATGGCACAATGGCTGAGGCTGCGGCAACTGCGCATCTACTCATGTCCCCAATGGGCCGGTGCACTTCCCAGACGGTCACATTCTGGGATGTAACATTGTGTGCTTTCAGTTGTAAGAAGAGGAGAGTGAGACAGGGGGAAAAGGGGAAAGAAGGGGGAAGGTGACAGTAGTCTTCAAAGAGGCTGAAGGAAAGGACTTTGTCATTCTTAGGCAGGAGTTCTTTTTTTTTTTTTTTTGTGGGGCAATGAGGGTTAAGCGACTTGCCCAGGGTCACACAACTAAGGTCTATACACTTTTTTTTTCATAAAAGTATTTTATTTACTTTCCAGTTACATGTAGAAATAGTTTTCAACATTTGCTTTTATAAGATTTCTAGTTTAAATTTTTTCTCCCTCCCTCCCCTTCCTCCCTTCCCTGTCCCTTCCCCAAGGTTATATATGTACAATCACATTAAACACATTTCTGCATTAGCCATGCTGTGAAAGGACTATACATTTTAAAAAATTGATAATTGTATTTTAATATAATCACTTTATCTTGTAACCCTATGTATTTTATTTTATGCATTTAAAAACATTTTGAGATAGAGTCCATAGGCTTCATCAGACTGCCGAAAGGGTCCATGATGCTTGGAAGGTTAGGTTAAAAATACCAGCCTTCAGCAGAGCATGCTAAAGGTTTGGGACCTCTGCAAAATTGAATGAGCCCTGGGCAGCTAGGTGGTACAGTGGATAGAGCACCAGCCCTGGATTCAGGAGGACCTGAGTTCAAATCTAGCCTCAGACCCTTGACACTTACTAGCTATGTGACCCTGGGCAAGTCACTTAACCCCAATCGCCTCACTAAAAAAAAAACCAAACAAATCAAAAGAACTGAATGAGCCCTAATTTTCCTGCCTCTGCAGGAGAGAAGATCCACAGACAGGCAGCTCTTTCATCCATTCAAGTTAGGAAGTTGTACTTGTGCACTTTTCTAATGAGTTTCAGTGGATAAAAATGATATTCTATTTAACCAGGTAGGGGCTTCTGAAGGAAATAGTATGCTGCCTCACCCCCACCCCATCCCCCAAGGATTTAGAAATAGCCAAGGGATCTTTAGTTTCCAATGTGGAAAAAAATGCACCAGGAATGAGGAAATTTAGGTGCTGGTACCTTACTCGTGGTGTCAGCTACTATGTCCAGTAATCCATCCTTCCTTACTCTAAAAGAACTCAAGAGTCAACTCAACCAGGCACTAGTTGAATGAAGAGCACTTGTGTCTGGGCCTGGGGAAGATAGTCATTTTAGATAATGTGTCTCTGCCCTCCAGCAGTTTACAGTCTGGTAGAGGATTAAGACCCCAATTTAGATCAATATACTTGATGTGTGTTTTAGAATGGCACTTAGTCAACAAGCACTTATTTATTTATTTTAGTGAGGCAATTGGGGTTAAGTGACTTGCCCAGGGTCACACAGCTAGTAAGTGTCAAGTGTCTGAGGCCGGATTTGAACTCAGGTACTCCTGACTCCAGGGCCGGTGCTCTATCCACTGCGCCACCTAGCTGCCCCTTATTTATTTATTTATTTATTTATTTATTTATTTATTCATTCATCTATTCATCTATTCATTTATTTTTGGCAGGGCAATGAGGGTTAAGTGACTTGCCCAGGGTCACACAGCTAGTAAGTGTCAAGTGTCTGAGGCCGCATTTGAACTCAGGTCCTCCTGAATCCAGGGCCAGTGCTTTATCCACTGTGCCACCTAGCTGCCCTCTAGTCAACAAGCATTTATTAAGCACCTATTATGTGCCAGGCACTGGGCTAAGCTCTGAGGATACCAAGAAAGGCAAAAGACAGTCTCTGCTCTCAAGAAGTCCAAAGACAGGGAACAAAGTGGGCTGGAGTGGAGGGATGAGAGCAGGGAGGTGGGGTTGGGGGTTGCTGGAGTTTAAGGAAGGCATTCTGGGAGAGTTGGCTCTAGACTTGGGAACAGGAATTCAAAAAAGGAAGAGAAAAATGAAGGACACTCCAGGGATATCAGAAAGTAGCAAAGGTTTGGGGTGGGCTCAGGATGGGGGACCCTGCAGGAGATAGGTGGGTTTGGCTGGGCCATAGAGTTCTATGGTACAGTCCTCTCTGGGAATAGCACAGAAGAGACTGGAAAGGTAGGGTGGTTCTGACAATTTGAAGAGGGCCTTGAATGCCCTCTAAGATCTATGCGTCTATGAATAGTATCCAAACAAAGTAATTTTATACCTGACATTTAAAATTATTTTCTTTTTCCAGTGCCTCTCTTTTCTATTTCTGTCTTCTTTCCTTATTCTTTTGTTTTCTCCCTCTCCCTTTATTAAGTCATTTGAATTTCTCTGCTGTCAGTCAGCTTCCATTTAAAAAAAATCAAATATTTCCTTTTTTGTGTGGTGGTACTCTGGACTTTGCTTGGTTGCTTTTATCCTCTGATGGTGTTTCCCTCTTTGTTATGACTTGGCCTAAATCTCAAAGGGACGAATTATTTTTCACTGCCCCTTGCTGGCTTCTAGTATCATTCAGAGGAAAGACTGACTGTAAGGGAAAAAAGGCAGGCTTCCTTTCAGGAAGAAAAATGGAGCATTTACCATTCACCCTCTGCTAACAGAAAGGCAATTTGATCTTGTGGAGAGAGGGCTGTGTTTGGAGTTGAATGACCTGGGTCCAAGTCCTGCCTATGCCACAGGCTAACTTTGTGACCTTTGGTAGACCACTTGTTAAATGTTCTGTGCCTCAGTTTCAACATTGTTTTTTTCTTTCCATTTTTTTTCAACATTGCTTTTTTGGTTTTTTTGTTTTTGTTTTTGTTTTTTTTTTTTTAGTGAGGCAATTGGGGCCAAGTGACTTGCCCAGGGTCACACAGCTAGTAAGTGTTAAGTGTCTGAGGCTGGATTTGAACTCAGGTACTCCTGACTCCAGGGCCGGTGCTCTATCCACTGCGCCACCTAGCTGCCCCAACATTGGTTTTAATGAAGGGGTTAGATAAGGGATACTGCTAAGATCTCTTCCAATTTGATATTGATGATAAAGAACAGCCTGTATAAGAAATGATGAGCAGGCAGATTTCAGAAAAACCTGGAAAGACTTAAGTGGACTGATTCTGAATGAAGTGAGCAGAACCAGGAGAACATTATACACAGTATCAACAACATTGTGTGATGATCAACTATGATAGACTTGATTCTTCTCAGCAATAAAATGGTCCAAGACAAAAAGAACTCATGATGGAAAATTCTCTCCATATTCAGAAAAAAGAATTGTGGAACCTGGTAGCAGATTGAACCATACTGTTTCTACTTTTTAAGAGTTTTGTTTTGTTTGCTTTTTTGAGGTTTTTCTTTTTTTTCCTCCTGATTCTTCATTCACAACATGACTAATGCTGAAATATGTTTGATGTGATTATACATATGTAACCTATATCAGATTGCTGTCTGTCTTGGGGGAGGGGAGAGGGAAGGGAGGGAGGAAGAAAAGTTTAGAACTCGAAATTTTATGAAGGAAGATATTGAGAACTATCTTTACATGTAACTGGAGAATAATGAAATACTTTTTAGATTAAAAAATAATAAAAAATGAAAAAGGAATGTAATCCAAGGAAAAAACCAATTAAAAAAATAAAGAACATCCTGGATCCACCATCAGAGTTAAAGTGTAGACTCTCCTTCCCCAACCAAATTTCCCTCCATAGGAAACAGAAGGAGGAATAGTAAAGAAGGAGTCCTTACTACATGAAATCCCCCATTAAATACTTATTCTGTTGGGTTATGAGCACTAATGAGTATTTTGGGGGCTCTTCTTTAAAAACCAATCACACAAGAAGTTCTAATAACTATTGACATAATAATAACACCCTCCCCAACCTTAATATTTTATGAATTGCTGAAAACATCACATTGTGCTCAATCTTCAGGTAATGAATGAGCCTCTTGGCCCATGGCCAGGTTGGATTTTGGAGGATACACGTATAATCAGCCACCAGGCCATGCTTGGTAAGACCTTCCAGAGTTTTGCTATATTTGACCAACTTGCATAACTGTACCATAGGGATCATCTCCATGGCATCATAGGGCATCAGAGAAAGAGGTCAAAAGCACATGTTATTCAAGGGGAGCGACAATGAAAGAGCTTTTCCTACCTCTTCTATATTGGGTCTACACTTGCCCAAGGAAAGGGTAAAGTTTTCTTCCTTGTTCAAAGCCCTTTGAAAACACTTTATACTTTATGTTGTTTCTTGATCTGTTGACAGCATTATTACAGACCATATTTGGAAATCTGTCCATTTTACAGGCCACCGGCTGCAAAGGAAGCGATATGTTTTGTTCAGATGCCAAAACCTACTGGGAGCCATTCAAAACCATGAGGATGCCAAGAGCTGACTTTAGTTCAATTCAACAAATGTTTTATTAGGTACCAACTGGTAGAGAAGGGAAGAAGAAAGGCTTGGCTGCATAATTGTTTGGGGGTGGAGGAGAAATGAAATGATCAATGTAGGGAAATCAGTTAGAAGCAGGATGGGTGGAAGAAGCATCCTTGACCTCCAAGACCTCATATTCTATTTGACATCAACTAGGCTTGCCCATGTTGGAGGCAAGTTGGATTCAGAGAAAGGGTTCTTAAAGGGTCAAGGGTTGAATAATACTTTCTGATTTTTTTCTTTTCTGTTTCTTCTGTTTATCAAAGCAGGGGCAGTTTTCCACATGCTTTGCTGTAAGCCTTCTTTTAAAGGGCCTAATTGTCATTCAATTATTTCAGTCATGTGCAACTCTTCAATGACCCCATTTGGGGTTATCATGGCAAAGATGCTGGAATAGTTTGCCATTTCCTTCTCCAGTTCATTTTGAAGATGAGGAAATTGAGGCAAACAGGGTTAAGTGACTTGCCCAGGGTCACATAGCTAGTAAGCATCTGAAGCTGGATCTGAACTAGGGTCTTGCCCAGAGCTCTAGCTATTGTGCCACCTTCTGCTTTCATTAAGTCTGGGTGGTTCTAGTCTTTTGGATAGAACTGACCTGACCACTTGCTGATAAGGGCATTTTCTCACATGAGTCAGAGCAGCTGAAATCATGCAAAGCAGCCTCCTTCAGCATTGAAGTGGCACATGTATAGATGATGGTCACCCCCACAAGACTCATAAATCCTTTGCTATATTTGGCCAAAAGAGACAAGACTTTAATGACCTTGCCTTTCCTGTTTCATTGAATGTTAAAGATTCCATCTATAATATAGGATTTTTTTTGGGGTCATCTTTCTCTTCCAAGTCATAAATATTTGAATAGCTTCTGTCTTCAATCTATCTTGCTTGCCGATTGTAGGAATCATCAAAGAGTGGCCCAAGTTCTAGATTCTTCTTTTCATCATGTTCTCCCCTCTGTCTATCTCATTGCTGATCCTTCTTTAGTTGAGTCAGATCCCCAGCAAAGTAAGTGAGACAGAGAACCAACAACTACAGAAGGAATATGGGTGGTTGAGACAGTGATTACTTTTTGGTCATTCAAGACCTATATTAACTGGGTTTGCTATGTATGGTTCACTAATGTTGCTACCATCAAAGTTATTCCAGGGTTTGCTGCCCAGGAACCCAGGACTCTGGTATCGTTTTCCTGTGACTCTTTCAGGGAGGATGGGTTGGGGTCGAGGTGGAAGGTGGAGTTCCTAATCATTAGCTTCAGTTCTAAAGTGGACAATGGCTTCTCTATGTTAATTTCTTACACACCCTTAAGGTCAAGTAACCAATCATTTGACATATATATTGGCGGCCACTGACATAGGGCTTTAAACCTTTTCTCATTTGATTCTGAGGACAACCCTGTGAAGTGGGAGATTTCATTCAGTCGTTTCAGTCATGTGTGACACTTTGTGATTCTATTTAAGGGTTATTTTGGCAAAGATACTGGAGTGGTTTAGCATTTCCTTCTCCAGCTCATCTTACAGTTGGGGAAACTGAGGTAAACAGGGTTAAGTGACTTACTCAGGGTCATATAGATAGTAAATGTCTGAAGCCAGATTTGAACTCAAGTCTTCCTGACTTTGGGGCTGGTGCTCTATCCACTGTGTCACCTAGTTGCCCATGAGGTAGGTAGTGCAAGCATTATTAATTCCGTTTTACAGATAAAGAATCTGAAGCTTAGACAGGGTAAGTGATTTTCTAAAGGTTGGGTTATTATTTGTCCTTCATTCTCTAGGAGGACCATGACATCTGGAGATGATGGCATGACTTGCAGTGAATTGGATTTAAGTGAGGCAGCACTGTGCAAAGTCACCAGCTTTGCTCTCTCCTCCAGGGCCATCAGGGTCCAGTAGCAAGATATGTACATCAAGATGACCGAAGATGGCCTGGATGCAGTGGGAGACCTTAGCCTTTTAAGCTAAGGTCTTTCCCAGGTCGAAGTAATAGATAAACAAACAAACAAATAATAAACAAGCAAATAAATAAATACTTTGAAGAAATAAATGAATGAATAAATAAATGGAGAGAGAGTGAGATAAAGAGGGAAGTCTGGAAGGGGAAGGCTCTCAGGGTTTCTGGCTAAAACAGAAGCAACTGCTATTAGCACTCACTGTGATCCATTAAGAGGTCAAACAATGGCCAATCAGACTTCAGTTGGGGCCTATTGTTGGCCAAATCTATGAGAGTCAGAGTGATTTGGGGTTAAGGTATGGTCCTTCAAAAAAAATTGAGTTCGTAAACCCCCTGACATCTTGTGAAGATTAAGCAGTCAAAGGCTGGATAGCTAGTAAGTGAAAGGGCTGGAAGCTGAACCCAGATTTTCTGATTCCAAATCCAACAGCCTGTCTGCCACAAAGTGCTGCTATTGTAGATCTGCCTAGGAAAAGATCCATTAAGCAATATTGGTTTAATGAACTGGATGACTTAAAAATGGGTGCAGCGCCAGGGAAAATGGTCAAGTAGGTAAAGGTTGACCCTGGTATCCTTCTTCCTCCTCTTTCAATGATCCTCTACTTCTTCATTGTCTCCCTTCCTCACTATGCCCTGCATTCTTTGTGTGTTGCCTCATCAGAGTCCCCCTCATCATTCCTAATATGCAGGACCCCAAGTTCTCCATCTATCCATCCTCCAACCACAATTTAGCTTGTTCTGTATCCTGTTCTCAAAGTTAGTTGCCACCATTCCAAACCACTTTGGGTTATCTAGTTCAACTCCTTCATTTTACAGTTGGGGAAACTGAGTCCCAAAGAGGTTGACTAGGGTCACTCACAGGGGCAGTGATTGGATTTGAACTCAAGCTCTTTCATTTGAATTCTAACATTCTTTCTGCTATGCCATACTGTCTTCCTCAGGGTCCCTTCTAGTTCTAGCTTTGTAAAGGTTAATGAAAACAAACTAACCTATCTTAATATATACCTCTATAATAGTACAGTGAATGATAATAGAAAATCTTTTTGTTGTTGTTATTCAGTTGTGACCCCATTTTGGGGTTTTCTTGGCAAAGATACTGGAATAGTTTGCCATTTCCTTCTCTAGCTCATTTTGAAGATGGAGAAACTGAGGCAAACAGGGTTAAGTTACATCTTAAGGTCACAGAGCTAGTAAAAAAAAAAAGTGTCTGAGTCCAGATTTGAACTCTGGAAGAACTCACTCTATTTACCACACTACCTAGTTTCCCAATAGAAAATGCATCCAGGGGGCAGCTAGGTGGTGCAGTGGATAAAGCACTAGCCCTGGATTCAGGAGGACCGAGTTCAGATCCGGCCTCAAACAATTGACACTTACTAGCTGTGTGACCCTGGATAAGTCACTTAACCCTCATTGCCCTGCAAAGAAAGAAAGAAAGAAAAAAAGGAAAAAAAGAAAATGCATCTAAATAAAAGCTTATACAATATGAACAAATTTTAGTGCTCACTACCCTAAGGCAACTATAGAAAGTTAGTATTTACTCATCCAAAAGGAGGAAGAAGGTTGATAACTGCTCTAAAACTACATTATGAACAGGTTAAAAAATTTTCACACTTCCTCAAAAAACAGATGTCATTTCAGAGAGAAAGGGTAAGAGAATAGCAGGTATATGCCATCAAGTTTTTGGAATTTAATTGCTTTTGGTTTAACACTGGATGGAACCCATGAAATGGTTTAGATACAAGAAACTTAAGGTACTCCATGGATAACATCTAAATTATTTTTTCAAGTTTGTATAAATTTTTTTTCAGTTAACATTTATTGTCCTTCCTCTCCCAATCTTCCCATTCCACCATTCAACAAGAAAAAAATCAAAATAATACCCTAATGACAAATATGCTTAGTCAACCAAAACAAATTATGAAATTGGCCATCTCCAAAAATGCACATATGTCTCATTCAGCATTTTACATCCATCAGCTCTCTGGCAGGAGATGGGTAGTATATTTCATCTTCAGTTCTCTAGAATTCTAGTAATCCAGGTGATTTCAACCAATAATGTATTAATAAAGGAGCATCAGACAAATTGTAGTCTGCAGAATAGGAGGGTTCATGACAGAGATGTCAGATTAGATCATTAATACCAGAAACTAGAGAATTTTTTTTCTTAAGGAGCCCAGACTTAAAGATTGATGCAGACTTTTTCAAGGAAACAGCAGACATTGTGCAATATATTACTGAAGATGGCAAAATTTTAGCACTTAGCAAATACATAGAAAGACACAACCAAGTAGCCAGAATGATATACCAGAAGCTTGTTATTCTTCATACAATAGAATTTCTGTACTAAAAGTGTAAACCCACAAATTTCCTTGAGAATTAAACAAACTGTATCAGAGTATTATTATACAAAAACCATTTACCTGCAATTACTTGGACATAACATTAACCCACAAAAACATAAGAACAATAGATGTCCCTTGCCAAATGTTCATTCTTTAAACCAGAAACATAAAATATGGACACCTAACAAAAGAAATTAAAACCAAGTCAGGAAAGGATGATGTAGACTTTTTCTTGTCATTTGGTCTGTTACTAGAGTTGTCTTAAAGACTCTTTTCATTGAGTTTCTTGAAGATGAGCTTACATCCTAATATTTTCGTTCAATTACCAAATTATATATATATATATACATATATATATACTCACCTACTAATAGTCTGCATATCATTAAACATAAAACATAAAAGCAGGACAGAGACTTGTTCAAGCACTATTTCTATCTGAATTCCTTCAAAAAAGATGAGACAATTGAAATAATAACGACAATGATAATAACAGCGACTCATCAGAAATCTCTAAGCACTGGGTGACCCATCATGTGTCACAGATGCTGTAGAGGATACTCTTAGACAGTCACAGGTTGAGTTAGATGACTTCCAAGATCACCTTCCAGCTCAGAGCTGGTGAGTGAAAGTGATTATCTATGTTCGATGACAAACCCAATGTACTTGGGGGAAAGGGGGTTTGAGGAGCAAACTCATGAGAGCATTTTCCCATAGGTAGAGGCAGGTTTTAAGAGAAGTTCCATTCCCTCAATCCACTGTAGTCTGGGATCCTTGCAAATGCCAGGGTAAAGAGAACAAAGTACTCAAGGTCCTGGAAGCACTTAATAAGAAGTATCAAGTTCAGATAAATAAAACAGTTGGTTTTGTTTACTCTCCTAATAACAGAAAGAGATCTCTTATCTCTGTTTGCTCCAAAGACTTTCACCCTGGCTTCTTTTATTTAGAATTAGTCTCTTTCTGGAAGTGGCTGAATAATGCAAGGGCAGCAGGGAACATTTGTGGGCTCCTTCATTCATAAGGTGGTTTCTGTAATTGAATAAGATTTTGGAGAAAAACTCTCAAGTAACTAAATAAACCGAAAGCGCTGATTGAGTGCTAGGATGTGTGTGCCTCTTTTCTGTAGGAGAATTCCTATCTTTTTCTTTAGGGTTATGCCTCCTAAATGGGAAACTAATAAGTGAGAAAAGCTGGGTCCTATTTCTGATTCTACCATGGACACTCTGTGATCTGAGGCAAGTCACTCGAGCTCTCTGAGGCTCAGTTTCTTCATCTTTCAAATGGGTGCAATAATATGCAACAATAGTTACTTACGTGTCAGTTTATCTATTGTCTTGTAATTTGTTCCAGAATCTAGTTATTTCTTAGTGATACATTGTGTTATGGCTGTGTGATTTTTAAAAAAGTTTTTATTTTGGTAGCCCTTCTAATAAAGTGTTTTGACATTTTATAAGGAGCTATATGATTTGGTAGAAAAAGCACTGACTCGGGAATCAGAGAACAAGCCTTTGAAACCTGCTTTTGATGCAAATTAACTGTGTGAATTTCGGGTGGCCCCATAACCTCTCTAGGCCTCAGTTTCTTTTTCTGCAAAATGAGGGTGTTTGAATAGATGGTTTCTGAGGCCTCTTTAGCTCTAAATTTATGATCTTATATTTCTGTGATCTTGTGGAAATAAAATATATTGGCTCATTTATAGCTTTCTAAACATTATGGTCATTGTGATGCTCTGGGGTCTGGAGGACCTGCATTCAAATCTGACCTCAAACATGTGATCTTGGGCAAGTCCCTTAATCTTTCAGTTTCCTTGTCTATAAAATGAGGATAATAAAAGCAGCTACCTCCAAGGGTTGTTGTGAGAATCAAAGGAGAAAATAATTGTAAAGTACTTAGCACAATGTCAGACACATAGTAAGTGCTATATAAATGTAAATTGAAGTGGCTTAGTAGATAAGCCTGGAGTTGGAAAGACTTATCTTCCTGAGTTCAAATCTGGCCTTGGACACTTATTGGATGTGTGACCCTGGGTAAGTCACTTAACCTCTACCTCAGTTTCCTCATTTCTTTTCTTTTCTTTTTTTTTTTTTTTGGTGAGGCAATTGGGGTTAAGTGACTTGGCTAGGGTCACAGAACTAGTAATTGTTAAGTGTCTGAGGCTGGATTTGAACTCAGGTCCTCCTGAATCCAGGGCTGGTGCTCTATCCACTGCACCACCTAGCTGCCCCAGTTTCCTCATTTCTAAAATGAGGAGAAAGAAATGGCAAACTACTCCAGTATCTTTAAAAACCTCAAATGGGATCACAGAGTCTTATCTGACTGAAAACAATTAGATAAAAAGTTAGCTATTATTATTATTATTAAGTACTAGGTCTGGAGTCAGAAAGCCCTGAGTTCAAACCTGGCTTTAAATGTTTATTTGCTTTGTGACAGTGTACTTAATTTCTACTTACCTCAGTTTCCTCATCTGTAAAATGGGGTTAATAATAGGACCTACCTCCCAGGGTTGTTGTGAAAATTAAATGAGATAATAATAATTGTAAAATATTTAGCATAGTACCTGGCACATAGTAGTATCTATATAAATGTTAATTATTGCTATTTTTATTTTTAAATTTTATTTTATTTTTAAAGTAATAAACATTTTTATCTATAGTTTGGGGTTCTAATTTTTATCTCTCCTTTTCTCCCTCCCCTTACTCCTCCCTGATGCAGTAAGCAATTAGATATAGGTTATACATGTATGATTATGTAAAACATTACCATATTAGTCATTTTGTACACAAAAACTTGAATAAAAGAAAAAAATGAAAGAAAGTGAAAAATAGCATGCCTCAGTCTATGTTCCATCAATATCAGTTCTTTCTTTGGAGGTTGATAGTATGTTTTAAAAGTCCTTTGGGATTGTCTTGGATCATTTTATTGTTGAGAATGGTGAAGCCATTCACAGTTCTTCATCAAACAATATTGCTGTCACTGTGTACAATGTTCTCTTGGTTCTGCTCACTTCACCTATCTATCAGTTCATACATGTCTTTCTAGGCCTTTCTGAAGCCATTCTGCTTGTCATTTCTTCTTATTTCATCTTTACAATTAGTGAAGCAAGTGTTATTATTGTCCCCTGACAGCTGAGGAAACCGAGCACTAGACAGGTTGGGTGGATTTCCCAGGGTCACACAATAACGTGTCTGAGGTTTTTTAAACAAAATAGTTTATAGTAGCAGAATCTGTGTTAACTCCCCTGACCTCCTTCTCCCTTTTGGCCCACCTTCTACAACCATGAACTTTTACCTCCAGAATAAAATATGATCTTCCCTTTTGCATTTAAAAGCTTTTCACAAAAGTAGGGACTTTGTTTGTTTTGTCTTTCCTTGCATTTCCTTGCACAGTACCTGGCATATAGTAAGTGCTTAATAAATATTTGATGACTGACTTGACCAACTGAGAATTCAGAGATGTGTTGGAGTCAGATATCTTAATTCTCTGGTGATCTCTACTTTCACTTAACTCCTACAAAGTTGCTCCAATTTTAAAATCCCCTCTAGGGATTGAAGCACCCCTAAATGGGGAAAATACATTGGCATTTCTGGAGAGTTGATCCCGTCCACCAGACCTTTAAAATGCATGAGATTCAGCATTAGCAAAGAGACAAAGTCTAGGTTTTCTCCTTCATATCATAGCCACATACCTTGTTCCTAGTAGTTTCCAATTCCCACACTTCCTTGCCTGTCTCTGTCAGTATCCCTGCTTTGTTTCCACTGTTCACCTTTTTTTTTTCTGGGAAGTATAGCTCCTTCCATGAGATAGTCAGGGCTAACAGGCCACTAGGACGAACAGCACACTTTTAGTTGGGTTTTTTGGATAGTTCCTCAGCATCTAATAGTCAGGGTTTCTCAGGTAGCTGTGAGAACTGGTTGACTCACTTTTCTCAACCAACATTCTGTCCCCAGTCATTGCTTCTAGCTGAATTCAGGCTACATAATTCCATTTACTTTACCTTCTCTGCACCCCTTCTACCATGGACAGCTCTTTGTACTGCGTGTTTTTGAAGCAGGGGAAAACCCGACTGCTTTTTGTTGGTGTTTTGTAGTCTCTCTCATCCTCCCCTACCCTCAAATCGGGGACTAAGACCAGATCATGCAAATTATGCTCAGAGAATCCACAAGAAAGCTCTACAAACACCAGAGGAGGAGGATAAAGCTGGCAGCTATTGCCTTCAGTCCTGCCAAGACAGTAAATGCTCCAGTCCCCATTATAGATACAATAGTAACACTATGCAATTCCACCCAACAAACATTTATTAAGCAGATACTATGTACAATGTGCTGTATTGAAGAAGGACCAGGCTCATCAATTGATGCAAACTTTTGTTTGACTCTTCAAGGTATTCTTAGATTCCAGTTCTTTTATCTAATAACCATCTAGGAAAGGAATCAATGATCCCCTAAAATGAGCAGTACTTCATCAAGAGCAAGTCATGCCAGACATACATACATACACATACAGATATAATTGTATATTTTGTACTGAGTTACTATGCTTGAAAATCAAAACATTGCTATAGACTGATGGATGGATGGGTGGATAGGTAGGTAGACAGACAGATGGATAGATAGATACAAATACAAATAGGCAAGAAAATTCATGCCCTTAAGAAGCTTACATTGAGTTCAAATCTGGTCTCAGACACTTGACACTTACTAGCTGTGTGACCTTGGGCAAGTCACTTAACCCCAATTGCCTCCAAAAAACCTCCAAAAAACTAGAAGCTTACATTGTAATGTTGGAAGGCAACACATAAAGGGAAGTTGGAAGAGGGATGCAATTCAGGAAGTCTATGGGAACAAAGGCATGACATGGAGACGGCCAGGAATAGAAATATGGTAATGCATTTACTTAACAAAATTTCTCATGCTGTTCTTAAGGATGAGATAGAGAAATGGAGTCCAGTTGATGGTACAATCAGTTGGACTCATTCCTGGCCAAGAACTTTTTCCTAAGAATTGTACAAAGTCAGCTTGAAAGAAAGACTCTAAATGGAGTGTCCCAGGGATCTGACTGTGCTATTTAACATTTTTATCAAGGACTTAGACAAAGGCCTAGGTAACATGCTTATCTAATTGGGCAATGATACTAAAGTAGGAGGGATCTTTAACATATTAGATGAGTCAAGCCAACAACCATTTATTAAGCATCAACTATGTTCCAGATGGGCCAGCTGGTGGTATAGTGGATAGAGCAGTGAGCTTGGAGTCAGAAGACCTGAGTTCAAATTAAGACTCAGATACTAACTGACTATGTGACCCTGGGCAAGTCACTTTACCTCTGTTTGCTTCAGTTTCTTCATCTGTAAAATAAACTGGAGAAGGAAATGACAAAGCACTCCAATATCTCTACCAAGTAAACCCCAAATGGGGTCAAGAAGAATTGAGCATGACTGAAATTAGTGAACAACAAAATATGTTAGACACTGTGATAAGTGCTGGGGAGACAAAGAAAGATCAAGAGCATACTCTACTCTCAAGGAGTTCACAGTCTATGAAGGCAACAACAAACAAATAACTATGTACTCATAAGATCTATGCAGAATCATGATCCAATCTAATGAGATTAAGTCTAACAGGGATGACTAAATATAAACTCTTCTACTTGGGTTAAAAAAACAGCTTCATAAGGACAAGATGAGGGCAGCATGACAAGACAACAATTTCTCTGAAAAAGATCTCATGATTTTAGTGGATTGCAAGCTCAGTATGAGTCAACCACAGTGTGACATGGTGGCCAAAAGAGCTCATTAATCCTTGACTGTATCAATATAAGTAGAGTTTCAAGGACTAGGAAGTTATTCATCTGTCTTGCTCAGATCACACATGGAGTAATTATGTTTAGTTAGTATTGTATTTAGTTTAAGATCAAGTGAGATAGTTTATCACAGTGCCTGGCACAGAGTAGGCATTATATAAATGCTAGCTATTATTATTATTAGTTCTGGGTGCAACATTTTAGAAAGGCCATTGATAAGCTAGATGTTATCTAGAATAGGATGACAGGGGTGGTTAAAGGTAAAAGCATTCTCTGCAAAACAGCCTGAAGAAAACTTGGAGTGGCACAGGGAAGGGACATGGGAGCTATGTTTGAGAATTTGAAAGGTGGTCACAAGAAAGATGGATTAAACTTGTTCTTCTTGGTCCCAGAGGGCACAACCAAGACCAATGGGTGGCAGTTACAAAGAGGTAAATTTAGCTTCAGCATAAAGGAAAAAATGCTAATAATTAGTGCTATTCCAAAGTGGATTTGGCTACAGTATGGCATGGTAGAGAGACAGCTGGCCTTGATGTCAGGAAACCCTGGGTTCGAGTCCTGCCTCTGAGGAATAATGGCTCAGTGACTTTGGCAGGTGACAACCTCTCGGTGCCCTGGGTTAGTGGTGTCCAACTCAAACGGAACCCGGGCCAGAAATTCATGCATAAAGATCCTTTGGGGAGACATACTGACTTACTTTTAAGTAATTTTATCTTTGTTTTATTGTATTTTTATTTATTTTGTTAAATATTTCCCAATTACATTTTTACCTGGTTCTGGCCTTTCTGCAATGCCATGTGGGGCCCCCAGGCTGTGTGTTTGATATTTCTGCTCTAGAGAATTCTTTAAGACAGTGATTCCCAAAGTATGGCTGGGGAAGGGAAGAGAAGGGGAATAAACATTTATTAAGCACCTACTATGTGTCAGGCACTATGCTGAGCACTTTATAAATATTATCTCATTTGATCTTCCAAAGAACCTTGAGAGGTAGGTACTATCATTTCCCAATTTTACAGATGAGAAAATGGAGACAAACAGGCTTGAGTGACTAGCCCAGCGTCTCACAGCTTAGTAAGTGTCTGAGACCAGATTTGAACTCAGGAAGATGAAATTTCCTGACTCCATGCCTGGTGCTCTATCCACTGTGCCACCTAGCTACCTGTCTATTGTTGTTATTGTTGTTTGTCCTTCATTCTTTTTTTTTTTTTTTTTGGTGAGGCAATTGGGGTTAAGTGACTTGCCCAGGGTCACACAGCTAGTAAGTGTTAAGTGTCTGAGGCCAGATTTGAACTCAGGTCCTCCTGAATCCAGGGCTGGTGCTCTATCCACTGCACCACCTAGCTGCCCCCTGTCCTTCATTCTTGAAGAGGACCATGACATAATGTCATGACTTGCACTGAATTTGGATTTAAGTGAGGGAGGGTTGTACAAGGTGTCACCAACCTCACTCTCTCCTCCAGAGCCACCTGGATTCAGTGGCAATATCGGGATGACTGGAGATGGCCCCAGATGTTTTAAGGCAATTGGGGCTAAGTGACTTGCTCAGAGTCACATAGCTAGTAAGTATCTGAGGTGAGATTTGAACTAAGGTCCTTCTGACTCCAGGGCCAGTGCTTTATCCTTTGTGCCACCTAGCTGCCCCTACCTATCTATTTTATAACAGTAGGATAAAATGTGTTTCAGGATTTGGGGAGCACACAGACCCCTCCCCTATAGAAATCTCCCTCATAACAAAGAACAAGAGTTAAGCAAAAGTGATCAACCCCATGGCAACATTTAGTTTGCAGCATTATGCAGCCATGACCTTATATTTCTTTTTTTATGACCTTGTATTTCAATGATTATATTATTTTCTGAAGATGTGGGCACTACTGAAATTGGGGTAGGGCTAGGAAGAGGAACTGGAGAGGGGAATAAAATAGAATCCTCTAGCTTGAGTTTTCTCAGTGCTATTGAGATAAGAAAGTGAAATTTGCTTCTTAAAAGCTATGAGTGCCTAGGGAAAATAGATTACATAGGGAATCCCAAAAGCCTTATTGCAGTGTTAAGTTACCTTTTAACCATCCTATATATTTTTAATTTTTATATTTATTTTTTCTAATTACTTGTAAAAACCAAAACATTTGTTTTTTAAAATTTTGAGTTCCAAATTCTCCCCTTCACCTCCTTGAGAAGGCAAACCAGTTGATATAGATTCTATCTATCTATCTATCTATCTATCTATCTATCTATCTATCTATCTATCTATCTATCTATCTATCTATCATCTATCTCTATATACATATACATTTATGTATATATGTATATATGCATGCATGTATATATATATATATATATGCAGTTATGCACAACATTTCCATGTTACCCATGTTGTAAATGAAAAACACAAACCAAAGAAACCCAAGAAAAAATTTTAAAGTTTTTAAAAAATACTTCAATCTTCATTTAGATTCCTTTAGCTCTTTCTCTGGAGGTGGATAACATTTTTCATTATAATTCCAAGTTCATCTTACTAAAAATAGCTAAGTCATTCACAGTTGATCATCATACAATGTTGCTATTACTCTGTACAGTGTTCTCCAGGTTCTGCTCATTTAATTTTGCATCAGTTCATGTAAGTCTTTCCAGGTTTTTCTGAAACCATCCTGCTGGTCATTTCTTATAGTGCATTAGTATTCCATTAGTTAGGTAGCACAGTGGATAGAGTGCTGGGCCTGACCATCATTCAAGATTTCAAACAACAGGGATCTTGTTGGTCTTACTGAAAGGAGAAGCATTTCCCAGGAGAACTCTGTAGCTCCCATTTCTATGACTTCTTTTTGGTTCACAAAGTGCTTTCTTCAACCTAGAGCTGTGAAATAAAGAATGCAAATATTATTATCTCTATTTTACAGATGAAACAACTGAAGATTAGAGAGAGCTCAAGGTCACACAGCTACCATGTGTTAGAGCCAAGACTCAAACCCAGGTCCCTCAACAGCCAGGTCCAGTACTCTTCAATGATACTGTGATTCCTTTGCTACAAGAAATAGTAAAAATAACCCTCTGAGGGCAGTAGTAAAGGTAATATCATCCCATTTTATAGATGAGAAAGTTGAGGCTTAGAAAGATGAAAGACTCACCTGCGGTTCATTCAGCTGGTGTCAGAGCTATTGATGGAACCCAAGTCTTCTGTTTCTAAGAGTGGGGTTCTCCCTCCTACACCATGCTGCCATGCCAAATGTTCCAATACAGAATGTAGCCAAAGTCCAATATGCTTTTCACATTGATCCTGTCTCACTTGGCTATTTTGCCTTGTGTTGCAATAATCCCCAAAGTTTATTTGTGTGTTGCACCAGAGAGAGTGAACAGCATAAGCAAAAGCTGCTCGAGGGCTTCTGTTAAGTAAATCTTTTTCTAGAGAGCACCATTCTCCTTGGCATGTTGGTATGAGAAACTTCAAGCCAGGGAAGATGGGGGTTTTTGCTTTCTTCTGAATTGACAAAAATAGCAAGAACAAAACAAAACGAAACGAAACAAAAACCCTTCTTGAAAAAAAGGATGTAAGACATTTTTTAAAAATTCAAATTTTAAAATGCTTGATAGGACCTTCCTCTTTAAAGAAATTCCTAAGGAATTGTGTAGAACAAAAAAAAGGATCTTGTATATTGTGTACTGCGGCTTTCCTCCTTTCCCTAGCCATCAGTTTATCTAAATTTGCTTAAATTGCTACACACAAGTATTCAAAGGAAAAGGAAAGAAGACTAGATTTAAACTGCATGTTATGAAGTCTAGGCTAAGTGCCAAGAAAAGCACTTTGACACATCAGTTAGACATTGGAACAATTTTACTTAAGAACTATATAGTGCTGGGGGCATCTAGGTGGCACACTGGATAAAGCACCAGCCCTGGATTCAGGAGGACCTGAGTTCAAATCTGACCTCAGATACTTAACACTTACTAGCTATGTGACCCTGGGCAAGTCACTTAACCCCGATTGCCTCACAAAAAACCAAACAAAAACCATATAGTGCTTTCTGTTTTAGAATTAGAGGGTGGGGGAAGGAATAAGCATTTATTAAGCACCTGCTTTACAAATATTATCTCATTTGATCCTCATAAAAACTCTGGGATATAGGTGCTGTATTTACTCCCATTTTACATTTGAGGAAACTGAGGCAAACAGAGATTAAGTGACTTGTCCAAGGTTACACAGCTAATAAGTGTCTGAGGACAGATTTCAACTCAGAGCTTCCTGACTCCAGACCCAGCACTCTATTCACTGTTAAAGCTAACTCTCATTTTCCAGAGAAGAAATTGAAGCCCAGAGAGGGAAAGTTCACACTGCTATGAGTGTAGAGTACCTCTTTTCACTGGCAATTTTGAAAAACAGATCACCTCATCCAATGAGACTGATTTATGGCAATGGGGTTGGACTTGATCCCTAAAATTCCTCCCAGTTCCACATTCTGTGCTCCTATAGTTTTGTGCTATTTAACATTCTTATCAATAACTTAGAAAAAGGCCCAATTGGCATGCTTATCTAATTTGCCTATGATACAAAGCTGGGAGGGATCGTTAACACATTAGAGGAGTCAAGGCAAGTTGGCTTAAAGAAATGAAGAGTCCACTGACCTCAGGTTTCAATGCTTTTTGTTGACATGACCTCAGTTGATACCAAAGTGTCCTTCGTTTTCAGTCATCATTCTTCTTCCTTTCCTTTGCTATTTCTATAAATAAACTTAGTAAGAAGCATGTTCCTTGAAATGAGTCATTAGGCTTCAAAAAAAAGGTTCCCCAAGTTTCCAGTCTGGGAAGGCAAACGACAAGAAAGTTTCATGGAATTTTCAGCAGAAGAAAAGCATCAGAACAAAACCTTTAATATCTTCCTATTGACCAAGCCCAGAGATGACTTCCTTGAGCATTTCTAGAAATTTTCTTCGATCACCATCCTCCAAACAGCTATTGACCGTCCCTGAACTGCTGAGCCTCGTTCAGGATTTCAAACAGCAGGAAGCCTGTTGGACTTTCTGAATAGGGAAGCTTTTGTTTCCCTGGGAAGCTCTGTGAAATAACCATAGCTCCCATTTTCATGACCTCTTTTTGCTTCACCAAGTGCTTTCTTTAACCTAGAACTGTGAAATTGGGAATGCAAATATTACCGTTTCCATTTTACAGATGGGACAACTGAGGATCAGAGGGAGATCAAAGTCACCCAGCTGCTAAGTGTCAGAGTCAGGACTCAAATCTAGGTCCCCTGCCTCTAGATCCAATTCTCTGCAATGATGCCTTCACTACCAGAAGCCATGCTGCTTCTTTGCTAATCTTACCATTTTTAACTAACAGAATCGGAGAATGAAATATAGGCATCCAAAGAGAAAGGTGTGTTGTCCCCTGCTCCTTCCCCTTCCTCCTACCTTTTTTTTTTTATGAGATATTTTATTTTTTCCGTTACATGTAAAGATAGTTCTCAACTTTTGTTTATACATGCTTTACAATTTCAGATTTTTCTCCCTCCCTCCCCTCCCTCCCCCCTCCCCTCGACAGCAGGTAATCTGATATAGGTTATATCTATATATCTCTATACATATACATATAGATATATATATACACACACATATATGTATATACACATAATAACATTAATCCTATTTCTGCATTAATCCTGTTACAAGAGAAGGAATCAGAGCAGTGATGCAAAACCTCAAAATAGAAAAAAAAAACAACAGCACCCAAAACAAAAGAAATAATATGGTTCAATCAGCATCTATACTCCACAGTTCTTTCTTTCTTTTTTTTTTCTTGGATTTGGAGATCCTCTTCTATCATGAGTTCCCTGGAACTCTTCTGTGCCATTGCATTGGTGAGAAGAATATAGTCCATCACAGTAGGTCAACACTCAATGTTGATGATACTGTGTACAATGTTCTTCTGGTTCTGCTCATCTCACTCATCATCAGCTCACGTAAGACCCTCCAGGTTTCTCTGAACTCTTCCTGCTCATCATTTCTTACAGCACAATCCTCCTACCTTTTACCTAAGGAAATTTATCACTGCACTAAGAAAAGGGCCAGACCTAGGTAAAATAGTGGAGTGAGGACCTCATTTGGGGAACCTGTCAGAAGCTTCTCACAATCATTATGTCCAGTTCATTGCACCAGCCAAACCTTCCCTGTTCCTGTTAGGGGACTGGTTCCTTCTTAAGTAGAGACAATATAAAAGTCTTTAGGGTTGAGGCACAAGGCTGCCTCCATTATCAAACTCATCTTGATCTTGATACGTTTGTGCCCCTCCATTTGTTCCTCTCCTGCTCCTTCTCCCTGTCTCTTGGTCTCCTGATTTCTGCCAGCCCATCTGGACCTCGACTCCCACATAACCACTGGATGCTGCGCTCACCCATTCCTAATCTTCCCAATAGCATTGTGGCCCATGGCTTATGAAGATCTTGCCTCAGGCTGACATCTCTGTTCCTGAAGCCTGGCCCTGTCTGACTGACTCCTGCCCTTCCAGAACTTCTTGTATTTTCAGACCAAGCCATTTGCCCCACCCCTAGAATTGCCTACAACCTACAACCGGCTACAGAAGGGCCCTTCATTCACCTTCAGGCATCATTTCTGTTCTTTGGGTGAACTTCACTTTCCAGTGCTCACAGAATATTGGACCTGGAAGGGACTTGAGAAATCATTTTCTTCAGCCCTGTCCCCCCCCCCACACTTTTCACAGGTGTAGAAACTGAGGCTCACAGAGGAGACATCACTCACCCAAAGTAACATAGCTAATAACTGATAGAAATGAAACAAGAACCAAATATCTTTTATCCAGGTCTGATGCTTTTTCTACTAATTCTACTAATTAAGAGACCTTACTCCATTTAGTCTTGATTCCTTATTTTACCAGTGAGGAAACTAAATGTCAGAGAGATGAATCACAAGGGAGTAGTAGCAACCCAGAACTCAAACCTTGGTCTATACTCTCTGTGGGTAGAATATAAGCTCACAAAGGACAGGCACATTCCCCACCCCACTCACAGCCTCATACATAATAGAAGCTTAATAAATGTTAAGTGAAATCGAATATGCCTAACCTTTGAGGTGAAGTAGTAATCATAACAATCCCTCATATCCAGTGAACATTTCATTTATGTCTTTCAAAGCACTTTATTATCTGATACTTGTTGTTATTCAGTTATTTCAGTCATGTCTGACTCTTCCTGACCCCATTTGGGGTTTTCTTGGCAAAGATACTGGAATGGTTTTCCATTTCCATTTCCTTCTCCAGCTCATTTATAGATGAAGAACTAAGAGACACAGGGTGAAGTGACTTGCCCAGGGTCGTACAGCTAGTAAGTATCTGAGGCCAGATTTGAACTCAGGTCTTCCTTACTCTAGACCAGGCTCTCTAGCCACTGTTCCACCTAGCTGCCCTATTAGATCCTTAGGACAACCCTAAAAGGCAGAGTAAAAAATCTCCCCATTTATATATATATATATATATTGGTGAGGCAATTGGGGTTAAGTGACTTGCCCAGGGTCACACAACTAGTAAGTGTCAAGTGTCTGAGGCCGGATTTGAACTCAGGTACTCTTGACTCTAGGACCGGTGCTCTATCCACTGTGCCACCTAGATGCCCCCTCCCCATTTTTTAGATAAGGAAATTGAGGTTTAGAGAGGCTTGGTGAATGGTACAAAGTTATGCAGCTAGTGCTTCCCCCACAACAACCCTGTGAGGTGGGTAGTGCAAACACTGTTATCCGCATTTTACAGATGGGGATAGAGAAGAGGTTTGGTGGAGTCGATTGGCTTGCCTGGTGTCACCCAGCTAGTTGGTATAAGAGTGGGGATTTGAATTTTAATTCCTGACCCCAGGCCCACTGTTCTTCCTTTCTACTCCGCAGCATACATCTGCACTAAGATGTCAATTGCATTGAAAAGCATAAAATGACCCCTTCTGGGTAACATATTTGTATTTTTTAAGGGTCCTTCAATGCCCAATCAAAAAAGTGACTCTAATGTAGGAATTCTGGATGGTATGACAAGCCCACAGTGGGGTCTTTGGGGCCAGGGACCTTTCAGTGCCTCCTCCCTAAATCATACTTTTGGGCAGTCACCCACCCTTACTGTGGGTAAGACTGGCCCATTAGATTGTGAGCTCCTCCTGGAAAGGATTGTCTTTGGCTTTTCTTTGTATCCCCTGTGCTTAGTACAGTGTTTGGTATATAGTAGATGCTTAATAAGTGCTCATTGACTGAATGACTAACTAACTGACATTTTCTCAACTCCTCTGACTCCACACTCCATTGGATACGAATTCTTCCTGGACCATTGCAGTTTCTGGTGCCTAGTGCAGTTGTTAAGGATTAAAAAAAAAAGCAGCAGGGAGCTGAATAAGCAGATGTCCATGCTGCGCTATTAATATCGATTAGGACTTCATTGATTTCTCGCAGTGAACTTTGCAGCCCTGGTATTGATCTCTAAGTACTAAAATCAAACATGAAGCCACTTAAGGGTCAGAGTTCAGGCAGCACGAGCCTGCCCGCATCCTGGAGTGAATTCTGAACAAGGGGATGTCCTTCCCATCTAAGAAAAGGCTTCTGGGGAGAATCCCAGGTTTTTATTGAGAATAAAAAAACCTCGGCATGATATTTATTCAATTCAGTTCAACTCAACTCAATTCAAGGAAATACAATACAACTCAACATAACACAATGAAATACAATCCAACAATCATTTACTAAGAGTCTCCTACCAAGCAGTGTACTATTCTGGGTGCTAGGGAAACAGAGGCAGAAATGAAACAATCCATACCCTCAAGAAAGTTGTGTTTTGCTGGGGGAGTAGGGAGGAAATAATGGGGATAGATGTATGTACAAAGTAACAGTGAACAAAGAACCCTAGTTCTAGAGTCAGAGGTCCTGGGTTTGAATTCTGCCTCTGGTACTTACTACCTGTGTGACTTTAGATGAGTCACTTAGCTTCCTCCTCTATAAAATGAGAAGGCTAGACCAGACAGCCTTTGAGATCCCATCCAGCTCTAGGCTTAGATCCTAATACAATATAACCTTAAAAGGGAGAGAGAACCAAATATACTCAAGAGGGGGTTGGAACCAGATGGCCCCTGAGCTGTGTTTTGAATAAAATTAGGGATGGCTGACAGGCCAAGGTGAGGAAGCACTGTGTTCCAGCAAGTGTGTCCTTTGTGGAATCTTTTGTCCATTGACTGAGAATCTAGCCAGAGAAAGGCAGGACAGCCACGGTCTCAGGAACCAAGAGAGTAAATTGAAAAGCCAATATTCCAAAACACGTCCTCTTACTCCAAATGTGAAACTCTTTTCACTAGCTACATATGATAAAAAAAGAGACATTCTGGGCCAGGCTAGTCCAGTGATTCAGTTTGGGTTTGTTGTTCATCCTTCATTCTCGAAGAGAACCAATGACATCAGGAATTAAAATGCAACAAGACATTCAAAGCCCATAAGAAGCAATTTTAAATGATTTTACTAGTAACAAAGGGTAAAAGGGTACAAATTCTAAGATTAAGAGATAGTTAAAGCAACTCTCCTTTGAAGGGGCATTCTGATTCACCCCAGGAAATAGTCATTATAGGTCAGAGAGAATTTTCCTATAAGTTCATGGGAATTGTACTAAAACCTTGGACAGTAACTCCCCATAGGCAAGGCCTTTTATGCCCAAGGAGGTAAAATCAGTGACACTCCTAAGTAAGATGCCACCCCCTACCCCTTTAAAGAAAGACCAGCCCAGCCCAGCCTTCATAAAACAAGTGCTATTGGGACCATGTGGGGGAGATATGGCTAGACAGCAGTTTATTTAAAACAGGGATTCTTAACCTTTTCTATCCATTTGACAGTCTGGTGAAGCCTCTGGACCTTTCTCAGAATAATGTTTTTAAATAATTGTAGGAAATGCTAAGTTTCAGTTAGAGATTAGTGTTTTTAATGAATAAAATAAAATACATAGAAATAAAAAGGAAATAAATTATTTTGAGGTGCAGTTATCAAAATATTTTTAAAGAAATTGTCTTCCAACTGCAGGTTAAGAATTCTGGATCTAAGAGGACCCTGAGGGCTTTTATGGACTGTAGGTTTGGTATCAGTGTGATGTAGGAGGTAAAACCTATTTATTTAGCTAAAAACCTAAAAGACCTTTGACCAAAAATGAGAGGAGTAACTGACTTTCTGTATGTTCCCCTAGTCAGGCCATATCTGATGAGTTGGGTTTAGTTCCAGGTGCCTTGCTTTAGGAATGACATCGACAAGTTGGCATGGGTCTGGGGCAGAGGGATCAACCTAGTCAAGGAACTCTAAACCAAGACCTTGTTGAAGGATGAGGGGGTGTTTAGTCTCATCAAATGACATTGGTTGTTATAGTTATCTGTATATGTACATCCTATTACTAGATTGGGAGTTTCACGAGGGAAGAGACCACATCCTATCCAAACTTTGTCTTCCTCACTTCCAGACCAGCCCCAGAAGTCTGTACATTGGTTTGGGATTTAGTTGGGGTAGGGTCTTATTGGAGAGGAAACTTCTTTACCATTTCAGATCATCCACTGTTGTGAGACTTCTCATCATCGTTACATGGGGATGCCGAGAGATTAAGTGACAACCTGAGTCTCAGAGCCATTTGGGGTCAGAGGGGGAATTTGAACTCAGGTCTTCCTTACTCCAAGGCCAGCTCTCTGCCCACTAGGACACATTGCCTTTCACTCTCTATGTATCAGACACTTAAGAAAAGCTTGTTGAGATCAAACAGAAAAATGGTGGCAAAACTAGGACTAGAACCTTGTTCTCCAGACTCCAGGGCCTTTTCTAATGCACATCAATGAATCGTATCAAGAGTAAATAGCATGGAGATATCACTTCAGCCTGGGATGGTCAGGGAAAGCTTCAGAGAGGAGGTAGTAATTAAGTTGAGCAGAGAGGCAGGCAATAGGATAATGCCTGCATTACATGCAGGGAAATTATATTGAACAAAAGTTCAATACACAATACAATACAATGGCACAGTGGATAAAGCACTGGCCCTGGATTCAGGAGGACCTGAGTTCAAATCTGGTCTCAGCCACTTGACACGTGTTAGCTGTGTGACCCTGGGCAAGTCACTTAACCCTCATTGTCCCGAAAACAAAACAAAACAAAACAAAACACAATACAATACAAAAAAGAGACAAGCAAGTACAGGGTATTTTGGGAACAGGGGGGAGACCAGAGGGTTCTTGAAAGTGAAATGTTAGGTAGATGACTAGAGATAGTAGTTGGAGCCAGGCTGTGAAGAGAATTTATAACCAAAGGTGGTTGTGGGGTCCTCTGCCCTGGAAACTATATGGTGATAAAGTCATAGGTGGTAGTATTAGAAGAGACTTCAAGAGCCATCAAGTCTAACTCTTTCATCTTATAGAAATGGAAACTGAGGCCAGAGAAATGAAATGACTTGCCTAAATTTATACAGATCATAACAGAATTGGGATTTGAATTGGGATTCCCTTGTCAGATAACACCTGGTAGACTGTGTTAAGTTCTGGGTGCTATGTTTTAGGAATGGCATTGACAGGTTGGCATGGGTCCAAGGGAGGATGACTTCAAATCCAACCATGTTGTCTCCTTTTAAGAGCAGAATCATCATGTGGGTATTTTTAAAATGGAGACTAGAATCAATCTCTCAGTCCTAAGTTTTGATAATTCTTTGTGGTTTTGGAAGGTTTTTTTTTTTAAGGTTCAGTAATAATCATAAGAGTTAGCATTTATATAGTGGTTTTAATATTTACAAAGCACTTTATATGTATGATCACATTTGATTCTCATTTTGATCCTGCCTTGGGGCACCTAGATGTTGCAGCAGATAGAGCCCTGAAGCTGGTGTCAGGAAGACCCAAGTTCAAATCTGGCCTCTGATACTTACTTGCTCTGTGTGTGTGTGTGTGTGTGTGTGTGTGTGTGTGTGTGACTGGGAAAGCCACTTAGCCTCCATCTTCCTCAGTTTCCTTAGTTATAAAGTGGGAATAATAATCGCATCTATCTTCCAGGGTTGTTGTAAAGACTACATAAAATAATATTCGTAAAGCACTGGCAGATAGTGAACCCTTAATAAATGCTTGTTTCCTTCCTTCTTTCTGTATTTTTTTTATAATTACTATTGCTATCTATTTTGGGTAACCACATTTTAATTTATTAATATTACATACCAGTAAAGAATTGACCATGTGTCTCCCTAACTTTTCATGGTCTCAGGCCTCTGGGTATCATAGAAAAGAGGAATGTCAATATCGTTAGAAGGTGAGAGGTTAAAAATATGTTTGGGGGGGGGCAACTAGATGGCGCAGTGGATAGAGCACCAGCCCTGGAGTCAGGAATACCTGAGTTCAAATCTGGCCTCAGACACTTAACACTTACTAGCTGTGTGACCCTGGGCAAGTCACTTAACCCCAATTGCCTCACTAAAAAAAACCCAAAAAAACAAAAAACCAAAACAAAACAAAAAATATGTTCAGGGGCTTCCAAGGCAGCAAGCTGAGCAGCAGCAGCAGCCCATGCCTTCCCTTTTGAGACATGGTCAGTCTTTCTTGTATGGTCAGAGCAATGCACAATCAATAGCTAGAGCAGAGGGAAGTTTCAGGGCAGACGGATGATCTCTCAACAACCCTGGGAGGAGGGTGTCATTTTTATCTCTTTTTTACAGATAAGGAAGCTGAGGCAGGCAGAGCCTAAGGGTCACACAAATGGTAATTATCTGAGACAGGATTTGAACTCAGGTCTTCCTGATTCCAAGTACAGCACCCTCTCCTTTGCTCCACCTTGATGTTAGAAAGGGAATGTTTTGGTCCCAGTTCAGATTGGCTCATTAGATTTTTTTTTTTAATGGAGCAAAAAAGAATAAATGTCAAGATCATTGTAAACAGCATTTAACAGCTTCAGGGTTCCTTCTGAAACAAGGCCCACTTTTTAAAAATGCTGACATTCTCCTGATGATGATGTATGATTGTGGGTCATGGAACACACTATAGACTCAATATAATTAAAAAGTGGTGATTACCTGAAGGGTAAAGAAGAGGCACATGGTGAGTGTGAGCAGGCTACAACATGTGATAAACATGAAACTATAGAAGAAGAAATGGTGTAAAGCATGATGGTAGGATGCATAAGCTGAAAAGAGGAGGTGCTGGTCACAGGGTCAGAGTAAGGGCTGTCTGATGGGCCACCCATGGACTCCATTGGCTTCCCCAAGACTTCAAGAGAAAACAAGAAAGGTCTCCAGACTGTTGAGTAGTCTTTATGTGTAGAGCTCTTGGGAACACACAGACAAGAGCTGCCTGAGTTGGGAAGGCACTAATAGCCTGTGATCTGTATTGTTGGAAGAAAAACTCACATCCTTGTATTTGAGAAGCAAAATTGTTAAAATTGAAACTCATAGAATGATTGGATACAAGTGTGGGAAGGGACTTTGTGTGCCATCTAGGCCAACCCTTTGGCAGAGGACTTGCAAAGTGAAGTCACTTTACCCTTCTAACTCTTAGTCTCCTGATCTATAAAAGGGAACCAATAATCTGGGTCATAAGGAGTGAAGATAAAATAAGATAAAGTCTTAAAGGGATGCTAGAATTTCCCTCTGCAGCATCCCAAGATGGTTCCCCATTGATGGGGACCTCTCTCCCTCATGAGGTGGCCTATTCCATTGAGGTTAGTTCTAATTTATAGGTATTTTTAAATTATTCTAATTTTATTATTTATTTTTGGCACCTAGGTAGTGCCAAAATCTGTCTTTCCTAACTTGCCAATTGGTCCTAGTTTCATCTTCTAGGTCCAGCCAGAATCAGACTCTCCGTCTTCCATGGTACTTCTCTATAGTTATCCCTTTCACATTGCTGGGGTTAGGGGAGCGTCACACCTGCCATCTTGAAAATCTACATAAAATTTTTTGGCCCTCCCTTTGTACTAGAGAAGAAATCTGAACTTTTTTTTCTTTTATGGGGTGTTTACAGTACCTTTTTGTAAAAGTTGGGTTGATATTATACAATACTATGCATACATTTTATGCATTTTTGTGTTTCTTAACTTTTTCTGTGTCATCAGCTGGCCTTCTTGTGTCATTTATGGTACTCCCCCTGCCAAATTCCCATTTAATTTCTTATGCCCACCAGCGATATGTCAAAACCACAATGGGGAAAGTTGCAATGTGGGAGGGATAACTGTATATGTATTTGAAGAGAGCTATCGAGACCCCTTCCCCTGCTGTGATCCTGCCCTGACACCAAATATTCTCTTCTCCAGGCAACCCTTACCAGCTCTTTGATTATTTCCTCATGGGGTCTGGTTTCTAGTCCCCTTGCCATTCTGATTGTCCTGTTCTGTGCATGCTCCAGTTTGTAAGTAGCCTCAAGAAGACGTGCCCAGAACTGAAGACAGTAATGCAGATGTGACTTGGCCAGGGCAGGGCACGTACAGTGGGACTCTCATCTCCCTTGTCATGGTCATGGCTTCTGTTGATATTACAGAAGGCCATATTAAGCCCTTTTAGCTGCTACATCACACTCAGTTTCTGTTGAGTCGATGGTCCTCTGACCCTTGCCTCCCCTTGCCTCAGAATAATAGAATTATAGAAACTCAGAATTGGAAGAGACTTCAGAGGTCATCTGGTCTTTTGGCATCATGATGTTCCTTGTCATTTTAAAAGGCTTTCAGTGTTCAAACAAAACAAAACAAAAAACCCCAAACAAAACAACTCACAACATAAGGTTTTCAAAGAGAGACATGAAGTGCTTTCACTATGGGAATGATTTATGACTTGGTTAAACAAAAATTTAATACAGAGACTTGGTTTGGAGTTCAGCAATTGAATGCATGTCAGTCCTTTTTTTTTTTTTTTTGATTTAAGACTTCACACACCTTATGCCTCCTGCTTCTGTCTTTCTACCTTCCCTAGTTTCTCTTTCAGCGTTTTCTTCTTCCAGAGATCAGCACAGTGGCTAGCGCAGCTGGGTTTGGAGCCACAAAAGATCTGGTTCAAGTCCTTTCTCTGACACTTATTAGCTGTGTGACCATGGGCAAATCACTTGCCAACTCTGAGTCTCATCTGCTTGCTCATCAGTAAAATGGCAGCCACAGCATTTGTAGTATTTGCCTTCTGAGTTGTTGTGAGGCTCACAGGAGATGACTTAGGTAAAATACCTTAGAGGCACTCAAAATATAAGGCTGAGTTGTTATTCCTATCATATGCTAGCTCCTGGCCACAGATGCCTGACATTGGACCTTGCCTCCCCATCAGGTCTGCTTTTTATCACTGTGTCCCAAGCTTTGGGGTTCTCCATGGGAGGCAGCAAGGTATAGTATATACACTGAACCTAATTAAAATAAAAGCTAATATTTTTATAGTATTCTAAGATTTGCAAAGTGCTTTACATGGATTATTTCATGCAGTCCTCACCACAACTCTGTGAGGGAGGTGCTATTATCATCCTCACTTTATAGATGTAGAAACTGAACTTAGTGGAGGTAAAGTGATTTGCCCAGGGTCAATAAGTATCTAGGGCAGGATTTGAAATCATGACCTCTAGACTAAGAAGACCACAGGCATGAAATTAGGAAAATCACTTCACCTTTAGTTTTTTCATCTATGAAATGGGAATATTGACACAATAGCCGTTATAGGTTTGTTACAGGATCAAATGAGGTAATGTGTGAAAGTGATTTATCAAAATGTGAGTGGGGCAGCTAGGTGGCACAGTGGATAAAGCACCAGCCCTGGATTCAGGAGTACCTGAGTTCAAATCTGGCCTTAGATATTTGACACTTACTAGCTGTGTGACCCTGGGCAAGTCACTTAACCCCCATTGCCCCGCAAAAAACAAAAAACAAAACCAAAATGTGATCATTACTATTTGGCCATCTTTTTCCACATTCAATACTCCTCATTAAAAATTGAGTCCTGGCCCCCATTTCTTCAGGAATTTACTCTTTACTACTTGGGTAAATGGATGAAGTGTGTGTGTGAGTGTGTGTGTGTGGGGGTAAGAGTAAGGAGTATGAATGACCTTATGGATTCCCCCTCCTACGTAGAATTTTTGTATTTTAGCCAGGGACCGTTTACAATAATTTCTAAAGGTGTTGGGGCTAGAAATCACATTTTATAAATCACCCCATTTCACAGGATTATTGGATTTAGGCCAAAAGGAACCTCAGCATATCTAGTCCAAATGTTCTTGACCTGGGGTCCATGGCCTTTAAAAATATTTATTTTACTACTATGTTTCAACATAATTGGCTTCCTTTGTCATTCTATGTATTTTATTTTATGCATTTAACAACATGATTCTGAGAAAGGGTCCATGGGATTCACTAGACTACCTGCCAAAGGGATCCGTGACACAAAAAAGGGTCATCTTGATGACTGTATCTAATGGATTCTTCCCAGTCCTCATTCTTCTTGATCTCTCTGCAGTCTAAAGCTGTCACCCTTTTTTGCTTGATACTCATTAGGTTATTGTGACAGCACCCTCTCCTGATTCACCTCCCATCTGTACGACCACTCCTCATTCTCCTTTGCTGGTTCTTCATCTAGGTCACATATGCTGACTATGGGTATCCCTCAAGGTTCTGTTCCGGTCCCTCTTCTCTTCTCCCTCTGTATTACTTTGCTTGGGCATCTTGTCAACTTCCATGGATCAAGTTTTCATCTCTACACAGATGATTCACAGATCTATTTGTCTAGCCCTAACCTCTCTCCCATCCTCCAATCTTGCATCCCTAACTGCCTACTGGACATCTCAAATTGAATGCTTTTCAGAGAGCTGGTTGGCAAACATTTCCTGGCACATCCCTGACCCTTACTTAGTCCTTTAACTCAATATTCTGTTTGTACCAGACTCTCAGCAGGATTTGATCCTTCTAACGGTCCTTGATTAGAAAGTGCTGGTATTATTATCCCTATTTTCAGATGAGCATACTGGGGCTTGGATGACTAAAGTGACTTGCCCATGGTCATACAGCTATGAGCTGGCATATCTGGGGTGAAATCTAGGTCTTCTGACTCCAAGTTCAATGATCTCTCCACAACATACCACCCTAAAGATACCTTAACTCAAAGGAGTGACTCTTAATAAGGGAAACTTCAGACTCTGGGGGCTGGTTTCTTGGGAAGGTCATTTGGGTCAGACTGGCCAGTTTCATTCTAGAGGAGAAGCAGTTTGGGGAAATGGAGTGAGCGTTGGATTTGCAACTGGAGAAGCTGAGTTTGAATTTTGGCCACAATATTTACTATCTGTGTATTTTTACACAGGTCCCTTTAATTCTCTGTGCCTCAGTTTCCTCATCTATATAATGAGAGGGATCTCATCTAGGCACCTAGGTGGTGTCATCATGCACAGAGCACTGTACCTGGAGTCAGGAAGACTTGATTTCATATCTAGCCTCAGACACTTACTAGCTGTGTGAAGTGGGACAGTTGCTTAACCCTCTGACTGCCTCAGTTTCCTCATATGTAAAATGGGGATGATAAAAACAATTAGCTCTTAGGGTTGTTGTGAGGATCAAATGAAATAATATTTGTAAATTGCTTTACAAACCTTAAAGCACTAAATGCTAGCTGCTGCTGCTGCTGCTGCTACTGCTACTTCTACTACTACTACTACTACGAGATGGAAGGAAGGAAACAAGCATTTGTTAAGTGCCTACTATGTGTCAGGCACTTTAGAAATATGATCTCATTTGATTCTCACACCAACCCTGGGAGAGAGATGCTATTATTATTATCATCCCCATTTTACAGTTGGGGAAAGTAAGAAAGACAGAGGTTAAGTGACTTGCTCAGAGTTGTACAGCTAGGGGATTGTTGTTGTTTACAACAGCTAGGCAAATATCTGAGGTGGGATTTGAACTTTGCCTTCCCGATTCTGGGCCTAGTGCTCTTATCCACTGTACTACCTAACCTATCTCTAAGGTCTCTTTCAGCTCTTAATCCAATGACCGACTAGAGAAGAGGAGTGTTGGATTTCACCCCACCTTCCCAAACTAAGCTCCCTCATTAGCATCAGAAAATGCAGCCCAGGTTATAGAGAATCCATGAATCAAAGATTGATTCTCAGGATCAATTAACTGCAGTCTGATGAGAAGCTTAATGTGTTTTTGGGAGTTTGGCCTTTGCTCAGACAAAAGCAAAAATTTGCACTGTAAGCAGTAATTAAGAAGCGATTTGCCCTTGGCCCATGTAACTGGGAGAAATGCCAAACTCTGCAAGGCCTCAGAGCCAGTATCCTTCAGAAGAGAAGCTCAGGCTGACGCAGATGACATAGTCTTGCTTTCAACCTGGACGGGACCTCAGTTGACCCCGGTCTTAGCAATAGCCCTGCCATACATCACAAGCTCCCTTAGAGGGTTTGGATGCCATCACAAATGAGTTCTGAGAAACAGCAAAGGATTTGGGTTTCAAAGCAAGGTTTCATTAAGGAATTTCTACTGAGTTTTACTCTTTTACAAACTATAACAAATCAGCATGGCATAGTGAGCTCTGCTATCACCACCTATTTCCCTGACCTTCCTCTCTCTAGGCCCTGGTTTCTTTATCTGTAAAAAGAGGAAGGTGGAGTAGATCATCTTTAAGGCTCCTCCCTCACTGAGATTCTATGAAAATTGAGGTACAACTTGATTTTGCTCAGAGAAAACGTTGGAAATGAAATCAAGTGGGAAGGAAGGTCTGGGGAAGGAAAGTGGGACTTCTTGGTACCACCATTATATGAAAAATATGCACAGATTGGCACAATTATGAACCAGTATGCTTTGAATCCCATCCAACAGTCAGGTTTTTTGTGATGTATCCATCCTGTTTCTGCTCCCTCTAAACCTTGGGGCCTCTGGAGACCAGACCAGTCAATATGGTAGCAGTGACTTAGCACACTCAGATTTTGTACCATTTCCCTGAGGCCATGATCATTCCCCCCTCCACCTCCAGCTTTTGTAAAAAGGATGTCAATTGTCTCGCTGATGGCTTCAGTCATTATCCTGCCCAAAATAAAAAATGCTTCTCTTGCTGCCTCTCCCTTATATGTGTTATGTGGTTCCATTAGAGTATAAACTCTTTGAGGTCAGGTCCTGGCTTACTTTTACATTTGTACTGCATTCCACACAGAGTGAGTGCATAATAAATGCTCCCCCTGCCCCCAACCCCATTCCGTGTCTACTCTGTACAGAATGGAACTTTGATACAATTATTCTGGTAGTTTTTAAGAAAATTGAGAGGCAGGGAAGGCTGGTTGGTACAGTGGATAGAGCACCACCCCTGAGATCAGGAAAACCTGAATTCAAATTCTGCCTTAGACACTTGCTGGATGCTAGACCCTGGGCAACTTAATCCCTATTACCTCGAAAGAAAGAGAGAGAGAGAGAGAGAGAGAGAGAGAGAGAGAGAGAGAGAGAGAGAGAGAGAGAAGAGAGAGAAAGAAAGAAAGAAAGAAAGAAAGAAAGAAAGAAAGAAAGAAAGAAAGAAAGAAAGAAAGAAAAGAAGAAAGGAAGGAAGAAAGGAAGGGGAAAAAAAGAAAACTGAGAGGCTCTGTGTAGGTTAGAAGATAGAGGTCTGGCTTTAGAGTCAAGAAAATCTAGATCCAAGTCTTACCTCTGATATAGCTAAACAAATTATTTTACTTCTCAGTGCTCAAGTCAGCTCTTTAAGACTATAAATTATAGAGGAGTAGCTGACTTGCACCCATGGAGGACTGGAAATTCCCACAGATGAAACCACGGATCCAGACTAAAAAGTAATATAGTTTAGGGAACTAGAGGAAGGGACTGAGGGTGAGAGGGGGGCAGATAGCAAACAGGAAGAGAGACAGATTTTCCTGTTTTTACTTATAGTGAGAGAAATTTCCTAGGCATGCATAACTTATCTATGCAAATGAAATGCAAATTATGTAACATTCAGGTTTTTCCATACTAAATCATTTCCCCCTTCTCCACACACTGAGGGTGAAACAACAGCAGCATGAGAGTGAGTCACTGTCATACTCCCATAAATCCAAAGGCTGCCTTTGCCCTGAGGCACACACAACTCTGTCAGGAGGTTCCTTTGGGCCTGGGAGACATCTACCACCACCGGACCTGGCATACAGTAGAATGTATTAATAGCCAGGCTCCCCCAGTGAGGGACCTACTGAGAACACACAGAACTGAATGAATAAACGAAGGAAGGGACAAAGACAGTCTATGGTTCACATTGGGTAAAAACATCCATCTTCTTTTCAAGGTTTCAATTCAGTTTTGTGTTTCTTTCTTTCTTTCTTTTTTTTTTTGCAGGGCAATGAGGGTTAAGTGACTTGCCCAAGATCACACAGCTAGTAAGTGTCAAGTGTCTGAGCTTGGATTTGAACTCAGGACCTCCTGAATCCAGGGCCAGTGCTTTATCCACTGTGCCACCTAGCTGCCCCCAGTCTGGTGTTTCTTAAGCAAGCCCTGCCTACGTGCAAGGGTCCTTACTGGGCATTGAGGATACGGAGATGAGAAACAACCTTATAAGCTCCTACGTTCTGTTCTAAGAGTTTGTAATCAAATAAATTCCTACCTTCAGGAAACTTATAGTTTGATAGGCAGTACAGTAGATGGAGCACTAGGCCTGGAGCGAGGAAGTTGTTGTTCACTTATTCAGTCGTGTCTGACTCTTGGTGACCCTGTGGACGCCAGTCCTGGGCATGGGGTTTTTTTTGATAAAGATACTGGAGTGGTTTGCCATTTCCTTCTCTAGTGGATTAAAGCAAACAGAGGTTAAGTGACTTGCCTAAGGTCACATAGCTCATATGTTTCTGAGGCTGCATTTGAACTTAGGTTCTTCCTGATTCCAAGCTCAGCACTCTATTCACTGAGCTACATAGCTGCCTCTGAATCAGGAGGTCAGGAAGGCCCGAATTCAAATCAATTCTCAGACATTTAATAGCTATGCGATCCTGGGCAATTCACTTAACTTCTTTTGGCCTCAGTTTCTTCAACTGTCAAATGAGGGTAATAATAGCTCCTACTCACCTGATTCCCTCAAGGCTGTTGTGAGGTTCAAATGAGATAATATTGTAAAGTACTTAGCATAGTGCCTGGCACATAGTAGTCACTTAATAAATGCTTGGGTCCTTCCATCCCTCCAATAGGGAATGACAAAGACACAAATAAGATACAACGGAACTGTGATTGGGGTGGGGTGGGGTAGGGTGGTGGGGAAGGGAAGATGAGGTTCAGACATAGAGATCACTTTCAATTGTGAAGATCAAACGAGGTAATATTTATAAAGTGCTTTGCAAACCTTAAAATTCTATATAAATGCTGGCTATTGCTATTATTATTACCTAGGGAGGTAAGGGAAGGCTTCATGGAAGAGATGGTTTCTGAATTGGGTCCTGAAAGGAGAAAAAGATTCCAATAGGTGGTGGGGATATGAGGAGACAGTTTCAACAATTCAGGGAAGCAGATGAAGGTAGATTTAAACTGAATTTCAAATTCTCCAATAGAACAAGTTCAGTTTGGTTGAAAGATGAAGTGAGAGAGAGAGAGAGAGAGAGAGAGAGAGAAAGTGTGTGTGTATGTGTGTGTGTGTGTGTGTGTGTGTGTGTGGTGTAAAGGAGTTTGTGTCTGATGGGTTGGAGAGCAGGAAGTCCTCAGCTCTTAATTTTCTGTGCACAATTAATAGAAATCTAACTCGGTCACTTAACGGTGTGAAAAGGGAACTTGATGTTTTCATTACAGTCCTGTGGCTGGTGAAAATTTAGTCACTGGCCTAGAAATCTTGTCCTGGAGACTCCTGCTTTGCCTTTCTCTCCCTGCCCCCTTCTTCCTCTCCTCTCCATCTTCCCTTGAGTTTGAGCCTGCTCCTGCTGTCAGGAAGGCAGGGCAGTTAATGAAGGAAGCCATATGGTGAGTGGTGGTTGGAGCCTGCCAAAGTAGATGTCCATTTTCGAAGCTATGAATGATGCATCCCCTCCATTTCTGGTTTGTGCCGACTTAGGGGTCAAAGAAATTTCTGATCCACTTCTCTGATGGCAGCTCAGTGTTCACATCTCAGACGTTTTGGCTGTGTCAGGAGACTTTGCAAGCCTTCTCATCCAAAGTACCTAAGAAGTGCCTTGAGGGCCTCTTGGGCTCAGGGTTGTCTCTGATGGTGTCATTAAGAAGGTTTTGTGGGGGGCAGCTAGGTGGCGCAGTGGATAGAGCACCAGCCCTGGATTCAGGAGGACCTGAGTTCAAATCTGACCTCAGACACTTGACACTTACTACCTGTGTGACCCTGGGCAAGTCACTTAACCCTCATAGACCTAAAAAAAAAGAGAAGCTTTTGTGGTCGGACAGGGCTAATTTCCCTGATGTTAAGCTCAAAAGATTAGAGATTTGTCCCAAACAGCTTAGTTTCCCTTAATAATGAATTATTAATACTATCTAAACCCTTCTTAAAGCTATTTATATTTTCATCCTGTAATTGGGTGATATCTGTCATAAGTTTACAACCTGTTGATTAAAATATCACTTCATTTTATTTGTCCTAAAACTACTTTTTTTTTTAACTTTCAAGGGGAAGGGAGGCTCACTGGGTCTAGATTCTGCTTTTGGGTGAGTAAATCTGTGTTTATCCTGTCCTTGCCTATCATTATTCCATATTGACTTTGATCTTAACTTGAAACATCCCTTCTATTTTCCTTCTGAATTGCCTACTGGGTCTGAATTCCTCCCTGATAACTAGTATCTTATTTTGATGCTCGACCAAGGTATGGGCAACTAGGTGGTGTGGTGGATAGAGCACTTGACTTGGAACCAGAAAGACTCATCTTCATGAGTTCAAATCCAGTCTCATATACTTACTAGCTGTGTGACCTTGGGCAAGTCACTTAACCCTCTTTTCCTCAGTTTCCTCATCTGTAAAATGAGCTGGAGAAGGAAATGGCCAATCACTCCAGTGTCTTTGCCAAGAAACCCCAAAATGGGGTCATGGAGAGTTTGGACTTGATTGAAAAATGACTCAGCAACAATGTATGGAGATGACTTTGGGTTCAGGAGGGAAGGGACAGGAAACACAACCTCTGACAGCTGCCCTCAAGCCAGAAAGATCATATAGAATCATAGACTTAGAGCTGAGAGGGAGCTTAGAGTTAGCTCATTCAGGTCCCTTCCACAAGAAACCATTCCTGGCCCCTCTCACTGCTAGTGCCTTCTCTCTGAAATGACCTTCCATTCACACCTTATTTCTCTGGCACTTACACAGATGTTTGTGTATTGTCTCCCCGCTTAGAATGTGAGCTTCTTGGAGATAGGGACTGCCTTCTGACTTTATTTGTCTCTCTAGCACTTAGCAGAATACCTGGCACACAGTAAGTGCTTAATAGATTCTTCTTGATTGACTATACTCTGATCCCATCACTTCCTGTCTCCTCCAGGAGCTGGCTCCATCTATAATCTACTCTATCTTCCAGCCATACTGATGTTTACTATCCCACATATTCTATCTCCCTCTTCATCTTCCCTTTTCACAGGCTGTCTGTCCACCACGGGTGGAATGCTTTCCTCCTGTAGAATACCTCTCATTATAATCTTTGATCTCTCTTTTATCAGCTGGCCCCTTTCCCACTACCTTCAAACATTCCTAGATCTCCTCCATCCCATAAAAAGAAATAGATCTAAACTTTTCACCCGACTCTGCTCTCCTGTTAAGCTATTATTTGAAATCTTTTCCCCCTTTCTCTGTCAAATTACTAGAAAAAGGTGGTTATGCTCATTGAGTGAATGAAGAAGCATTTATTAAGCACTTTATTGAGTCATTTTTCAGTCGTGTCTGACTCTTCATGACCCCATTTGGGATTTTCTTGGCAAAGATACTGGAGTGGTTGGCCATTTCCTTCTCCAGCCCATTTTACAGATGAGGAAACTAAGGCAAACTGGGTTAAGTGACTTGCCCAGTGTCACACAGCTAGTAAGTGCCTGAGGACAGATTTGAACTCAGGAAGATGAGTCTTCCTGACTTCAAGTCCAAAATGATACACTGTACCACCTAGCTACCCTAATATAATAATGAATGAATGAATGAATGAATGAATGAATGAATAAAAAGATAGTGCTTACTGTGTGCCAGGCACTCTGCTAAGTGTTTTGTAATTATTAGTAAATATAAAATATAAACTCATTGAGTCCAGGAAATGTTTCTTTTCTCTATTTTTTTGTGTCTTTGTCTCCCCAGACCTAGAATTGTGCTTGGCTCATAGTAGAAATTCAATAAATGCTTGTTGAATGGAAAGCCCCAATTCTCTGATTCTCCCCATATAAGAACCCTATCCAACCTTTTCCATTCCTTCTTTAAGCCCCATTCCTTGCCTTCCCCACAGCCTGTCAATATCTAAGATCCCTATTTGTTTGTTTCCCTCAAATTGAATTTCATAAGACCACGGGCCCAGAGGACCACTTTGTACTTGTTAAAATTACATTGCTCTAGTCCCCCACATTCCAGTCCAGGCAGATCACTGGGTCTGAACAAACAATGGAAAAGAACTTGGCTGGCCTACAGAGAGATGAAGAAACATGAAAGCGGCTCTTCTGAGACTTAAGCCCTCATTAAAGCAGGACACGATCTGGTTGGGAGATGCTGGCTCTCTCGGTGCCCACACTACAGGGGCGGCTGCTTCATTTGGAGAGATGGCTTCCAGCCGGAGGTTCCAAAGTATGCCAGTTGTAATTAAAACTTTTTATTTGGATTGTATTTCACAGTTTATCCCTCAGGGAAAAACAGGTTGAAATGTGGGGAACATGTATAATTTTTCAATTTGTGGAGTCATCATTTTAGAATTAGAAGAAGATCTTTGAGGTCATTTGATCCAACTATAGAAATCTCCCTCTACATCTTCCTTGGCAGGTGGTCATCTTACTTCTCCCGGGAAAATAGCTCATATTTCATTCCATGTAGACCACTAAAAATGTTTTTTTTTTTTTTTTTTTACTCAGGTAATGGTGGGAAAGTACAAGTGTAACTGGGTGGTACAGTGGATAGAGCATGGACCTGGAGTCAGAAAGACCAGAGTTCAAATATGACCTTAGACACTTACTAGCTGTGTGACCCTGGGCAAATCACTTAACCCTTGCCTGCATAAAACTGGAGAAGGAAAAGGGAAACCGCTCCAGTATCCCTTGTCAAGAAAATCCTATGGACAGTTAAGGTCACAAAGAGTTGGACATGATTGAAACAACTGAACGATAACAATTTCATATTCTAGAAACAGGACACTTTTCACTGTATTGTACTGACACCCCTGAGGTGTATGGGATGTTCAGGAAGGACTTCTGGTGTGAGGGCCACTCGTCCACCTTTGGTGTCCACCTGTCATCCAACTCTCACTTGTGGCTCCAAGAAGTTGGAGCATATGCAGAGGTCACACCCTGGTAAACCGTCTCAGCAGACGAGCTAAACCAGGTTGAGGTTAACTGACAGGCCTCAAACCCATCTGTGGGTTAGGGGATGTCTACCCCAAGCATGTGAAGTCTTTCCCTAGTGGAATGGGCAAATGAGGACAGTTTGTTTCAATGGCTATAGAGGAAACTGAAGCAGGCACTGTGGAGCACTTGGTGCTTAGTCAGACATTGAGGACTCGAGGGTCCCCTGAGGACTCCCGGGCCATCACCAGTCATCCTGACTTTTGTCCTGCCACTGGACTTGGATGACTCTGGAAGAGAGGATGAGGCCGACTACTTTGTCCAATTCATAATCGAGTCCAGTCATCACCTGTGATGTCATCGGTCCTCTGGAAACGAAGCTGACATCCTCAGATGCCCAAAGGGAGATTGCATCCATGTCCTTGGCTTTTACTGATTTTTTACAGATTTATTGTCATCTTCCAGACTCTGCTCATGCTTGCACTTTGGACTACTATTCCCACCCCTCATGTCTTATTTGTTCCTTGAACTCCCACTCATGTTCCATGAAGTCTCCTCCATGAAGTCCTCCCTAATCACTCTGATCCTCCCTTGTCTCTGATGTCTTTTAGACCCCTGCTTGATTACATTGTTTTTGTTATTGTTTCATTGGTTACGCTTGTCTCACCTACTAGATTAAAGGGCCCCTTGAGGATGTGAATCAGGTTTTCCAAAGTCCATCACAACATCCTGGTCACATAGTAATGGGCTCAATAAATACCTGTTGATTAAAAAAATTAGAGCACAGTAGAATGAGCAACTGTTCTATTCAGTGGGGGAGAATAAATACTTATGCTCCCTGTTTCACAAGGAGGTTGTGTCTACAAATGAAGAGTTGCTACATCGGTATTTACATTGAAAGGAGAAAAAGTGGAAAGAGTGGCTCTTGAGTAAGAGAATCTGAGTTCATATCCCACCAGGGCTAGACCAGATAGCCTCTGACATCCCTTGCAACTCTAGATTCAAGGGGTAGCTAGGTGGCACAGTGGATAGAGCACCGGCCCTGAATTTAGGAGGACCTGAGTTCAAATCCGACCTCAGAACCTTGACACTAGCTGTGTGACCCTGGGCAAGTCACTTAACCCAGATTGCCTCACCAAAAAACCAAAACAAAAGTCTAGATTCATGATCCTTCTTCAAAAGTCATTTAGCCTTGTTGAGCCTCAGTTTCTTCATCTGTAAAATCGGGGCAGTAATAATTGTACTTTCTCCTTCACAAGGTTGTTGTGACAGAAATGCTTTGGAAACCTTAAGGTACAACAAAAACTCAAGCTATCGTGACTATCCCCATTTTACAGATGAGAAGACTGAGGTTCAGAGGGATAAAGTAATTTACTGGGTACATGTTGTAAACTTTAGTTAAGATTTGGACCAGATGGCCTACTCTGCTCACTTGCTACACTCGCTCTCCACCCTGAGATCCTGTTTCTTTGATTGGTTGTCTCATGATTCTAGGGCTGCAGAGCACATAGGACCCCTTAGCACAGGTTACTCAGAATTGCTAAGGGACAGTTATGTGCCCTGACTATATAGCACATCCCTCCTGGAGGCCTGAGAGAGGATTGGGGAATTGCTCAAAAGTGAAAAATCCTTTGTCTCAATTGTCTTTCAAATAACTTCCATAAAAAGCACAAACTGAAGTTTTTTCCTAGCCAGAATGTTACTAGCAAATTTTGATTTCTTTAGAGAGTTCCCTCGCTAATGAGGAAGGTTTTTGTTTGTTTCTTTGTTTCATTTTTTAGGCTAGTTGGTAGCTAGAATGCTGGACTTGAAACCAGGAGGACTTCAGGTAAAAGCCAGCTTCAGATCCTCACTGACTGGATGATTCTGGGCAAATCAAATTACATCTATGGGGGCAGCTAGGTGGTGCAGTGGATAAAGCACCAGCCCTGGATTCAGGAGGGCTTGAGTTCAAATCTGGCCTCAGACACTTGACACTTACTAGCTGTATGACCCTGGGCAAGTCACTTAGCCCTCATTGGCCTGCAAAAAAAAAAAATAACATCTATCAATCTAAGTTTTCTCACCTATAAAATGGATACAATTGTTCTCTTGCTTCATGGGGTTAAGGACCAAATGAGATTATGTATGCATATATATGTATTATTTACATATACATATGTGTATATATACATTCATGTATTAGATATACTATATGTGTATATGTGTGTGCATATTTTTTTAAGTAGGAGCACAGATCTAAAACTTGAAGAGATTTCAGAAACTATTCTAGTCCCAAGGTCCCAAAGTAGGTAGAATTTGAACTTAGGCCCTCTGACTCAAGACACATACACTTGTATAATATCACATAATATAATGTTTTAAGATGGCCAGTGTTTTACCAGGCATTACATATAATATATATATATGTTACTTATAATATATAGTACTTTAGATATAAATTATATATGGATATATACATACATATGTGTGTGTATATATATCAGTATAAAAATGCAAGCTTTTTTTTGGTGAGGCAATTGGGGTTAAGTGACTTGCCCAGGGTCACACAGCTAGTAAGTGTTAAGTGTTTGAGGCCGGATTTGAACTCAGATCCTCCTGACTGCAGGGCTGGTACTCTATCCACTGTGCCACCTAGCTTCCTCAAAGCTAGCTATTCTTATTTTGACAAGGGCCATAAAGCACACTGTGTACCACAAATCTGCCTGGCAATTCACTGCCCACCTTGAAACGTACGTAGAAGTCTGAAGAAGTATTTTATGGGCTCAATAAAAGCTTTGTTATTTCTGCCAATATAGAAGGGAAAACAAAGGCCTGCCTAACATGACACAGTCTCCTTTGAAGGCTTGGAGAGCAGATCCACACAAAGTTGATAGAATTATAGAGCTTCAGAGTCAACAGATCTTAGAAGCCAAACAGTCTAACCCATACCTGAACAGAACCCTTCTCTACTACATCTCCAACAAAGCATTAACCAACCTTAGCCAGAAGATTTCCAGTGATGGGAGACTCACCAGCTCCTAAAAGTCCATTTGACTCTTGGGCCGCTTTAATTACTAGGATGTTTTTCATTCAGTCATTGCCTTGTAATGATCTAAAATCCATCTATTGCTCCTAGTTCCGTGTTCCAGAACCAAGAACAAAACAGGCAGAAAACTTCTTTCACAGGATTTCTCTTCAAATACTTGAAGTAGACTACTGTTTCTCCCCTAAGTCATTTCCTCTTTAGTCCAAAGCTTCCCAGTTCTTTTAAATGATACTTCTGTTATAGTCTCTCTCCCTTTGACATCCTATTCACTCTCCTCTGGCCCCTCTATGGCTCATCAATATCCTTCCTAAGATAGGGTGTCCTGATACAGAGAATATTTCTGATGAGGTTTGACCATCACCCCCTGAGTTCTGCACAGTGCCTCTCAATGTAAATATTGCCCAGTCCTCCCCTTGGACCTTCCCCATTTCCAAGTCCTAGATGTTTCAGTTGCTCCTACCCATCACGGTGTCATGATATTGCCTTATTATAGCTGAATTTTAATAGGAGACTTTTAAAAGACTTAAAGTGCTTTAAGACCCAAAAGATCTGGTGATAGAAATTCAGACATGGCAATGACTGGGGGAAGGGAGATTGTGTATATGAGGAGGAGTTCTGCCTAAGTCACTCTTTCATCATACTACTGAGGTGGTCACCTACTCTGCTCACTTGCTACACTCGCTCTAATGAGAATCCCTTGTGGCATCCATTCCTTTGGAGAACACAGAGGTGACCAATGGTATCTTTCCCCCTCTGAGGAAGAATAGCTACCATGATAGCTTTGACCCAGATGTACCTGGGAGACTGAAGAAGAGTTCTGAAATTGTCAAGGCAATGGTGTTCTTGGCAAATGTTTAACAACCAGCTCTCTGAGTTTAATCTGCATTATTACCATTTTCTCCATAACTTTCTTAAGTCTAGATGGTCAACAAAACAATAAATTAAGTCCTGATATATAGTGTGTACCAGTTTCTGAAGCATAAATGTTCACACTGAAAATTTAATGATTGTCTTTCAAGAGCCAGTTTGAGCTGGCTATAGCTAGCCCTATCGTATAGCCCTGTAATAGCCAAGGTCCTGGCTATCAGTGATTCTTCAATACATAGATATCAGCTATGGAATCAACATCTCAGGAACCATCTCCCAACAGATTCTAGACATGAGACTTCCTCAGGTATATACAAGACAAGGGAACAGAGAGACATACCGAGAAAGCCCCCTTTAACCAACAGGACCCTGGAGCCCACTGGTTTACTCTGATGGGGTCCCATCTGCCTCTCTTTTTCCCACACTCCTACTTCCTTTAATGAGCCAGTTTTTATATCCAATGAGACAGAAACTCTCCTTCCTTCCTTGTGTTCAGGAGGCCTCAGAACATGAGAAGAGCTGGTGCCCTTCTGAGAACCATTACCTGCAGCTGCTGTTTGCTGTCCCATGAGTCAGCTGGCTGCCTCTGTGTGTTAACACAGGGCTTCCAGTGGGTGTTAGATCCACCACCAAGTGGAAACCCATCTACCTGTCTGCAATTGTGACCTTGTACCTCCCCATAACAGAATTCTCTCTTCTAGGACTTTGGGGAAAGGCTTACTTTGAGTCCTTGGGAAAAATAAATGCATTGTTCATTGTGACCAGGAATATGAACAGTTTCCTTGCTGGGGAATCAAGAGCCCTGTTTTCCTCTTTCTTCATGTAGCATCTGGGAATGGACAGAACTAGTACATTCAAGCCATCTTCTCATTTCTCCACCATTCTTTAAATTATGGTGACTTCCCACTTGTCATCAACATCCCATTCTTCTCTGATGAAAATTGAGGATGAAACTTAAGACTGGGGTGCTCTGTGAGCTATGGGTTAGGTGGGGGTGGTATTGGAACAATGGAGGAGTAGATGACCAGCAGGGGGCAGCAAGGAGCTGTCATCCTGCAGATTTTCCATCAGCCTTTGGCTTTGAGTTTAAGCTTAGACTCATAGACTATTAGCCTTGGAATGAACCTTGAGAATCATCTCATTCATTCCCTTTCATCTGATGGAACTGAGGTCAAAAGAGAGGAAGAGGCTTTTCTGATATCACATGGCAGAGACTGGACCAAGACTTAAATTCTTTTGACTCCCTAACCCAGGGCTTTTCCACCATCACACAATGAAGTGGGCAATTTGGGCATAATCTTGTTCTCTGCCCCCTTGGCTGCCTTTACAATGTCATACTTCTTCCCAGTAGGCCACGAAGCCAGATAGGTCAAGATGGAACTGGTGGCATCTCTCTCTCTCTCTCTCTTTTGCAGGGCAATGAGGGTTAAGTAACTTGCCCAGGGTCACACAGCTAGTAAGTGTCAAATGTCTGAGGTCAGATTTGAACGCAGGTCCTTCTGACTCCAGGGCGGGTGCTCTATCCACTGCACCACCTAGCTGCCTGCTAGCGGTATCTTTCTCCAAAGTGTCCCAAGCCCATCCTGACCAGGATTAAAGACAGCTGAGGGAAAGGCTAAGTCAGTTGTCAGAGTCACAAGGCAGGCTAACCTGTGATCTGCTTCAGAAAACTCCAGGGCTGTGCTGGTTTTCAGGGGCTCAGGACTGACTGTTTGTCAAAAGATTGTTTGAGAGGATAGACTTAAAATGTAGCCTTCTGATATCATAGTCAGGTCATTTGTGTGTTCCCAGTGCTGATAATGTTCAAATCTAGGATACTGGCACTAGATGGGAACTTGGGGCATCATCTAATTTAGGGGTTCTTAATCTGGAGTCAGTGAATAGATTTCAGGGAAGTCTATAATTTATTTGGAGGCAATAGGGGTTAAGTGACTTGCCCAGAGTCATACAGCTATTAAGTGTCTGAGACCAGATTGGAACTCAAATCTTCCTGATTCCAGGTAAATTTGTTTTTTAAAAATATATTTTGATAACTATATTTTGATATAATTGGTTTCCTTGGCAATCCTGTGTATTTTATTTTAAGCCTTTAAAACCATGGTTCTGAGAAGGGGAGCCATAGGCTTTCCTAGACTGCTATTTCACAAAAAAGGTCAAGAGCCCTTTTCCAGTTCTATTCCCCTCATTTCTAGGAGGGACCATCTATCTAAACCATTCCAGCCAGGTAGAGACGTCCTGGAGAGATGATTTACTCTTCTTCAGTGTTCAAAGGTCTTCCTTATCATAAAGGTGTTACTCATCAGCAGAAGCATGATTAGAAATTATGGCACCTGAGGCAGATTCAGTTGAATAAGGGAGTGGGGGCTGGGAGATGATCACTCCAAGAAGTGATGGAGATAGACCGGAGATCGAGGTCATGGGAACTAGGGAGGCTGAGGGAATGGGAAGTCAAGGTATTCTAAGGGGACAGGAGTTGGGGGAGAGAAGACAATGAGCCAGATACTGAACTGGGGAGGAGGGAGAGTGTACTGGAGACCCAGAGATGACACCAACAAAGATCAGAACTTGATGGAGTGAACTACAAGGGAAGAGAGAGAGCTATGGAATTATGGTAAGATAATGGCAGTGGGGAGCAGGGAGGACATGCCAGCTCCTCCTTCTAGCCCTGTGTGGGTATGGGTGAAAGAGCAATCAGTTTGGGAGAAGGTACTAAGAGACATGGTATCTTTCTTTGGGAGGAAACTAGGTTTCAATGAGCACTGGCAAATAGAAGGAATCTAGGGAGAAGAGACCTAGACTGAAGGGGAGTTTGTTCCTAAGAGAAGAGAGTTCCAGAGGTTGCATTAGAAAGAGATCATGGAGGAAGAAAGGGACTAGGGAGGGATAGTGCGGAGCTGGATAGGAAGGAGAGTAGGGGGATGGGTAGTTGGGGAAAGGGGTTTTGAAGACAGAACAAAGGCATGTGGACTTGGGAAAAGTAGTCCAATCTCTTCCCACTTAGTGTTTGGGGAAGAAGGGGTGACCCATCGCCATCTTCCCCCATCAATCTCTATTTCATGTGACCATATTCCCTTTCATAGGATTGCCTTTTCCCCCAACACCCTCAGGGACATGGGTCGTTGAAGTACCATGAGGTACAAGGCAGTGGGAAGGAAGCTACACCCCCTCCCCGATAACAATAATAACTAGCATTTATATAGCACTTGAAGGTTTGCAAAGCTCTTTGTATATGTTATTTCATTTTGACCTCACAACAATCTCATGAGATAGGCTCTATTATTGTTTCCACTTTACAGATGAAAAAACTGAGGCAGACAGAAGTTAAATGAGACTCATCCGGGGTCACCTAGATAGTAAGTGTCTGAATCAGGATTTGAATTCTTTTTCCTGACTCTGAGTCCACCTTGATACCTAGTTACTCAGGTAGCACCTGAGGAAGAGCTCCTGCTATCCTACCTTAGTTGTGGCTCTGTTTATGTAATCTAACCTAACTCCATTATTCTGAAGCTTAATCATGTATCATCTCGGATGCAGGTGGAGAGACCTGTTTAGCAAAAAGATGGTGATGGAATGCGGTTAAATTCTGGGCAAAGTTTCCTTTCCTCAATTGCAGAGTCAGCAGAGCCACAGCAAAGAGGGACTGCTCCCACCTTGCAGTGTCACACACACACACACACACACACACACACACACACACACACACACACACACACACACACACACACACACTCCCCTACCTTTCTTGGGCTCCCCTGCAGTGCAGGAGCAGTTTAGGTGCTATCTGCCCTGTAAATTGGCGGCAATACCATAACTCTTCAGATTCATTTCACTGCAACAAATGTTTATCATATTGGTCCCTGTGCTAGCTGAGAAGGATCCACAGTTCTGTTGTCTGGGAGTGTACAGTCTAATGGGGTGAAGAAGGCAGAATGTGACAAGTCCTAAGATAAAAATGATGTAAGGTAGAATGGGAAAGAGGGAAAGAAGAAATCCAGATAAAGTTTGACATAAGACTTTTAACTCTTTTCATCTCCTGGAATGACACCAGATAACCTGGGAAATTGGGTCAGTTCCAGAACCAACCTAAGGGTTGGGGAAGTTTCAATACATAGTTGTTCCCCAGGTTCCTCACTGGCGCTGTACTCCGAGACCTCCCCCAGCACCCTAGCCTGGCTGTGTCAGAGTGTCCTAAGGTCTGAGCTGAACTAAAACTGACCCTTAAGGTAAGCTAGCACAGAGAGTAAAAATGGAGGACTGAGGGAGAAGAATGCCATGGCTTTGGCCTTTCTTGCCCCTTTGGTTTGGTTTCAGATATTCTAGGAGGAAAGATATTTCTAAATATCTTTGTGCATCCTAGAATAGAACTTCTATTCAAGCAACAGTAACACATCAATGACTCGTGTTGCACTTTATTATTATTACTATTTATTTTTACAAACAAGGAAACTGAGGCTCATGAAGGTCACAGGATCACAGAATTTGAGAGCTGAAAGGGATCTGAACTGTGACTAAGCCCAGCCTAAACATGAAAAGAATCCCAGATGAAGTGATGTGCCCAACGTCTCCCAACAAGTTAGTGACAGAGTCCAGACTAGAACTCAGATCTTCTGATGTCAAGTGGACTGTTCTTTTCCTTGCCCCAGGCTGCCTCCAGGTCATTAGGTTGGTCACTGATGCTCTAATGGTGTCTGATGGCAGGAGGGGCCTAACCTTACCCAAAGAATATGTGTAATTAGTTATAGGAACCAAAGTGAGTCATAAAATCCCAGAGGTGAAAGGGTCCTCAGAGGCTTTTTATTTAAATAAATTTGTATTAGTATTTTCTGTTTCTAACATTACCAAAGTATCTCAAGAGATCCACCCTAGTGGGTTATTTGGTTATATCACTTTATATTTTTAAATGGCATACCCATCCTATCCTTCTATAAAATAGTATTTTTTTGGAGAGGAAAAAAAGTCAGCACGCCTGATTGATACATTGAAAAACTGGAGACTTGTGCAGCGTGTGATACCAGTAGGAAACTCAGAGGTCATCCTATATCTAGCACAATGATCTTCCTGACAAGTTGTCATCCAGCTTCCACTTGCAGACCTCCAGTGATGGAGCCAGCCCATTCTACTATTGGACAGTTCTCATTTTTAAGAAGTTTCCTCTATATAAAGTATTTACTTACCTCTTTGCAACTCCTAGATCTGTTCCTCTCTCCATCTTCTGTAATTACTCTAAATGAGTTTATTCCCTCTTCCATATGATAGTCTTCAAAATGCTTAAAGGGTTGGGGCAGCTAAGTTCAAATCTGGCTTCAGACACTTGACACTTACTAGCCGTGTGACCCTGAGCAAGTCACTTAACCCTCATTGTCCCGCAAAAAAAAAAAATAAAATAAAATAAACAAAATATTTAGAGGGAGCTCTATGTTTTACAGAGTCCTTCATGTTTAGCCTGATTTGCACAAAACAGTGTTGGGTTATTTTCCTCTGGGTATACAATTGCCCCTATTTTTTATAGTTCTTAATGCTTTTTTAATAATAAACATTTAAAAAATAGTTTTGAATTCCAAATTTTATCCCTCCTTCCCCTCCCCCCTCCCTGAGGTGGTAAGCAATCAGATGTGGGTTATACATGTACAATTATGTAAAACATTGCCATATTTGTCATTTTGTACAAGAAAACTTAAAAGAAAAAATGAAAGAAAGTGAAAACTAGCATGCTTCTATCTGTGTTCAATCGATATCAGTTCTTTCTTTTTGCCTCTATTTTTTTTCTTTTTGAAAGGAAAAAATATATATTTGCTTCAATCTGTACTCTGAGCACACAGTTCTTTATCTGAAAGTGGATAGAATTTTTCATCATGATTCCTTTGAAGTTGTACTGGATCATTTTATTGATCAGCTACTAAGTTTTTCACTCTTTATAATATTGCCATTAATAATATACATTGTTCTCATGGTTCTGGCTTGTTTCACTTTGCATCAATCTATACAAGACTTTCTAGGTTTTTCTGAAACCATCCTACTCAGCATTACTTATAGCACAATAATTTTCCATCACAATCACATACCATAACTTGTTCAGCCATTCCCCAGTTCATGGGCATCCCCTCAGTTTCAAATCCTTTTCCCCCTCAAAAAAGACCTGCTAGAAATAGTTTTGTACATATAAGTCCTTTTCATTTTTTACCTCCTTGGGACACAGACTTACTAATGCTTTTGCTGGGTTAAAGGGTGTGCACAATTTGGGGCATAGTTTCAAATTGGGCATAGTTCTAAATTGTTCTCCAGAATGATTGGACCAATTCACAGTTCCACCAATAGTGTATTAGTGAACCTATTTTTCCATCTCCCCTCCAGCATTTGTAATTTCCTTCTCTTTTATATTAACCAACCTCATAGCTGCAAGATGGTACTTCAGAGTTATTTTAATTTGTAGTTCTCTCATTATTAGTGATTTAGAGAATTTTTCATGTGACTTTGGTTATCTTTGATTTCTTCCTCTGAAAACTACCTGTTCATATCCTTTGATCATTTTTTTAAATTGGGGTTTTTTTGAGGGGCAATTGGGGTTAAGTGACTTGCCCAGGGTCACACAAGCTAGTAAGTGTTAAGTGTCTGAGGCTGGATTTGAACTCAGGTCCTCCTGAATCCAGGGCCGGTGCTCTATCCACTGTGCCACCTAGCTGCCCCTGATCATTTATTAATTAAATAATGTCTCTTATTTTTATAAATTTGGTTCAGTTCCCCATATATTTGAGAAATGAAGCTTTTATCAGGGAAATGCGCTGTAATTTTATCCCGTTCTCCTGCTGTACTTCTAATTTTGGCTGCATTGGTTTTGTTTGTACAAAAAAAATCTTTTTAAATTTTATGTACTCAAAATGATCTGTTTTACTTCTTGTGAACCTCTCTATCTTTTATTTGGTCATGAACTGTTCCCCTACCCATAGATCTGACAGATAACTTCTTCCATGCTTCCCTAATTTGGTTATATCACTTTATATTTTTAAATGGCATACCCATTTTGTATTTTGTCTTGATATGTGGTGTGATATGTTGGTCTTTGCCTAGTTTTTGCTACACTGCTTTCCAGTTTTTCCAATAGGTTTTGTCAAATGATGATTTCTTTCCCCCAAAGCTGGGATCTACTTGCCTCTTTTTCAAAACCTCACTATATCTTGTTGATTTCTAATCCAGTCCCTGATTTACCTAAATTAGCATGACATAATTATAGATTCAGAGCTGAAATTGACCTCAGAAGTCATCTAGTCCATTACCCTCATTTTATAGATTAGAAAACTGAGGCCTAGAAAGAAAGTTAAGTGACCTGCCTATATTGTACAAGTAGTAAGTGGAAATGAATCTGAATCCAGGATTTGTGACTCCAACTTCAATGGGTTTTCCACTCTAGTTTGATAACTCTGGCTCAGCATGATATAGCAGAATCATCACTGGATTTTGGATTCAAAGAACCTACGTTAAAATCTCAACAGTTATTTATACTTTTGTGACCTTGGCCAAGTCATCTCCTCCAGAGGTATCAAACTCACTGCCCCTAGCCTGCAATGTATTGGAGTCCAGAACCAGATTAAAATGTAATTGGGAAACATTTCACAAAATAAATAAAAGTACAACATAACACAGATAATGTTAATTTGAGGTTTTCTAGGTCAATATGTGGCCCACAGAGATCTGCTTCTGCTTAAATGTGACTCCCCTGTTTAGGCTTCAGTTTTTTCATCTGTAAAATAAGGGAGTTAAGACCACTTAACTCTATCATTTGGGATTCTGATCCTGCACTCCCAGGGACCAACCCAGTCTTTCTCTAGCTTTTAACTGGAATCAAGATGGTGGGAGGTCCCTCTCATATTCACAGCGCATTCTGATTTCCCCACAGTTCTTGCTTTGAACCTTCATAATGTGAGATTAATTACAATTTGTACTTCTTTATGATGTAGGTCACTTCTTTTTGGAGCAAGCTTCCTCTTTGGACTTTTATGATCCATGGAAGGCAGTCATGCCAGAATAGAGAATGCTTTTGATTGATTGCAAATTTAAAAATAGTGTTTTCTATTTTAATAAGCCCATAGCAGAGCCAGAGGGGGAACTAAGAATTTCTCTTATACCCTAAGGGGTAATGTAATGGCATTTTTGGTACTTTCAGAGGTGGAGGAGGAATGATAGTCACTGGTCTAACTTGGATGCTCTACCTGGACATTTGGCATGGTGGGATTTGCCCATTATCACTTTATTTTGAGGTGGTGCAGTGGATAGAGAGCCAGGCCTGGAGTCAGGAAGACCTGAGTTCAAATCCAGCCTCAGACACATACTAGCTGTGTGACCCTGAGCAAGTCACTTAACCCTGTTTGCCTCAGTTTCCTCATCTGTAAAATGAGCTGGAGAAGGAAATGGCAGACCACTCTAGTATCTTGCCAAGAAAACCCCAAACAGGGTCATGAAGAGTCAGACATGACTGAATAACAACAGCTTTACTTAGAGGCAGATGGCTTGTGTTGACCTTCACCTTTTATTCAGAAGGTTATAATATCCCTGCCCTTTAGAGGAGTCAGGAATAGCTACCATAGATTGCTGCAGAACCTCAATGCTGGGAGGGCTTTTAAGGTTCTTCTAACCAAAACAGGAATCTCATCAACAACCTGCTTCACTTAGAGAAAGGACAGTTTTGTTACTAGCATGTTAAATTTAACATACACTGGAAAAAATGTAACAGAAGGTCCTGCTTTGTGTGTATTTTTCTGTTTGTTCTTTGTATATTGAAATGTTCATATTTGTTGAAGTTTGTTAAATTATTGGTTTTTTTAATCTAAAAATCCTGAGATACCTGACAGGTGCTCATTCAGCTTCCTTTTGAAGCCCTTAAGAAATGGGGAGCTCACTACTTCCAAAAATAGCCCATTACATTTTGGGATGGTTTTAATTGTTAGAAACTTGTTGATTTTTTCTTAGATGGAACTGCAATTTAATTCTCTGTGGTTTCTACTTTTTGCTTCTGGTTCTACCCTTTGCATCCACTGAGGCAAATGACAAGGCAATATGGTGTGGTAGAACGAACACTGGACTTGGAATCAGAAGACATAGATTGGAGTCTTGGTTATGATCCTTAGAATAATAGGATTTATTATTATTATTATTATTATTATTATTATTATTATTATTATTATTGGCAGGGCATTGAGGTTAAGTGACTTGCCCAGGGTCACACAGTGAATAAGTGTCAAGTGTCAGAGGCTAGATTTGAACTCAGGTCCTCCTGAATCCGGGGCCGATTTTTTATCCACTACACTACCTAGCTGCCCCCAGAATCATAGGATTTAGAGCTTAAAGGGACCTTCAAGCTTACCTAGTCCAATCCCCTCATTTTAGAGATGAAGAAATTTAAGCCCAGGGAGAAGTGACTTAACCCAAGATCGCACAGGTATTACATGGCAGAGCCAAGATTCAAACTAATGACTTCTGAGGCAAAACTCATTGTGTTTTCCATGGTACTGATGCTACGCCAATTAGTTCTGTGATCCTGATAAAGCCACTTCATTTCTTAGGGTCTCTGTTTCCCCATCTGTAAGATGGTCATGGTCAAGTTTATGCTGTCTCATGTGGTTGTTTTATTTTGTGGTTGCGTGGTTGTTGTGCGGTTTATGCTTTGTAGACCTTAAATATGAGCTACCACCATGAAGAAAATGTAGCATATGATAATCTAAATTTTAAAAACAGATCAATTAGGGGTTGATTATTTGCTTGCTAAAGAATTCTTTACCTTGCAAAGAGATTCACCACAGGATCCTCTTTAAAATGAGGTCCCCTAGCGTGTCTTAAATATAATTTAATTTACATGCAACCTGTTGAATTCCATTCACCAAATATTTCCTAGTTTACATTATGTATAAGTGGCTATTATGTTCTAGGCACTGCACTAGGCTAGGGAGAGTTTAGCGATGAATAAGTTACAGTTGTTGACTACAAGGAGCCCACAGTTTAGTAGGGTTAATGAGCCATGTACAAAAGAAGTATAACACAATAGAATATGATGAGTATGTGGGAGAGGTACAAAGACAGTTCTCTGGAAGGTGGCAGGTAAGAGAAATTTCATGGAGAAGGAAGTTATATGAGCTGGACCTTGAAAGATGGACAGGATTTCAATAGGTAGAGATTGAAGGAAGTGGATTCATTCTAGGCATATAAAATAACTTGCACAAATGCAATGTGATATGAAAAGTTTGAGAGACACAATTTCTGGGTAATTAATCATTTCATTAATTATGGCTAGTGAGTAATTAATAAAAAGATTGGTCATTTGGCTGTCTCTCATGAACCAAAGATGGATCATGGCGGCCTATCGATGCTTATATGCCCTTGGAAGAGTGGGTGTTCTTAACAGATGGCAATCAACTCTGATGGATTAAATTTTTTCTTTCTTTTTTTTTTTTTTTTAGTGAGGCAATTGGGGTTAAGTGACTTGCCTAAGGTCACACAGCTAATAAGTGTTAAGTGTCTGAGGCCGGATTTGAACTCAGGTGTTCCTGACTCCAGGGCCTGTGCTCTATCCACTGTGCCACCTAGCTGCCCCTGATGGATTAAAAATTAATGAGAAGAATGAATATTCTAATGAGGGGATGGGGTACCTGACAGATTATGTTGCTCTTATTTATCTCTACCCAGACTACCTCCAGCGGGACATTCTAGACACAGGATCTATCCCCCCACCCAAGCCAGAGTAGAACACAATGGGCTTCCCCACTTCCGAGAGTTCTGAACAAGATTGAGGAGAAAGCGAATCCAATCTCATTATCAGCAATGTCCTTCAGATGCTGGCTGAATAACCTACAAGGGACTGATTTCTTTCTCCCCACAACCCCCATGGATCAGTGAGGGTTAAGTCACTTGTCCAATGTCACACAGCTAGTAAGTGTCAAGTATCTGAGGTGAGATTTGAACTCAGGTCCTCCTGAATCTAGGGCCAGTGCTTCATCCACTGTGCCACCTAGCTGCCCCAAGGAACTGATTTCTGAGTGAGGAAACAGAAAGGTAAAAATAACCTGGGCCTCTCTAGGAGAAAATGGTTGTTAATATAAGAGAGAAATAATTTCTCTCAGCAAAGAGAGAGGAGATGGTGGCACATGCCTATGATCCCTGTCACCAAAGGGGTTGAGGCTGGTAGATGTCTTGGACTCAGGAGCTCTGAGCTGCACTGGGTTAGGCACAATACACTATGGCCACACTAAGTTTGGAAATGATATAATGAATCTCTGGAAGCAAGGGGGGTGTTCCCTAAAGAAAGGAGAGCCAGCCCAGGTCAGAGATGGAGCAGAGCAAAGATTCTGTGCTGATCAATATAGTGAGCAGGCTCCTGAGTAGCTCCTGCACTTTCAGCCTGAGCAAAATAGGGAGACCTTGTTTTTAAAATGTGGTCAACATTTGGGCAACAAAAGCAAGAGGTGTAGTTGGGTAGGATATATGTTAAGAGGAGTAGTGGGGGATAAGACTGGAAGGATGGGTGAGAGCCAGATGGTAGAGGGTGTTGAACACCAAGCTTGGGATTTAAGTTTCTATTTGGTGGCCAACAGGCCAATAGACATTAGAGGTTTTTAATCAGGGGAATGATATAATTGGAATGATGCATTGGCAAAGTTAGCCTAGTAGATCACCCATGATGCCTGGATACTGGGTAGAAGAAAGGGGATGGGACTTCTGGGATTGCTAAAATATTCGAAATGACATTACTGGGGGCAAGGTTTGAAGAAAGGCACCAGAGAAAATCATCCAAACCACACCCATTCCCACTCATCTGAAGTGTCTCTTAAGGCCTATCTTCACTCTCTCTTCTCTCCTCCCTGTCTCCCCTGCTGACTTCATCTGCTCTCATACTGTCAGTAATAGTGATAATTATAAATAAGAAACACTTTAAGGTTTGCAAAGCCCTTTATAAATATTATTCCATTTTATCCTCGAAAAAACCCTGGGAGAGGGGTACTATTCTTATCCCCATTTTACAGATGAAGAAACTGAGGCAGAGGGGAAGTGACTTAATCAGTCACAGTAGCTACCTTTAAAAAGATAACACTAAGCTCGGCATATCTCGGGCTCCAACTGCTCCCCTGAGTTTGCGGCTGGATCTTCTGGACATGCCCACCTACACTGCTCAGACTTTCCGTTTTAACACACCCCAAACTAGACTCATCATTGTTCTCTCCCAAATTTGACCTTCCTTTCAACTTCTTGATTTCATGGATAGTGGCACCATCCTCTCAGCCCTCTATGCTGGAACATTTAAAGCCATCCTGGACTCACTCAACCCCCTCTTCTTTGCCTTCTTCCCCTTTCCCTAACCAAGCAGTCCTGCACGTATGCAAAACAGTCATAGATCTCACCTCTAAGATGTCTCTCACATCCATCTCCCTGGTGCTACTCAATGCAATCCCTCATCACCTCTATCCTGACTATTGTTATCACTCTCTAACTATTCCACTTTCCAATCCATCCTAGATTAATCTTTCCAGATCTGATTATGTTATTCAAGACAACAAGTCAATTCGATAAGCATTTATTAAGCACTTACTATATGCCAGGAACTTCACTAAACAGTAGGGATACAAACCCCCCCCCCCCCAAAAGATGATACCTGCTCTCAAGGAGCTTATAGTCTAATTATCTATTTCCTTCCGCTTCAAAGCCATCAGAGGTTCCCCATTATCTTTTACCTAAAATTTAAGCTTTTTAGTCTGACATTCAAGGGCATCTATAATCTGGCTCCCAATTTCCCTTCTGATTATCTCACATTTCTCCTTTGTCCTTCAGACCAGGCAACTATTCCTAGACTTCCTGCTTCTGTGTGTTACCTCTATATTGGAAATGCCCTCTCCTCCCATCCTTCCCCATGGAAATCTTATTTCTCTAACCCCTGCTCAAGTGCCATTTCCTTGACTGGAACAGAACTAGTACCAATTTGTTTCAACACAACATAAGGAAAAAATTTTCCAATACTTGAGCCATACAAGAGTGGAATGTCGGGGCAGCTAGGTGGTGCAGTGGATAGAGCACTGGCCCTGAAATCAGGAGTACCTGAGTTCAAATCTGGCCTCAGACACTTAACACTTACTAGCTGTGTGACCTTGGGCAAGTCACTTAACCCCAACTGCCTCACTAAAAAAAAAAAGCAAAAAAAAAAAAAGAGTGGAATGGCCTGCCTTGCTTAGTGGTGAGTTCCCTGTCACTGAAGGTATTTAAGCACAACTGGATGATGACTGTTTGGGGATGTTGTAGAGGGAATAATTTCTCAGGTATGGATTGGATCAAGTCAGTGGTTCTTAAACATTTTATGTGTCATGGACCTCCTTGGCAGTCAGTTTTGTGGAGCCTATGGACTCCTCAGAATAATATTTTTAAATGTATAAAATAAAATATATGCAATCACAAAGGAAACCAGTTATATTGAAATAAATATATGAATTTTTAAATATATGTGTGTGTATGTATGTATGTAAAACTTTTAAATTCACAGAAGGGAATAGACTGTTTAAACTGTAAGCTCTTGTTCATGGGGTTGATGGATCCCACTTTAATGACTCCTGGATTAGACTGTCTCTAAGATACCATCTAATTCAGAGACTATTATCAAATGAAATTATCAGGGGCAGCTAGGTGGCGCAGTGGATAAAGCACCGGCCCTGGATTCAGGAGGACCCGAGTTCAAAGCCGGCCTCAGACACTTAACACTTACTAGCTGTGTGACCCTGGGCAAGTCACTTAACCCCAATTGCCTCTCAAAAAAAAACAAAAAACAAAAAAACCCAAAACAAATGAAATTATCCCCAATTGTTTTCTCCTTGACCTCACCCCTCCTCAAAGTGGAAAGACTCCAGTCTGTTCCTGAATTCTCATAGCACTTCTGTAACTCATTTATCGTACTCTGTATTACTGTATTTCTCTATTTACATATCTATCCTCTACTACCAAACTGTCTGCTTCCTAAGGGAAAATGTTGAATATTGTAACTTTGTGTCCTTTGGTGGCCCTTTCTCTTTGTGTTGCCAGAGCCTAGCCAGTGCTGCCTTGTTGAAAGTATTCATCTAGTTAACATTCAATAAATGTTTGGAAGATGAATGAATTATTTTCCACCCACCCACCCCCAGCCTCCACTTTCTCCCAAATGTAGCTATGACTATGCAGATGCCTGACTAATGATCCCTTGTCTCATAGCCCAGCAGAAGCAGCATTTACTAAAACAGCCTGTGTATCCTCAGGACTCAGGGAAGGGGGAGTGGATGACTGAAGGAATGGGGGCAGCCTCTACAGATTTTTCTTTGAGTCCTTAACATTTGTAGTTATACCACTGCCTTCATCCATTAGGGAACAGAATATTAACGTTGCATTTCCAAGTCTTTCTAAAGTCTCAGGAAGCTACTGATGTGTCATCAGCTCTTGTGATGTAATGAGTTTCAATTTCTGTTCAATAGATACTAAGGGGTGATCTCCTGGCAAAGATGAGAGGGCATAGTCAATAAACATCATTGGCACAAATGTGATTAAAATGAAAATGTTATTAAGAAAGCTAATTCCTCAGAGGGTGGAGGCGATAACATTTCTTGCAATTAACGAACAAATGAATTGATCGATTACCAATATCCACAGAAATATTTTTGTTTAGCTGATAAACAGAAGGAGAAGCTAATGGGGAGGAAAATCTTTTAGCCTGGAGTCTCTGAGTCTACAAATGTGCCTATGTAATATGAAATGCCGCACACATCTGGGCAGGAGGGGTATGTATACTTTGGTTGTTTTTCCAGTAATGGGACTGGGTTCCTGTAGACCTTTCACATTCTCTTGACCATTTTCCCTTGGGAATAAGAGACAGCACAGCAGAGAAAAGCAAACTTTTTGAGTATGAGTACCTCTTTACTATGTCAAAAATATTTTGCAGATTTCCCTTTCTCCTGACATGGCATAGCAGCATGAGAGGCAGCCTGGTGCTACGGATGAAGTACTAAAAGACCTGGGTTCAAATCCCACCCCAGACAGAACAAGTCACTTAACTTCCATAAGCCTCAGTTTATTCTCCTATAAAATGGGCACCAGTAGAGCCAACCTCCGAGGGTTGCTGTATCAGATGAGATAATCCAGGAAGAGTACTTTTTGAACCTTAAATCACTATAGCAATGTGAGCCATTACAGTAGTTATGTCTTTAGTGTCTATTGACTTAGGAAAAAAAATAACCCACCACAATGATCTACTATGAATTCAGTAGCATTTCTAAATGAATTTGTAATCTGATGTTCACAACAGAATCTACTTACATCTGAAAAATACTAATAGATGTGCGAGGCCTGTAGACCCATAGGAGGAATGTTTACATACTGATGGATTTGTCAATGATAGACTCAAACACAACCCAAGTTGTGTGACCACGTACCACTCACAGCTTCCCAGCTAAAATCCTACCTTCTCTGCAATGAGCCTTTCCCAATCCCTTTAAATACTAATGGCTTCCCTCTGAGATGATATCCAAATTATCCTGTCAATATCATGTTTGTACATAGTTGTTTGCATTTTGTCTCCCTCATTAGACTGGGAACTTCCTGAGAGTAGGGACTGTTTTTTGACTCTCTTTGTATCCCCAGGTCTTGGCACAGTGCCTGGCACATAGTAGGTGTTTAATAAATGCTTGATGATTTGACTTTACCTCTCTGACACTCAGTTTCCTTAGCTCTTTTTTTTAAGTGAGGCAATTGGGGTTAAGTGACTTGCCCAGGGTCACACAGCTAGTAAGTGTCAAGTGTCTGAGGTCGGATTTGAACTCAGATACTCCTGACTCCAGGGCCAGTGCTCTATCCACTGTGCCACCTAGCTGTCCCAGTTTCCTTAGCTCTTAAATGGGGGTGATAATGTCTACACAGGAGGCAGCGTAGTATAGTGGATGGAGAGCTGACCTGAGAGTTAAGAAGATCTGAGTTCAAGTGTTTCTTCTGGCACATTCTGGTTATGTGTTTGTAGGCAACTCTCTAAGAAGATAAATTACCTATAGTTTCAGACCTACATCAATAGTCATATTTTCACACTGGAAGCTCCCTGTGCTGATAAAATCACAGGTATGGTTTGACAACAACACTTGTATTACCCACCCCACAGGATTGTATATAGACCAAAAAGTATTTTATGCATGCATGGTATTATTATTGTTGATGCAAGAGAGCTTGTGTGGGGTTACTGGTGCCTCCTTATAATCAAGGGGCAGAGTGAAGTTCCCAGGTCTGCACAGAGGTCCTGTCTAAGATTTTGACATCTTTAGCACAAACTTCTAAGCACCAGACCCAACGGATTATAGATGCCTCAGCAACTAAGCATCTTAAGAGTCCAAGACAGACCCACCTTCTTCCCCATCCTGATCTCCTGCATATAATAGCACTCCTTCAGTGAGCTTTCAGAGAACATCCCTCTCGAAGGGACACCCCAGTTTTTCTTTTTGGGGGGATAAGAGCTTTGATCAACATTCAGGGCATGCACATATGCAGAAAAAAATGGAGCATTTCCTGAACTTCCAATATCATTTGCTGCCTTGTTCAGAACTGGTAATTTTGGCCAGGAAATGGCCTTTCTCTGTAAGAGCCATGAAATGGGAAAACAGTGAAAAACTTGCAAAGTTTGAAATGTAAAGGACATATCTCCCCCCACGTTGTTTTGACGTCATTCTAGGACCAGGGAGGGGAAAAAGATTTTCATCTTTCTTTTTCTGATTATTACTACTACTACTAATGATAAAATATGATAATATAGTGTGATCATGTAATGTTTTTTTTTAACTTTGTTTAATTATGATACTGTACAACTGTGCAGAAAGTGGAAGGAAGGAAATAGAGTAAATATTTCTTCTCCCCAAAGGCTTGGCGCTCTTTCTCACATTGAAAATGAGCCCCTCCCATTCCCTTTCTTATCTACACCAACCACTTCTGCCCTCCTATACTTGTCTCTTTCAGTGTGTTTCTAAGTAACTATATCTTCATCTACCAGCTAAAAGAAAACTATATTGATGAGTTCTGAATAGTTTGACCACATGTAATTCTGACGCGTATTTTATATAGAGACCATCCTTTGGTATTCTTAGACAATCCTGTTGTTGGAGGTTGGATGGCCACTGTTTGGAGACATGGTATAGGGGATTCCTGCTCAGGTGTGGATTGATGTAGGTGATCTTGAAGGTCTCTTCCAACTCAGAGATTCTATGATTTAAAAACTCATTGACCCGACCATAAGAAGTAAGGCCTATGCTTTGAGTTGCTTTTTTCTAGTAATGGAAATGAATTTGTGTTTGTGCAAACACACTCTTTCCCCTAATCCCCACGTAACTAATGTTACAAATTTGTGAGTTAGATAGTTTAAAAATCATCATAGATTCATGAATTTATTGAATATTCGTGCTAAAGATACCTTAGAGGTCATGTGGTCTATGGCCATAGGAGACAAAGAGACCAATTGATCTTTTTATTTATCAGACATGTAATTTTGACTTCATTAGTATTATGCTGTGGGCAGCTAGGTGGTATAATGGAGATTGCCAGGCCTAGGGTTAGGACAATTTGAGTTCAAATCTGGTCTCAGACACTTACTAGCTGTGTGACCCTGGACAAGTCACTTAACCCTGTTGGCCTCAGTTCCTCATTTGTAAAATGAGCTAGAGAAAAAAATGGCAAACCACTCCAGTATCTTTGCCAAGAAAACCCAAAATGGGGTCACGAAGGGTCAGACCCAATTGAAATGACTGAACAACAAGTATTATGCTCTAAACATTTGGCATTAATGAACTTTCCCTATAAAATTTTATATTGATGGGGCAGCTAGGTGGTGCAGTGGATAAAGCATCTGCCCTGGATTCAGGAGGACCTGAGTTCAAATCCAGCCTCAGACACTTGACATTTACTAGCTGTGTGACCCTGGGCAAGTCACTTAACTCTCATTGCCTCGCAAAAAAAAAAAAAAAGAAAAATAGAATGATGTCCAATTCCACATAGTCCTGCTTGGGGGTAGTGCAGCCAGATGTCCATTGGGATGGTAGTCTTGGGGCATAGGAATGTGGGGTCCATGGTTCAGACTGAGTGAAGAAGCGTCCTTGAGCATTGGTAGAGACCTATGAATAGACTGAGCAACAAGCTCTAAAGGAGATAGGCAAGCAATGTATATGTGGCAAAAGCTGTCACAGAAGGCTAGGAATCATGTCCATAGCATTCACCATAACACAGACTCAGAGACTTTGCCAAAAAGACAGTTAAGAAAATATCATTCAAAAGTGTAGAGAAGAGACCAGGGGAGAAAACAGGTCAATATTAAGAAGATAAATTAATCTAGGTTCAAAGGAGCTTAAAGAACCAAGGGAATGATTGTTTTTCTCAAAGCCTAGAGAGCACTTCGCTCATTCTTTTAAATTAATTAGCACAGAGTTAGTCATATCTCCCAATTCTGTCTAATATGATGCAGCCTATCGGCTGTATGAATGAACTGATCATCAAACTACATGATTTTGAAAAATGAGGGGGGAAAAAGTAGAAATCTCTAGAAGCCAGCATGGTTTCATTGAAAACCAGTCATACCAAGACTATACTAGACTGGCAGATTGGGGAATTCATTCAGTAAATATGTATTGACTGTTTACTTTGTCCTAAGCACTGTTAGGGATAAAAAATTAATGAATTTTAGTCTTTTCCCTCAAGGTGACAGGACCTGTATGTATGATTTTATTGGTATAGGGGACTCCCAGGTGAGGAAAATCCCTCTACCTATGCAGGTTGGTGCCTTCTCTGCAATTTATATGAGGCAATTCTTTTTTTTTTTTAAATTTTATTTTATTTATTTATTTTTTTTAGTTCTCAACTTTTGTTTATACAAGCTTTACAATTTCAGATTTTTCTCCCTCCCACCCCTCCCTCCCCCCCTCCCCTAGACAGCAGGTAATCTGATATAGGTTATATCTATATATCTCTATACATATACATATAGATATATATATATACACACACACATATATATACACATAATAACATTAATCCTATTTCTGCATTAATCCTGTTACAAGAGAAAGAATCAGAGCAGTGATGCAAAACCTCAAAATAGAAAGAAAAAAAAAACCAACAGCACCCAAAACAAAAGAAATAATATGGTTCAATCAGCATCTATACTCCACAGTTCTTTCTTTCTTTTTTTTCTTGGATTTGGAGATCCTCTTCTATCATGAGTTCCCTGGAACTCTTCTGTACCATTGCATTGGTGAGAAGAATATAGTCCATCACAGTAGGTCAACACTCAATGTTGATGATACTGTGTACAATGTTCTTCTGGTTCTGCTCATCTCACTCATCATCAGCTCACGTAAGACCCTCCAGGTTTCTCTGAACTCTTCCTGCTCATCATTTCTTACAGCACAATAGTATTCCATTGTATTCATATACCACAACTTGTCCAGCCATTCCCCAATTGATGGGCACCCCCTCAACTTCCAATTCCTTGCTACCACGTAAAGAGCAGCTATAAATATTTTTGTACATGTGGGTCCCTTTCCCCCTTCCATGATTTCTTTGGGCAAAAGACCTAAAAGTGGGATTGCTGGGTCAAAGGGTATGCACAGCTTTATCGCCCTTTGGGCATAATTTCAAATTGCTCTCCAGAATGGTTGGATCAGCTCACAGCTCCACCAACAATGCATTAGTGTTCCAATTTTCCCACAGCCTCTCCAACATTTATTATCTTCCTTTTTTGTCATTTTAGCCAATCTGATAGGTGTCAGGTGGTATATATGAGGCAATTCTTAGAGAATTCCCTAGAGCTGAATTAAGTGACTTACCCAGGGTCACATGACTAGTATATGTCAGAGGTAGGCCTTGAACCCAGGCTTTTCCTCATCTTTGATCCTAGCTCTCTATCTGTTGTGCCACACTATCTTTCCATTAAAGAGTCTTAAAAATCTGATACGACATGAATACAGATTAGTGTAATAAAAGGTGATGTGGTAAGTTCCATAAGAAAGCCCTCCAGCTGATTGGAAGAGGGGGAGTATCAAAATAGGATTACTCCATTTCAAGAAAATATTTGACAAAAGTATCTTGTGACTGTTTCGTGGATAAAAGGGGAAAACATGGACAAAATGAAATTATAAATAGGTGAAATTTATCTATCAACTAATGAGTAGATATCAGTCGAGAGGGAGGTCTCAACACAGTAGGCATGTGCTGAGTGAAGGGTGTGCTGATAGATACAGGGGTGGAAATTATCATTGGCTCTTCCTCTTCCCTTCAGGGACTGCCCATGTTCTATGCGCACTTATGGGGGTCTCTAGAGGTGTGTTCAAAGATTCTATTTGGGAGACATACAAAGCACATGGATGACACAAAGATGAGAGGGCTAGTTAATTCATTGGATTGACAAAATCAAGATCCTAAAAATATTTCAGTAGGTTTGAATACCGGATCCAAACCAGAGTTGGAATTTAACAAGGACAAGTGGGGAATCCTATTTTTAGGTTTAAATGGTCAATTCACAAATACAAGATTCCTTGACAAGTTTGTGTGAAAATGTCTTCAAAATTTTAGTTGAACATAAGGTCTAAATGAGCCCCAAGTGGGCTATGGATGCTCATAAAACCAAAGAATCTCAGACTAAATTAATAGAAGTAACATGTCCAGCTTAAGGAAGTAATAAATACAAATTGGGCAGGTCAGACAACATCTGGATTCTTTGACCAGTTTGGGGAGTGGGGTGGGAGAGTCATGCTTTAAGAGGAACATTGACAAATTAAATTGTCCAGATGCATGTGACCAGGATGCCGAGGGAAATGGAAACCTTGTCATGTGATAAATGGTTGAAGGAATGGGAGATGTATAACTTACAAAAGAAAAGGCTTAGGAGGGACACAATAGCTATCTCAAAAGATTTCTAGAGCTTGCATACAGAACTAGAAATATTTTTTTCTGCATTGCTCCAAAGAACCACTGGATGGAATTTTCAGTGAAGTAGATTTCAGCTCATTATAAGGAAATCTGGTATTGAGGAAAGAGCACAAAACCCCAGATCAAAAGACTTGGATTTGAAGATGATACTAGTTATGTGATATTGGGTAAGGTACTTGACTGAGATGAGCCTCAGTTTTCCCACCTATAAAACAGGGATGATAAAACTTACACTCTCTATAATTTGTCTCACCAAGTTGTGAGTATCAAAAGCATAAGTGTACATAAAAGTGCTTGACAAAAAATTCTTTTTTATTATTATGAACTTGACAAACATCAACAAAGCAACATTTCCCTGTGCAAGAAGAGCAAGAAAAAAAAGACTGAATATAAAACTCTGAATTTCTACCACATATAGGTCTTTTTTTGTTATTTATTATAAACTTAATATGATAGTTTCAACACTTTCCTGCTTGTCTATTCCCTTCTGAACTTGTTTCTGTTCTCTGCTGTGTATTTTTTGTGTGTTGGGCAATGAGGGTTAAATGACTTGCCCAGGGTAACACAGCTATTAAGTGTCAAGTGTCTGAGGCCAGATTTGAACTCAGGTCCTCCTGAATCCAGGGCCAGTGCTTTATCCACTTCACCACCTAGCTGCCCTTCTGCTGTGTATTTTTTTAATGATTTATTGACTCTTTTTTTTCTTTTCTTCTTTTTTATTATTACTATCACTACCCTCAGTTCCTCCTCTCCAATGGTGATCCCTCCACTCCAAGAAAAAAGCTCTCCCTTGTAACAAATAACTATAGCCACTGGAAAACAAATCCATACATCACTTGTGTCTGAAAATGTATGTCTTGTTTTGTCCCTCTAGTCTATTATCTGTCTGCCAGGAAGTGGGAAGCTTGCTTTATCATCAGTCTTTGAAGGTGTGATTAATTGGTCTCTTTCCCAGGTGTTTTCCTTTCCAGGGTTGTAGTGACTGCATAAACAGCTCTCCTGGTTCTGCTCTCTTCATTCTGTATCAGTTCATACAATTCCTACTTGAATCTTTCCCTTTCATCATTTCTCATCATGTGATAATATTCCATTATATGCCTCAGATACTTCTCCTCCTCAACTCAGCCTTTTAGTTTTTCCAATTTCCTTCAAGTTTCACCTTCAATCTCCCTTTCTGCAAGAGGCTTTGCCTGGTACCCTCAAAGTCTCATCTCAAATCCCACTTCTAAGGAAGGCTTTTCCTGGTTCCCCCAGCTGACAGAGCTTTCTCTTTAAAGACTGCCTTCCATCTACTCTGTATGTATCTTATATAGACCAAGTTTTTCACATTTCTCCCGTGTTAGATTGTGAGTTCTAGCACATAGTACGGCGCCTGACCCACAGTACTTAATAAATGCTTTTGGACTGATCTATGATTTTTTTGTTCAGCCATCATGAAAGCACTTTGCAACCACAGTGTTCTATATAAAATGTAAGCTGTTATTAATTTTAACACCAGCATCATTGTGTTAGGCCTGTCCAGTAATGGAATAGTTTCCTACATAAAACAATCAAATCTCCATTCCTGAAAGAGCTCAGAAAGAAGCCCGATGTACCAGGGACAGGAAACCTGGAGAGAGAATTCCAGCACTGGTTGAGGGGATGAACTGGATGGCTTTTACGTGTATCGTGGAGCTTCTAAGCCAATTAGAAGAGCTCTGGATCACTGCTTGCAGACAGTGTATCACTGTCAACAGTCATAAGTGGCATGAATTTCCCTTTGGGGGCAGTTTCTGTTGTTGAAGCCACAACCAGATGAGCTGCAGAAATTAAATTTCCTTCACTAAGTGGTCATTCTATGTTAAGATTTGGGAATTGATGGAGAGGAAAGATAGCATTTGTTTGACTGAAACTCTTTTAACCTAAGATTCTAGTTTTCTTTAGGATGTGTAGGGCCCTTAGTCTTCATTCATTTTAACCCTTCCTGGGTACCATTTCCCCCCCTAGCTTTTCAGAAATAACAGATGTTTAAAAATGAGATGGACTTTCCCATGTTTGTAGATTGTTGCTGAAGATGTTGGGGATTTAAATGATATCCTGTTGTATAAAAACAGCTAACATTGAAAGAATGCTCTGTGATTTACAAAGCACTTTCCCTCCATTATCTCATTTGACCCTCCCAATAACCCTGGGAGGTAGATACTGTTAATATCATCTCCATTTTACAGATGAAGAAACTGAGGCAGAGAGTGGATAAATGACTTACCTACAACAAAGAAGTATCTGGGGTAAGATTTGAATTGTGTCCTCCTTACTCCATGTCCAGTACTCCAGCCATTATACCCCCTAACTGGCTTTTGGAATAATTAATTACTCAATGTTTTAAACTTCGTATCACAGTGAAATTTTTTTTTTGTTTTTCTGGTGAGGCAATTGGGGTTAAGTGACTTGCCCAGGGTCACACAGCTAAGTGTTAAGTGCCTGAGGCCGGATTTGAACTCAGGTACTCCTGACTCCAGGGCCGGTGCTCTATCCACTGTGCCACCTAGCTGCCCCCACAGTGAAATTTTAATGGAGTTGAGAACTGGGTGAGGGGAGTCCCAGCCACAATTTTAGCCCCCAACAATACACACCCAACTCTTCCACTTTACTTTGAGTTTATAGCAAATAGATCAACTCTCCTACTCTCTTCAGGGTTGGGGGGGGGAGGAAATTAATTTGAGAGTTCCAGAGAAAATCCAGGCAGCTTCCAGGAGCTTGTTTTGACTCTTGCTTCCTTTCCATTGCCTTCTGCACTTTCCTAATGCAGGCCTTAGCTACCCATGAGGAATTCATTCTCAATAAATTTATTAACTGATTTCCAATAAGTGGTTAGCTATTGAAAGCTTGGGGTTGGACTGAAGTGAATATTATGAGTAAAGTCAGTGTTTTATGGAGTCTTAGAGAAATAGGACAAATGAGCCAGTAAGAATCCCAACACATGCCTTAGAGGATGTACTTATTGTCCCAGGTGATAGATAGCATTTTAACCTGGCTATTTAAAATGTAAAAAGAAGACCCTTAATGGACTGGCTTTGACTCATACTAGTAGCTTAGATTTTGTGGGTATTGGTGTCCTACTGGTCACAGGTCAGTTACAACTTTTTTTTTTTTTGACAGAGTATAAACCATATACCATATGGTATATACCATAGACTTTAATTCTTTTTTTTTTTCAGTTACAACTTTTTGACAACTTTGTAGAGAATTGCTTTGGACAAAAGAATATATCACCCTATGGCTAACCTGGTGAAGAACCTCCCTGATCTTGGTTGGTCCTTAGAACAATTCACTGCCCCGCCCATTCCTGAAGCCTTTGCCGTTCAGTAGGACCCATCAGAGTTTGTGGTCCACTGGGGAAGACTTCAAGAACCCTGGGCCAGATCCCCATGCCATAATTAAGCTTTAATTTTTTGGAACTGCACTGGACACTTGGGATATTCTGGATTTAGGGGACATTTAGGTGAGGGAACAGGTGAATATGTTTGGTTAGGATGGCCCCCTCAGAATTGCACAAGTGACTGCATATGAGACAACCTGGTATAGTGGATTGAGTGCTAGAGTCAGAGTTACAAATTATACCTTAGTCACTTATCTATGTGACTCTGAGTAAGTCACTTAAGCCCCGTGGGCCTCAGTTTCCTTATCTGTAAAATGAGAGAGTTAGATTTTATGCCTGCTCAGGAACCTTCCAGCTATAATCCATAATCCCATGACCCTCTGTGACTGACCCTGAACTTAAGGGACAGAGAGCCTGGAGAAAGGACTTGAGGCTGTCAGCAACTTGGATAAAAGACAGAAAGTAGCCATCAAACTGGCAGATGATTTGAAGCTTGTAGGATTAGCTAACAAAATAGACAACAGTAAAAAATTTGAAAATAATTTGACAGACTAGAACACTGAGCCAAATTCAATAAGAAGAAATGTAATATGGATAAGTGGAAAGGCCTGTACTCAGATTTAAAAAAAAAACACTTTAACAAATACAAGATAGAGGGAAAGGAAGGGAACAAACATTGGTTAAGTTCCTACTATGTGTACTGTGTTAAATATTTTATATTATCCCATTTGATCTTCAAAACAACCCTGGGAAATAGGTATTATTGTCCCCTCATTTTATAGTTGGGCATAGTGAGGCAGATAGAGGTTAAGAGATTTTAAGTATCTGAGACCAGATTTGAACTCAGGTCTTACTGATGAAAGGGCCATGGTTTTATCGACTACAGTACCTAGCTGCCTCCAAGTGAGACATGATTAGATAGCAGTGTGTCTGAAAGAGACCTAGAAGTTTTAATAGACTGCAAGCTCAATGTACCCACAGTTTTATATAGCAGGCCCCACCCTATCACCCCCCCACACAAAAAAAAGTGCTGAAAGGGGAAGGGAAAACTTGCTTAGTATTTGAAGAGCTGTCAGGTAGCACAGTGGATAGAGCACCAGGCCTGGAGTCAGGAAGACCTGAGTTCAAATCCAGCCTCAGATACTTACTAACTGTGTGACCCTGGGCAAGGCAATTAACCCTGTTTGCTTCCGTTTTCTCATCTCTAAAATGAGCTGGAGGAGAAAATGACAAACCATTCCTGTATCTTTGCCAAGAAAACCCCAAAAGGGGTCATGAAGCATCTGAAATGACTGAACAACAGAAACCTATAGAAGCAGGGCCATCCTTGTTCTTCTTGGCCCCAGAGAATAGTACTAGGAACAAAATATAGAAAGGCAGATTTATAATTGATGGAAGGAAGATTCTTATAAATTTGATCTATCCCAGAGTAGCTAAAATGGCCACAGGATCATAGTTAGAAGCATCCTTGGAGGCCATGTAGTCCATTTTCTCATTTTAATTTGAGGAAACTGAGGCACAGGGAGGTTGTGACTTGTCCAAGGTCATGCAGGTAGTAAGTTCTTCTGATTCCTGAGTCATTACTTTCTCCATTGTACTATACACCCTACCACCAATAGGGGCTGTCCCCCAGCTGAAAGTCTTCAATCAAAGGCTACGTGGCCACTCGTTACATTAGTTGTAGAGAATATACTTGCTCAGCTATGGATTGGACTTAACACTCTTTAGATTCCTTCCAATTTGTATTCTGTGATTCAGTGACTGGCTTGTGTATGTGGGTGGGTGGGTGGGCAGTGGAGGGGGAGGTGGAACTGATTTGTATCTTCAGATACTGGAAGTAAGATTAGACCTATACTACTTGTTCCCAGAGGACAGGACGAAGACCAGTGGGGTGGACATGACAGGGAAGCAGATGTCAGTTCTGTAGAAGACCTTCTAACAGAGCTGTCCAAAAGTGAAATTGGTTTCCTTTAGAAGTACCATCACTGTAAGTCTTCAAGTAAAGCCTGGATGAACATTCGTCTTATTTGCTAATCATGTGAAAAATTTGAGGAGATATGGAGTTAGATGATTATACAAAGAGATGGATTTTGAAGTGTTTGGCTTGACTGAAAAGTCATCATTAATGATTTGAGGGAATCTTGGAAGGAGATCTCTAGCTGAATGCAAAGGGATCACTGATTGTTTGGTTTACCGGTTTAAATAATGACTTTGATATTGTGCTTATTAAACTCTTTGGGGGATATAAGTTTGGGGGACATCCCAACTTTAAGCTCTGAAATACTGTGATTCTATGACAGTGTCACTATCCCGTTGCCCTGCCTGATTGCAGTAGACCACTGGCAAAGCCAAAATGGAGAATGGCATAATATTCATCTGGGTTAGTTGAGTTGAAATGGGATTTCTCTGCTCATGTGGTTGCCCTTTTCTAATTAGAAGAGATGGGGAAAATAGCTAGTAGAAAGTTTTGGATACTCATGGGAGTGACTGGGCCCCAGAGGCTTCTGACATTATAAGGATTTCTATTCTATTCATCAACAACTGGAGAAATATATAACACAGCTCATTTTACAACAGTAAAGGATGGAATTCCTGGAAGTGTGTATGATTGAATAAAAGATGCAAGAGCTTTTAGGAGGTAAGGAAGCTTTCTTGACAAAGGCATTTTCAGGGAAGGTAAACTGGTCTAGAACTTGGCACAAGGGTTCATTCCCCACAGAATTTGGTTGGAGACCAAAATTCTATTGAGGGTCCCAAGGACATCAAAGTGAAATAATGTAGCACAAGGCAGCAGAGTCCATGATGCAGGTCTGTGCTTTTGGGAGAGGATTGAACGTGCCTAGGCACTATCCATTATCCTGAGGGGGAAAAAAGGCAGCACTTTCAGGGCTAGGAGAATTGTTTCTATGGGAATGTGCCAACCAATGTATTTCTCCAGTGTTTGTCCTCCTCCTCCTCCTCCTCCTCCTCTTCTTTTTCTTCTTTCTTTTCTCCAGTTTTTCCTTGGGATTCTCCTTGTCCAGTTTCTCCTCTTCCTTTACCCATCTTCCTTAATTTTAATTCTTCTTTCTTTTTCTCCTTTTCTTCTCCACAGAACTTACTAGAAGGAAAACAGTTTATAAATATAGTTTTATTCAGAAATATAAAGGGAGGAGAGGAGCAGCATAATTTAGTAGAAGCTGCATTGGGTTTGGAATTGGGATTCGTGTATCCCAACCCTGGCTCTTCCTTTTAGCTAGCTGTGTGATGACTTTAACCTCTCTGGGCCTCAGTTTCTTCATCTGTACAATGAAGATACGAATTTTACTACTTACCCCTCAGGGTTGTTCATATAATTGTAGATTTGGATCTGGAAGGGCTAAATCTAGTCTAATTTATTTTACAGATGAAGGAACTGAGAGCTGGGGAGGTTAGGTGACTTATTCAAGGTACTAGGATTGGAATCCAGATTCACTTACTAGCTGTGTGACCCTGGGCAAATCACTTCACCCTGTTTGCCTCAGTTCCCTCCTCTGTAAAATGAGAAATGGCAAACCACTCCAGTATCTTTGCCAAGAATAGCCCAGATGGGGTCATGAAGAGTTAGACAGCACTGAACAACAATGTCTTACTCCTAAGTCAGCACTTTTTCCACTCCAGCAAATGGTATTCCAAACATCAAAAGAGATGATGTATTTAAATCACTATAGTGATGATTTTTTTGGTTATTAATAATTTTTGACCTAATGATGTTGGATTAAAACTATAGAAGCCAATATGCATAGCTAAGGAGCCCAGAACTCTTTAGGAGTGAACAAAGAGATTTATTTTATGAGCTTATCCATTTGCCACACTTCTGTTATGAGGCCTAGTGAAGAGAAATTGACTACTGAAGAACTTTACTCTCTGACTTATTCTCCATACCTCCCACTCTCCTTACCATTTGTTTTCCTTCCCTGGGGAAACCTCCACCCTGAGGCCTACTCGCCTGATTGTTGATTCCCTTCTCTATCCTGTACCACCATTTCAAGAGGTGCCCTAGCCACATTTGCTTTACTTCAAGGTTGACTCACTCTCCAGGGCTCTCTACTCATCAGCCCATTTACTCCTGCTTGGGTATCCTTTTCTTCCCCTGTCCCCCATTAAAATATAAGCTCTTAGAGGTCTGTCGTGTTTGTTTGTATTAGTGGTTCCAAGCTCAGTGAATGGCACATAATGGGAAGGAAACAAACATTTATTAAATTCCTACTAAGTGCTCAACACTGTGCTAAGTACTTTACAAATATTATCTCATTTGATCCTCACAACAACCCTGAGAGATAGGTGCTACATTATTCCCATTTTACAGTTGAGGAAACTGAAGCAGATAGAGGTTAAATGATTTACCCACAGTCACACAGCTGGTGTCTGGGGCCAGACTTAAGCATTTAATAAATTATCTATCATCTATATTTCTAATTCTCTATCCAGTGATATATCAGCTTCCTGTCAAATTGTTGTAGCAATAGAGCTATGGCTATTGGTGATGAGACTATCATGGGTGGGTCAGCATCTGTTGAGTTTGGGGCTGAGGGGAGGGGGAAGCAGAGATGAAAAGGCCAAGAACTCCTGGCAATGATGACTGTACCACTGAAGGTTCCTCCCAATTATCTGTGCCGGGGAAAGGGGGAAGAGAGGAAAAGAAGGTGGCAAAGCAAAGAGAAAGGGAATCCAAAGACAATCCAGAGTTTTCCTTCCCCATGCTGCTCTGCAATCTTTTGGACTTTGGGGGGACTTCTCCAATCTATCATGCCCTTGCACTAGGTACCTCTCCCCTCCCCACCTTTCCAACTTCCTTTTGGCTATTGTCTCTCCCCATTAGATTGCAAACTCCTCAAGGGAAGAGACTGCCTTTTTTTTTTTCATATTTGTATTCTCAATGCTTAGCCCAGTGCCTAGCACATAGTAGGAGCTTAATAAATTTTTATTGACTGACTGCCTGCAATTTTAGGTTCCTATTTCACCAAACCTTTTACAAAAAAAAAGTTAATGAGAAGCAACCTCTGACTTGATTTTCATCAAATTACCCCAAATGCCAAAGTACAGAAGAACTTTTGGAGATGTTAGAGACCTCAACTATTTTCAAAGTGAATATTTTTCTCCTGAAGTAATCAGCTGGTTCTTTGAGTCACCATTTGATACTCTGCTATATGGGGTGTTTTTTTTCTCTTTTTTCTCTTTCTCCTCATCCTTCTCCTTATTCACTTTATTTCCCTTTCTTTCTCCTGTTTTTTTCTTCTTCCCTCCCCTTCCTCCTTTCCCTTCTTTTTTATTATCACCAGGAGCGGCAGCATCAAAATTATTTGAGTGCCAGGTTGGGTTAAGTGCCAGAGACAATAAAAAGCTCAATTAATCTGAAGACTTGGGAAAAAAAGGAGTTTTGAGTTTGGATTTTATGGTTAATTGAGGATTATTTCTGTACTTCATATTGAAAGTCCTAATATACATTTGTCCCTGCCCTTCTTAGAAAGTATAGTGTTCTGAATGCCTAGTCAAATGTTTCTTTGAATGTTGTTGTTGAGTTGTTTTAGTCACATATGACTCTTTGTGACCCCATTTCGGATTTTCTTGGCATTTTTCCATTTCCTTCTCTAACCCATTTTACAGATGAGGAACTAAAGAAAAGAGGGTTAAGCAGCTTGCCTAGGGTCACACAGTAAGTATCTGAGGCTGGATTTGAACTTAGGAAGATGAGTCTTCCTGACTTCTGGCTGGAACTCTATCCACTGTGCTACTTAGCTGCCTTGTTTCTTTGAATACCAAAGGTCTTCAAGTGCTCCCAGAGTATAATTCTGAAAGATTAATCTTAACAGTATTTGAGAGGCAAAATGGTATCGTAGATACAGTGCTGGTTTTAGAACCTGGTTATAAGCTGGATTTAGAGCTGGGATACAGAGCTGGGTTCAAATCAGACCTTAGACCCTACTATACATGTGTGACCCTGAGCAAGTCACTTAATAGCTAGCATTTAAAAGTTTGAAAATTTGTATTTACAAATAAATACATTTATTTGTTTACAAATATCTAATATCCTCACAACAACCTTGAGAAGTAGGTGCTACTGTTACCCTCATTTTATGTATTGGAAAACTGAGACAGAGGTTAAGTGACTTGCCAAAGGTCATACTGCTTTTAAAATATTTAATATTTTAAGTTTGCAAAGCACTTTTCAAATATTTAATTATAAATATTACTTGAACCAGATGGGATTTTTCCCAGGAATGCAGGGGTGGATCAATATTAGGAAAACTATCAGCATAATTGACCATATCAATAACAAAACCAACAAAAATCACGATTATCTCAATAGATGCAGAAAAAGCATTAGACAAAATTCAGCACCCATTCCTATTAAAAACACTAGAGAGCATAGGAATTAATGGAGCTTTCCTTAAAATGATAAGTAGTATTTACCTAAAACCATCAGAAAGCATTATCTGTAATGGGGATAAGCTAGATGCCTTCCCAATAAGATCAAGAATGAAAAAAAGATGCCCATTATCACCACTATTATCCAGTATTGTACTAGAAATGTAATTTTAGCAATAAGAGGGAAAAAAAGAAACTGAAGGAATTAGAATAGACAATGAGGAGACAAAACAATCATGCTTTGCAGATATATCATGGTATACTTAGAGAATCAACTAAAAATCGGTTGAAATAATTAACAACTTTCTCAAAGTTGCAGGACATAAAATAAACCCACATAAACCATCAGTATTTCTGTATATTACCAATAAAGTGCAGCAGCAAAAGGTAGAAAGAAAAATTCCATTTAAAATAACTGAAGAGAATATAAAATACTGGGATTCTACCTTCCAAGACAAACCCAGGAACTATATGGACATAATTATGGAACACTTTTCATACAAATAAAGCCAGATCTAAACAACTGGAGAAAAATATGCATTGCTCGTGGGTACACTGAGTCAATATTGACAATCCTACAAATGTTCTATTATTTGATCCTTTTAACAACTTCAGGAGGTAGGTGCTATTATTAATTACCCCTATTTTACAGATGAGGAAACTAAGGCAGAGGGTTAAGTGACTTGGCTAGGGTCACACAGCTAGGAAGTATGTGAGGCCGGATTTGAACCCTGGTCTTCCTGACTCAAGGCCCAGAGCCCTAATCACTATACTTACCATCTCTAATTTAACCTCTCTGGACCTATCTCATTTTTGTCATCTGTAATATTAGGAAGTTGGACCAATTGGCCTCTGAGCTCCCTTTCAACTCTAAACCTCTCATTTTGTGAGCTTGTGGAAGTCAGTGGAAAGACCACCAGGAGAGGAGTCAGAGGACCAGAGTTTCAGTCTCAACCCTGACCTAGTAATAGCAATGTGATCGCTGATAATTCATCACCCCTCTGAACCTCAGTTTCCTTATCAATAAGATGGGGAAAAAATAACACATACACTGCCAATCTCACCATGTTGTGGTGAGAAAAGAGCTGGATAAATCTCTCTCTAAATCTGAGCCATAAGGATTATACTGAAGACAGGCCAGAGAGCCTGGAGATTAGTCTGAATGTGTCTTGCCCTGCAAAAATGTTCCAGGAATCACATGTGAATGCATCAGTCCCTTCTGTCAGCCCATGCCCTTGTCATTAGTTCTCTTCATCCTGGAAGTGAGGGAAGGAAAAGTTCCTTAATTAAAGGTTCAGGTGAGTTGAGTTGCATTAAATTAAGTTGGACTAAAAATGGTCACTACCCACCAGAAGCTGAGTGTTTAAGACAGAAAACACCAACACAGATAAATATAGCAGCTTAGGCTTTTCCTCACAGGGGACTAGCTCTGGCAGGAATTACCAAGCTGGAGATGCTGCTCCAAGCAAGGTGCCAATGACGCACTCTGTGTGTGTGTGTGTGTGTGTGTGTGTGTGTGTGTGTGTGTGTGTCTGCCCTCAGAGGCCCAGCCAGACTGTCGGAGGGGGCTCATTCGCTGATGATTGTCCACCAGCTGGTAACCTGAGGGGGAAGGAGTAGAAGGCACAACTGTCCTCTAGAACTGGGAGAGGGTGCAACAAACACCCCTGAACCTCGGTTTACCTGCCCTGAGCATTGAATATAAGCTCCCCTTCACAACTCTACCCCTTCCTCCCTCTGCAGGCTTCTTACTCATCACTCCCCTCCCTGCACTCGATGGTCCAGATACACAACCCTAACTTTCATGCCTCTTCCCCAGCTGTTCCCAGATTCTGGATTGTTCCATCTTCCCTTCCACTTCTTAGAACCCCAACCTTCCTTTAATATTGATTTCAAACTATGCCTTCTGCAGGAGGCTCCATGGCTGCTGGTGCCTTCCTTTCTTAAGTTTACCTTCCACCTACAGTTATCCCTTCCACATCCAGGAGAGGTTTAGGGGCCTGGAATACCCCCCCACACACACACCCTGACATCTGGAAAATCCAAGTAAAAGATTTTGACCCTCCCTTTGTACCAGAGAAGCATCTGGATTTTTAAAAAATTTTTCTTTTGTGGGGTGTTTGCAGGACTTTATTGTAAAATTTCGGTTAAATATTTGGTCATAAGCTCTGTGTCATCTGCTGGCCTTTGTGCATTGTCTGTGGTTTCCACAAAACTAAAAAATTTCCATTTGATTTCTTATGTCAACCTGAGATATATCGAAACCTCAATGGGGAGAGTCATGATGTGGAAGGGATAACTGCACTCCATCTTGTATATGCATCTGTTAATGTATATGTTTGCTTCCCCATTAGAATGTAAGCTCATTGAGGGCAGGAGCTGTTTTTACTTTTTCTTGGAATCCTCAACACTTTACACAGTGCCTGGTGTACAATACATACTTAAGTGCTTGTTGGTTGGTTGATTGAACCTGTATATAACTTGCTTTGTATGTATTTGTTTTCATGTTGTCTTCCCCATTAGATTGTAAGCTCCTTGAGGACAGGAATTTTTTTGCCTCTTTTTGTATCCCCAGCACTTAGCACATTGTCTGACCCATAGTAGGTGCTTAATAAATGCTTATTGATTGATCGATTATTACCTTTAGCAGCAAGGCAGTTGTATGGAAAAGACTTTGTAAGCTTTCTAAGCACTTCTCTCAGTGTGAGTTAGCTGTGAAGGAAGACATATGTGTGTGTGGCAATGGAATGCAAATCTTTTGATGTGTTAAAGAGGGAAATAAAGGTCCCCAAGCCCTTCCCAATGTCCCTGCACCCCATCCTATAATTTGGTTTGGCCTGATTTAGGAGTGGGTTTAACATCCCTGCAATTCCCCTCACCCCATGAAAGCAGATGCAAGGATCTTTGCTAGACCCTTCCTCTTAAATCAGGGCAGATTCATCCACACTGACTAGAGAGAAGGTGAAGTTTTGGAGGTGACTCGAGCATTTCAAGGTGCCTGACCTGAAAGCTGCTTACTGCTGTCTGGGAATGACCGATAAGCTGCTGGCCATGTCACAGAGAGAGCTGGTAGGCCCGAGGGCTGGTTTTTAATGGATGCATTAGCTTGAGCTTTTCCATCGGCAGATTGGATCCCTCTGCTGACTAGCCCAGACTGCAGTTGTTAGTGACAGACATTATTTCAGGGTATCGTTTCTGTTTGATGGTTTCCTCATGTGGACCTTGCCTGTGCAGGGAACCATGAACAGCAAAACATTGTGTTTGCTCATAGAATCACAGCATGTTAGAGCTGGAAGGGACCTTAATAGTTCTTGGTTCCAATTTCCTCATTTTACAGGTAGCAGGAGGGGGGACTGGGCAAGCCTGGCTAGGGAAAGCCAAGCCTTCAAATGCAACCAGGGCGGGGAAGAATTTGTCCGGCTGGTGCCTTTTGTATGCGTGTCTGGTTAGAGCCCAGCAAGCAAAAGGCTGCTCTTAGCAAATAAACTGGAAACAGTTTCTTTGTCCTTGTTCTGAAGTGGAACAGCCACCCCTCCATTCCATATCACCATGCACGTACAGAAGCAAGCTCACCCCCAGCCTCTGAGTAGGGAATTAGACCAGGCAGAGCAGGCTACGTGTGCTCCTTTGGGCTAGGCCCCAATTCCATACAGATGAAGCCACTGAGGCTGAGAGAAAGGAGGTAACTCTGCCAAGGTCACATAACCAGTAAGTTTCAGAGTCAGGATTTCAACTCAGATCCTTGGACTCCAAGTAGAGGGCTCTTGCTCAGGTACCCCACTGCTCCGCTCCGGCAAGGGGGCAGGGGCAGCATGGACAGGATTTCTTGAGTCCAAAATGGTGCCATAAGAATAGCTCATCTAATAGCACTTGGAGGTTTACAAGGGGCCTTATCACAACAGTCCCATAAGTCTGATAATAAAAATATTATTTTCACCATTTTCAAATGAGACAACCGAAACTTTTCATCATTGTCAAAGTTTAATAAGTACTAGGAGAGCCCAAACTAAGTCTCATCTTCGCATTTGGTCCAAATTCAGTGTTCTTTCTTGGATATTAAGCTGTTTATTTCTACATGGTGAACATCGTTTTCTTTACTTGCTGGGGTTTCTTCTCCTCCTTTTCCTTCTCCTTCTCCTACAATTCCCTTTCTCACTCATGCTGAAAGCACAATGGCCACTTATGAGCCCAGTCCCTTTGCTGATGGACACAAAAGTTTTGACTTACTCTATTTCCAACCTGAGCCAGCTCAGCCCTCCTTAGAAAGGCTGGTGGCCTCATATTCCTGAGGGTTTGCCATACTGGTGCCAGACTTGGTGAGGATAATCTCTCTCCTTTAGCCCTGCTGTGGCTCCGAACTCCCAAACTCAAGCAATTCCCCAGTCTAAACCTCCCCCAGTATCAGGTATTCCAGGTGTACACCACAACATCCCATGTTACTTCTTTTTTTTTTTTATATGGAACGCTTCACGAATTTGCGTGTCATCCTTGCGCAGGGGCCATGCTAATCTTCTCTGTATCGTTCCAATTTTAGTATATGTGCTGCTGAAGCGAGCACCCATGTTACTTCTTTATAGAGCATTTGTGTCTTGCTTGACTGTCACACCCTCTCTTGGGTGTTGGACAGAGTGTTTCTTTTTTTTTTTTTTTAGTGAGGCAATTGGGGTTAAGTGACTTGCCCAGGGTCACACAGCTAGTTAAGTATTAAGTGTCTGAGGCCAGATTTGAACTCAGGTACTCCTGACTCCAGGGCTGGTGCTCTATCCACTGCACCATCTAGCTGCCCCCAGAGTATTTCTTTTAAAGCTTAGGCTAGCTGATCACAAACAGACATGACTGCTGACTTCTGTCATGCAGAAGGCATACTTATTCTTCTTGGCCCTAGGAGGCAGAACTATGAGGATAGGGAGGGGGTTACAGGGAAGCAGACTGAAGGCTATTTTAAGGAAGAAGTTCCTAATAATTGGAGTCCCCTCAATATAGTATAGACCATCTCTGGAAGTGTAGCAAGAGTTTTCTATCTCTGAGGCTTCTTTAAACAGAAGCTAGACGACTGACCATGTGAGGATGTCATAAATGGAATTCTATACAACTTGAACTAAATGACCTCTGAGGTTGCTTCCAACTTTGAGGTTCTATGATTCTCTGAATTTGATATCAAGAAAGAATTTTTTCACTTTCGAGGAGGGATAGGGTGAAGAAAGATAGAAAACAGAGGAAATATCAAGGTGGGGGGATAGGATGGAGGGTAATACAGTTAGCAATAGTAACTGTGAAAGAAATGATGAGTAGGGTGATATCAGAAGGACGTATGAAAAATGCAGACTATCAATAGAGGAAGAGCTGATGGTATCTGAATACAGATTGAAGTATAATTGTATTTGTTAGCTCCTCTTTCTAAAGTTATTTTGTCTATTTTCTTTCACAACCTGACTAATGTGAAGATGTTTCCCATAACTGCACATGTGTGACATATTGAATTGCTTGATTTCATAGGGAGGGTTTAGGAGGGAGGGAGGGAGAAAGAAAATTTAGAACACAAAGTTTAAAAAAATCAATGTGAAAAAATTGTGGGTTTTTTTTACATGTAACATAGGGGAAATTCTAAATAAATTTAAAAAATTTTCTCTAACAATACAAATTATTAAAGTCAAGTCGAATACCATCCTGCTTATATTTAGTGATTCTGATTCTCTGCACCGCCCCCCCCAAGGTAATTTCTCTTCCTATGTCCTGTGCCTTAAATTATATTTGCTAAGGATTTAATTTCTGTTTATTAGTGATTTTTTCAAAGATGTGCTTTGAAACCTGCTTTGCCCTTCCTATTTCATGCTTCCCATGGTTGTGGTCAGATGCTCTGGCCCTTTTCTGCTACGATCCCCAGCCTCTGCTGACTCCTGCCAATACAGCTGCTATGGAGAGTGGAGGGAGCCCATGGGCAGGGACCATGGAGGGTCATTTTTTTTCCTATGACAGCTGTGACCTCACAGCAAGGTCCATTTTGTATCCGTAGAAAAGTGGAAGAGACAGATGGCAGCCACACTAGGGGACCTGGAAGAGCAGGAAGAGAGGGAAAAGGAGAGTGTCAGGTGAGGGAGATCAGAACCGCCCCTCATGCCCCCACCCCACCTCCATGATCATTATTGTTCAAGCCAGTTCAGACAGGACACAATCAGTAACACGAAGATATATAGATATGTCTTAATAAATAATTGTAATTGTATAGATTCTAAGTACAGTAATGGGAACTATCAGGGCAAGGATGGCTACATCTCTGTTCCAAAGCACTGTAAAATTCTCTCATCTGGCTTTACATTTCATTGATTTAGGGTTACCCAGATTTGGTTGCCCAATGGCCCCTGCCATTCCAGGGCATGGTGTACTCACTATATAAAACAACATTGCACAAATTCCATTCCATTCCACTCAGCCTCATATGCGGTAAATGAAACCACTTCTAAAACCATAAGTTGGGCAGCCTCAGAAAACCAAGTCATGACAGGGTGACAGCCACACAGAGCTAAGCTTTTTTCTTTGCAAAGGAGACTCACTGAAGCATTGATGACTTTCCTGGCAGCCATGTGTAAAGGCTTTGTAGCTCTTGCTTTGGCCCCATCTTTCCTCCAAGCTGCTGTTTGGTGGTGACTCACCTCTGGTTCCCAGGAATGTTGTTATTTTTGGTCCCAGTGTCATTAAGATTGTGCCCAGAATCCCTGCAAGTCAGTAATTAAGGAACACATGGGCCCCCAGTGAAGGCAATTTAAAAATAGAGGGAGACATAAGCCTGTCATGTGGCCCTTGGGCTGGTTAAACAGAGGATGGGAGCTACTCTGGGGAAAAGCCTTTTGGCCATGAGAGAAAAGCCAATGTATTTGGGGTATCATCTCAGAGGGCATCCCCAGGCATCCTGCCTCTGGAGGACTCCCCGACGTTCAGCCCAGCCATTCGGGAGCACAGAGGAGACCTTCACTGGAACATGGCATTCTCCACTCAGTGGGTGGGTTTCTCATTCTTTGGTGCTGGGTTCTGCTGGAGAGGTTTAAAGGAGAGATCTCTTTTTCAGTGAATCACCCATTATTTCTCTGGTGGAACACTTTGGGAAGGAGTTATGCTGGAAGAAAAATGGTGAGTGAGTGGGTCTGCTCTATTTCCAATTAGAAACTGCCTTAATGCTGGGACCTAGGGAGGATGGCGGGAGAAAGGGAGTGTTTTCTGTAATCTGTAGCTTCCATGCAGGAACCTCCCCTTTCTCTTTTGCCTCTATGCAGCCGGTGAGACCTGATAGAGAACACTCTCTGCTCCTGATAAGACCTAATGGGCTCCGGGGCTTGGGGCCCTTTCTGGGTTCAGATGTCTTAAGGGAAGGCAGTAGCAGTGTGTCACCTGCCCCCACGCTGTTCAAACAGCAAATCCCAGTGGAGGGAGGTTTTCTGGACTTTTAAGAACCAGAATGCCCGGCCTACTGTGGTCCTGGAGGGTGAGTATTTGCCATGGGGTTGAAAAGTGGGTTGGGGGGTGGGGGAAAATGTGTAACAAGGACGGGGTGAAGGTACACATGAAGATGGAGGGGGCCAAGGCTGGAACTGGGGGAATTGCTTCTCTTTGCAATAACAAATATGGCTGAAGAAGTATGCTTTTGAAATTATGATCTTTACCTACCTGTGAATATGTCTGTGTGTGTGTGTTCAAACAGAGGGGTTTACTTTATTGGTTAGTAGACTCACCACTTTCTAAGCTTTGTCACCACAGATAACACTTTGGACCTTTCTTGCCTAAATGAGTTCTATTGGTATTTTTTTATTGCCAGAGGTTCACTCTCAAAGAGTTCTAGTCTCAGTCAGGCCTGAGTTATGTGCTCTGTGTATTAGAGGATTAGGGAGAATGGTCTTTGGAGCCACTGAGGCACTCCTATTCCTTTCAAATGAAGATTCCAGAAGCCTATGTGGACTCTGGCGTATGTTCTTTGAGCTCCTAAGTTGGGGAGAGGGGGCCCTCCATAGCTATTGGCTTTGTCCTGTTTTCTATTGTTGTACTACAGCTTTTGGTTTCTGTAATCTACAGCCTTCATGAAAAAGGTGTCTATGTCATGGAGCTATTGGGGGAGGAGGGGGGCTTCATACAATTTAGTTGAAAGAACCCTAGATCTGATGTCAGAGAACCTGAGTTTGAATACTGACTCCACTGCTTAATAACGGTAGGGCTTAAGATAAGATACTTCATTTCCCTCCTGTATTAAATGAGGAGGTTGTACTAGATAAAGGTCCCTTTTGGCTCTGTGATTAAGAAGAAGAAGATGATGGTGGTGGTGGTGGTGGTGATCATATCTAAGGGTTTTTCTTGCCCTCTCCAAATCCTCTGGCCTGTCTGTGCAAAAGGGATACAAACACTTAGTAGCCTCAAATGTAAGCAGTGGATTTCATGCGTCCACTTCATTATTCACCTCCTTTTAGGATCCTGGAATTTTGCATTTTTATTATTTTAGAGATGGGGTCCAACTAAGGAAGAAAAATATTCCAGTGTGGCCTCCAGAAATATGTTTGTGGGTTAAAGAAAAAAATGATGATATAAGATGATTTAGAAAAAGACAAACTGATATAGCAGACAGTTGCTTAGGAGTACCTCCAGCCTAGGTGTTTTTGTTGTTGCTGATTAGTTGATCCAGTTGTGCCTGACTCTTTGTGACACCATTTGGAGTTTTCATGGCAAAGACACTTGAGTGGTTTGCTTTTTTTCTCCAGCTCATTTTATAGATGAGAAAACTGAGGCAAAAAGGGTTAAGTGACTTACCCAGGGTCACACAACTAGTAAGTGTCTGAGGCCAGATTTGAACTCAGAAAGAAGACTCTAGGCCTAGTTATCCACTGCACCATTTTGCTTTTTAAGGAGCCTAATCAAAACTGACAGTTCCTCTTTAGCAATCAAGCCCACAGCTTAGGCATTGGATACCAGGTTAGGCTATCTGCTTGCTTGGTGGCTTAGGGAGAAAATGTACATTTTTGTACCCTTCCTGTTAAGGGAGAAAGAGCAATATGGTTGGCTAGTTCCTGGAAACTGTTTAGTGGCCTGCCATCTCTGGAACTTGGACTTCCTGTATCAACAGCCCTGCTTTGGCAAGTGAGGAGGAAGTCACCGTAGTCAGCACTGACATCATCTGAGTTCTTTCACCTGTATGCCCTTGACATAGAGTTGGGAAATCAGGGGGTACATAGGAGGATGAACCTTACCTTGGCATCATCTGGTCCAGTCTTCTCCTTTTACCCGTAAGGAAACCCAGGTCCAGAGAAAGAAAGGGAAGTTCACTCAAGAGGTTAGGAGTTGAACCAGAATTTGAATTCTTGTCCTCTGATTCCAAATCAAATCAAATGAGTTGTTTGAAAAATTACTTAAGCTACTAAAGCTTAAAACTGTACTAAGACTTTGGGAGCCTCCTATGTGTTAAGTACTTTGTAAACCTTAAAGTGCTATATAAGTGGGACAGCTAGGTGGTGCAGTGGATAGAGCACCGGCCCTAGATTCAGGAGGATCTGAGTTCAAATCTGACCTCAGACACTTGACGCTTACTAGCTGTGTGACTCTGGGCAAGTCACTTAACCCTACTTGCCTCACGCACACAAAAAAAGTGCTATGTAAGTGCTGGCTATCATTATTATTATAGTGATAATATTACTACTAATAGTGAGAATAATAATTGGTATTGGTAATAATAATCAACATTAGCTATAGTAATAATAATAAACAATATTAGCAGTGATAATAATCAACATTATTAGTAGTAACAACAAACATTGGCAGTAGTAATAATAACCAACATTAGTAGTAGTAATAATAATCAACATTAGTAGTGGTAATAAACATTAGTAATAGTAATAATAATAAACACTAGTAATAGTGATGATAAACAATATTAGCAATGATAATAAACATTATTAGCAGTGGTAATAATCAACATTATTAGTAGTAACAACAAACATTAGTAGTAGTAGTAATAATCACATCAGTAGTGGCAATAATAAACATTATTAATAGTAATAATAATAAGCATTAGTAGTAGTGATAATAATAAACATTGTTAGTGGTGATAATAATAAACATTATTAGTAGTAAAAATAAATATTAGTAGTAATAATAATAAACATTAGTAGTAATAGTAATAAACATTAGTAGTAGTAGTCAAAATAAATACTTAACTGGGGAACTATGGGATCATTTCTAATACAAAGACAAAATAATGACCTTGAGCAAGTGGTTTAACTTCTCTGGCCTCAGATTTCTTATTGACATAAAATCAGAATAATATCTATAGGGATGTTGTGAGGATAAAATGAGATAATAGGCGTGGAAATGCTTTGAAAGGCACCTTATGCCCTTGTTTTGTGTTATTATGATTCTATCAATTCAACCAAAGTCAAGACTTGATGGATTATCTGAAATTGATTTTAAATTCCAACACACTTCTCCTTCTTGCTCAGCCAGAGTGTTCTCGGAAAATGCAGACTAGTTGTAATATTATCCTGAGTGAATCATAATTAGAAAAATAATTTCATGGCAGTTCAATTCAATATACATTTGTTGGGTGCCTGTTGCATGTAAGGCATTGTGCTTGGTTCTGGAGATCCAGAATGGAGTCAGACACAGTCTCTGCCCTCAAAGAGTTGACAGTCTGGTGGATAATTATGACTTAACTTAGTATATAATCAAGTCAATAAGAGAGCTCAATCAGAGAGATCCAAGGAGGGAGGGAGGGATAATTTCTGGTTTAGGGGATTGGACAAAAAGTTTCATTGCTAAAGAGGCACCTGAGTAGAGCCTTGAGGAAAAGGAAGGATTTCAAATCAGGAGAGACATGGAGGTGATACAGGTATGGATATGGCCATGCACTGGGTTTACAATTCACACTCTCATCATCTCCTGTTCAACATTTTTCTAAATAATTTGGGTGAAGTCATGTGTGTCAGATTTTCCAGTGACCTAAATTAGAGAGGTAAGGCAAGCCCAGTAGATTATAATAAAAAATCAAGGAGGTATCAACCAGCAAGAACTATGGGTTGAATCTAAGAAAATTAAATGTAATGGGCATAAATGCAAAGTTTTACAATTGAGTTCAAAAATAGAGTGAAGGACACAAGACAATAGTTTTTGTGAAAGAGATCTGGGGGTTGTATTAGACCACAATCTTCATAAAATCAGTAGCATGATGCAGCAGAGAAAGGACAAAATACTATTCTAGTTAATAGTATTCTTTATTTTGTATTAAGAACACTAAACTTAATTCAGAGAGATATAGATTCTGAAATGAAGGAGGAGATGAGTATCCTCTACACTGTCCAGGTCAGACCACAGATGAAATAATGTATTGCATTCTGGATGCCACATTATAGGAAGGACATTGACAAACTGGAGCTCATCCAAAAAGAAAATGACCAAGGTGGGGAGAGGATTGAAGACTATTCCATAGGAGGGATAGTTGATCTGGAGAGAGGTCTTAGAGATGGGGGTGATGGTGATGATAACTGTCTTCAAGTATTTGAAGGCCTCTAACTGAAAAAGATTAGATTTGTTCTGCATGGCTCCAGAGGTCAATAATTAGAGTGAAGTCAGAAAGTCTCAAAAACCAATTCTGGCTTCTTGTCAGGAAAAACTTCCCAATGATTTAGTCATTCAAAAGTGGAATAAGCTGCTTTAGTGGTAGCAAGCTCCCCTCCTTGGCAATCTCCAACCTAAGGCTGTATGACTATTTGTCTGTTGTATTGGAGAAGGGATTCTGTCAGCTATGGCTTAGACTAGAGTCTCTGAAGTTTCTCCCAACTCTTAAATAATGAGATCCTGTGATTTTTTTCTGACAGTTGTAAATAGCCTCATAGTCTAAATAGTCTGCCGACTCTCCTCCAATTCATTCTGCTGCACACCCACGCTGGAATGGTCTTCCTAATACCCAGCACTTCCTCACACAAAAATCTTCTATGGCTCCCAGTTATGTACAGAAAAAAGGCTAAACAATTTCATCTGACATTCAAGGCCCTTAATAAAATGACCTCAAGGGATATTTCCAGCCTTCATCCATTCCATACCTTTTAGACCATTGGTCTCCAAGCATTTCTGATCATGTACATTTATCAATTAAAAAAACAATAACCAGTGAGTGAGTACTTACTCTCAACAGATATATTTACTTATTTATAAAATATATAAATGTATTGCTACACCAGTAATTACATACATTGTAAAATGTATACATTTATAAATTTAAAGGGATGAAACAGATAAAATAATACTTTTTTAAAGTCTTATTAATGATACTAAAAGCTTTTTTGTTTCCACTAAAATATCATTGATATTTCAGACTCTTCATGACTCCATTTGGGGTTTTCTTGGCAAAGACACCGGAGTGGTTTGTCTTTTCCTTCTCCAGTTCATTTTATAGATGAGGAATTTTAGGTAAACAGGGTTAAGTGACTTGCCCAGGGTCACACAACTAGTGTCTGAGGCCAGATTTGAACTCATGAAGATGAGTCTTTCTGGTTCTAAGCCCAGCATTCTATCCACTGCACCACCTAGCTGCTCCTATTTTAAGTGTGATCAATGTAATTATATATGCTTCATTGTTTTTAAAAATGTTTAACACTTGGTGTCTGATGCAAAGTTCAATTTGTTTTGGGGGCAGCTAGGGGGCGCAGTGGATAAAGCACCAGCCCTGGATTCAGGAAGACCTGAGTTCAAATCTGACCTCAGACACTTGACACTTACTAGCTGTATGATCCTGGGCAACTCACTTAACCCTCATTCCCCCACTCCCCTCCAAAAGTTGTTTGTTTCAATACTTGGTTTTTATGTCTGTTACCTGAAGGAAGTTAATAGCTCTCATAGATATATAGGAACATGTGGAAGTACATTTGTTGGTTGTGCTTACATGATGCTCATTTTTCATTCTCATTCACCAATTATGCAAAGGTTTTGGTTGAAATTCAGCTAGTAAATTTCCATCTTCCCTCATGTCAATTACTTATTATTGAAACTAACTAGAAGGTGTTATATATACATATATATATATATGTGTGTGTGTGTGTGTGTGTATATATATATATATATATATATATATATTTAAATTTAGTGAGTACTTACTCAAATCCCACTGAAACGCTTTACCTGGAAGTGTTTAAAACAAGTTACAAAAGTCTATTTCTGAGTTTTTGAAATGAGCAGATGTGAGAATTTTTGTAACAACCTAGAGAGGAGAGAGTGGTCAACAGTGTCAAAGGCCACAGAGCTGTGAAATGGGATAAGGACTGAGAAAAGACCTTCAAATCTTTCAGTTAAAGGATGATTGGAAACTTTGGAGAGAGACTTGTTTCAGTGGAGTTTGAAGATAATGAGGAAGCTAAGAATCTGGAGACTAGAAAGATGGTGTTGCCACCTACAGAGATAGAGATATTTAGCAGAAGGGAGAGTTTGGAGTGAAAGATAATGTGATGAGATCAGCAATGCTAATCACAACCTTTCTGAGTCTGCTGACCCTGTGTGGCTCATTCATCCCATCATAAATGAGAAAGGGGGGTGTGGGTTTTATCCACTAGCTAGCGTCCCAAAGCATAGAGTACAAGGTTGTCTGAGACAGCCATGAGGTATTGGGGGATGAGGAGTTGCAGTGGGGGAGGAATGGGATTTTGCCTGCACAGTTGCTGGTGTGTCTCCTTAGATCATGCTTATAAGGGGGAAGGGAACATGCATTTATTAGGCACCTACTATGTACCCAGCACTTTGTAAGTGCTCTGCAGTTATTATGTCATTTATGTCAACTGTCCTGAGGGGCTAATGTCCCATGAAGAAAGGGAACAATTTGGCACTTGAACAGCCTCAGGAAGATACCTCTAGGAGGTATCTTCTACCCTCTGATTGATCACCCCTTAATGTCGTGCTATAGGCCCTTTTCAGGTCTGTAGCCCATGCTGGGGCTGCAGTCCCCACTTTGGAGACCTTTGCTCTGGACATATGCCTGGCTTTCTTCCTTCTATGCCCTTGTCCACATCTCTTTTCCCCTGCTCCTATTCTCTTCCCTTCCCTTCCTTTTCAGTTCTGTCAGTCAGTCAATGAACACTTATGAAGCACCTGCTAGGACCAGAAAGGCAAAAGACAGGCCCTGTCCTTATTAGAACTCCATACAGGAAGACAACATACCAATGGAAGTGGAGAAACAAGGAGGGAAGAAGAAGGGATCTGGCTGGTGGGCAGGCTCAGACTGTGTCATCCTTTTCTGACAACAAGTGGCAGTTTTTTCAATATCTAGTGTTCAGCTGGGAGTTGTTCTCCCCTCTACCCCTGGCTCTCCCTCCTCTCTGTGGATTCCTAGTTGAGCAAAGGCTGATTTATTACCTGAATTTGCTGTCATAGTACAGGAAGCAAAATGCATTAAGAGAGGAAGAGGTAAAACCAGGAAGTCCCATGTTGCTACTGTGCCTCTAACCAGCCGTTAAACTCCATTATGTTGTAACAAGAGATGGTGTGTGTGAATGAAAAGCTTTTAGAAAATTGTCTTCAATCAGGCCTTATTTACTGACAGATCACATAAAAATAGCAACCTTCTCTCAGGACCCCGACACCGGAGGGTGTTTTTCCATCTTGAGAAAAGTGTAGGCTCCGAGCATTCCTCACCAGATGTAGAAAAAGTCAGACGAGTAGAGTATTTGATAATTTTTCCTGGAACTAAGGGGCTAGTACTGGTCTACAAGCTGGAAACCTATTAACTCTTTGCTTTCCAAGGCTTGTTTTGGCATCATTATTCATGTGAAACACCACGGGGTTCTGACTGCCTGTCAAGTCTGTAAAAAAAAAAAAAAGACAAAAATAAAAAGCCATTTGGCCCTTTTCCCTCCTGTCTCATTCCCTAATGGCTGCTATTGATCGAGGGTGATGACGATTTGCAAACAGTGGAATAGATTCCTAATAATACAGCAGGCTACTTAGAAAACCCATTAGAGATGGAGAGGAAGCTGTTTTGAAGCAAAACAGGGGACAGGATTTGCCTTGGGAGGAGGGGTTTGTGGGAAGGAGATGGAGGGAAGACTTTCTTTCCAAAGGGAAGGAAAGCTAGTGGGGAGCACATGAAATGTAGGCCCTTCACCCCTACTATCCAACTTAAAGGTCAGTCTCCTCCTCCAGAATACTCCTTTCACAATTATGTAGGTTCAACATTCCTTCCTCACAAGTCTCCAAGAAAGGACCTAGAGTCAGAAGGACCTGGGTTCAAATCCTACCTCTGACACTAGCCATCTAACCACAGTGATGACACTTAACTTCTCTGAGGAACCTCAGATTCCTCCACTGTAGAGTGAAGATAATAATATTGTAGGGCAGTATTTCTCAAAGTGTGACCTGGGGGACTCCTTGAGGGTCCCCAAGATCCTTTTAAGGAGTCCATTAGACCAAAACTATTTTCATAATAATATTAAAATGTCTTCATTTCTAATATTAACTCTTGACTGATATAACCCACATAAACAAAAGCTCTTTGGTGAGGGGAGCGGAGGGTTCCTCAATAACTTTTAAGTGTAAAGGAGTCCTGAGACCAAAAAGTTTGAGAATGGCAACTGTTGGGCCTAACTCAGACAGTTTATATATATATATATATATATATATATATATATATATATATATATGCAAAGCACTTTGTAAATCCTACAATGGTATATAAACATTATGATTGGCTGGGCAAGTACTATGATCCCCATTTTACAGATGAATAAACTGAGGCACAGAGATTTTTTTTTTTTGGTGAGGCAATTGGGGTTAAGTGAGTTGCCCAGGGTCACACAGCTAGTAAGTGTCAAGTGTCTGAGGCCGGATTTGAACTCAGGTCCTCCTGAATCCAGGGCTGCTGCTCTATCCACTGCGCCACCTAGCTGCCCGAGATATTTTTTAAAAAGTGATTTGTTCAGAGTCACATAGCTAGTAGGACTAGGATTAATGCTGGAACTAGGACCTAACTTTCCTGACTCCAAGACCAAAGTTCCTTCTATTAGCCCATGCTTTGAACATAAATGTGAAATGGGAGATGAAATTGCTCGACTGGGGAGAGAAAAAGGCACCCCCCGCCACACACACACACACACACACACACACACACACATACATTTTCTGTTTGTTTGCGGTTGGCCCTAAGAAATCTCCCTTTGCATAGTCACCCTGTGCAGAATGTTTAGTCTTCAGTGGCAAGCCCGTGACAGTGTGTGTTGATTATTTGTATACGTGTGATGCCAGACATAAGGTGAAAAAGGCAAGGGCTGGTGGTCAGCCCCAACTTCGGGTGCTACTGACATGCCCCTTCATTCCCAGTGGTGGTGGGCATCCACATAGGGAGAGAAGTCCAAACGCCTGGACAACGGGGGCCTGAACCTTAAGGAGGACCTGTAAAATGCCTGACACCTAGTAAACACTTAATAAATGCTTCTTGACTAATTAAATAGAGCACTGGTACAGATGGCAGGTGATTAAACAGGATCTAATGGTTGGCATTCTAGGCCTGAAGGCCTGTTGAGTATCCTAGGGTTTATTCATCTCTGCTCTGAAGCAGGTTCTCTGAGGGCCATGGAAATGTTTAAAGATACCTTCCACCTCTCTAGAACCCCACAAGCCCTACAGAAGCACAGACCCACAGAATATTAGAGCTTCCAGGGACCTCAGGGATCATCTAGACCAATCTGCCCATTTTACAGTTGAGCAAACCGAGGTCCAGAAAGCCATGGCCTCATCGGGGTGAAGTAGTGGCAGATATGTAATCAGAGCCCAAATCTCTCAATTCTCAGATTGGTTTTCTTTCTGCTGTGTCAGTTTACTTGGACTAGCTACTCTCTGAGGTCCCTTTTAAATGGGAGTCTGGAATTCAGTCACTTGGTCTTTATACTTTAATCACTTATTAATAAGCATTCATTCAAATCCAGCCTCAGACACTTGACACCTAACTAACTGTGTGACCCTGGGCAAGTCACTTAACCCTCACTGCCCTGCAAAAATAAACAAACAAACAAACAAATAAATAAATAAACAAACAAACAAACAAATAAATAAATAAGCATTCAATGAGTGACTAATGTGTCTAGTACCACCTATTGGAAACAACTTCCTAGACTTACCTTCCCAACCTTATGCTCTCAATCTTCCCTGAAATAAACACCATGTGTAGATAACACCTATATTCCTGCTTTTGTGATTTTGTTTACCATACTCATCCCATTCCCAGGCAGCAAGGTATGATGGGTAGCAGTTGGACCTTAGAGTCAGGAGACCTTAGCTCTCAGAGTCCCCCAGTCTCCTTAATTTATAAAATAAGGATAGTAATTAATGTCTTGCAACTTACCTCATAATCCAATGAGGGAGACAAAATACATACATGTAAAGAGCAAATAACAGCCTAAGAGTTGCCTAGCCATTTAAAAGGACAACCCAAAGGGGACTATATGGTTAACTGGTCCTGCCACTCTGCCCAAATATTCAGCGGCTCCCTATCACTTATCAAAGTCGAAGTTCTTGACTTGGCCTTCAGGGCCCTCCACAATCAGGGTTACTCCCCTTCAAATCCTCTGTGTTCCTGCCTCTGAACAAGCTTTCTCACTTCTAGGCCTTTGCTCTTGTTCTACCCTATTCCTGGAGTGCCCTCCTTCGTCCCCAAGTCAAACTCATAGAAAGTCAGAGTGGTAAGGCCCTTCTTTCTCCATCCAGTCTGACCAGACAGGACAAGCACCACCCAGGCTTCCTTTACTTACAGACCTCTAGTTAGGGAAACCCACTTTCCTGCTGGGCAGCTCATTCCATCTGGGGAGATATCCGATTGTTAGGAAGCTTTCCCTTATATAGGAGCTGAAATCTGCCTCTATGTTGCTTCCACCCACTGTTCCTGGTTTTGTCCCCTGGGGCTAAGCAGGCCAAGTCCAACCCCTCTTTCCCAGGACAGCTCTTGACATACTTGAAAACAATCATGGTTCCCAATTGCCCTTCCCTCATTTGTCAAGTCAGCATAGCCTCAGAGCCAGGATGAGCCAGGTGGTTTCTAGTTCTGCCTCTGATCCCTACTGACTGTGTGAGCCTGGGAAATTTATTTAGCCTTTTGATGCTCTGGACATTAATCTGGAAGGTGTAGGTCTGCATTTGGAGAGGGAGATTCCTTAGCTGAGAGTTTTCTCTACTAATGAAATTGTAGGCTCCGATCTCATGTCTCTCCTAAATTTTCTCTTCTCCTTTCTGTCTGGTCAATGTGGACTCAGCGTTTCAAGACCAACATGAAAGCCATTCCTAATGGAAAACCTTCCCTTGATGCACCTGTCAGTACTGAGTTCTCCTCTCAGACCTCACAAATCACTCTTTCCTTCACAAGTTAAAACAATTTACAACACTTTAGCTTTGATCAATCTGTGATCTTAAAAATGTGGTACATATACAGCAGTACAGATCATGAGCCCTCCATGTCAATCCACCCTGTGCCACTCTTGTTCATGACCAAGGAACAAGCCTTTATTAACCACCTAGTATGGGATAAGTGCTAGGGATACAATAGGTAGAAGAGTCTTATATTCCAATGAAGGACATAAGTATGTGCAGAATAAATATAGATAATACCGGGGACCTTCCTTTTGACCACTTGATGCTGGATCCCAAAGAAGACATGAACTGTCTCATTCCTCTTAAATCTCTCTGTGAGACCAGCCTGAAGGAGAGGCGAGTGGACCTGAGTGTCTTTGGGAATTTGTGCGGGAGTTTGGCTTTTTTCAATTCCTCAATCTTTGCTCTTGAAACAAAGTTTTGTCAATTTAATATCAATATTCTTTAAACCATGTAACACTGTGTATTGATTGGTTGGTTGTTGTGCTTCATTCTTGAAGAGGATCAATGTGGCATCAACTATGTTGGGGTCAAAACACAAGTGTGTCTGACTGGCTGATCAGGCCATTGTTTGTTTATTGATTGATTGATTGATTGATTGATTTTTTTGTTTGTTTATGCGGGGCAATGAGGGTTAAGTGACTTGCCCAGCTAGTGTCAAGTGTCTGAGGCCGGATTTGAACTCAGGTCCTCCTGAATCTAGGACTGGTGCTTTATTCACTGCGCCATATAGCTGCCCCCCGCCCCCGGACCATTGTTTATTCCAGGTATCTAGGCAGCATAGTAGAGGGAATACCAGACTGGGGAAGGCAGAGCCAAGATGGCAGGGGAAAGGCAGTGACTTGCCTGAGCTCTCCCCAAGACCTTCCCAAACATGTTCAAATAATGCCATAAGGCAATTCCTGGAACAGCAGAACCCACAAAAGGATGGGATGAAATACTTTTCCAGCCAAAGAATGCCAGACTTGGAATCAGGAGGACCTGAGTTCAAATTCAGACTCAGACACTATGTGACCCTAGGCAAGTCACTTTAGCACTCTCAGCCTCAGTTTCCCCATTTATCAAATGAGGATAATAACACTACCTCCCTCCCAGGAATGTTTCAAGATCAAATGAGACGACATATTTAAAGTACTTTGAAGAGCTATGGAAATATTTGCCATTTTAATAATCATGTTTGGATCTTACTCCTCTCTGAGGGCAGAGACTTTGATTTTGAGCAGTTAGGGGATGAGAATGGGGCTGCATGTCTCGGTGGCCTCCACAGCAGCCAGCACAGAATGGCCAGATATCCAATAAATATTTGTCAAGCACAGGACCTAATGAAACAAGGATTTCTGTGACATAAGAGTCTTGCCTATGAAGTTGTATTATGGCCATCCCAAGAAGCATTTCTCCAAAAGAAAACAAAATCTGAGAGGAAACTTCCATGCTGGCTTTCCCCCGTGCCAAGGATGAGAGGAATTGCTGATAAACTTAGACAGGACCCTGGTCTTTCATAGACTCTGGCTGAAGAGGGCCAGCAGGCAGTGGGATGATATCATGGTGGCCTGGAACAGGTATCACACATTGGCAGTCAGGGGACCTGAGTGAGAACCCAAGCTCTGCCATCTACTCCCTGTGTGAGCAAGTCAGTCTTCATCTCTGGGACTCTGTCTCCTCATGTGTAAAATAAGACATTTGGACCAGATTCTAAATTCTGGGAAGTTCACAGATTTAATTTCTTGGTTTTCATAGAATTTAGAGCTAAAAGGGACATCAGAGAGTGCCTAGTCCAATCCTCCCCATTTGGAAGGGGAAGTGATTTGTCTAGAGTCACATAAATAGTGAGGAAAGAAACTGGGATTCAAACCAAATCCTCTAGAATCTAAATCTAGTTTGTTTTTCTCCCCGCCTTATACAATGTTGCCTCTTGACTTCATGCAGGATTTTAAAGTCGATTAATTTCCATTAGCTCTGTTTCTCTGTCTGTGAAATGTAGGCACTAATACTTGCAGTTTGGGATAGATTGCTGAGTTAACATCAGCTGATTGCTTTGAGCATTTCAGGCAAAAGTCTCCTTAAATGGGGATAACAGGGACGACAATGTTGGAGTTAGTGCTCGTGGGGTGGGACCAGTCCGGCTTTATTAATTTCTATCTTGTCCAATAAGAAGCTTTTCAGCCTCTAGTTGCAGAACTGTAGAGTTAGAGCTGGAAGGGACCTTGAGATCACTCTTCTTAATTTGCAGAGGAAGAAACCGAGGCCCATAGAGAATAAGTGACTTGGGGAGGGAGGAAATGAATAAGCATTTATATAGTGCCCACTCTGTACCAGGAACTCTGCTAAGTTTTACAAATATTATCTCATTTGATTCTCACAACAACTTTGCAAGGGAGTTGTTGTTATTATCCCCATTTTTACAGTTGAGGAAACTGAGGCAGATAGAAGTTAAGTGACTTGCCCAGGGTCACATAACTAGTAACTGTCTGAGGCTGGATTTGAACTCAGGTCTTTCTGATTCCTGGAGTAGGGCTCTATCCTAGCTGTCTCAAGGTAATGTTGGTAGTAAGTAGAATTTCTATTTGAATGCATATCCTCTCACCCTCAATCCAGTGTTCTTTCCTCTGTGCCATGCTTTCTCCCTTAAGTCCATGAGATGCATTTAGATGTCATCCTGGGCAGACACTGAGTTAGGTAGATCTTATTCGAAGAATTCCTTACAATAAAAAGATGTTGCACAGTGTTTCAGATCAGCCCAGCCCCACCACAACAAACTGCAAAGTGTTGACTCCCATAGTTAGGTAAAATTTGATTTCAAGATCTCTCCGTTTGTTATTTTACTGCCTCCTTCTAAAGAAGCATCCCTCCTCTCTCACCTGCACAGCCCCATCTAGGTTGTCCCCAACTTGAACCAGACATTTCCAGGCAGCCTATTCCTCTGATCTCTAAGGTCCTTTCTTGTTAGAAGAATCTATCATTCTGTGAGATGGTAATCCAAGCTAAGGGGAACATGGGATGTAATTTGCAAAAATTCTACTTACTGCATAAAGCAAGGCACACCCACCCTTGACTAGAGAGTGATTTCTCTATACACAGTTCATTTTCTTTCTGGCTTTAAAGGGCCTGGGGGGGCTTGCTAGTTAGAGCATGGCTGCTTTAACAATTCTCTATGGAAATCACAGGATCAGTCAGAATCGGATGGAATGGAATCCGGATGATGGAGGCAGCTTCTCTGTTTTGAGTATATTACGATTGCCTCTTTCACTTAACTACAGAATCTAGACATCTTTCTGAGCTGCTGGCATCTAGTCTGCAAAATACTTCTTGCAGAAATCAAGCACCTGTGTGGGGCTTTCATCAGCCTGGATACTCCTTTCACTTACTTGAATAGCAGACTTGACATTTTGTAGATATTTTTCTTGCAGCCTTCCTAGAAATGAGCTTCTCTGAACTTAACTAAGCCGGTTCTCGGGTGGGTACCAGTACCTGAAGGCCTTATAGCTTTGAATATTACAGAGCTGCAGAGTTGGAAGAGATCTGTGGTCAGTGGATGTCCCACAGCTGGCTCACATAGGCTCCTGAGCCCATTGTTAAATTTTCAGCGTGAACATTTCTACCTCAGAAATCAGCAAATTTTTTTTGTCTGAACTGAAGAAAGTGATAGAGAAAATATTAATAGTGCAGATAAAATTTAAAAGTGTTTCATGAGTACAATTTTCCTGGAGGAAAAAAATAAGTATTTAGTTGCATAACCCTTGCTTCTGTTCCAACTCATATCACTTAAATGCTGGTTGCCTCAGTTTCCTCAACTGTAAAATTGGGAAAATAATAGCACCTACCTCCCAGGGTTGTTGTGAGGATGGGATAATATTTGTAAGGCAATTAACACAGTCCTTGACACATTGTAGGTATTATATAAATGTTAGGTATTTATTCTTATTCTTATTCTAGTCATCATCTACCTTAAGGCAGCTAGGTGGCACAGTGGATATGGAGTGATAGACTTACAGTCAGGAAGACCTGAATTTGAATTCTGACCCAGATACTGCTTAACTATATGCTCTTGGGCAAGTCACTTAGCCTCTGTTTCCTCAGATTATATAATATTTGTAAAAAAACACTTTGCAAATCATAAAGCATTTCAATGTTAGTTGTTGTTATCCATTTTTGCTTGAAGAGCTCGGAGAGGAAAGTCACCAGCTCCAAAAGCAGCCCATTACACCTTTGGACGTTTCTGATTGGCAGCTATGTAGCACAGTGGATAGAGTGCTGGACCTTAAGTCAGGAAGACTCTTCCTACAGAACTCTAAGTGGGCAAAATTAATATCAACTACTGCTGCTGCTGCTGCTGCTGCTACTACTACTACTACTAATACTACTACCACTACCACCACCATCACTACTACTACCACTGCTAGTAGTACTACTTACTACTCCCACCACCACCACCACTACTATTACTACTATCACCACCACTAAAACCACTACTACTATCACTACCACTACCTCCACTATCAATAACTTCTACAGCTCTTTAAGATTTGCAAAGCACTTTACAAATATTATATCATTTTATCCTCACAACAACCCTAGGAAGTAGGTGATATTATTCTACTCATTTTAGAAGTGAGGAAACTGAGTAAAGTGACTTGTATAGTGCTTACTATGTGCCAGGCACTTTACAATTATTATCTCATTTAATCCTCACAACAACCCTGAGAGGTAGATATAATTATTATCCTCATTTTACAGATAAGGAAATTCAGGCAAACAGAGGCTACATGACTTGCCCAGGGTCACACAGCCAATAAGTGGGTCAGTTTGGATTTGAATTCAGGTCTTCTTAACTATTCCAGTTAAAATCAAGTCCAATGTGACTCACAAGAATATAATAGAGAGGAAGTGCTATGTTGGAGAGTTGGGAGTTTGCCATAATTCAGACTCTAGAAGCCTTGCTTACCACTAGAAATGCTCTGCTCTTTATCCTGATAGCAAACCCAAAAAAAAGGCTTCTTCCTTCTAAAATGGGGGGGAGTGGTTTGTGGGACAAACTAAGACAGCAGTCTCCTCTCCTGAAGGATATTTGATATTCTTAGCGCAAGAGGATGAGTTCATCTCTGTGCACTCATCCATTTTAAGTTAAGCCATTCATCGACAAGTATGTATTGAACATCTCTATTCCCCATACTTTGAAACCTCAGCTCTTTAGATCTAGAGTTTCTTTTAAAAAGGGAAATCCTTCCTAGCATTTGAGAATTATAGAATCACAAACCCCAATTGCCTCACTAAAAAAAAAAAAATCACAGAATTTCAAAAGTTTTAAGGGCCCTCCAAGGTCACGTGGTCCAAACCATCCACAAAGGAATCCCCACAATAAGATATCTGACAAACCGTCTTCCAGTCTCTGCTTAAACACCTCCAAGATGGTGGAGCCCATCTCCATGAGAGGCAGCCCACTTCACTTTTGGACAGCTCTGATGGTTAAGAAATTTTCTGCATGGGAACAGATAGGTGGCACAGTGGATGGAGCACCAGCCCTGGATTCAGGAGGACCTGAGTTCAAATGCAGCCTCAGACACTTGATACCAGCTATGTGACCCTGGGCAAGTTACTTAACCCTCATTGCCCCACAAAACAAACAAATAAAAAAAAAAAAAAACAAAGCTCTGTCCTGGACCCTCTTCTCCCACCTCCCTTCCCCCCCCCCCCGCCTTCTCAGCACCCATGGGTTCAATGATCATCTCTACATGGAGATGATTCCCAGGTCTATCCAACCCCAATCTCTCCCCTAAGCTCCAGGTTGCATCACTAATTGCCTTTTGGACATCTCAAACTCAACATTTCCACAATAGAACTCATTATCTTTCCACCCCCCACCCTCCCTCCCAATCTTCTCTTCCAAACTTTCCTATTGCTGACACCTAGACTTCCAACTTCAGTGTCATCCTCACTTTCCCTCCCCCCACAGACCCAATCTGCTGCCAAGTCATTTCATTCCTACTTTCACCACATCTCTTGAATAAAAGATGCTCTTTGCTCTACTCTCACAGTCACCCCCTGGGAGCAGACTCTCATCACCTCCTGCCTTAACTATTGAAATAACCTCATTGGTCTCCCTACCTTATGTCTTTTTCCCTGCCTTTCCCCCCCCCCACCCCAGCCCCCCAGGTCATCCTCTATAAAGCTGGTTTTCCTAAAGCACAGGCCTGACCACATGGCCTCTGCTCCTAGGCCCACTCAATAACTTCTTCTTTTGGTTTTTTGTTTTGTTTTTTTGTGGGACAATGACAGTTAAGTGACTTGCCCAGGGTCTCACAGCTATTAAGTGTCAAGTGTCTGAGCCTGGATTTGAACTCAGGTCCTCCTAAATCCAGGGCTGGTGCTTTATCCACCGCACCACCTAGGTGCCCCCACTCAATAATTTCTAATTACCCCCAGGATCAAATATAAACTCTTTGGTATAGCATTCCAAGTCCCTCACATCCTGGCTCCTTCTTACCTTTCCAGTCCACCCCTTAGTCCCTTCCAAATACTTTGTGATTCAGCCACACCTGCCTTCTTGCTCTTCCTTCCACTAGACGCTCCATCCCCGGTGCCTTTTCCCTGGCTGTCCCTCAGGATGAATCCTCTCTCTTCCCACCTCAGCATGCTGGACTTCCCTGGCCTCCTTCAAGATGAAGATCAAACCCCACCTTCTGCAGGAGGCTTTTGTTTACCCACACTCCCACTTTCAGCCTACTATGCATTTCATATTTGTACATAGGTATTTGTATGTTGTTTTTCCCTTTAGATTGTGGGCCCCTTGAGAGAGGGACCTTCATGTGTTTGCCTTTTGTAGGCCCTACTGCCTGAACACATGGAAAGTGTTTACCACATGCTTGTGAGTGATGGATTGACTCTTCAGTATCCATTTGGCTCCAGAGGATGCCATTTTGGAAGAAAAGACAATGATCCTCTTTTCCTTAGACATCAGAGGGAGGAGAACAGAAACGGATGTCTGGTACTTGGAAGGAAACTGAACAGGTTATGAGGGTTAACTCAACAAACCACTCCAGGCATTTGAAAGGTGTTACCACCTAGAGTAAGGAAAAAGATTCAGTACAAAGAGAACATAAGTGAAAGTTAGAGGTTAAAAACTATGAAAGCACATTCAGGCTGCACTGAATAGAGACAGCCCCATTTGAAGTAGTTTCCCTAGAGAGAGTGCCAGGAAGCTTACTTCTGATGTCTTTGATTCAGATATTATGTCTTTGCCTCAGTGCACTTAGCAGTACATTTAGGAAATGCCTAATGACAATAATTAGAACAAACAGCCCATGAAAGCAAGGGTGGCCACCTACCATGGCCCTTTCCAGAGTAAGGAGAAAGAACATCTCAGGCTCTTCTCAGCGCTTTCCCAGGCCTGTATCTGGGACTTCCTTTTAGTCTGTGCCTCACTCAGTCTTCCCCAGCTTTCCCTCCTTATGCCCACACCCCTAATCATTCTCTGCCGTCCCAAATTCTTCCGTCTTCTGACTCCCTTAACTGCTCAGGCCTCTGTACAAACCTTCTAGGCCTGGCAAAAAAAACAAAAAAAACCAAACCTGAGATAGCAAAATTTGTGAAAATTTTAACATAGCATGGTTTGGGGATATGATCTAGTTCTTTGTCTAAAAACATGCCTTTGTATATGTATGGATGAGTGAGTGAGGAAGTGTTTTTGCTTACTGTCTCATTAATCCTCTGCTATTTGTTTCTATGTCCACATGTTGATATTAAAATGGGTCTCATGAGGACGTGGAACATCTTGCCATCTTTCCTCTGTAACCAAGTGCCCTGCAAACTGGGCAAGAAATACATATTTGTTGATGATGATTCATTCATTTGTTTCTTTTTTCAAAAAAATCCTGTTTTACCGATGCCTTCTATTTTATGTAAAAATAATAGCTAGCATTTATATAGACTTTGATGTTGGCAAAGCACTGTACAGCATCTTGTTTGATCTAGCGGCAACCCTGTGAGGTGGGTATTATTACAGATGAGAAAATTGAGGCTGGGAGAGGTTAAATGCTTTGTCCAGAATCACACAACTAGTGTCTTGGGCAAGACTTGAACTCAGGTCATTCTGATTTCATGTCCAGAAGTTTTCACCCACTGAACCACCTAGTTGCCCTAGTCATTTATTTATATGCCAGTCATTTCTGGATGTGCCTCCCTTGCATCCTTGTCCTACCATTGTAACCCTCCATTGTAACAAGGTAAAAATAATTAAGTAAATGATAAAATGACTTCACCTGAGGAGTTATGCAAGATTTTACCTCCATGGTCCCCTGCATCCTTGCCTAGTCATTTTCAGTTCTCTCAGCCCCATATTGGTTGTCCAGTTATCCATTCAGCTTTCTTTGAGTGGGCCTTTCATTCACACTGTTACAGTCACTGAGCATATTGTTCTCCCAGTCCTACTTATTCCTCTCTGCCTCAGTTCATATAAGTCTTCCCTTGTGTCTGTGAGTTCCTTATAGTTACCTCTTATATTCACATAGGTTTGCTCAGTCATTCCCCAATGAATGGGCACTCATTTAATTTCCAGCTCTTTGCTACCAAAACCCAAAAATATTGCTATGCTTTTTAGCCACTGTTTCTGTTTTTTATGTCTTTGGGGACTAGGCCCAGTAATAGGATTTCTAGATCAAAGTATGTAAATGGGTTGGTCGCTTTTTTCAATTAATTCTCCCAAATTGATGATTCCAAATTGTTTTCTAGAATTACTACACTGATTCGTTTATTTATTCAACAAACATTTATTATGTGCTCACTGTATAGTGGGGAAGATACAAAGGGAAATAGGATAATGATAGGCACCTTCAAGGAAAATATAGTAACAATGAACCTTGCCCCCTACTCTGAAAAACCTATGTCTCCTTCAAGGACAATTCTAGCCCCACCTTCTATGGGAAGCCTTCCCCAACCACCCTGTAGACCTCTCTCTCCCTCCTCTGAAGTCTTGGAGCACTTAGCACCAGCAAGACTCATCTGGAACTTGATGGTGCATAGATTTGAGGTACTGCATTTTGTTTAATCAATTAACAGGTTTTAAGTATCTCCTATATGCTCAGCACCAGATACAAAGATAAGAATTACACAATCTCTGCTCTCAAAAAGAGAACTGGCAAAGGAAAGTATCTTTGCCGAGAAAAAACCCAAATGGGGTCACAGAGAATCAGACATGATTAGAACTATTGAACAACAAGCTCTTTGTCTATTTATGGACAGTTAGGTGGTGCAGTGGATAGAGCACAGGGTTTAGAGTAAGGAAGACTCATCTTCATGAATTCAAATCTGGCATCAGAAACTAGCTGTGTGACTGGACAAATCACTTAACCCTTTTTGCTTTAGTTTCCTTGTCTGTAAAAAAAAATGAGCCGGTGAAGGAAATGGCAAATCACTCCAGTATCTTTGCCAAGAAAAGCCCAAATGGGGTCACAAAGAGTCAGACATGACTTAAAACTACTGAACAATAAGACAACGAGCTCTCAGACAGCTTACATTCTATTAGAAACAGCATGCACACAAAATAAGGATATGTAGAATGCAAAATAAATACAAGGTAGTTAGGGAAGATGGGTACTAGCAATTGAGGGATCAGGAAAGGCTTCCTAAGCTACATCTCAGGGAAGCAAGGGAGTCTTTGTTGCAGACATCCAGAGGGAATGAATTCCAGGCACCTCTGACTTGTATTGTTTAATTATTTGTGCAGGTGCATCATGTCTGCCTAGCTAGATTATAAGTTTCTTCAGGTCAAGGACCAAGTGTTATAAATTTCTTTCTATACTCTTCAGAGAGTTGCACCTAGCCTTTGTAAAAGGCACACATGCATGATGCATTCATGAATGAATGATTAGAGGAAGGGGAAAAGCCAACCATGATGCTTATCCCAGGGTGTGACAGTTCTCCCAGTTTGTCTGAGCTCTGTGCATGCCTATGCTTAAGGCTGGCTTTTTGATGGTGAATTCTAAATATCATCAGGCAGACCCTCACATGATAGACAGAAAGACAGACCTATTGGAGCTTTTTGCTTGATTGGCATAGACCTGTAGGCCCAGGGTCACCCCCATACCATGATAATCCTTTGCAGGAAGACTTTAGTGAAGGAATGGCCTACTAGAGACATATACCTTCCTTCCAGCTTTACCCAGGAACAACCTATGTATGTGACCTTGTACAGCAGAGAGAACACCGAACTTGGAGTTCTAATCCCATCTTTGCCAGATACTAGCCAGGTGACCTTGAACATGTCACTTTCCCAGGTTAGTTCTCATTTTCCTCCTCTGCAAAAGGAGGGAGTGGATTAAATTATCCCAAAGTCACTTTCCAGATCAAAAATTCTCAGCTGTTCATCATACTCTGTTTTCCAAATTCAGTATTGGGGATGGGGAAGAAACAAAGTTGTTTTGAAAAAGTTGCAGGAAGACCAGAATTTCAAGACTGGTTTTCCAGCAGAAATAAAGTCCCCCTGTGAAATACCCACCTTGCAACTGTTGGAGGCTCATTGCTGAAGTACCTTTGGCTTCTTTCCACAGGTCCAGGGCTCACTACAGACATACAGGATGGAGGGGAATTTAGACAGGGTTTGGCTGCCGATTCATAGATTATTCTTTGACTTTTCCTATCAAAGCAATTATAGATGGATGATATAAATATTACATGAAAAGAGAACTCGATGGAGAAGCCAGCCAGAATTCGCTGGAGAATTAAATAGAAAGATAATGGTCCCTATTTAATTATTAAGAATAATACGATGAGTCCTGTGTGAAGGATTACACGTGGCACCTGCTTTCATTGCTTTGGTCCTAAGGAGAAAATAAGGCTGGGAAATGGAAAGGAGATGCCCAGGTGGTATTTAGAGAGAGCTGCTAAGTACCTTGTGGATAGGTTAAAAGGACAGTGGAGATAAAAAAGATGTCATCTTCTTGTCAAGTCTTGAGCAATGGCAAAATCTAGAGACAGAAGACTGTTCAGTGGCTTAATTGGGTTTAATTGCTTTCAAGTTGTTTGGCTCTAAGAACAGGGAAGGAAATTCTTTGAGTCAGCACAAGGATCTGGAGAAGGCCAACTGTGTCCATCCCTGATTCCCAGCACCTGGATAGAGTGAGGTAGCCTTGGCTTCAAGGGGCACAATTGGGTTCCAGGGCAGAGTGATCCCAAGGGCACTCACAGTCTCCCTCCTTATGCCTCCCTGGGATTCCTTAATGGTACTTAGGAGAAATTCGAATTGCTGAGGGAAAAGCTGCCCCCCCCCCCAGGCTGGATCTTGTTGTTTTCTGCATCCTGAAGAGGTACCAAGACAGACTAGGACTAAGAATGAGTCCTGCCATTTTCAGCCTTCCCCTCAGGGCCAACCTGTTTTGTTTCTCCTTTTATCTTTCCTTCCCTTTTAGACTTGGGTTTATAGTGAACAATGAGATATTCATGCAGCATTTTAGAGCAGCTTTCCTAGGAGGTATTTCTAAATGGAAAAGACTATAGTCCAAGGAATCACAGAATTGATAAAGAAGCCCCAGGGTACTCTAAAAATTGACTGAGAAGTCTATCCTTGGGTATGGCCAACTTAGACTTCACAGGCTCTCACACATGGTATTTTAAGAACTACTTTAGGTTCCATAGTAATAGTAACAGTAACAGTAACAGTAATAGTAACAGTAATAGTAATAGTAATAGTAAAATAGTAACAGTAACAGTAACAGTAATAGTAATAGGGGCAGCTAGGTGGAGCAGTGGATAGAGCACCAGCCCTGGAGTCAGGAGTAACTGAGTTCAAATCCAGCCTCAGACACTTAACACTTACTAGCTATGTGACCCTGGGCAAGTCACTTACTCACCAAAAAAAAAAATAGTAATAGTTATAGTAATAATAGTAATAGCAAATGTAAACAACAATAATAATGGCATTTAAATAGCACTTTTAGGTTTGCAAAGTACTCCACAAATATTATCTAATTGTATCCTCACAACAACTTTGGGTGCTATTATTATTTTCATTTTATGGTTGAGAAAACTGAGGTAGACACAATTGTTAAGGGAATTGCCTAGGGGTATATACCTAGTAAGTTTCTGAGGCTAGATTTGAACTCAGTCCTTTCTGATACCAGGTTTGTTGCTCTATGCTGCCTAGCTCCCATAGTAGAGGGGAATGGACATTGGACTGGTCAGAAGACCAAAGTTCACATGTTGACTTTATTATGAACTATCTGTATAACCCTGGAAAGCCATGCTCACTCCTAAACCTCAATTTCCTCATCTATAAAATGGGGATAATAAGAGCTGTCCAGCCTACAGCAGAGCACTGTTTTGAGGAAATCAGGCATTTACTAAATACTATATGGCAGACACTATGTTAGGTCCTGAGGCTACAAAAATAATGAATGAAATAACTGTACTTTTGAAATTGTTATATAAATGTAAACTACTAATACCCTGGTTTCTATAACTGAAGTGGACCCTTCCCATGAGAGTATCCAGGACTGGCTGGTGTACCCTGGGGTTAGCATTAGGCTGGGCCCTTCTGCTTCTCCTCAGGTGGATGAGGTAGGGAAAGGCTCCTAAGGGCAGAGCTCACCCCAGGGTATGACCTGGTTTATTACAAGCACACTTGTGTGACCCCATTTCCCCTCAGGCCTTGTACTGTCCTTTTCTTGCCTTCTTTTCAACTGTTCATTTGAACATGATTTTACTTCATAATTTACTACCTCTGTCAGTCAGTCAGTCAGTAAGCATTTATTAAGCACTTACTGTGTGCTAGGCCTAAGTGCTAAGAAGTATTGAGAATACAAAGAAAGGCAAAAACAAGTAACTCACAGTCTAATGGGGGGAAACATGCAAGCAGCCATGTACATACAAGATACAGACACTGTAAGTGGAAGGGAATATCAGAGGGTTAGTACTAGCTATGGGATGTTGAACAAGCTGCTTAACCTTTAGGTGCCTAAGTTTTCTATCTGTAAAAGAAGGGGATTGAACAAGATGTCATCTAAGGTCCCTTTCAGCTCTGGAATATGTGCGCCTGTGCTGGACAGGAGACTATGTGGCCTTTGATTAAAGAGGCCACTAGCTCAGTTTCCTAGGACATTTTTCTTCCATCAAGTCTAAATCCACCTCTCTGATCCTTGCACCACTATTCCTGTTTCTTCCCTCTGGGCCCACATAAGTCTAATCCTTATTTCATAGGACAGGCCTTTGGGTACCTGAAGATAAGAGTCACATTCCCCTAAGACTTTTTTCCAATTGAACATCTCCAGTCTCTTTAACCATCCTCACATGGAAGGATTTCTGGTCCCTTCAGCATCCCACAGTCACCCTTCTTCGGGTACTCTCCAGCTAATAAACTGTCCCTAATGTCCTTCCTAAAATGTAGCACCCCAAAGTGGGCCTGATATTCCAGATGTGGATCTGACCACAGATGCACAGGGCGGAGGGTGGTGGGGGCTCTTAGATCCCTAATCTGGACATTGCCCCTTTTAATATAGCCCTAAGATTACATTAGAATTTGTTTTTTGGGGGGAAGGGGTTGCCCTATCACTTAGCTGATTCTTATTGATCACTCTCTCTACCAATACCCTCATAACTTTTCTAGACAAATTGCTATGCCTTGTTTTCATTGCTTTGGTCCTAAAGAAAAGACTGGGAAATGGAAATGGAAAACGGCCATAACTCCCCCATCTTGAATGCGAATTTGACTTTTTTGAATCAGTGTATAAGATTTAACATTTACCCCCATTAGATATCATATTGACAATAACAACAACAATAATAATAGCTAACATTTACATAGCACTTACCATATCCCTGACACAGTGCTAATTGCTTAACAGTGATTCTCACATTTGATCATCTAATTAGATTTGGCCCAACATTCTTGCCTGTCAAGATCTCTTCAGATCCTGACTCTATCAAACATATGAGCTCTTCCTACCAGCTTTGTATCAATTGCAAATTTGATAAGCATGCCGTATGCACTTTTGTCCAAGGTATTGATCAGTTCTGGTAAAAATGCTCAATAGCCCATGGCCGAGCAGAGATCCCTGGGGCACTCTCCAATTTGAAGGTGGCAGTCCACCAACAGTGTGCTTTTTGCCTGGCCTTCGCATCCACCCTCTGCCTGGCTAGGACCTGCCATCCCCTAGGGAAGGGCCTGATCCATGGGATGGGCAAAAGAGGCTCCTCTGGGCAGCCTACAGTAGGACCTAACGGTCATTTTGGCCCCTGGTAGTGATGACGACCAGACCTGTGATTTCATTATTATGGGAAACTCTCAGGAAACACCTTCTTTACAACTGAGTCTAGGAGAGCTTTCTAGAGTGTAGAGAGGTTCAGTGACTTCACAGGGCTGTTCAGCAGGTATGCATCAGAGACAAGACTAGAATCCAAACCTCCCTGGCTTCCAGATTAGATCTATATCCAAATACTAAATAAGTCTAACTTGGTCCTCTTTAAGAAGGAAGGACAAACAACAACAAATCTAACTTGAATTTCTGTAGCATTTTAAATACTTTCCTCACAATAGCCCTGCAAGGCAGGTGGTGAAAGCCTTATTATACCCATTTTATAGATAAGGAAACTGAGGGTCACAGATGTGAATGAAGTGACTTGCCCAAGATCACACTGTAAATGGCAGAGTCCAGGCCCTCTGGCTTTTAATTCCTGTGCTATTTCCTCTAAGTCAGGAGTTCTAAAACTTTCTTTTGATAGTCTGGTAGAGCCTCTAGGGGAGCATCTAGGTGGCACAGTGGATAGAGCACTGGCCCTGAAGTTGGGAGGACTTGAGTTCAAATCTGACCTCAAACACTTACTAGCTGTGTGACCCTGGGCAAGTCACTTAACCCCAATTGCCTGTGACCATCTCCAATCGTCCTGATGTATACCTGACCCCTGGACCCAGATGGCCCAGGAGGAGAGAGTGAGGTTGGTGATTTTGCACAGCCCTCCCTCACTTAAATCCAATTCACTGCAAGTCATGATATCACCTCCCAATGTCATGATCCTCTTCGAGAAGGAAGGACAAACTACAACAATGCCTCTGGACCCCGTCTCAATGTTATATTTTTAAAAACATAAAATAAAATGCATATGATTATAAAGAAAACAAATTACACATTGAGATATGGTTATCTATTTATCTATCTATCTATCTATCTATCTATCTATCTATCTATCTATCTATCTATCTATCTATCTAAAAGCTTACAGCCTCTAGGTTAAGAAATCCTGCTCTCGACCAAGACTGCCTCTATTTCCCCCTCCCTACAATGCATATAACTGCCTGGTGGTAAGTGTGCTGTGTTAGCAGGCAAGGTTGCCCATGCCTCAAGGTCATTCCTAGAAGGCAGAGGTGAGCAGAGAACCTCAGACTTGGCAGGTGACCTTCAAGGCCTCCTGCAGGAAGGCTGGGACTGCAGGCTCACAACTCACTGCAGCCACTCGAGTGATTTTTCTTATTTTCAGTATTAGCATATGCCGAGCCAGATTGATTTTTTGCAGTTTCTCCTGCTTACCCCATCCCTCGTCCTAGGGAAGCAGGCAGCAGGATCTAGCTTCTGGAACGTTTGAAAACAGTGGGCTGCGTTAGGGAAATGGAGCCATCTGGGCCTGTCTCTTTCTAAGCGTTTCCCCAAATGAGGGGAACTGGGGCTCTGAGTTCAGCCTTTCTAACCAGTCCAGAAACCATGACCTTGAAAGGTCAGTGTCTCAGCACAGCACCCATAATGGAGGGGCTGGATGGAGGAAAGGAGGGAAGGAGGGAAAGAGGAGGGGGCTGGGCCAGGAAGGTGATTTTAAATGGCTGCCTATCATAAGGGTCTAGGGGAGTTACTTCTAGAAACTCATTTGTATTCATGAGCCCCCAATGCTATCTCCACATCTGCACACTTTGAATGTATCTGCAGCAGCTTGAGATGAAATATTGAGGCACTTCTTTCTTTCCAGGCTTTGGGGTTAAGAAACCCATTTGATCTGCCTGGGGTCTCTAGCTACAGTTGAGTACTCCAAAGCAGATTGTTGAGACTGACTGACGCATGAATGAGATTAGTGCTTGTCCCCAGAACTGCTGGGAGCTCTAAGCAAGAGCCAGAGAATTTGGAAGCAGAAGGGAAGAAAAGTGGAAATGGTTCATCACTTAGCTTGTCTGCAGGACACTGCACAGATAATTTGACTGATGTTTTCCACACAGAAGTCATAGATTTAAAAAAAAACTAAATCAATGGCACTGACTAGTCATTTTTGACTCAAATACCTCTTGCTGGCCTGGAAAACATAATAACCTCAGAGAAAAGACAATCTCAGAACCACTTCTGATGCCTGTGTAAGCCAGGATTGTACCCAGTGACTGCTCAAAAAAACTCTACAAGCTTATAAAATGTCAGAGCCTGAAAAGGCCTCAGAGAAGCCCTAATCTAGCCTACTCCTTTTGGAAATGAGAACTCTGAGGCTTGAGATTCTGCTAAGGCCCAGTAGCAGAATCAGGACTCACAAGCAGACGTTCTATGTCTATCAAGGGTTCCCAACACAACCCGTCGATTTTCTTCCTCTCTTCTAAGAAATGAGAGTCAATCATATTAGGTCAACTGAGGGCTTTTTACCCAACACAAATGTTTCAGTTCTCCAAAACTCATTGTATTTAAGTTAATTTGGTTTTTCTTCTACTTCTTCTGGTGATTTGGGAGAGACTTGCTTAGACTTGGTCTCCTATGTTTAATCTTTATACTGAAACAAGTTCTTTCCCTTGTTCCTCATTATGGCCCAGAGGTGAAGCTGGGTTCTTGAAGGTTTTGCCCACAGCATAGAAGCTGTTAGGTGCTACAAAGAGTTCTTTTCTGAGCTTTCTTCCTACCCGGCCCCCGCCCAATCTGTCAACCCTACCTTTGAGAAAGCATCATGGTGAAGAACTGGGTAAGGGACTGGACCTAAAGTGAGGAAGACCTGGGTTTGAATCTTTGCTCAGACACTTACTAGTTGTGTGACTGTGGGTAAATCACTTAACCCCTCTCTGCCTAGTTTCTTTATTGGCAAATAGGGTGGAGTAGGGGGAAGAAGGGGATTGACTCTGAGGTCTCTAAGGTCGCCAGAGACAGTGTGCTTATTTTCTGAGGACAAGCCTACCCAAATTCTGAAGAGATTTTATGACCAGCTACCTGCTGATTAATTTTTACTGGTCACAGCAACTCACAGAAACTGTCTAGTGAGGCACAGTGGGGTTGTTACCTATATCTCTGGAAGAAAAATTCATACCAATCAAATCTTATATTTCTCAGTCAATTGGTTATTCAACTTACCCTTATTATGAGCCTACTTTGTCCCATGAAGGACATATGAAGGCCACTAGGTGGTGCAGTGGATAGAGTGGTCAGCCTGGAGTCAGGAAGACCTGGGTTCAAGTCTCACCTCAGACACTTACTAGCTGTGTGACCATGGGCAAGTCACTTAACCCTCTTTGCCTCAGTTTCCTCATCTATAAAATGAGCTGGAGAAGGAAATGGCCAACCACTCTAGCATCTTTGCCAGGAAAACCCTAAATGGAGTCACAAAGAGTCAGACATGACAGAAAAAAATGACTTGACAACAACATGTCCCAGGCTCTGTGCTAAGCAAAATAGAGTCCATGTGCTTAAGGATCTCATATCTCTGAGGAAGATATGAAATAAGAAAATTATATTCTGTACAATAATGACTATAAAGTACATAATGAGCTATGGAATAAGGTTGGAAAAACCATGGAAGATCATCTCTTTCTGTTTAACTCCCAGTATCTTGAGTCAACTAGGTGGCACAGTCGATAGAGAACTGGTCTTAGAGTCAGGAAGACCTGAATTCAAATTTTGCCACTGACACTTACTAGCTGTATGACCCTGGGCAAGTCACTTAACCTTAGTTTCCTCAGCCACAGAATGGGGATCAAAACAGCAACCACATCCTAGGGTTGTTGAAAGGATCAAATGAGATAATAATTGTAATGTGCTTAGCATAGAGCCTGGCATAGAATAAGCACCTAATAAATGCTTGTTTCCTTCCCTGCCTCTTCTCCCTCCACCCTTCCCAGGTAGGTTTGATCAGGGGAATATCTCACGCAAAAAACTCCACCAAAGGCAAACTCGATGCCCTCTCTCATCCTGCTCTGATCTCCTTCCAGACAGTTCTGCCTTACTGCTAACCTAAGTTCATTTTGTGGCATTCCAGACCCAAGTGGTGATAAGTGACATTTTCAAATTGTATTTTGTTCTTCCCTACTGAGTGAATAAATTCAGATTCAAAATATTTAGAACTCATTGCCCAACTGTTGATAGATGTTGTTTCTTGGGGGAGATTTAGAATTATGTTTGTGGTTTGCTTCTTGTTTTAAATTTCAAAAGAGAATTTTCTTCAGATAAAATTAGCAATTTAAGAGCTCTGCTGACATACTCTGGATGCAAAAGCAGCCACCACCTGGGTACAGTCATTTAAAATTCTTTCCACCTTGTCATCCCTCTACTCAAAAAACTCCAGTAGCTCCCTATTACCTACAGGATCAAATCGAAAATCCTGTTTGGCATTTAAAGGTCTTTTTAACCTGGTCCCTTCCTACCTACCCTCTTACATGTTAACTCTACCTCTACACAATCCAGCCACAATGGCCTACCAGTTGTTTTTCCCAAGCAAGACTCCATCTCCCATCTCCAGGCATTTGCATGGAGCTGTCCCCCATGCCTGACATCTTCTCCTTCCTCACCTCTCACTCTGTTTCCTTCAATTTATAGTCTCTGCAGAAGGCCGGTCCCAGTCCTCCCAGCTGCTGGTGACTTCTCAGATTACCTTTCATCCAAGCTGTATATAGCTTGTTTGTACCTAGTGGTTTACATATGGACTCAGTCATTAGAATGTAAACTCCTTGAGAGCAGGAACCATGCTGTTTTCCTTCTTTGTATCCCCAGCTCTTAACATCATTCCTGGAACATCTACTGCTGTTGTTCAGTCCTTTCAGTTGTGGCTGATTCATCATGACCCCATTCAGGGTTTTCTTGGGAAAGATATTGGAGTGGTTTGCCATTTCCTTTTCCAGCTCATTTTACAGATGAGGAAACTGAGGCAAACAGAATAAGTGACTTGCTCAGAGTCACACAGCTAATAAATGTCTGAGGCCAGATTTGAACTAATGAAGATGAGTCCAGGCTTGGCACTCTATCCACTGTGCCACCTGGCTGCCTACCTGGGCACACTAATATGCTTTTTGATTAATTTTTCAGCAGGAACTTTAGAGAATGACTAAAAAATGTTTTACTTTTGACGGGGTAAAGGATGGTAGAAGGAAGTTACGACTCTGGCAACCTGTTCTTCCTCCCATTCTAGCCTCATTTCCTCAAAATAGTGCTAAAAAGCTTTTTGCTGCTTTGCCCATTTGAGCAACAAAAAGAATGTTAATGATGATATATAATATGTCTTAATATGTAATTATCATATGTCTTTTATGCATAATATACTATGTCTTAATATAAGTTTTTGCCTTTACTAGGGCAGCTGTGAGAACTCACTCTCTCACTTTCATTGTCTTATCTTTATAACACCGTAGTTGTGCTTGCATGGTGAACTCTAAGCATCTTGGAGCATCAACTTTGAAGCAAGGGCTGAGAAGAGGGAAGAGACTCAGTTCACAAACATTCCACAAATGTGTGAGGTCCTGAGGGGGTATGCAAAGATGAATCACCTTCTCTCTTAATCATTTTCTAATCTGTGCCCTAGTAACTTTCCACTGAAGTCCTCCTCAAATACCCTGGCATGGCTGGAGGTGACTCTGGGCTCTCTAAGGCTTCTGCCAGAGAAGTGTGGGTCCTGCTAGGTCCTACCAAGTTCAGAAAGCTTTCATTATGGGCCTGGTGGAAGAATGTATGTCTTTGCATCCTGGCAATAGATTTTCTAGAAGCTAAGGACCAGGGGATCATGGATTGAGAGTGGAAAGGAAAGGGATGCTAGAGGTCACCTCATCCAACCCCTTCATTGTACAGATAAGGAAATTGAAGCCCAGCTGTGTTAAGTGATTTTACCCATGATCACATAGGCAACATATAGTAAAGCTGGAATTTGAATTTAGTTCTGGAAAATGGATTGTTTTAATCAACAGCAACTCTCAAATATGATCTACTAGGGCATAGAGGGATGACAGCCTGTCTTAGTAGAAGGAAAGTAGGAGGGAGGGAAAGAGAAAAAGCATTTATGTAGCACCTACTGTGTACTAGGCAATGTGCTAAGCACTTTACAAATAGGATCTCATGTGATCCTCACAGTAACTCTGAGAGACAGCTGCTATATGATACCCATTTTGGAGTTGAAGAAACTGAGGCAGAAAAAGGTGAAGTGATTTGACCATGGTCCCACAGCTAATAGGTATCTCTGGTCAAATTTGAACTCAAGTCTTCCTGACTCAAGGCCCATTTCTCTATCCACTGTGCCACCAGACTGTCCCTCACTACTACAATCACAGATCTTTGAACTATTTAAGAATATATAATCAGGGTCTTATACCCTTCCCACTCTTTAACTAGACTATGAACCCCTTGAGGGATGGGATTGTGTACTATTCCATCTTTGTGTTCCAAGATCCAGGGATTAAGTCCTTGAAGTTCTAAACTTGCTAATTTTATCTGAAGAAAAGTCATTTTTAAAACCTACCATTTCCTGACAAGGAAAAGTAGCAGGCTTACCTGGGGCCTCGGGATTGTCAAAGAAGAGGGAGAATAAAGGGGGTACTAGGTAGGGATTGTGCTGACTAAGATGTAATGGTGTGCCTGCTGAATGTGCTCCTACTTCTGCTGTGGATTTTGGGAGAGAGTTGTATCCATAGGAGCAAGATTGGAGATAGACCAGGTGACAATTTTAGATCAAAAGGCAAGTTAGGGACTCTTCACCTGAAGATGAAACTATGTACAATACTTTTTAAAAAATAACATCCTAGGAGCAGCTAGGTGGCACAGTGGAGAGAGCACCGGCCCTGGATTTAGGAGGACCTGAGTTCAAATCCAGCCTCAGACACTTGATAACTTAACTAGCTGTGTGACCCTGGGCAAGTCACTTAACCCCAATTGACTCACCAAAAAAACCCAACCAAATAAATAAATAAATAAAAATAACATCCTAGTGAAAGTGAAGACTTATCAAGCAAGTCACTTAAGGGTATTCCTAATGCCTGTATTTCACTGCTCTTTTCAATAAAATAAAATGTGCCCAATATTCAGGCACTTGACATATATTTATTAAGCCCTTTGGTGCTAGGCACTATGAAAGCCAAAAAAAAAAAGTCTTTGCCCTGGAAGATTATATAATTTGTCTAGGGAAGACGATATGCAAATAGGTATAGGTATGAAATATATGCAAAATGGACACAAGGTAATTTGATATGAAGAACAGTATTTTAAAAATCTTCCATTCATAAAAGTGCCCCGTATATTTATAATAAATATCAAACATTTTTCTTTAAATGTCAAAAGAGAATAGATAAAGAATGTCCAACATACATTTTTGACCAAAATAACATTCCCCACTCCCTCCCCGCCCCTGAAAAAAAGTTTATTAAATTGAGTTGAATGAAATCTGGCCCCTGCCCACAAGGATCTTACAATCTAGTAGAAGAGAGAATTACATACTGTTTTTCATGCTGGAAGAAAAGGGGAAATCAATGAATGAAAAGAATTTGAAATCTACCCCAGCAACAGAAATCCTTTTCCAATCCCCGGACTTATTAGGAACTACAGAAATTCCACTGAGTCAGTGACAAAAGGAAAGAAAGTAAACCAATAAATCAATATTTAATTAGAGTTTCCCTTGGAAGAACAGTATATGTTCATACCTGGGACTGGCAAGGGAAACCCCTGTGGATAGAGGACATTGAGGCAAAAAATCGTAGAGTCCTCTTGTGGTTTCTTACTCAGAGATCTCCACTTCAACCCTGGCCCTCTCTTAGGATCCATTGGTATTAAAAATAGAAGCTGGGGCTGCCAACCCTCTTAAAAAGAACACGAAGAGTATGAGTGCCAGGCCATGGAAGGGGGGTAGGGGGGAGCTGATATTCGACTCAGATCACCTCCTTAAATAAACTCCAGGGCTCGGGATCTCTTGCTGCTGCTAATTGCCCACTGGGAGTCCTGCCTCTCCTCTATGGATAGGAGGGTTAAGAAAAATCCACTTTTCTCTTTTATTTTTCATTTCTCACTTCCAAGAGTGTTACAAAAGGATTGTAAGGTCTTGGGGGACCAGAGCTGTGTTTGATCCTCTGTTTTGTTAAGTTAATACTCAGTTAATTGAATTGAATAATAAGGCTGGGAGTATGCAATGGAGTTGAGGGTGGGAATGGGGAGAGCAGTGATGTATACATGAAGAAAACCTATTTCCTTCCCAATCACCACCTATTCATGGTTTACAAAGTCCCCAGAGTGGTCCACCAGGCCCCAGGTAACTAACAAACTTGCCTGGCTTTCTCGGTAATGGGTGGAGCTACTGGTAACTTTGTTTTATCGACTGGCTACAGGCTTTCTGAGAGCTAGGGTGACTCCTCTGCCTGTGGGTGAGGGGTAGGAGAGATAGGAGACTGTCAAGAGCCGGCATGTACTGCACCTGTTAGTGAACTAAGGTTATTGCATTCCTGGGGAGGAAACTGCTGGGGGGCAGTCAGAAGCAGACATTTTCTCCCAAATTGGCTGGAGGATTGTTTTCCCTGAGGCCTGCCTTTAGCCCCGCTCACTTCGGGGAAAGCTGAAATTGAGCATGGTGTACTGTTGCCCCACGTGATGTAGTTGTTACATCAGAGATGTGGGGAAGGGAAGGGTGGTCTTAGTTCAGGGCATTTCTACCTGGAAGGAACCTTAGAGATGAGGCAGCATGGGACCAATGACAAGAATGTGGGACACAGCACCTCGATGCAAATTGCAGCCCTGTAATGCATTACCTTGGTTGAGTCACTTACCCATACCAAGCCTTAGTTTCTTCCTCTGTAAAATAAGAGGGTTAGACCAGACGTTGTCAGAGGTTCCTGCCAGCTCTAAATCTGTGGTGCTGTCATCTAGTCCTGCTGCCTGGGTGTTGTAATGTGGGAGAGTGATTGAGTGCTGGACCTGGGGGCAGTGAGATTTGGTTTGAATCACCTTTCTGTGCAGCTATGAGAAAGCTGCTAACCTTAGTGATTCTCAGTTTCCTCATCTGTAAAAGGTGGGAAGAACACCACCCATAGTACCTACCTTATTGGGATGTCCTGAAGTGCGAATGAAATAAATGCTATATAAATGTCAGTTGTTATTATCATTCCAGATAAAGGATACCAGGCCCTGAAAAGTGACGTCAAAGTAATGATTAAAAGCAACAACAATAATGATAGCTAGCATTGACACAGAACTTTAAGGTTTATGAATCTTTTTACAAATATTATCTCATTTTATCCTTACCATAACACTGGGGTAATCATAACTATTATTATCCCCATTTTTTCAGATGAGGATACTGAAACAATGGAAGTGACTTGCCCAAGGTCACATAGCCAAACAAAGGATTTTATTTTGTATCTGAGAGGTAATAGGGAGTTATTGAAATTTAATGGAGGAGGTGGTGACATGGTCAATCTGGCACTTTAGAAAAATAATTTTGGTGGCTATATGGAGGATGTATTGGAGTGGGAGTGACTGGGAGCTTGGAAGCCAATTAGAAAGCAATTGCAGTAGTCCTAATGAGGTGCTTTGAGGGATAGAGTGGAGGCTATATGAATGGAGAGAGAGGGTGCATGCAAGGCATATTGTGGGGAA